>NC_139988.1:68585835-69187057 GCF_964263955.1 Coregonus lavaretus | reverse complement strand
GGTGCAAATAGTCCGGGTAGCCATTATCCCGTAGGCTACATGTTTTTTCTGATAGGCTATTTTGCTAGATCTTTTTGAAACAGTAGGCCTACATAGACCAGGCCTACTGCAGATAATCTGGTCGCAAGAAGAAAAACCCCATCTGATTATCAAATGTCTCCAGGCTGCGCTTCCGGACCCCGACAAAGATCCCCTATTGATTAGGCATACGTTTTTAGGGACAGGACAAGTATCCTCTCGATCCAACAATACAATGCAATGATGAATTTTATTTTTGTTTTCAAGTGAGTACAAAACTCTAGCCTGTAAACTGCAGTGAATACGTCATTCGAAAAACCGTGAGCCCAGCATTTTGAAGGAAGTAGCGGTGCGTGGGTAAAATCACTAGGGGAGCCAAGCCAGGAAAAAAGCCATATTACAACCTGCTGTATGTTGTGATAATTGTTTTGTTTTATCTAGGCTTATAACCTGTTAGAATTGTGTTCATAGGCCACTGTGGCCGATTAGCCATACATCGTTTAAAGGACACATTTCCAGAAGACAATTGTTAGGCCACATAGGCTATCTAGCCTATAGGCTTACATTTGTGTTTCATCACAGTTAAAACCTGAGCGCAACATCTGTTTTATATCCACAAAACACATTTTGAATGTAACTGTTATATTACATACACAGTATGAAAAATGTATGCACTCACTAACTGTAAATCGCTCTGGATAAGAGCGTCTGCTAAATGACTAAAATGTAAATGTAAACAGCATGATCAAATGAAAGTTCATGTTAGTTGGCCAAAATGTCACTCTCGGTTTGCTCAACTTGTAATACAGGCCTAGTCCTCACCAAAATGTTTCCGAAGCAGCAAGATAATATAATAATGTGAAATACAACCGCAATGCACTTCAACTTTGACATGTTGTAAGCTAATTATAGGGAGAAGCCCCCATAATACTGATGTTAGCCTGTTGTAACCATAGACTATAAAAAATAAAGAGATTCCTACACTCTTATCTATAGCCTATATAAGCTCCCAGTAATTTATAGAGAGTACAATTTATGTGCCGTTAGCCAGCACGTCTACTAACTTTTTGGGGTGTGCGCCAGCTCATGCTTTTCAGTAACCTGTGGTAACCCTTAAAACGGCACCCATATGGTTTCAGGACCGCGGACAGTTAAGCGAGTCAGTGCAAAGAAAACAGCAGTGCAGCCTTGCTATTTCAGCACCACCAGCTGGGCACTGCGCCTAGCATCTCAACTAGCACATGCACACTCATCATAATATGCAATAAACCTGTGCAGAATATATGCCAACAGTTTAGTCCACAATAGGTAAATAGTTATTGCAATCTTGCGGCAAAGATGGCAGAAAATATCGTCATGTTCATTCCGAAATAAGATAATGCATTGAATTAAATGTATTTGAATCAATGTATTTGAATCATGACGGTCAACAGGATGAAGGAAAATGCAAAACAGTTCATGCGAAAAAAATATATAGCACTCCAATTACATGTAATGTAGCCTACACTTCATTTTTTATACAAACCTTCAGAAAATACATTTCATTTATGAAATAATTGTGAAGGTGATTCCAATTGTTAGAACTGCTTCCTAAATCTTAAGTATAGCATATCGTACAGAATTTAGGAACACCAGAACAATTTGTGGACACAGTACTAAACTTAGAAAACGTGTGGTTCTCAAGGTGAAGTGAAATTATACCATGTATCGACTTGCTCACCAGTGAGCTCTGCAAAAAAAACAACGATACAATGTAGCCTAACAAAATTGCTCGCACCTTTCATTATCCCTATCCGAACCGCGGTGGGATTACATTCTGAACACGGGCCTCGCATTTGCTTGCAATTTAATGGGGTCTCAGTGCCTAATATGATGAATTGAGATACATGGGTGTCATGATCATGGGCTGGCAGGGACATGGTACGTTAATCACTAGTAGGTGGGAAACTGTCAACGAGAGCTTGTGTATCTTTATGTACTGTAGGAATGGAGTATAGGGTGAAGTTGACCCTAGACGCTGATCTTGGGCCAGTTGCTATTCCCCCACTAATGTTTAAGGTAAGGATTGGGGGAGGGGAAGCTGATCCTACATCAGCTAATCTTAAACTTTACCCCAGAGCTGTAGGAACATGATTATCATCGAATGATGCTTGCTGAGACATGTCAACAGGATAGAGACATCTCAGTTCAACACACACACACACACACACACACACACACACACACACACACTAAAATACAGCCCCTGGACATAGTTCAGTTAAAACAGATCATAATCAATTATGCATTGCCAGTGTGCATAACTGCTATGTTGTTTATCAACCTGTTCAACGTGTAGGCTAGTAGATATTGAATATTGGCTTTTGGATGATTGTTTTGTATTTGTATTTTATTATGGATCCCCTTCCTGGGGTTCAGCAATATTAAGGCAATTTACATACAGTTAAAACATTACACTTCACAACACATTATTACACACTATTACAACATATCTACAATACAAAATATATACAGTGAGGGAAAAAAGTATTTGATCCCCTGCTGATTTTGTACGTTTGCCCACTGACAAAGAAATGATTAGTCTATAATTTTAATGGTAGGTTTATTTGAACAGTGAGAGACAGAATAACAACAAAAAAATCCAGAAAAACGCATGTCAAAAATGTTATAAATTGATTAACATTTTAATGAGGGGAATAAGTATTTGAACCCTTCTGCAAAACATGACTTAGTACTTGGTGGCAAAACCCTTGTTGGCAAAAACAGAGGTCAGACGTTTCTTGTAGTTGGCCACCAGGTTTGCACACATCTCAGCAGGGATTTTGTCCCACTCCTCTTTGCAGATCTTCTCCAAGTCATTAAGGTTTCGAGGCTGACGTTTGGCAACTCGAACCTTTAGCTCCCTCCACAGATTTTGTATGGGATTAAGGTCTGGAGACTGGCTAGGCCACTCCAGGACCTTAATGTGCTTCTTCTTGAGCCACTCCTTTGTTGCCTTGGCCGTGTGTTTTGGGTCACTGTCATGCTAGAATACCCATCCACGACCCATTTTCAATGCCCTGGCTGAGGGAAGGAGGTTCTCGCCCAAGATTTGACGGTACATGGCCCCGTCCATCGTCCCTTTGATGCGGTTTAGTTGTCCTGTCCCGTTAGCAGAAAAACACCCCCAAAGCATAATGTTTCCACCTCCATGTTTGACGGTGGGGATGGTGTTCTTGGGGTCATAGGCAGCATTCCTCCTCCTCCAAACACGGCGAGTTGAGTTGATGCCAAAGAGCTCGATTTTGGTCTCATCTGACCACAACACTTTCACCCAGTTCTCCTCTGAATCATTCAGATGTTCATTGGCAAATTTCAGACGGGCATGTATATGTGCTTTCTTGAGCAGGGGGACCTTGTGGGCGCTGCAGGATTTCAGTCCTTCACGGCGTAGTGTGTTACCAATTGTTTCCTTGGTGACTATGGTCCCAGCTGTCTTGAGATCATTGACAAGATCCTCCCGTGTAGTTCTGGGCTGATTCCTCACCGTTCTCATGATCATTGTAACTCCACGAGGTGAGATCTTGCATGGAGCCCCAGGCCGAGGGAGATTGACAGTTCTTTTGTGTTTCTTCCATTTGCGAATAATCGCACCAACTATTGTCACCTTCTCACCAAGCTGCTTGACGATGGTAATGTAGCCCATTCCAGCCTTGTGTAGGTCTACAATCTTGTCCCTGACATCCTTGGAGAGCTCTTTGGTCTTGGCCATGGTGGAGAGTTTGGAATCTGATTGATTGATTGCTTCTGTGGACAGGTGTCTTTTATACTGGTAACAAGCTAATCTCAGCTCGTTACCTGTATAAAAGACACCTGGGAGCCAGAAATCTTTCTGATTGAGAGGGGGTCAAATACTTATTTCCCTCATTAGAATGCGTTTTTCTGGATTTTTTGTTGTTGTTATTCTGTCTCTCACTGTTCAAATAAACCTACCATTAAGATTATAGACTGATCATTTCTTTGTCAGTGGGCAAACGTACAAAATCAGCAGGGGATCAAATACTTTTTTCCCTCACTGTATATACGTGTGTGTAGAGTGTGTGTGTTAGCGTATGTGTCTCTTCACAGTCCGCCCTGTTCCATATGGTGTAGTTTTATCCTTTTTTTAAATCAGATTTTACTGCTTGCATGAGTTACTTGATGGTGTTCTGTTTTTATTGCTCTGAGTGCAGACATATGACAGACATATGACAAACATTGACAGTGTAAATATAACTGACACAGAGGGAAACCTTCACGATGCAGTCCACCATAAGCTTCATAGGACACACTTTACATTATAGATGAACATTACATTTTAGTAATTTAGCAGACGCTCATATCCAGAGCGATTTACAGGAAAAAGTAGGGTTAAGTGCCTTGCTCAAGGGCACACCGACAGATTTTTGTTTTGTTTTATATAGCTAGGCCAATAGTTCTTATGTAATTGTGATACTTTTACAATGTGATTTATTTTTATTTTTATAGCTAAGCCAATAGTTCTTATGTAATTGTCATACTTTTACAATGTATCATTAATTGTGTAATTATTTGTTACTGCTGTTGCCAGAGTCCCTATGATTATTAATTATTGTGAAGAACATAAGTACATTGTAGTGGACACCGACAGTGCAACGAACCTTGGTCTCCCAGCCCATAGGCAAACTTGCTGACTACTGTTCCAATAGGTTTACTTCACTTGGAAAATATCGTAAGGAGCCTATTATATTATACAAACCTTATCATAATACAGTACTATAGATCAGGGATCATCAACTAGATTCTGCCGCGGGCTGATTTTTTCTTTAGCGGATGGTCGGCAGGCTGGAACATAATTACAAATAATTTGTAGTCTGCAAGTTGACCTCAAGAAGCCCAGACATAATATTTGACTAAATCATAATCATTTCAAACCTTGCTTACATTTGTTTATGATCACATGTCTATTATGTGTGGGAATACTTTGGAACAGATTTCCAAAATCAAAATAACTTTGAGCTGATTTCCTGGTGTTTTTACAGTCTTTTACGTCCTACCATGAAAAAAACATTACAGTACCAGTCAAAAGTTTGGACACACCTACTCATTCAAGGGTTTTTCTTTACTTTTTTAAAAACTATTTTCTACATTGTAGAATAATAGTGAAGACATCAAAACTATGAAATAACACATATGGAATCATGTAGTAACCAAAAAAAGTGTTTATTTAGATTCGAGATTCTTCAAATAGCCACCCTTTGCCTTGATGACAGCTTTGCACACTCTTGGCATTCTCTCAATCAATTTCATGAGGAATGCTTTTCCAACAGTCTTGAAGGAGTACCCACATATGCTGAGCACTTGTTGACTGCTTTTCCTTCACTCTGCGGTCCAACTCATCCCAAACCATCTCAATTGGGTTGATGTCGGGTGATTGTGGAGGGCAGGTCATCTGATGCAGCACTCCATCACTCTCCTTCTCGGTCAAAAAGCCCTTACACAGCCTCATTGTCCTGTTGAAAAACAAATGATAGTGCCACTAAGCACAAACCAGATGGGATGGCGTATCGCTGCAGAATGCTGTGGTAGCCATGCTGGTTAAGTGTGCCTTGAATTCTAAATAAATCATTGACAGTGTCACCAGCAAAGCACCCCCACACCATCACACCTCCTCCTCCATGCTTCATGGTGGGAACCACACATGCAGAGATCATCCGTTCACCTACTCTGTGTCTCACAAAGACACAGCGTTTGGAACCAAAAATCTCAACTTTGGACTCATCAGACCAAAGGACAGATTTCCACCGGTCTGATGTCCATTGCTCGTGTTTCTTGGCCCAAGCAAGTCTCTTCTTCTTATTGGTGTCCTTTAGTAGTGGTTTCTTTGCAGCAATTCGACCATGAAGGCCAGATTCACTGTCTCCTCTGAACAGTTGATGTTGAGATGTGTATGTTACTTGAACTCTGTGAAGCATTCATTTGGGCTGCAATCTGAGGTGCAGTTAACTCTAATGAACTTATCCTCTGCAGCAGAGGTAACTCTGGGTCTTCCTTTCCTGTGGCGGTCCTCATGATGGCCAGTTTCATCATAGCGCTTGATTATTTTTGTGACTGCACTTGAAGAAACTTTCAAAGTTCTTGAAATTTTCCAGATTGACTGACCTTTATTTCTTAAAGTAATGATGGACTGTCGTTTCTCTTTGCTTATTTGAGCTGTTCTTGCCATAATATGGACCCCTACCTTGTCACAACACAACTGATTGGCTCAAATTAACTTTTAACAAGGCACACCTGTTAATTGAAATGCATTCCAGGTGACTACCTCATGAAGCTGGTTGAGAGAATGCCAAGAGTGTGCGAAGCTGTCATCAAGGCAAAGGGTGGCTATTTGAAGAATCTCAAATATAAAATATATTGATTTGTTTAACACTTTTTTGGTTACTACATGATTCCATATGTGTTATTTCATAGTTTTGATGTCTTTACTTTCTACAATGTAGAAAATAGTAAAAATAAAGAAAAACCCTTGAATGAGTAGGTGTGTCCAAACTTTTGACTGGTACTGTGTAATTGCTTGCTCAGAAAACTTGAGGGGCCAAGTAAAACCACCCGCAGGACAAATTCGGCACGCGGGCCGCCAGTTGGGGAACCTTGCAGTAGATTATGTGTTTATATTCTTGATGACGGGGAGCGAAGGGTACAGCCATGTCATGTCACCCATCATCCATGCACTGACATCCGTCATCGTCCTGTCACTCTGACCAAGCCATCTCCCAGGAGCCTCCAGGGCTCATGATATTTTGCTTTTTACGTCCTCGTTCAGCCAGCACTAATTACAACCCCATGCCTTTGTTTCGGTCCTCGTACTGAAACAGGCAGCAAGACACTCGCCCCCGGAGGGTTAGTTGGATTAGACAGTGCAAAACAGTCCAGAGAAGTTAGCTAGTCTAAGCTACAGTGTGGCATATCTTAGAGCATTCCAATCTGGCAACACCAACTCTTAGCTATTAGCTTTAAAAAAAAACGATTTGTATGTTCTTCAGTGTTGGAAAGGGCCTTGAAGTCACAGTGTCACTTTTTTTCCGACGTCGACTCGAAATGTGTGAAAGCGGTTCTGGCACTTCGCTCCCGATTTAGCGCAGTTGTGATTTAAAGGTCCAATGCAGACGTTTCTATCTCAATATTAAATAATTTCTGGGTAACAATTAAGTACTTTACTGTGATTGGTCAAAAATAAACAAAAATAGCTTCTTAGCAAAGAGCAATTTCTCATAAGCTGCTGTTGAAACTCTCTGTCGAGCATCGGACACTGATTTTCTGCGTTCAACCTTGAAATATTGGAGGTCTGACTCTAAATCTGGGGTATTAGTAGAGAAAATAGGGCACTTCTTCCAATCTGAAAGCCTGGCTGACTCAGGCTAACATTTTTCCAGTTGACTCATAGGACTTATTCAGAGTGGATAAAAACAAGGGATTTGCCGTGGGGGACAGTTTTACACAAACATCTTGATTACTTGACTTCTTATTCAATCAGTCCACCCCTCCCCCAAAACTGTCTAGTAGTCCTTGGTAATGACATGAGTTGTAAATAGGTGTGGCCGTTGGTCGACATGCTTCAGTCAGTTAATTACTTTTCATTGAATGTTCGTCACTGGAAAACCAATGCCACCATTGCTTTTGCCATTTCTAATTCGTTGTTTGTTGTTGATAAATGGTGTTTGAATTACTTGCACATTATTGTTATTCGTTTTTGGCACTGGATACCTTTTCTGACTCCTGTAAAGTACAGCAAAACTAACTACAACCAGGACTTCTTTTGTGCAATTGAATGTGATTTGTTTAAGTGTCATTGCTAAAATCTTGCTTTCTCTCTCCATCACTCTCCTGTTTTCTCCTTCTTTCTCCTACTCTCTTTCCTTCTCTCTCTACCTCTCTCCTACTCCCTCCTTCACACTATTTCCCTCTCTCCTACTCTCACTCTCTCTCCTTCACTCTCTTTTCCCCCCTCTCTCTCCTACTCTTTCCTTCCTTTGTGCTCTCTCTTTCTCCCCCCCCCCCCCTCGCTCTCTCCCATACGTTGTATCTTTTTCCAGGTCAGGGCCAGTGCCATAGCCCAAGACCAGGACCAGAGTTATGACTACGCCAGCAACAGTGTCATCCTTCATTTGGACGCTGGGGATGAGGTCTTCATCAAACTGGACGGGGGCAAGGCCCACGGGGGCAACAGCAACAAATACAGCACCTTCTCAGGGTTCATCCTCTATGCTGACTGATTAGGGGGTTGTAGGTCAGGGTTTACAGGGCATTCACTTCCTGTCCTTCACTCCTCGCTCTCATTCATTCTCCATATATACCTCAAATTTTTTTCAATGGGGTGCCTATTATCATTGTGAAGATGCAGGGAGGTCTATCAACAATAGTGATTCACTTATGGTTGGTCTTTCAGTTATGACGCTGACGTAAGGGTGACATTTTGACAGTGGAGAAAAGCAGCGCTGTTGTCAACCTAAACCTGCATCACTTCAAATGTAAGTCTGGAATTCAATGGTTACGTGACTGTATTGTGTATCAATAATCTGTATCGTTCAGACCTGGGTTCAAATAGTACTTCTCTTCCTTAAACAACTTTAGCTGTGCTGGATTGAGCTCCCCTGACACAGTGGAACAAATTTACCTTTTTAGCTTTTAGTCATTTAGCAATCCTAAAAGTGCATCTGTCACTAAAGACAGTCTCAATCAAATGCTCCAAGTTTTTCAAAAGATACCAATACTAATTAAACACTGGTCTGGTATTGTTACGTGGTAAACCCACATTAAAGGGATAGTTCAACCAAATTACAAAATACATGTTTTTCCTTTCCCTGTAAGCAGTCTTTGGAGACAGCAATCCATGCTTTGGTTTTGTTTACCTGGCTGCGGTCACCAATTGCTACCTTTAGCATTTTTGTCCAAAAACCAATGTCAAATTAATGTCAAGTCAACATCCGCCAAATTAGCATGTTTTACACTTCATACCCAAGTCATCTAAATCAACAACTGTTTACAGGGTAAGGAAGCCATGTTTATATTTTGGGTGAATTATGCTACTAGCTTACAAGTATTGGTAAAAACAAATAGTCTTGTTTGACACTAGCATTGCTTTTTCACGTTGTCAAAATTGAGGTCCATTGTGTCTCTTTATGTTCGGGTGATTTTGGAAGAAAGACACGTGTCATTAAACTGACCCGAGTTTTTTAACCCAGTGTTGTCTGATGAATCAGAGATTTTGTAATATTTCCCAGTACATTTTTAAATATTATTCATGTGTTTCTATGTAAATAAATATCATTGTGCAAACACCATTGGAGCCAGGGTTTGGGTCAATTCGAATTGAAGGCAGTCAATACAGAAACCAAACTGAAATTCCCATTCAATAATTGAAAAAAGGGCCTCTATTTTTTATGAATTCTCAATAAGCAAAAAAGTAGAAGCTATTTATTCCAGAAGTGGTTCAATTTTAGATTTTTTTTATTCAAATCACTTCCTGAATTGAGTGCCTTCAATTCAAATTGACCCCAACACTGATTGGAGCACTGCCTGTACTGCACCTTTAACCCTTTGTGTATATAAATGAAATTATAAATATACATACACTGCAGCGTTGCTGGGTTTTTCACGCTCAACAGTTTCCCATGTGTATCAAGAATTTTCCACCAACCAAAGGACATCCAGCCAACTTGATACAACTGTGTGAAGCATTGGAGTCAACATGGGCTAGCATTCCTGTAGAACGCATTCGACACCTTGTAAGTCCATGCTCCAACGAATTGAGGCTGTTCTGAGGTCAAAAGGGGGTGCAACTCAATATTAGGAAGGTGTTCCTAATGTTTTGTACACTTTGTGTATATCATATACAGTGGGGTCCATAATTATTAACACCCTTGACAAAAATGAGCAAAAAATACAATAAAATGAATAATACAAATACTATATTGAATGCAAAAAAAAGACAATTATATTATTTTAAACTTATACAATTGCTCAGAGAAAGAGATCTTGTTTAACAAGTAATAGAAAAAATCTCTAAAAGATAGGGGTAAATTGTTTTTGACACGTCTGTTTTCAATACTCTAGCACTTGTGAGGATAACAACACTGATCCTTTTTCTAAAATGTCTGGAGACTGAGATGCAAAATGTTGATTTTAATGATTTTTTTGTGGAATTTGATTAGTGCTTCGGTTTATTGTCTTGCTGGAAGATCCACTTGTGGCCTAGTGTCAGCCTCCTGGCAGAGGCAACAAGGTTTTTGGCTAAAATATCCTCATACTTGGTAAAGTCAAAGATTGTTTTTGTATAAACAAAATATTTGAGTGACTGCTCTAACAATGGAAATACATGTCCGCAAAGATGGAAGGCAGGCGGTAGGAGGCGAGCTCAGGTGGGACCATTCTAGCCAATGAGAGGGCAGATAAGAGTGTCAATAACAGGCCATAGAAATAGATAGAGGACTCATCTTTGTATGTTTTTTATTATTTTATTTCACCTTTATTTAACCAGGTAAGCCAGTTGAGAACAAGTTCTCATTTACAACTGCGACCTGGCCAAGATAAAGCAAAGCAGTGCGATAAAAACAACAACACAGAGTTACACATGGGGTAAACAAAACATAAAGTCAAAAATACAAACAGAAAATCTATATACAGTGTGTGCGAATGTAGTAAGTTATGGAGGTAAGGCAATAAATAGGCCATAGTGCAAAATAGTTACAATTTCGTATTAACACTGGAATGATAGATGTGCAAATAGAGATACTGGGGTGCAAATTAGCAAAATAAATAACAATATGGGGATGAGGTAGTTGGGTGGGCTAATTTCAGAATGGCTGTGTACAGGTGCAGTGATCGGTAAGCTGCTCTGACAACTGACGCTTAAAGTTAGTGAGGGAGATAAGAGTCTCTAGCTTCAGAGATTTTTGCAGTTCGTTCCAGTCAATGGCAGCAGAGAACTGGAAGGAATGGCGGCCTAAGGAGGTGTTGGCTTTGGGGATGACCAGTGAGATATACCTGCTGGAGCGCAGACTACGGGTGGGTGTTGCTATGGTGACCAGTGAGCTAAGGTAAGAAGGGGATTTGCCTAGCAGTGATTTATAAATGACCTGGAGCCAGTGGGTTTGGCGACGAATATGTAGTGAGGGCCAGCCAACAAGAGCGTACAGGTCACAATGGTGGGTAGTATATGGGGCTTTGGGTGACAAAACGGATGTCAAAATGTGCCATTATAGCATCTGTGACAGCAGAGGCTTTCTTCTTCGTTGGCCGCTTGCTCACTCATAGGAATCCCCACCCAGTTGAATACTTTAAAACAATGAACGCCCTCAATGGCAATGTTCATGCTAAAACAGGTTATATCAATGATGAGTCCTCTATCTCTATGACAACAGACCCAACTTCGATTTTAAAGCCATATTTGGGTAAGTTGCCAAAATGCCACGTGTCCACTTATATTAGTGCATTTGTTAACAACCAAACCATTATTTAACTTGTATTCGATCAAATAAGCCTCACTTAACAAATTAGCAAATCAATGTTTTGTTGACCAAATTCGACACTCTCTCATTGACCTCCATAAAAATATTATTTATTTTCGTGGACATATTTTGGGCACAGTAAAACCTCTCTCTTCGTCTCTTCCTCTCTGGTAAAGTTCATGATGCATTTGATCTTAACAAGGGCCCTAGGAACAGTAGAAGCTAAATAGCCCCATAACGTCAAAGATCTACCGCCATATTTTACAGTAGGCAGGAGGTACTTTTCTGTATATGCTTCTGTTTTTAGACGCCAAACCCATCACTTGTGTGCGTGGCCAAAGAGCTCTTTTTAAACAAAATCTCTGAGCAATTGTATTAGTATAAAATAATGCACACAATATAGCACTGTAGTTGTAGTATTTATTCTACAGTCTTTTTTCCAAATCTGTATCAAGGGTGTCAATAATTATGGACCCCACTGTATATGACATACACTGAGTGTACAAAACATTAGGAACACCTTCCTAATATTGAGTCGCACCCCCTTTTGCCCTCAGAACAGCCTCAATTCGTTGGGGCATGGACTCTAAAAGGTGTCAAGGGTTCCACAGGGATGCTGGCCCATGTTGACTCCAATGCTTCCCACAGTTGTGTCATAGTTGGCAGGATGTTCTTTGGGTGGTGGACCATTCTACCATTCTTCATACACACAGTCAATTGTTGAGTGTAAAAAACCCAGCGGAGTTGCAGTTCTTGACACACTCAAACCGGTGCACCTGGCACCTACTAACATACCCCCGTTCAAAGGCACTTAAATATGTTGTCTTGCCCATTCACCCTCTGAATGGCACACATAAACAATCCATGTCTCAATTGTCTCAAGGCTTAAAAAATCCTTCTTTAACCTGTGTCCTCCCCTTCATCTACACTGATTGAAGTAGATTTAACAAGTGGTATCAATAAGGGATCATAGCCTTCACCTGGTCAGTCTATGTAATGGAAATGTAATGTTTTGTACACTCACTGTTTGTGCTATCATGCCAACTCCTTGTTTGGCATGAAAAGGAGTGACAAGGAGAGGCATGATGGCTAATAAATGACACAGCCATTTAGGATAGTAATGTATAATGTCACAAGTGAGTGGTACTTGCATTTTGATGTTCACCACATCTACCAAAAGCCATTGATTCTGATAATGCATGTATATTTTGTTTTCTAATCAATATTTTCCGTTTCAACCAATGAAAGTTAGCTAAGATGTCTGCCAATGACAATGCAATTGATGGGAGGGAGTGGAAGGGATCTGAATGTGCTTTTACTATTTCATGCTTTAATCGTTCATGACTTTTGGTAATAAATGGGATTTTTTGCTTATCCTCTCACGTCCCTCAGTTAATGTCACTCCTTTTAGTCACGCTCTCCTACTTTTTATCTATCAGAAACTGGTCCGTCCGATCAGCTTCCACTTCCAAGGACCCATGCAGACCTCGGCTGTTGGCATTCTCACGCTCTAGAAGGTGAAGGATGAGATTGAGTCATATCAAAACAGCACAGTGAGAGGCTGATCAAAAGAGAGATAAATAGATACAGAAAGAGAGGGGAGCTCACAGCTGTGTTAAATGCCAAACAACTAAAGACATAATTGCCTATCACAATCAAAGGGAAGCTATCGTTCCTTTCCTAATGGGTGAGGAAGATACGTGTTGAGTTGCCGGGAGGCACAGTGGGAAAGAAGAGGGAGGGACGGGTGTTTTTTGTACTAAGATCCTGGTAGAGCTCTCATCAGGCCTGGTGGGGTTATATCTGGAGTGGGAAATTAGGTTCTGCAATGATAAAACCAAGCGCATACAAGTGACTTATTTATATGCACCATTTAGTGGACACTTTTGTGAAAAACGACTTACAGTAGCGTGTGTAAACATTTTCGCATCTGTGGCCCCAGCGGGAATCGAAGCGGTCTCTGACGTTGCAAGCGCCATGCTCAACAAACTATGCCACACAGGACCATACTGTATGTTGTTAAGGCAATATACCTGTTAACTGGACAAATCATTTCCGTGAGGAGTTTGCTTTGGTGTAATATTTTTATGTTTGAAATATGACTATCTTGCTGGTGACTACCAGAACATAATACAGTCAATTAAATGTAACTGACCTAATGTAATTTTATATAAAGACTTAGAATTAAAATGTAAAATTGAATACACTGTTCAAGCAGCATCGTTTATGATAGATAAAGTGACTGTGCACATTTGCAAGAAAATGTAATTGTTGCAAGGTCATGTATAAACTCAAGAATTGTTGTGAAAAGCCCACATACATCTACATTAAAATTCGACATTATTATTCACTATTTACATTTACATTCACGTCATTTAGCAGACGCTCTTATCCAGAGCGACTTACAAATTGGAGAGACTTGCAAATTAGACTTACAAACTATTCTTGGAGAGCGGTTGGCCTACTAGCATACCATGCTCGTGCTTCAGCTCTCTTCATGTCTACCCAACTGCAGTACACCCAGAGATTCCGAGCGCTTAGAGGCCTCCAGGTTCAAAGCTTCAGCTTCTCTTCAGAGTCTCAGAGACAGCAAAAATCCTCTGGACACAATTAGAACTGAGGGTCCTTTTCCAAGGCAGAGGTCACTTATCCTGGGGGCGAAGGGGGGGGGGGGGCATATGAGCACATCGTCAAATTAGTGACTTCATGTCACCATGTCAAAGGCAAAAGCCCCTCTGTCTTCTGAGAGAACTAGCTTCTGTTCTACAAACACGCTGAACTGAACATCAGTGGCAAGTGGCAATATCTGTACTTTTTTAACTCATCCTACAGCTTTCACAACTTCCACTGCGCTAAACTGTGAGCCGTGATTAGAATGAAGCTAAGTCGGAAGTGCGGCTAGGCTTAGAAGCCGATCTTGTCAAGATTTAAGATGGAGTTGTCTTTACACTGTAAAAATGTCCGCAGATCAAAGCTTGTTCAATGCCACATTTTACCTTATGATGTTGTGCAGACATTGCTTCAGTGAACATAGCTTTATTGCTATGGCTAATAGACAATAGCGGACTCCTTGAAATACTGACCATACAATACAGTGGCTTATTAGGAGGCAGTCAAGAGCACAACGATATCCCCCGAGGATCACACCATAGTCAATTATTTAATCATCAGACTGCAGTGGCACTGTATATTCCAACTCATTAGCAAGGTCACAAATAACCCTAGTTAGCATTAGCAATGGTAACTACCATCTTCTCACTATCATGCCTTAGGCTTAGAACACTCACCCCCCCCCCCCCCTTCCCAAGTCTGACTAATGTTCTGCCTAAAGGAATAGGAACAGAAGGCAGACAACTTTAACTCTCTTGGTGGGCACCATCTTTAATTCCAGACTCCTGTGATTGTGTTTGAGTGCACAGGGGAAAAACAGCTTCCTCTTGTCTCTGTTTGGTTTTGACAGTGGCTAAACCTACCCAGCACGAAAGATCTAAGGCGAGAGTTTAATTTCTGATTAAACAACGGAACATACAGTTAATGCTGCTTGAACATTTGACCCCCATTGCGATTATCATCAAGGTCGGCTGTGTAAAGACAGGCTAAGTGTCAGAACGGTGCTGTAAACTGCTTCGTCAATGCAAGCTCTTTCCCTTAGCCACGCGTCCAAAGGATCGTATCCTTTGTCATTTAGCCAAATATATTTGGCTAGATGTTCAAGGGATTAATTCTCAAACTCCTAAACTGTTTAAATATAGGAAACCCCTCGTCTGCAAATAAATGGAAATCATAATTTGCACACCCACTCCTTGCCTGTGTGTGGAAGTGCATAGGGCTGACATTTGCAGGGGCCAACTGGTGAGGCTTAATTTTAAATCACACGCTCACGCTCTATCTTAGGCACACACACCCAGAGTGTACCCCATCCCTTTTTCTCTCACTCTCTCGAGCCTACTTTCTACTTGCTCAACGCACTCCTTTCTTCTTCGAGTCGGTGAATATAACATACCTCTGACATGCATGATTTGTCTGGGGTGGACGGTGTGTCAGTGACTCAACCCTAACAGGCTTTTCCCACAGCCCTGACCCATCCTAGGCTAATGAGCAAGGACAGGTTGAGTCATCGGGTGGGACAGGCTGCCATGTTGGCTCTCCCCTCATCCCCGCAACAGTCATGTGTTGTGTAAATGGGCTGACAAAGGACTTCTGAGCAATATTCTTTCGCCTCTGCAAACCCACTGTGCTCGGGCTGACATTAGAACCTATGAACGCGTAAAGAAACATGGTGTTTCATTTGTTACCATGGTGAATTTACGATCTGTAAAAACAGTACAAAAGACCTGGGGTAAAGAGAAGCTATTTACACTATTATGATGGATTACTGTAGTATAATGAGCATGGGTTGGGAATTGAAATCTCTATGAATTTCAAAAGAGGCTTGGGGTGAATGTGTTGGTAATGTTTAATGAACAGACCATTATCAGTGCCTATACAGTTGAAGTTGGAAGTTTACATACAGCTTAGCCAAATACATTTAAACTCAATTTTTTCACAATTCCTGACATTTAATCCTAGTACAAATTCCATGTCTTAGGTCAGATAGGATCACCACTTTATTTTAAGAATGTGAACATTTCAGAATAATAGTAGAGAGAATTATTTCTTTCAGCTTTTATTTATTTTATCACATTCCCAGTGGGTCAGACTGATACAAAATCACTCGGACAAGAGATTCCAAAATGTCGCCACACTGTGGTGGAGCCTAAGGCTAATCTCTAAATGAAAACAACAAGACACTGTAAACTCTCTATCCCCTGCCAAGAAACAATTATCCGGTATCTTCCCCTCTATAATTCACACAAAAAAGTGTGTGTGTGAATTGTGTGTGTACGTGCATTTGTGTGTGTGTACTGCACATGTACACGTTGTTTGTGTGTGTGTGTGGTGCTTGTATGTGTGTGTGTACGTTCTGTCTATCCGCTGTGTGTAGGCGCACATGTATTCACTATGCATGGGTTCTAAAGGCAAATAAACTTGTGACTTTGTGGGAAAGTTACTGAATTTGTCCAATTTAAGGGAGTTCAATTCCACCCTGCTCTGTCAGGAGTTGACACTTTCGCATCCAGATTCCAAATATAGAGACCTCATCTTGAAAAACCCCTCAGTTCCACATCAGGTCCTTGTCTGTCTTTCAGAGGACTGACAAAGGGACACCTGTAATCTACCCTAAACAGCTGGCTGACCAGACCAGTAAGTACAGTGGCCTGTGGACCGACAGCTGAAAACACTAAGAATAGACTGTGCTCCATTCCTCTACTGTGGCCGATGGACCGGACAGCTCTGAGGTGATTTCTGGTACAGCCTGTGTGTGCGTACGTGTATGTCTGTGTATGAGTGAGTGTGTGTGTGTCTGATTGTCAGTACCAAGTGTGTGTGTGCTTGTCTGTGTGTGTGTGTGTGTGTGTGTATCTGCGCGTGCATATATGTTAGTGTCTGCATAATGTGTGTGTGTGTGTGTGTGTGTGTGACTGTGGGTCCCTGGCGGCTCACTGCCCTTTAGCCCCTTCACTCTGCATTAATCTGCAGTCACTTGATAAAAGAGGAGCATCGGCCAGCAGCGATGTACGAAGGATCCCAAGTAGCCAGTACACTCAGGCCACCCCAAGTCCCCTGATACAGAGGAGAGAGCCAGTGCAGTGCCAGGGTGACACACACACACACAATTGCGACCCACTACACACACATATACTTGGTATACACACACACACAATTGGTACCCACCACACACATTACCCAAGACACACAGCACCACACACACACGGTGATGATGTCATTCCCTGCCACCCTCCCACTAGCCTGACTGCTGCCAACACACTCCCACACAAACAGACAAGGCCCAGCCAGGCAGCAAAATCATACATATGGAGGGCTCCCCTCTCAAAATTAAACGTTGGCAAGGGCACCAGAGTTAGTCATCTTCATTGCATCCCAAATGAAAGAATTAGGGCATACATCCATAGCCAAGTATGTGAGGTGCCTTTTTATTTTTAAAGTCATTTTAAAGTAATCCGTAAAAGAAAGACTTGCAGAAAAGTGTTTATTCGGCCCACCAAATAACTGCAACATTAACTTTATTATAACTATCTTTATGGGACTATTGTAATACTATGACAGAATGTACAGTTGAAGTCGGAGGTTTACATACACTTAGGTTGGAGTCATTAAAACTCGTTTTTCAACCACTCCACAAATTTCTTGTTAACAAACTATAGTTTTGGCAAGTCGATTAGGATATCTACTTTGTTCATGACACGTAATTTTTCCAACAATTGTTTACAGACAGATTATTTCACTGTATCACAATTCCAGTGGGTCAGAAGTTCACATACACTAAGTTGACAATGCCTTTAAACAGCTTGGAAAATTCCAGAAAATGTCGTCATGGCTTTAGAAGCTTCTGATAGGCTAATTGACATCATTTTAGTCAATTGGAGGTGTACCTGTGGATGTATTTCAAGGCCTACCTTCAAACTCAGTGCCTCTTTGCTTGACATCATGGGAAAATCAAAAGAAATCAGCCAAGACCTCAGAAAAAAAATTGTAGACCTCCACAAGTCTGGTTCATCCTTGGGAGCAATTTCCAAACGCCTGAAGGTACCACATTCATCTTTACAAACAATAGTACGCAAGTATAAACACCATGGGACCACACAGCCGTCATACCGCTCAAGAAGGAGACGCGTTCTGTCACCTAGAGATGAACGTACTTTGGTGCGAATCAATCCTAGAACAACAGCAAAGGACCTTGTGAAGATGCTGGAGGAAACAGGTACAAAAGTACCTATATCCACAGTAAAACAAGTCCTATATCGACATAACCTGAAAGGCAAGGAAGAAGCCACTGCTCCAAAACCGCCATAAAAAAGCCAGACTATGGTTTGCAACTGCACATGGGGACAAAGATCGTACTTTTTGGAGAAATGTCCTCTGGTCTGATGAAACAAAAATAGAACTGTTTGGCCATAATGACCATCGTTATGTTTGGAGGAAAAAGGGGAACGCTTGCAAGCCGAAGAACACCATCCCAACCATGAAGCACGGGGGTGGCAGCATCATGCTGTGGGGGTGCTTTGCTGCAGGAGGGACTGGTGCGCTTCACAAAATAGATGGCATCATGTGGAAGGAAAATTGTGAATATATTGAAGCAACATCTCAAGACATCAGTCAGGAAGATAAAGCTTGATCGCAAATGGGTCTTCCAAATGGACAATGACCCCATGCATACTTCCAAAGTTGGGGCAAAATGGCTTAAGGACAACAAAGTCATGGTATTTGAGTGGCCATCACAAAGCCCTGACCTCAATCCTATAGAAAAGTTGTGGGCAGAACTGAAAAAGCGTGTGCGAGCAAGGAGGCCTACAAACCTGACTCAGTTACACCTGCTCGCCAACTTATTGGCCGGGCGGGCGGCAGGTAGCTTAGTGGTTAAGAGCGTTGTGCCAGTAACCGAAAGGTCGCTGGTTCTAATCCCCGAGCCGACTAAGTGAAAAACCTGTCGATGTGCCCTTGAGCAAGGCGTTAACCCTAATTGCTCCTGTAAGTCGCTCTGGATAAGAGCGTCTGCTAAATGACCAATTTATTTATTTATTTATTTATTGTGGGAAGCTTGTGGAAGGCTACCCAAAACGTTTGACCGAAGTTAAACAATTTAAAAGGCAATGCTACCAAATACTAATTAAGTGTATGTAAACTTCTGACCCACTGGGAATGTGATGAAAGGAATAAAAGCTGAAATAAATAATTATCTCGCCTATTATTTTGACATTTCACATTCTTAAAATAAAGTGGTGATCATAACTGACATAAGACAGGGAATTATTACTAGCTTTAAATGTCAGGAATTGTGATAAACTGAGTTGAAATGTATTTGGCTAAGGTGTATAAACTTCTGACTTCAACTGTAGTATGCCTCTATAAAAAGGTGAGTATCTTAAGAGTATGAGAATGCAATATTACAAAACGATGCAAAAACACAATGTAGGGAGGGACGTTGTAGTATGTAGTTCCATGTTTATTTTCAAACAGGAGTAAAAGTATGACAGAATGTAGCATACCTCCATAAGAAGGTGAGTATGTTAAAGATATCTTGTCAGATAAATAAAATAAAAAAAACTTGTGGATACCATTTTTATGTCTCCGTGTCCAGTATGAAGGAAGTTAGAAGTAGTTCTGTGAGCCAATGCTAACTAACGTTAGCGTAATGACTGGAAGTCTATGAGTATCTGATACCCAAAGATTTCCAGTCATAGCGCTAACGCTAGTTAGCAACTTCCTTCAAATGGCAAGCAGAGAAATAAAAATGGTATCCACGAGTTCATCCGACTCTGGGGAAGTAGTCGTGGTCAAAAGTTTTGAGAATGACACAAATACTAATTTTCACAAAGTCTGCTGCCTCAGTTTTGATAATGGCAATTTGCATATTCTCCAGAATGTCATGAAGAGTGATCAGATGAATTGCAATTAATTGCAAAGTCCCTCTTTGCCATGAAAATGAACTTAATCCCCCAAATTTCCACTGCATTTCAGCCCTGCCAAAAAAAGACCAGCTGCCATCATGTCAGTGATTCTCTTGTTAACACAGGTGAGAGTGTTGACGAGGACAAGGCTGGAGATCACTCTGTCATGCTGATTGAGTTAGAATAACAGACTGGAAGCTTTAAAAGGAGGGTGGTGCTTGAAATCATTGTTCTTCCTCTGTTAACCATGGTTACCTGCAAGGAACCAAATGCCGTCATCATTGCTTTTCACAAAAAGGGCTTCACAGGCAAGGATATTGCTGCTAGTAAGATTGCACCTAAATCAACCATTTATCGGATCATCAAGAACTTCAAGGCGTCAGGGCGCCCAAGAAAGTCCAGCAAGCGCCAGAACCGTCTCCTAAAGTTGATTCAGCTGCGGGATCGGGGCACCACCAGTGCAGAGCTTGCTCAGGAATGGCAGCAGGCAGGTGTGAGTGCATCTGCACGCACAGTGAGGCGAATACTTTTGGAGGATGGCCTGGTGTCAAGAAGGGCAGCAAAGAAGCCACTTCTCTCCAGGAAAAACATCAGGGACAGACTGATATTCTGCAAAAGGTACAGGGATTGGACTGCTGAGGACTGGGGTAAAGTCATTTTCTCTGATGAATCCCCTTTCCGATTGTTTGGGGCATCCGGAAAACACCTTGTCTGGAGAAGACAAGGTGAGTGCTACCATCAGTCCTGTGTCATGCCAACAGTAAAGCATCCTGAGACCATTCATGTGTGGGGTTGCTTCTCAGCCAAGGGAGTGGGCTCACTCACAATTTTGCCTAAGAACACAGCCATGAATAAAGAATGGCACCAACACATCCTCTGAGAGCAACTTCTCCCAACCATCCAAGAACAGTTTGGTGACGACCAATGCCTTTTCCAGCATGACGGAGCACCTTGCCATAAGGCAAAAGTGATAACTATGTGGCTCGGGGAACAAAACATCAACATTTTGGGTCCATGGCCAGGAAACTCCCCAGACCTTAATCCCATTTAGAACTTGTGGTCGATCCTCAAGAGGCGGGTGGACAAACAAAAACCCACAAATTCTGACAAACTCCAAGCATTGATTATGCAAGAATGGGCTGCCATCAGTCAGGATGTGGCCCAGAAGTTAATTGACAGCATGCCAGGGCGGATTGCAGAGGTCTTGAAAAAGAAGGGTCAACACTATTGACTCTTTGCATAAACTTACTGTAATTGTCAATAAAAGCCTTTGACACTTATGGAATGCTTGTAATTATACTTCAGTATCCCATAGTAACATCTGACAAAAATATCTCATAACACTGAAGCAGCGAACTTTGTGAAGACCAATACTTGTGTCATTCTCAAAACCTTTGACCACGACTGTAGATAAAGGGCCTCATTACCAAAATCCCAAAGTATCCCTTTAAGAGTGTGAGAATGTAATATTATAAAAGGATGCAAAAATACAATGTAGGAAGGGACATTGTAGTATATAGTTCTGTGTATATTTTCAGACAGGAACCAGAGATCATTCACATTCTTCTTTGACATTTTGTTTTATAGCAGCTGATAAAACTGATAAAATATTTTAGTTCCTCATGTGTGCAGATGTTAAAAAACGAGTTGACTGAAAATGTACAGAAGATACTGTAGCTTCAAGTGTTGAAAAAGACAGTGGCATCAAGGAAGTCTTCATCTTCATTCCGCCGACCGTTCAGAAAACTCTTTAGTGTGAAAAGTGGATTGTCGAATACATCACCTGTCTTCATTTTAGCGACATCACATATAGTCAATAAAATATTTTAAAGGGTTAGTTTACCCATATTACATAGTTACCACATTCTTAAAATGATGTTTATCCTAAATCACTAATTTACCAAATTTTATTGATAAACAGGAAGTAATCTATGGAACCTGGGAGTTTACATTCTCACAGATTAGCATTAGCATTGTTGCATGCAAAACAATAGGATTATAGGAGCCATGGTAGCATGATCCAAGCATGCCTAAATCAACTCAGTCACTTCATTCCGATTCCCTACCATTCCCATTGCTTTGTGTCCAACACCGTTAACGCTAAGTAAACAACTTTCAAGATGGCGCCAACAGACATGGTCGCCCTGCTTATAGCTCCTAGACAACTTTGCAGTATTTTAGTTTTTTTGTGTTATTTCTTACATTATTTTCTCAGAATGTTTCTAGTACTATTACCTACAGCTGAAAATCACTTTTGGATATTAGATTGGCGGTCACTCACCATAAATTGCACTTCCTGGACCCTTTGTTTGAACTGCCCGAGGCAACTCCATTCCGGGTGATACTCCAAAACATCCCCGCCGAAGGAGGAGAAGTGGGGATTTAGTCAGACTCAGGAAACAGGCATACCACCCACCGCTTCAGAGTATATTACTCTTCAACAATCAGTTCCTGGACAATAAAATAGATGAGCTCAGGGCAATGATCTTCTTCCAGAGAGACTTAAGGGACTGTAACATACTCTGCTTTATGGAATCGTGGCTCTCTCCGGATATATTGTTCCTACTGTGACAATTAGAATGTATCCAAACCAAAAACAGTGGATTGATGGCAGCATTCGTGCAAAACTGAAAGCGCAAACCACCGCATTTAACCACAGCAAGGTGACTGGTAAAATAGATGTGTACAAACAAACCAACTACAGTGCCTTGCAAAAGTATTCATCCACCTTGGCGTTTTTCCTATTTTTTTGCATTACAACCTGTAATTTAAATGGATTTTTATTTGGATTTCATGTAATGGACATACACAAAATAGTCCAATTGGTGAAGTGAAATAAATAAAAAAAATCACTTTTTAAAAAATACGGAAAAGTGGTGCGTGCATATGTATTCACCCCCTTTCCTATGAAGCCCCTAAATAAGATCTGGTGCAACCAATTACCTTCAGAAGTCACATAATTAGTTAAATAAAGTCCACCAGTGTGCAATCTAAGTGTCACATGATCTCAGTATATATATATATATATATATATATATATATATATATATATATATACACACACACCTGTTCTGAAAGGCCCTAGAGTCTGCAATACCACTAAGCAAGGGGCACCGCCAAGCAAGCGGCACCATGAAGACCAAGGAGCTCTCCAAACAGGTCAGGGACAAAGTTGTGGAGAAGTACAGATCAGGGTTGGGTTATAAAAAAATATCTGAAACTTTGAACATCCCACAGAGCACCATTAAATCCATTATTAAAAAATGGAAATAATATGGCACCACAACAAACCTGCCAAGAGAGGGCAGCCCACCAAAACTCACGGACCAGGCTAGGAGGGCATTAATCAAAGAGGCAACAAAGACACCAAAGATACCCCAATCTCCGCTGTGGAGCTCCTTCGGGGTTATCTGTCCATAGGACCACTTTTAGCCGTAATTGCTGCAAAAGGTGGCTCTACAAAAAGTACTGACATTGGGGGGGTGAATAGTTATATTATACAGTGGGGGAAAAAAAGTATTTAGTCAGCCACCAATTGTGCAAGTTCTCCCACTTAAAAAGATGAGAGAGGCCTGTAATTTTCATCATAGGTACACGTCAACTATGACAGACAAATTGAGAAAAAAATATCCAGAAAATCACATTGTAGGATTTTTAATGAATTTATTTGCAAATTATGGTGGAAAATAAGTATTTGGTCACCTACAAACAAGCAAGATTTCTGACTCTCACAGACCTGTAACTTCTTCTTTAAGAGGCTCCTCTGTCCTCCACTCGTTACCTGTATTAATGGCACCTGTTTGAACTTGTTATCAGTATAAAAGACACCTGTCCACAACCTCAAACAGTCACACTCCAAACTCCACTATGGCCAAGACCAAAGAGCTGTCAAAGGACACCAGAAACAAAATTGTAGACCTGCACCAGGCTGGGAAGACTGAATCTGCAATAGGTAAGCAGCTTGGTTTGAAGAAATCAACTGTGGGAGCAATTATTAGGAAATGGAAGACATACAAGACCACTGATAATCTCCCTCGATCTGGGGCTCCACGCAAGATCTCACCCCGTGGGGTCAAAATGATCACAAGAACGGTGAGCAAAAATCCCAGAACCACACGGGGGGACCTAGTGAATGACCTGCAGAGAGCTGGGACCAAAGTAACAAAGCCTACCATCAGTAACACACTACGCCGCCAGGGACTCAAATCCTGCAGTGCTAGACGTGTCCCCCTGCTTAAGTCAGTACATGTCCAGGCCCATCTGAAGTTTGCTAGAGTGCATTTGGATGATCCAGAAGAGGATTGGGAGAATGTCATATGGTCAGATGAAACCAAAATAGAACTTTTTGGTAAAAACTCAACTCGTCGTGTTTGGAGGACAAATAATGCTGAGTTGCATCCAAAGAACACCATACCTACTGTGAAGCATGGGGGTGGAAACATCATGCTTTGGGGCTGTTTTTCTGCAAAGGGACCAGGACGACTGATCCGTGTAAAGGAAAGAATGAATGGGGCCATGTATCATGAGATTTTGAGTGAAAACCTCCTTCCATCAGCAAGGGCATTGAAAATGAAACGTGGCTGGGTCTTTCAGCATGACAATGATCCCAAACACACCGCCCGGGCAACGAAGGAGTGGCTTCGTAAGAAGCATTTCAAGGTCCTGGAGTGGCCTAGCCAGTCTCCAGATCTCAACCCCATAGAAAATCTTTGGAGGGAGTTGAAAGTCCGTGTTGCCCAGCGACAGCCCCAAAACATCACTGCTCTAGAGGAGATCTGCATGGAGGAATGGGCCAAAATACCAGCAACAGTGTGTGAAAACCTTGTGAAGACTTAAGGAAAACGTTTGACCTGTGTCATTGCCAACAAAGGGTATATAACAAAGTATTGAGAAACTTTTGTTATTGACCAAATACTTATTTTCCATCATAATTTGCAAATAAATTCATTAAAAATCCTACAATGTGATTTTCTGGAATTTTCTTTCTCATTTTGTCTGTCATAGTTGACATGTACCTATGATGAAAATTACAGGCCTCTCTCATCTTTTTAAGTGGGAGAACATGCACAATTGGTGGCTGACTAAATACTTTTTCCCCCCACTGTATATAATATTTTGTATCTTCAAAGTGGTAGGCATGTTGTGTAAATCAAATGATACACCCCCACAAAAATTCAATTTTAATTCCAGGTTGTAAGGCAACAAAATAGGAAAAATGCCAAGGGGGGTGAATACTTTCGCAAGCCACTGTATGACCTCCGTAAGGCAATAAAAGAGTCAAAACGTCAGTACAGAGGACTATGTGCTTCCCATCTCCATGGCTGACGTGAGTAAGACATTTAAGCGTGTTAACCCTCGCAAGGCTGCATGCACAGACGGCATCCCAAGCCGCGTCCTCAGAGCATGCGCAGACCAGTTGGCTGGAGTGTTCACGGACATATTTAATCTCTCAATAGCACAGTCTGTTTTCCCCACTTGCTTCAAGATGTCCGCCATCGTTCCTGTGCCCAAGAAAGCGAAGGTAACTGAATTAAATGACTATCGCCCTGTAGCACTGACTGTAATCATGAAGTGCTTTGAGAGGCTAGTTAAGGACCTCCATTTTACCTGACAACCTTGACCCACTACCATTTGCATACCGCCCCAACAGATCCACGGACGACGCAATCGCCATTGCACTGCACACCGCCCTATATCCCACTTGTGTAAGAATGCTGTTCATCGACTACAGCTCAGCCTTCAATACCATAGTGCTCTCCAAGCTCATCACTAAGATCAGGGCCCTGGGTCTGAACCCCTCCCTGTGCAACTGGGTCCTGAACTTCCTAATGGGCCAACCCCAGGTGGTGAAGGTAGGCAACAACACCTTTGCCTCACTGTTCGTCAACACGGCGGCCCCACAGGGGTGCGTGCTCAGCCTCCTCCTGTACTCCCTGTTCACCCATGAATGCGTGGCCACGCACGTCTCCAACTCAATCGTCAAGTTTGCTGATGACACAAAAGTGGTAGGCCTGATTACCAACAATGAGGAGACAGCCTACAGGGAGGAGGTGAGTGCCTTGGCAGAGCGGTGCCTTGCTTGGTGTGCACATTACTGAGGACCTGAAATTATCCCTTCACACCAACAGTGTGGTGAAGAATGCGCAACAGCGCCTCTTCAACCCCTAAGTCCCTCACAAACTTCTACAGATGCACCATTGAGAGCATCCTGTCAGGCTGTGTCACCGCCTGGTATGGCAATTGTACCGTCAGCAACCGCAGGGCTCTAAAGAGGGTGGTGTGGTCAGCCCAATGCACCATCGGGGGCACACTGCCTGCCCTCCAAGACATCTACAGCACCCGGTGTCACAGGAAGGCCAAGAAGATCGTCAAGGACCTCAGCCACCGAGCCACGGCCTGTTCACTCCACTACCATCTAGAAGGCAAAGACAGTACAGGTGAATCAAAACTGATAAACAGCTTCTATCCCCAGGCCATCAGACTGTTAAAAAGCCACTACTAGACGGCCTCCGCCCAGTACCGTGCCATCCTCCCAGTACCCTACTCTGCCCCTCAGTCACTATCACTAGCTGGCCACCACCGGGTACTCTAACCTGCACTTTAGGGACTACTACCTAGTCATTGAACACTGGTCACTTTAATAATATTAACATACTATTTCTATATCTACTGCTGTACTACATCTGTTACAATATTTTTTTTAATTTGGGATTATTGTGTGCTTGTTGAAATTTACTGCATTGATTGATAGGAACTAGCAACATAAGAATTTCGCTGCACTCGCTATAGCACTTGCTAAAAACTGTGTACGCGACCAATAACATTTTATTTTATTTGAAAAATCCAAATCTTCGGTTGCTGACTCTCCAGGTCCATAGACCACTCACTAAGGGTAAATGTGCAAATTTGAGTGAACTATCTCTTTAAAATGTAAAACAAATAGGCACAATGAGCTAAAAACATTCTTACATCACCAGTATTGCTTCTCAGTCCATGCTGAACAATTCCTCCAAAAATATTTTCACAAATAACTTCTTGGCTTTTAAAATGCAAACCAAGGAAACCTAAGTGTTCACGGTTTCCTGTAGCATTCAAAGAGCAACAAGGAATTTACACAAGCAAACATCTCACGTTACTAGACCACTTTCTAAGTACAAACTGCTTGCGAACTTTCAACTTAAGCCATAACACATAGCCGACCATTGGACCTCTCACCACACGTGCCGGGCCAGTGGTGAGAGTGCCACAGTCTCAATCACAATTCAACACTGCATTGCCATAGGAAGACGCCTCTCGTCAATCTCTCTCTTCATTCGTTAAGACGCCAGCAATTTGGCGGCGTAGAGAAGTAGTCCGCCCAGGCCGGCGGCGGTTGCTATGGCGATGGCCCTGGCCAGCAGGAACTCCATGGAGTCCTCCAGCTTGGTGTGCAGCCGCAGCACCTGGCGCTGGGTGTCCTCGCGGCTGCCCGAGTTTTCCACCACGTGACTGGCTAATCCCCGCTTCTCGTTTAAGGGCATCTGGGCGGCCACACGCTGCTCCGCCTGCTCCTGGGTCAGCCCGTCCCGGTTCATGAGGCGTGACAGCTGGGTGGCCGGGTCACTGGATCAGGAAAAGAGAACATGTTTAACCCTTTACACTGGCAGATTTGGACAATGATAAGCACCTAAATTGGAATGCAGTGGCTGTACAGTAACATGATATACATGACATCAGAGCTCAGCATCTCCGCTCTGTATGGGTTTTGACCGACAGCCGTTCTGAACTTGAGCACTGCACGACAATAAGTTGCCCCCATCCCTCCAGCTAATTGGGCAACTTGAGCTATTTTCTGTTGTCTGGGTGAGGGAAATGCTGTAAATTACAAAAATTTGACATTGAGGATTATAATAAATACCGCTTTGATGTCATCATGACTCTGTTCTATGCGCACCAAAATTACAATCTGCTTCTCTGAATTGCCTTGTGAAAGCCTAACACTAAGATAGTTTTTTATAATTTTGCTAGTAATGTTGGCAATAGAACAAGCTTTACAATTATGCCCACCTGACCCAGATTACGATTTATAAAGGACCGTTTTTGGATTGCGTAAACAACAGTAATTGTATAAAGGCGGGGATGCAGGACTGTGTTCCAAACAAAATAACTACAAGTGTGCTTGCTCTAGTTCCTCATTGTCATAGCTAAGAGAGCTAAAAAAAGATCACCTTTATGACTATTCTTTGAGTCATAAAGGTGCATTGAAATTACTTTGGAACTGTGCACACTTTGGAGAGGTGTGTGGCCATTTGGAAACACCAGTTAGACCTCTCACTCAAACCCTTGGAATCGTTTGGTCTTATGTTGCACCTACTCCAAATTTTCCAGAATATTACTGAATGAGTATTTTCAGATTTCGTTATCAACAAATGTGGTGAAAAGTACAGTCAATGTAAAATGTACAAAATCAACAGTGGAATGTTTGGATTCAGTCGTGTCAGGTGAACTGTTGTGTCCTCACCCTTTAGTCTACTAATTTTCCCATAATCTTCAAACTGTTCCCTTTTAATTGCTACCATTAAGATGACGCCGACAGACATGGCAGCTCTGCTTCTAGCTCCTAAGCAACTTTGCAGTATTTTTTTGTTGTTGTTATTTCTTACATTATTAGCCCAGAAAGTTTTTTGTGTTATTACATACAGCCGGAAATAACTTTTGGATATCAGAGCGCCGGTAACTCACTAGCATTACGACCAGGAATACGACTTTCCCAAATTGGATCCTTTGTTCATACCCCCCAGGGCAATTGAACTTATCCCAGAGGCTGCTCTAAGACGCCGCCGGGGGAGAAGACGTATTCGGAATGGACTTCTAATCCGACTCAGGAGGCGGGCACACCATCCACCACTTCCGAGTATATCACTCACTAATGTTAAGTCTCTGGACAATATAGTAGATGAGCTCAGGGCGAGGATCTCTTTCCAGAGACATCAGGGACAGTAACATACTCTGTTTCACGGAATCATGGCCCTCTCCGGATATACTGTCCCCGTCCATACAGCCAGCTGGGTTCTAAGTACATTGCGCAGACAGGAATAAAGAACTCTCCGGGAAGGAGAAAGGCGGTGGTGTATGTTTCATGATTAACTACTCATGGTGTGATTGTGATAATGTACAGAAACTCAAGTCCTTTTGTTCACCCGACCTAGAATACCTCACAATCAAATGCAGAATGTATTACCTCCCAAGAGAATTCTCTTTGGTTATAGTCAGAGCTGTGTATATTCCCCCTCAAGCCGATACCACAACGGCCCTCAAGGAACTACACTGCACTTTGTGCAAACTGGAAACCACATATCCTGAGGCCGCATTTATTATAGCTGGGGATTTTAACAAAGCAAATTTGAGGAAAACGCTACCGAAGATCTATCAACACATTGACTGTAGTACTCGTGCTGGAAAAACGCTCGACCACCGCTACTCCCCCTTCTGGGATGCCTACGAGGCCCTCCCCCGCACTCCCTTCGGCAAATCAGATCACGAATCAATTTTGATTGAGTTTCTGCCTATAGGAAGGGATGAGTAAAATTGATTTGTGATCTGATTTGCTGAAGGGAGAGCCAAATCAGATCACAAATCAATTTTGCTCATCCCTTCCTATAGGCAGAAACTCAAACAGGAAGTACCCGTGCTAAGGTCTATTCAACGCTGGTCTGACCAGTCGGAATCCATGCTTCAAGATTGTTTTGATCACGCGGACTGGGATATGTTCCGGGTAGCCTCTGAGAATAACATTGACTTATACACAGACACGGTGACTGAGTTCATCAGGAAGTGTATAGGGGATGTTGTTCCCACTGTGACTATTAAAACCTACCCAAACCAGAAACCGTGGATAGATGGCCACCGCATTTAACCATGGCAAGGTGACTGGAAATATGGTCCCGGACAAGATGCTCCCGGACAAGCTAAACACCTTCTTCGCCTGCTTTGAGGATAACACAGTGCCACCGACGCGGCCCGCTCCCAAGGATGGTGGGCTCTCGTACTCCGTGGCCGACGTGAGTAAGACATTTAAGCATGTTAACCCTCGCAAGGCTGCCGGTCGAGACGGCATCCCTAGCCACATCCTCAGAGCATGCGCAGACCAGCTGGCTGGTGTGTTTACGGACATATTCAATCTCTCCCTATCCCAGTTTGCTGTCCCTACAAGATGGCCACCATTGTTCCTGTACCCAAGAAAGCAAAGATAACTGAACTAAATGACTATCGCCCTGTAGCACTCACTTCTGTCATCATGAAGTCCTTTGAGAGGCTAGTTAAGGATCATATCACCTCTACCTTACCTGACACCCTAGACCCACTTCAATTTGCATACTGCCCCAATAGATCCACAGACGATGCAATCACCATCGCAATTCGGCTTGGCCCCTAAGACCCTCACAATCTTTTACAGATGCCCAATTGAGAGCATCCTGTCGGACTGCATCACCGCCTGGTACAGCAACTACACCACCCACAAACGCAGGACTCTCCAGAGGTTGGTGCGGTCTGCCCAACGCATCACCGCGGGCACACTGCCTGCCCTCCAGGACACCTAGAGCACCCGATGTCACAGGAAGGCCAAAAAGATCATCAAGGACATCAACCACCTGAGCCACAGCCTGTTCACCCCGCTACCATACAGAAGGCGAAGTCAGTACAGGTGCATCAAAGCTGGGACCGAGAGACTGAAAAACAGGTTCTATCTCAAGGCCATCAGACTGTTAAATAGCCATCACTAGCCGGCTACCACCGGTTACTCAATCCTGCACCTTAGAGGCTGCTGCCCCATATACATAGACATGGAATCACTGGTCACTTTAATAATGTTTACATACTGCTTTACTCCTTTCATATGTATATCCTGTATTCTATTCTACTGTATTTTAGTCAGTGCCACTCCGACATTGCTCGTCCTAATATTTATATATTTCTTAATTCCATTCTTTTACTTTTAGATTTGTGTGTATTGTTGTGAATTGTTAGATACTACTGAACTGTTGGCGCTAGGAACACAAGCATTCGGCGCATGTGACAAATAACATTTTATTTTACCCGTAATATTCCCCAGATGTTTTGAGTGTCCAGTTTTCAGTTAGTTAGGGGAACATTCTATGTATGTTAGCAAAAACGTCCTGAAAACCTATTTAGCAAGTTTTGGCATTAGTTAGGAGAATATTCCCTAAATATTAAACAGTACTTACGCAGAACGTGGTCACTGTGATCTCAGAATATTCAATATTAATGTTCTAGACACATTTCATTGGAACGCTGCAAGAACTTTCATGTATCCATGGAATATTCTTTGATGGAATATTCTCATAACCCTCAGAAAACTGGACACAGGAATGTTGTTGCAACATTCTCATGAAACGTGTCTAGAACATTTCATTTTGAATATTCTGAGGTCATGGTGACCAGGTTCTGGGTAAGTTCTGTTTGACATTAAGGGAATGGTCTCTTGGAAACAGTACTTTCCCTTGTTGAACGCACCTCTGGTCTAGGTTTAGGAAACCTAAAAGGCCCGTTCACTTGATCGGCGCAAGCCGCAGAGCGCCCCGCTTGGTCAGGCACAGCGCGAGGCCAGCGTTCAATTTACCTGAACTCTGAGCGCAGCACACTGACACCAAAGCGCCATGCTGCAATAGTTGTCATGATACTCAGTATCGCAATACTCAAAATGTAATGGGAAGGAAAGTAAACATGAAGCAGAACACATTTCTTGAGGAAAACAGTCCTAAAAGGTTGGAAGCAAACAGATATTGTCACGTTTATTTTCCAAGCTAGAGCACATCATATATTAGGTTGAAATCTTAAAGCAGGTTCAAACTTTTAGAAACTAAAGGTCGGAGAGCCGTAGTTGGTCTTACCAGTACACCACCACAGTGTGGTTGAGGAAGCGTGTGAGACGCCGCGTCTCAAAGAGCAGGGGCACGTCTAGCACCACGTAGCGATAACCTGGAGGGTAAAGAAGAGCAGCACTACAATAGAGCCCTCACACCAGAGCTGTGGACCGCTCCACTGAACACTATGGCTGTGACTCCTCCAATCCACCCTCTATGGAAAGTTACAATGTTAGGTGTTCCATGGTTTATTCTCCATATGTCCCATTAAGAATTCCTTACACTTTTTCATATGAGTATTGTGACATAAGTAATTCAGTGTCTTTACAATATATGATACATTTACTGTAGATGGTAAGACCACCCAATTTTTTTTATTTTTTACACTTAGTTAGCTAACCTCGGAGGAAGAAGAAGAAGATCTGTTTGAGCATGGCCTTGTGGATCTCGGGGTGGGTGATGGAGTTAAGCAGGCGCCGCTTGTCCTCGCTGGCGAAGATGAGCTGACCCAGCTTCTGCCGGTCGATCTCCCCATTTTCCAGCAGGATCTCGGGGCCAAAGTGCTTCACGATCCGGCAGTAGGCCGGACTGTGGGGCTCCACCACTGGCAAAGACACAGGACACGGTTAGGTTAACCTGATTTAAGACATGAGTCATGTCCATTAAGGCACGCAACGGAATGTGTTCTCAAACATTTGCATTGGAAAACAAAAATGTGTTTTTCTTAATTGACAAGTCCTGGTAGTAACTCACTGTCTCAGTCAGTTTTTCCCCCTCATTTGGTGCCTAATGAATATGACAACCCTTTTCGCTGCTTTCTCCCAGTCATCCAATATAAAGAAGCCTGTGTTGTCTAGGGTTGAATATTTTCCCTGTATTTTACAAAATGTTCCATTCCGAGAATAAACTATTTTTCTCCCGGGTAACCCAGTATTTCCCGCCAAAACAGGAAGTGTCATTCTAAAGCATATAAATATGTCTGGATTTGATTAGAGCTTTTAACGACATGAAAATTCAAGCCTGATGCTACCTGAGCCTGATGAGCCACACATTAGAATATATTTTATAAGCCCATGCCCAAAAAAGCTCAAATGATTTTGCCGTTATCCAATACATAGCCTATGATATATAGGCTACCGCACATTATGCACGACAGAAAAACATAAAAGCCCATAGATGTAGCTATGCTCTCTTGGGTAAATGAATTAAACAAGCTCCAGTAGGCCAATCTTTTTGAGTGTAGACTATTACTGTCCTGTATTACATGGACTGGAATTACGCATCTCGTTCAAACCATGCGATTCTAGTGCAGGACATGCAGCCTACAAAGTTACAATTATAGGCTAGCGAATTTGATTTAAATTGTGAAATATAATAGAGCCTACCCGGACTATTTGCACTTTTTACGCTGCTGCTACTCTGTTAATTATTTATGCATAGTCACTTTAACTCTACCGACATGTACATATTACCTCAACTAGCCAGTGCCCCCGCACATTGACTCTGCACCGGTACCGCACTGTATATATAGCCTCCCTACTGTTATTTTATTTTACTTCTGCTCTTTTTTTCCCCTCAACACCTTTTTGTTGTTGTTTTATTTAACTTTTTTATTAAAAAATAAATGCATTGTTGGTTAAGGGCTGTAAGTAAGCATTTCACTGTAATGTCTACACCTGTTGTATTCGGCGCATGTGGCCAATAAAATTTGATTTGATTTACGCATTTATAGGCAACCTTTCATAATAAAACCTACAGCTAAATGAAATACGTTTTGTTGTACTAACAGTGGGGGAAAAAAGTATTTAGTCAGCCACCAATTGTGCAAGTTCTCCCACTTAAAAAGATGAGAGAGGCCTGTAATTTTCATCATAGGTACACGTCAACTATGATAGACAAAATGAGAAAAGAAATTCCAGAAAAATCACATTGTAGGATTTTTAATGAATTTATTTGCAAATTATGGTGGAAAATAAGTATTTGGTCAATAACAAAAGTTTCTCAATACTTTGTTATATACCCTTTGTTGGCAATGACACAGGTCAAACGTTTTCTGTAAGTCTTCACAAGGTTTTCAAACCCTGTTGCTGTTATTTTGGCCCATTCCTCCATGCAGATCTCCTCTAGAGCAGTGATGTTTTGGGGCTGTCGCTGGGCAACACGGACTTTCAACTCCCTCCAAAGATTTTCTATGGGGTTGAGATCTGGAGACTGGCTAGGCCACTCCAGGACCTTGAAATGCTTCTTACGAAGCCACTCCTTCGTTGCCCGGGCGGTGTGTTTGGGATCATTGTCATGCTGAAAGACCCAGCCACGTTTCATCTTCAATGCCCTTGCTGATGGAAGGAGGTTTTCACTCAAAATCTCACGATGCATGGCCCCATTCATTCTTTCTTTTACACGGATCAGTCGTCCTGGTCCCTTTGCAGAAAAACAGCCCCAAAGCATGATGTTTCCACCCCCATGCTTCACAGTAGGTATGGTGTTCTTTGGATGCAACTCAGCATTATTTGTCCTCCAAACACGACGAGTTGAGTTTTTACCAAAAGGTTATATTTTGGTTTCATCTGACCATATGACATTCTCCCAATCCTCTTCTGGATCATCCAAATGCACTCTAGCAAACTTCAGACGGGCCTGGACATGTACTGGCTTAAGCAGGGGGACACGTCTGGCACTGCAGGATTTGAGTCCCTGGCGGCGTAGTGTGTTACTGATGGTAGGCTTTGTTACTTTGGTCCCAGCTCTCTGCAGGTCATTCACTAGGTCCCCCCGTGTGGTTCTGGGATTTTTGCTCACCGTTCTTGTGATCATTTTGACCCCACGGGGTGAGATCTTGCGTGGAGCCCCAGATCGAGGGAGATTATCAGTGGTCTTGTATGTCTTCCATTTCCTAATAATTGCTCCCACAGTTGATTTCTTCAAACCAAACTGCTTACCTATTGCAGATTCAGTCTTCCCAGCCTGGTGCAGGTCTACAATTTTGCTTCTGGTGTCCTTTGACAGCTCTTTGGTCTTGGCCATAGTGGAGTTTGGAGTGTGACTGTTTGAGGTTGTGGACAGGTGTCTTTTATACTGATAAGTTCAAACAGGTGCCATTAATACAGGTAACGAGTGGAGGACAGAGGAGCCTCTTAAAGAAGAAGTTACAGGTCTGTGAGAGCCAGAAATCTTGCTTGTTTGTAGGTGACCAAATACTTATTTTCCACCATAATTTGCTAATAAATTCATTAAAAATCCTACAATGTGATTTTCTGGATTTTTTTCTTCTCAATTTGTCTGTCATAGTTGACGTGTACCTATGATGAAAATTACAGGCCTCTCTCATCTTTTTAAGTGGGAGAACTTGCACAATTGGTGGTTGACTAAATACTTTTTTTCCCCACTGTATCTTCATAATTGTAATGACATGCTTGAATAATATAGGACTGGAATAAGATGCAGACGGCTTTCACGAAGATTGAATGATTATGGTCTGAATAAATAGGCCTAACTTCTATAGCCTACCACCATCGCGTGTGTTCTCTCTTCTTTCAAACTCCCCGTGAGTTCTATTGGCTGCTGTATTTAACATTCAGCAAACAAGACCTTGCATTCCTCTAATAGTCTATTAGTATACGAAATGCAAAATATTAAAAAATGTCCAGCAAGCTATTCTAGTCTAGCTTTTCCTGGGACTCCAAGAGCTAACGCACTTAGCACAGACGTCAATTCAACGTCTATTCCACGTTGGTTCAATGTAATGGCATTGAAATGACGTGGAAAAAACGTTGTTTCAACCAGTGTGTGCCCAGTGGGAAGGAGCGTTTTTTAAGGAGAGACGCCAGCAGAGCGCAGGTGTGTATTGCGCAAGAGACAGAGGATATAAGTTAGAAGCTTACGCATAACCCATCATTCATTAGCTAAATATAAGTCTAATTTATTACCTGAAAGAGGTAGGCTATGATTTTTATTTATACTGAACAAAAATATATAGTGTTGGTCCCATGTTTCATGAGCTAAAATAAAAGATCCCAGAAATGTTCCATACGCACAAAAAGCGTATTTCTCTCAAATGTTGTGCACAAATTTGTTTACATCCCTGTTAGTGAGAATTTCCCCTCTGCCAAGATAATCCATCCACCTGACAGGTGTGGCATATCAAGAAGCTGATGAAACAGCATGATCATTACACAGGTGCACCTTGTGCTGGGGACAATAAATGGCCACAAAATGTGCAGTTTTGTCACACAACACAATGCCACAGATGTCTCAAGTTTTGAGGGAGCATGCAATTGAACGCTCCCTCAAAACTTGAGACATTTGTGGCATTGTGTTGTGTGACAAAACATCACATTTTAGAGTGGCCTTCTATTGTCCCTAGCGCAAGGTGCACCTGTGTAATGAACATGCTATTTCATCAGCTTCTTGATATGCCACACCTGTCAGGTGGATGGATTATCTTGGCAATGGAGAAATGCTCACTAACAGGGATGTAAACAAATTTGTGCACAACATTTTAGAGAAATAAGCTTTTTGTGCATCTGGAACATTTCTGGGATATTTTATTTCAGCTCATGAAACATGGGACCAACACTTTACATGGTTGCGTTTATTTTTGTTCAGTGTAATTTACCGGTTCCTCACAGTTACTTATCCCGAGAAAAGGGAGTGGGTTAGGGCCGGAAATCCCAGTAACTCTTGGTAACCTGGTTCCTGCTATTCAACCCTAGTGTTGTCAAAACATACCCTTTAAATATGTCAACAGGACAGTTCTTTCAAAATGAGTCTGGATTGAATACGACTGATACACAATGGCATGACATCAGAGGAGGCTGGTGGGAGAAGCTATAGAAGGACGGGCTCATTGTAATGGCTGGAATAGAATAATTGGAATGGAGTCAAATATGTGGTTTGTTTGATACCGTTCCATTAATTCCATTCCAGTCTTTACAATGAGCCTGTACTCCTATAGCTCCTCCCACCAGCCTCCTCTTCATGGCATAGTGATCAATACAAATAATTGGGGCACGCTCAAGTAAATTGTGCAATGACTTTAAACTGCACAATGGTTTTAAAATGTATGCAAATACAAGTGTGTGGAATGTCAAAATGGACCCAATTTTGTGTGTGCGCGCGCATGCGTGCGCGTGAGAGGAAAAAAATCCCTTTCAGCCCCATAGCCTGTACCTTTTCTAGCCACCACATCGGCATCGATGATGGGGCAGCCAAGCTCTCGCAGCAGAGAGGACACAGTGCTCTTCCCTGAGGCGATTCCTCCCGTCAACCCCACCAAAAACATCCTACAGAAACATGAAGATAGGTCAGAGTAGGTATTTGTATTTATTATGGATCCCCATTAGCTGCTGCCTTGGCAGCTGGGGTCCAGCAAAATGTAGGCAGTTATACAATTTTGAAAACATTACAATACATTCACAACAGATTTCACAACACATTAAGTGTATGCCCTCAGGCATGCTACTATACTACCACATATCTACAACACAAAATCCATGTGTACGTGTGTGTATAATATCATGCGTGTGTATGCATGTGTCTGTGCCTGCGTTTGTTTCTTCACAGTCCCCGCTGTTCCATAAGGTGTATTTTTATCTGTATTTTTTAAATCTGATTCTTCTGCTTGCATCATCATAGAGTTCCATGTAGTCATGGCTCTATGTAGTACTGTGCGCCTCCCATAGTCTGTTCTGGACTTGGGGACTGTGAAGAGACCTCTGGTGGCATGTCTTGTGGGGTATGCATGGGTGTGCGAGCTGTGTGCCAGTAGTTCAAACAAACAGCTTGGTGCATTCAACATGTCAATTCCTCTCACAAATACAAGTAGTGATGAAGTCAATCTCTCCTCCACTTTGAGCCAGGAGAGATTGACATGCATATTATTAATGTTAGCTCTCTGTGTACATCCAAGGGCCAGCCATGCTGCCCTGTTCTGAGCCAATTGCAATTTTCCTAAGTCCCTCTTTGTGGCACCTGACCACACTACTGAACAGTAGTCTAGGTGCGACAAAACTAGGGCCTGTAGGACCTGCCTTGTTGATAGTATTGTTAAGAAGGCAGAGCAGCGCTTAATTATGGACATACTTCTCCCCATCTTAGCTACTGTTGTATCAATATGCTTTGACCATGACAGTTTACAATCCAGGGTTACTCCAAGCAGTTTAGTCACCTCAACTTGCTCAATTTCCACATTGTTCATTACAAGATTGAGTTGAGGTTTAGTGAATGATTTGTCCCAAATACAATGCTTTTAGTTTTTGAAATATTTAGGACTAACATTCCTTGCCAACCATTCTGAAACTAACTGCAGCTCTTTGTTAAGCATTGCAGTCATTTCAGTCGCTGTAGTAGCTGACGTGTATAGTGTTGAGTCATCCGCATACATAGACACACTGGCTTTACTCAAAGCCAGTGTTGTTAGTGCTGGACCAAAAGCCTGCACACACTCCGGGGTCAAGTTTCCCCTAGGTACAGAACTAGGATCAGCTTCCCCTCACCCAATGCTAACCTTAACCATTAGTGTGAAAAACGCTAAAACAGACCAAAAATCAGCATCTAGAGCAGGGGTGTCAAACTCATTTGCCCCGCATTCGGTCTTCACAGAGGTCTGGAGGGCCGCACTGAAAATGTATTATATTTCCTAGCCGTCAAAATGTGCTAAGAAATTGTCCTCTATCCATCGCCTTTGGAATTTCCAATGCTCCCTGACTGTTTAGCTTTCATTTTGATGACTGTTAGCAAGCTGGAAAACGATTAGCCTACTATTGACTTTGTCCACCGGAAACACAAAGAGGCATTAGTGTGGCTGTCCATGTTGGTGTATGAGTGAGAAAGACAGAGGAGAACCAACCAGTAAAAAGCACAGCCCCCTTCAATATCGACGCATAGTGTAGACAACATCAACTTCACAGACTGAAGTCAGGAGGACTTCGAGTTAGGTGTCAGCCAGACTAAATCGTTTGAACAGAAGACCTTGGATAAAAAAAAAAAAATTAACGTGTTTTTGATAGCGAGGGACACATTTAACCTGACGACTGGTACGTAGTGTTCCTAGAGATTATAGATATGTTTTTGTTGATGGGAAACGTTTCTTTGGTGAAACCGGACACTTTAGGTTAGGATTAATATGGAGTTGGTCCCCCCTTTGCTGCTATAACAGCCTACACTCTTCTGGGATGGCTTTCCACTAGACGTTGGAACATTGCTGCAGGGACTTGCTTCCATTCAGCCACAAGAGCATTAGTGAGGTCGGGCACTGATGTTGGGCGATTAGGTCTGGCTCGCAGTCGGCTTCGATGGGGTTGAGGTCAGGCCTCTGTGCAGGCCAGTCAAGTTCTTCCACACCGATCTCGACAAACCATTTCTGTATGGACCTCACTTTGTGCACGGGGGCACTGTCATGCTGAAACAGGAAAGGGCCTTCCCCAAACTGTTGCAACAAAGTTGGAAGCACAGAATTATCTAGAATGTCATTGTATGCTGTAGCGTTAAGATTTCCCTTGACTGGAACTAAGGGGCCTAGACGGAACCATGAAAAACAGCCCCAGACCATTATTCCTCCTCCACCAAACTTCACAGTTGGCACTATGCATTGGGGCAGGTAGTGTTCTCCTGGCATCCGCCAAACCCAGATTCGTCCATCAGCCTGCCAGACGGTGAAGCGTGATTCATCACTCCAGAGAACGCGTTTCCACTGCTCCAGAGTCCAATTGCGGCGAGCTTTACACCACTCCAGCCGACGCTTGGCATTGCGCATGGTGATCTTAGGCTTGTGTGCGGCTGCTCGGCCATGGAAACCCATTTCATGAAGTTCCCGAACAGTTCTTGTGCTGACGTTGCTTCCAGAGGCAGTTTGGAACTCGGTAGTGAGTGTTGCAACCGAGGACAGATGATTTTTACGCGCTTCAGCACTCTGCGGTCCTGTTCTGTGAGCTTGTGTGGAGTACCACTTTGCGGCTGAGCTGTTGTTGTTTCCACTTCACAATAACAGCACTTACAGTTGACCGGGGCAGCTTTAGCAGGGCAGAAATTTGACGAACTGACTTGTTGGAAAGGTGGCATCCTACTGTATGACGGTGCCACATTGAAAGTCACTGAACTCCTCAGTAAGGCCATTCTACTGCCAATGTTTGTCTATGGAGATTGCATGGCTGTGTGCTCAATTTTATACACCTATCAGCAACGGGTGTGGCTGAAATAGCCGAATCCACTAATTTGAAGGGGTGACCACATACTTCTGTATACATAGTGTATCTTTTGGCCGGGGTGTTTTGTTAAGAGCCCCGAAGCTTATTCTGAGCGTTAACGCGCATCGCTTGTGTATGGTTTTGGAAACATAAGGAACGTACCGTTCATATCCGCGAGAAATCATGTTCAAAAAACAAAAGGTCAAATTACTACACACCTTTATAGGGTTAGTGTTCCCACACGGCCATTTCTCCGTGTTACAGCGCTTGTTTTTACGGAAGGCAGACAGAAGACAGAATTGACCACCTGTGCTAATTATCTATCTAGCATGCTCGAAACCCTGTGTGTAAGCGTAACTAGGGAGGAAGTGTAGTGGAAGTGTAGTTCGTCGGCTGGAGGCACACAGCCATATGGATATGTGCAAACCTACTACGGGGGGCAAGTATAAAAAATAAAATAAAATAAAAACATGTATGCACTCACTAACTGTAAGTCTCTCTGGTTAAGAGCGTCTGCTAAATGACTAAAATGTAAATGTAAATAAGTATATATTTTTTATTTGAACGATTATTTCTCGCTGATATGAAAGATAAGTTCCATGTTTCGAAAACCGTATCGCAAGCGATGATTATTGACGTTTCTAAACGTTAAAACAGAGCATTGGGATTGTAGTTCACATGGTCCCACTGGTAAACTGTGCTTATAGCTGAGAAACCTTGGGATAAGGCAGAATGCCTTGTTAATGTGTTTGGTTGTCGAGAGCAACTGCACACCCAGTAGCTGTCCAGGACTGGAGTTGGAGACCCCAGACAGGCCTGTGTCAGACTGAGTTGATCAACATGAAGGCTAATGTGCATAATCTGCATCAAAACAAGGGTCAACATTTTTATTTTATTAGGATCCCCATTACAGAAAGTATTCATACCCCTTGACTTATTCCACATTTTGTTGTGTTACAGCCTGAATTCAAAATGGATTACATTGATTTGTTTTCCTCACCCATCTACACACAATACCCCATAATGACAAAGTGAAAATGTTTTTAAAAAATTGCACATTTTTTGACAATTAAATACAGAAATATCTAATTTACATAAGTATTCACAGCCCCTTTGCTATGTTACTCCAAATTGAGCTCAGATGCATCCAATTACCATCCTTGAGATGTCACTACAACTTGGAGTCCACCTATGGCCAATTCAATTGTTTGGACATGATTTAGAAAGAAACACCTGTCTACATAAGCTCCCACAGTTGACAGTGCATGTCAGAGAAGAAACTATACCATGAAGTCCAAGGAACTATCCATAGATCGCTGAGATAGAACTGTGATGAGGCATTTATCTGGGGAAGGGCACAAAACAATTTCTAGAGTGTTGAAAGTTTACAACAGCACAGTGGTCTCCATCATCGGGACTCTGCCTAGAGCCTGCCGTCCGACCGACCAAACTGAGCAACCGGTCAAGAAGGACCTCGTTCAGTGAGTTGACCAAGAACCACTGACAGAACTACAGAGTTCCTTGGCTGAGATAGGAGAACCTGCCAGAAGGACAACAGTCTCTACAGCACTTCACCAATCTGGGCCTCATGGAATAGTAGCCAGACGGAAGCCACTGCTGAGAAAAAAGCACGACGAGAGCATAAGGCAAAAGATTATGTGGTCTGATAAGACAAAAAAATTAAAAGGAAATGTCTGGAGAAAACCAGGCACAGCTCATCAACCATCTAACACCATCCCTACCGTGAAGAATGATGGTGGCAGCATCATGCTATGGGGATGCTTTTCAGCGGCAGGGACTAGGAAACTGGATAGAGGGAACAATGAATGCAGCCAAATACAGGCAAATCCTTGATGAGAACCTGCTTCAGAGGGCAAACGCCTTAGACTGGGGCGAAGATATACATTCCAACAGGAAAATGACCCCAAGCATGCAGTCAACGCAATGCTGGAATGGCTTCAGAACAAGAATGTGACAGTCCTTCAGTGGCCCAGCTAAAGCCCAGACTTGAATCCCATTGAAAATCTGTGGAAAGACGAAGATTGCTGTTCACTGCCGCTCCCCATCTAACTTAACAGAGCTTGAGAAGATCTGCAGGGAAGAATAGGAGAAAATATCCAAATCCAGATGTGCAAAGCTGATACAAACATACCCAAGATGACTCAAAGCTGTAATCGCCACCAAAGGTGCTTCTACAAAGTATTGCCTATTTAATGTAAATTAAATTTCTGTATTTCATTTTCAATAAATTTGTCAAAATGTCTAAAAACATGTTTTCACTTTGTCATTATGGGGTATTGTGTGTGTGGATGGGTGAGATGTATTTTTTAATCAATTTTGAATTCAGGCTGTAACACAACAAAATGTGGAATAAGTCAAGGGGCATGAATACTTTCTGAAGGCATTGTAGCTGGATTTCCACTAGTTACCACAGCCACAAAGTCAAAATTGCTTTTTGGTATTAATTTAAGGTTAGGCATAAGTTTAGCATTGTGGTTAGGTTTGAAATCACATTTTATGAAGATAAATTGTAGAAATAGGTGGGGTTTATTACTTTATGGCAACCCTGTAGCCACACCCGTAGCCACACCCACACCCAAAAATGCTTGTGCCCCCCCCACTTGAGGGAATTTATTATTAAATATATGTACTGTAGGCTAATAATAATTGTGCCCTGCCCTCCCATGAATTCCATATGCCCCCCTTAAGACTGAGGTCTGGCGACGGGTCTGCCTGTAGCTCAGCATTTGCCAAACTCGGTCCTCGGGACCCCAAGGGGTGCACGTTTTGGTTTTTGCCCTAGCACTACACAGCTGATTAAAATAGTCAACTTATCATCCAGCTTTGATTATTTGAATAAGCGGTGTAGTGATAGGCCAACAACCAAAACGTGCACCCCTTGGGGTCCCCAGGACCAAGTTTGGGAAACGCTGCTGTAGCTGTTGCAAAAGTAGCAGCGACTCTTCCTGGGGTCAAAACGCCCCCTACTGGTAACACATGAGACAGGAAGTTGCTTTCTGGAATAAATACACCTCACGTTACAGATTCATTGTGGTTAGGTCTAATGTCACTTTAAATGAACTATTTGCTTTCATTTACATTATATTTTCGTCATTTAGCAGACCTTTCATTACATGAATTTTAATTAATGTTGAATATTAGCTAGCAAGCGAATGTATCAGGGCTTCACTTGAACTGACTATTGCATGCTGTTCATTGCATATGTGATGTGGATAGTTGAAATACCTTCTCATGGCTAACATTACAGACGTGACACAGCAATTACCTTTACCTTGTTTGCATAACATAAGCTAACGTTACATTTGAAGTTAGCCTAACGTTCGTTGCAGATAACCATGGATGTGATCAGATGAACATGGATGTGAGCAAGTTTAGAAATTGTGATTAATCAGTAAACATATATTTTATTAACTTACTTTTGATCTCAGCAGTCCTTTCTCTCAATGAAAAAGTATGCAGGGGGTAACGTTAGGGCAATCTGGTCCAAGAGACTGCACTGCAGCTAGCTAGCTATAACGTTAGCTCGCTAGCTGACGTTAGTTGTTAACTAGCCTTGTTCTTGTTGGATAAAACGTTTTCAAAACCATACCTATTTTCTCCAATAAGTCTGTACAGCCACTGCCATCTCGGTCACAGACATTAAGCATACAGTTGTCGACGATTTCAGTGCAATACAAGCCCAGCTTGACGAAAGTTGACAGTGTTTGGTTACGTTAGGTCAAAGATTTGTATAACTAACCCACATCAGATCAGTGTCTCGTCCGCAACAATAAAAAAGTACGTCCGGGTCACGGAATTAGGAAATGTTCAAAATAAAAGTCCTTCACGTAATAGTAGAAAAGTGTCAACAGCCTGTATTTATTCATGGTACATGAAAAATAATTGTCTAAACATTAACAATTATTCATATTTGTTCATATTTAAGTGACATTTGAATTAAATTAGGGTTTTAAAACATGTTTAAAGGTCAAATAAATGCCCCCAAAGCAAGTCACTGTATATGGAAAACATATTGGCTTACAGAGCAAAAACTATTCTAGGTGCCGCAGTAAAAGTATTGTAGGGAATACTCAGTAGGGTCTGTAGAAGGTATATGGTGTCATTTCATGGGGCTCTGAATACTATGGAGTGTTGCTGGCCTTTTACTCCACACATTCCATAGGCCACAATGCAAATCAATGTATACGGAATACATATTGGCTTATAGAGCAAAACTTATTCTAGTAGGCAATACTCAGTAGGGTATGTAGAATGTATACATGCTGTAATTTCATGGGGCTCTGAATAATACAGAGTGTCTCCTTATTTTCTCAGCATTTATGCACTGTCCAGACCACAAATTAGGTTTTTAAATTCCTCACAATGATTTCATGAGGAAGCAAGGTTGTCCAGATCTCCAGGGCCCCCACTTCTAGTGGATACCCATTAGGGGGGAGGTCTGGTTTTGGTGGAGGGACTGGAGGGGGCAGGAAGCAGGGTAAGGTCAGGGAGTGGTCAGGGGGAGAAAGAGGCAGGAAGCAGGGTAAGGTCAGGGGGAGAAGGGGGCAGGAAGCAGGGTAAGGTCAGGGGGAGAAGGGGGCAGGCAGCAGGGTACGGTCAGGGAGTGGTCAGGGGAGAAGGGGGCAGGAAGCAGGGTAAGGTCAGGGGGAGAAAGGGGCAGGAAGCAGGGTAAGGTCAGGGGGAGAAGGGGGAGAAGGGGGCAGGAAGCAGGGTAAGGTCAGGGGGAGAAGGGGGCAGGAAGCAGGGTAAGGTCAGGGGGAGAAGGGGGCAGGCAGCAGGGTAAGGTCAGGGGGAGAAGGGGGCATGAAGCAGGGTAAGGTCAGGGGGAGAAGGGGGCAGGCAGCAGGGTAAGGTCAGGGGGGAGAAGGGGGCAGGCAGCAGGGTAAGGTCAGGGGGAGAAGGGGGCAGGCAGCAGGGTAAGGTCAGGGCATGCTCAGACACTGAAAGAGAGGACACAGATACCTCTGGATTATCCTGCTATTTCATTTGCAATTCATTCTGTTATGCAGCACAATGAAAACATTGATAATGCATTTTGGAAGGAAATTGCCCAAATTCTGCAATGGCCAACTGCTACAAAAAACACAGAAAGTATTAGTGTCAGGTGGCTTAAGTGGCTGTGGAAAGATGAGAATGGCGATATAGGCCTATGCGCTGTGTTATGCAGCTAAAAGGAAGGAGTAGGCAGGTAGCGTAAGGTGGTGAGGCAAGAACTATGTACAGTGGTGGAGTCTGTGCCAGACACTGGTGTAATCAAGTGCATGAATTAATTGAGTCACAGGAAGGAGTAGTAAAGGGTGGACCTAGGGCCATAGTAGGAGATGACCGTACTGATAGTGATGCTGTTGTCTGTGGTGATAGACTTAACTGTGGAGTTGACCGTACTGATAAAGGCATAGATCAGAATAATTTGACACAACAGATTATAAATGCTGTTGAACCACCAAATTTGACAAATAAATTATATGGGGATGGTCGTGATGTTGGGGAGCACCAGAGAGTTAAGACTTGGAAAGGGGAAAAAATAAATGTTTGGATTATCATGTTATTTCAATGGCAATACATGCCGTCATGCAGTATAATGAAACATTTGATTTCCAATTTTGGGAGGAAGTTGCCAAAACTTTGCAATGGCCAATGAGAAGAACCATTAAAAAAAAAAATATATATATATATTTCACCTTTATTTAACCAGGTAAGCCAGTTGAGAACAAGTTCTCATTTACAACTGCGACCTGGCCAAGATAAAGCAAAGCAGTGCGATAAAAAACAACACAGAGTTACATATGGAATAAACAAAACGTACAGTCAATAACTATATAATAATAAATCTATATACAGTGTGTGCAAATGTAGTAAGTTATGGAGGTAAGGCAATAAATAGGCCATAGTGCAAAATAATTACAATTTAGTATTAACACTTGAGTGATAGATGTTCAGAAGATGTGCAAATAGAGATACTGGGGTGCAAATGAGCAAAATTAATAACAATATGGGGATGAGGTAGTTGGGTGGGCTAATTATAGATGGGCTGTGTACATGTGCAGTAATCGGTAAGCTGCTCTGACAACTGATGCTTAAAGTTAGTGAGGGAGATAAGTGTCTCCAGCTTCAGAGATTTTTGCAGTTCGTTCCAGTCATTTGCAGCAGAGAACTAGAAGGAATGGCATCCAGAGGTGTTGGCTTTGGGGTTGACCAGTGAGATATACCTGCTGGACCGCATACTACGGGTGGGTGTTGCTATGGTGACCAATGAGTTAAGATAAGGCGGGGATTTACCTAGAAGTGATTTATAGATGGGCGGGCGGGCGGGTGCAAGCAGCATTCAATTGAAGAACATGCATTTAGTTTTACTAGCGTTTAAGAGCAGTTGGAGGCCACGGAAGGAGTGTTGTATGGCATTGAAGTTCGTTTGGAGGTTTGTTAACACAGTGTCCAATGAAGGGCCAGATGTATACAAAATGGTGTCGTCTGCGTAGAGGAGGATCTGAGAGTCACCAGCAGCAAGAGCGACATCATTGATATACACAGAGAATAGAGTCGGCCCGAGAACTGAACCCTGTGGCACCCCCATAGAGACTGCCAGAGGTCCAGACAACAGACCCTCCGATTTGACACATTGAACTCTATCTGAGAAGTAGTTGGTGAACCAGGCGAGGCAGTCATTTGAGAAACCAAGGCTATTTAGTCTGCCAATAAGGATGCGGTGATTGACAGAGTCAAAAGCCTTGGCCAGGTCAATGAAGACGACTGCACAGTACTGTCTTTTATCGATCGCGATTATTATATCGTTTAGGACCTTGAGCGTGGCTGAGGTGCACCCATGACCAGCTCGGAAACCAGATTGCATAGTGGAGAAGGTACGGTGGGATTCGAAATGGTTGGTGATCTGTTTGTTAACTTGGCTTTCAAATACTTTCGAAAGGCAGGGTAGGATGGATATAGGTCTGTAACAGTTTGGATCTAGAGTGTCACTAATCGTAGTGTCAAAATTCTTAGGAAAATGTGGAACAAGAACAGATGTAACACACACAGTGACACATAAATATGGTGAGGAATGGGTCACACAGCAAAAGAAACCCAAAACACTGTGTTACACCTTCGAGGTCATCTTTATTTCAAGCGTGTTGCGCAGATGGGCAGATCTTGACATGATGCCTTAATTCCTTGAATAAATAATTGCATCAATGCATCCCATCCAAAAGTGAGAACGTTCCTCAACAGTGAAACCCTTGCAAGGTTACATGACGGAATAAGAGTTTGTCTTATGACCATTTTAAGTGCATTTATAAACCATTATTCAACCAAGCTTAATAGGCTTACAATTTGGCAAGCACAAATGACTATCTCACAATTTTAACCATAACTGTTTATGAATGTGTCTAATTAGGTTTAATTGATGGTTAAAGTAATTTACCAATTGTCAAATGCACCGTTAACAATTTAAAGTATTTTTTTATGTGAACCGTTTGTGAACCCGTTTTTGCCATTGGGCCTGGGCACCAGACTCCAGATCTTTATTGCAGTTGTATCAATGAGGTAGTCGGTTTTCAATTGGCTAACACTTATCACGTGGTTTGTGCAGTGTGAAATAAATAAAATAAAATTGTATTTGTCACATGCCCTTAACCAACAAATGAAGTTAAGAAAAATAAGAGTTAAGAATATATTTACTAAATAAACTAAAGTAAAAAATAAAAAACAATAACGAGGCTATATACAGGGGGTACCGGTACCGAGTCAATGTGCGGGGGTACAGGTTAGTCGAGGTAATTTAGGTAGTATGTACTGTAGGTGTTCCTTTTGTTCAGGTGGGAAAGGGCAGTGTGGAGTGCAATAGAGATTGCTTCATCTATAGATCTGTTGGGGCGGTATGCGAATTGGAGTGGGTCTAGGGTTTCTGGGATGATTGTGTTGATGTGAGCCATGACCAGCCTTTCAAAGCACTTCATGGCTACAAACGGGAGTTCTACGGGTCGGTAGTCATTTAGGCAGGTTACCTTGGCGTTCTTGGGCACAGGGACTATGGTTGTCTGCTTGAAACATGTAGGTATTACAGGCTCGGTCAGGGACAGGTTGAAAATGTCAGTGAAGACACTTGCCAGTTGGTCAGCGCATGCTCTGAGTACACATCCTGGTAATCCATCTGGCCCTGCGGCCTTGTGAATGTTGACCTGTTTATGGTGTATTGGGATGCTATCGGAAACTTTTACATTTGTAACAAGCATGGTAACAAGCATTAGCTGTTACATCTCTGTAATTGCAGACTGCAATTACTATCAGTTATATGTTATTACAGTGAACTATGAATTATAATTATTACAATACTTGTTACAGTGTAATAAGGACCCCTTAAAATGAAGTGTTACCACAAGTTCTCCTGGGTAGGCCTATTTCCAGGAAAGATTAAAGAGAACAATCCTTCCTATGTAGTACATTTTCAATATAAATTTTCAGTCGCTCAGAAAAGGATATATAAAAAAACATTTAAAAATAAATGGATGCTGTGGCCATTCTTCATGCGAGCAACATTTTTTTCCTGTTCTGGACACTGAATGCACTAGATTTCCATGTCTTATATTCAGGCGATATCATACATTCAGATGAAGATGTTATGAAGACCCTTTCGAGCTCCAGAGAGGGAGCAACTTGCATTGTCATTACATAATACTGCCCCATGTAAGCTGCACAGGGAATTAACAGCCAATCCCGACCTCAGATGTTTGGCCGCTCAGAACAGAAGTGGCATTGGACTAGATACATCAGTGTTGAGAAACAGAACATCTGAACAACGTACAAAAACAACTTTGGGAATTCTGATTAAATCAAATCACTGCAATTACTGAAAGAAAAACGTGAGAATGAAGATGGCCAATGTACGGTTATCAAGGGGTTCATGTTTTACAAGTATATCCTTTTAAGGTTATTTGTTTTACTGAGGGGTGAATCAGACTCTGGCATGATATGGCCAAGCACAGTGCAGCATTGTGTATTCAGACCCTTTGCTATGAGACTCAAAGTGGAGCTCAGGTGCATCTTGTTTCCATTGATCATCCTTGAGATGTTTCTTCAACTTGGAGTCCACTTGTGGTAAATTCAATTGATTGGACATGATTTGGAAAGGCACACACCTGTCTATATAAAGTCCCACAGTTGACAGTGCATGTCAGAGCAAAAACCAAGCCATGAGGTCGAAGGAATTGTCTGCAGAGCTCCGAGACAGGATTGTGTCGAGGCACAGATCTGGGGAAGGGTATGTCTGCAGCATTGAAGGTCCCCAAGAACACAGTGGCCTCAATCATTCTTAAATGGAAGAAGTTTGGAACCACCAAGACTCTTGCTAGAGCTGGTCGCCCGGCCAAACTGAGAAATCGAGGGAAAAAGGGCCTTGGTTAGGGAGGTGACCAAGAACCCGATGGTCACTTTGACAGAGCTCTTCTATGGAGATGGGATAACCTTCCAGAAGGACAACCATCTCTGCAGCACTACACCAATCAGGCCTTTATGGTAGTGACCAGACGGAAGCCACTCCTCAGTAAAAGGCACATGACAGCCCGCTTGGAGTTTGCCAAAAGGCACCTAAAGACTCTCAGGCCATGAGAAACAAGATTCTCTGGTCTGATGAAACCATGATTGAACTCTTTGGCCTGAATGCCAAGCGTCACATCTGGAGGAAACCTGGCACCATCCCTACGGTGAAGCCTAGTGGTGGCAGCATCATGCTGTTGGGATGTTTTTCAGCGGCAGGGACTGGGGAGACTTGTCAGGATCGAGACAAAGATGAACGGAGCAAAGTACAGAGAGATCCTTGATGAAAACCTGCTCTAGAGAGCTCAGGACCTCAGACTGGGGCGATGGTTCACCTTCCAACAGGACAACGACCATAAGCACACAGCCAAGACAATACAGGAGTGGCTTTGGGACAAGTCTCTGAATGTCCTTGAGTGGCCCAGCCAGAGCCCGGACTTGAACCCGATCAAACATCTCTGGAGAGACCTGAAAATTGCTATGCAGCAAACCTCCCCATCCAACCTGACAGCGCTTGAGAGGATCTGCAGTGAAGAATGGGAGAAACTCCAAATACAGGTGTGCCAAGCTTGTAGCATCATACCCAAGAAGACCCGATGCTGTAATTGCTGCCAAAGGTGCTTCAACAAAGTACTGAGTAAAGGGTCTGAATACTTATGTAAATGTGATATTTCCGGGATTTAAAAAATAAATAAATTAGCAAAAATTCTACAGAGCAGTGGATGTAATATATCTAAGAATTTAAAAGGATCTCAACATTCAAGCTTTTATGTAACCCATGCCCCACAGACTTTGCTTGTAAAAATGGACATGGCTAGGATCAAATTACCTAGTAGCTTTACACTACCTTGCATATTTAGCAAACATACATATACATTTTCCAGCAGTCACATTTTCAGACGAATACCCATTTGTGAAATTGTATAAAATGTCATGACCATCTTTGGCACTTAAACTGCACTGAGACATCAAAGTCGTCAGTGGGCTATATATTTTAATTACTCAACAAATTGCTGCAGACACTTTGTCTCATTGCATTAAACATTTACATTTTAATAATTTCGCACAGACGCTCTTAACCAGAGCGACTTACAGTAGAGAGTGCATACTTTTTCCTTCGTACTGGTCCCCTGTGGGAATCAAACCCACAACCCTGACGTTGCAAGGGCCATGCTCTACAAACTGAGCCACAAGGGACCACATATGACCGGATAAGTAGTGTAGAGGTTCTCCACTTTGGTCGAAATAAGTCATTCACTTATGCACTGTCAACTGCAAGGAACGTGATTCTTCTCAAAATAAAGGCATTCCTAAGCCAACTCAGAAGAAACTGTCTTCATTAACAGCTGAGGATTTTGATACAATAAGCAATGGAAATTGGTTCAGTGATAACATAATTGATGTGTACCTTGACCTTGTAAAATCTAATTTGGAGGATCACTTTGTGTTGATGTGCCCTGCTTCTTTTCTTAGCCAACAACTACAGAATCTCGGTTCTGAGAGTATAGATGTTCTAGGTACATAGAGTAGCACACAATTGGTGTCGTTTTGACTAGAGATACCTGGGTTTTTCATTGGATGCGTCAAAATCCACCGCATCCGCCGATGTCGCACTTCCGCACCTGCGGTGAAAGGTGGCAGAGCTATTGAGATCAAATGTTTAATAGATGAGAATATTTGCATAATGTTGGTCAAAATCCATCTCACACCATCTTCTCCCACTGCCAGCCATAGGACTTCCTCTCATCACCATATTTGGTGGTGAGTGGAAATGTCAACCGGATGCTTCAGATTTATACATCCGGTGAAATAACTTTCTTTAGCTCGCTAGCTAGTTTACCTCAGTGCATCGATAATAAACTCCCAGTATTCACTCGAATTCTACGAAAGGTTCCTCCTGATTGTGACAAATGTCTCGACTTGAGCTTCCTTGGTGGGAACAGAGATCCTAAATTACTATAATTCATTATAATTGCTAATTCTATGGGTGGGCCATGAAACTTGACAAATCTTCAATGATTAAAGGTTATTTTATTTCCCTATCCAAGTTTTACATTACACACTTTAAATGAGGCACATCTATATTTGAGTAAAATTCAACCCTTTAGGATGAATCTCAAATTGATTTATTCCAGAGACTAACAAATAAACCTACAATTGTTTCTCCGCTCCATAAAAAAAGCTAAAAGTAAAATAACAGCATTAAGAATTCAGTCAATATTATATGACAAGTCCAATTTCTCTAGCAGGTGTCAATCTTGTGGTTTCGGATTGGCGCTGGGGTCAGAAGGACGATGACACGTCGGGGAGGACAGACGGACTGAGGCGTTGTGCGAGTGCTTCGACCTTTTGCCCTTGTGTACCGTTTCATCACCATTTTCCCCTTCTTCTCGTTCAAGCCTGCCTCTTTTAACAAAGTGTTCTATCCTGGACTCCAGGCTCTCGCAGCGTGGACGCTCAAGCAAGGGCCGATAGGTCCTCTGTTTGGTACCTTCCATCAGCCAGCAATGGGGAGAGGAGGTCCCACCTGTTGATGGAGAAAATCTGTTGTTCCATTACACATCCCCACATATAAAATCCCAATGTAACCCCTGAGTATAATACAACTAGCACTTGATCATACAGGTAACTGCCAAAATAACGGAAAGTCTTGAGTAAATGAGAGATACAAAGTACACTGCTCAAAAAACAAAGGGAACACTTAAACAACACAATGTAACTCCAAGTCAATCACACTTCTGTGAAATCAAACTGTCCACTTAGGAAGCAACACTGATTGACAATACATGTCACATGCTGTTGTGCAAATGGAATAGACAACAGGTGGAAATTATAGGCAATTAGCAAGACACCCCCAATAAAGAAGTGGTTCTGCAGGTGGTGACCACAGACCACTTCTCAGTTCCTATGCTTCCTGGCTGATGTTTTGGTCACTTTTGAATGCTGGCGGTGCTTTCACTCTAGTGGTAGCATGAGACGGAGTCTACAACCCACACAAGTGGCTCAGGTAGTGCAGCTCATCCAGGATGGCACATCAATGCGAGCTGTGGCAAGAAGGTTTGCTGTGTCTGTCAGCGTAGTGTCCAGAGCATGGAGGCGCTACCAGGAGACAGGCCAGTACATCAGGAGACGTGGAGGAGGCCGTAGGAGGGCAACAACCCAGCAGCAGGACCGCTACCTCCGCCTTTGTGCAAGGAGGAGCAGGAGGAGCACTGCCAGAGTCCTGCAAAATGACCTCCAGCAGGCCACAAATGTGCATGTGTCTGCTCAAACGGTCAGAAACAGACTCCATGAGGGTGGTATGAGGGCCCGACGTCCACAGGTGGGGGTTGTGCTTACAGCCCAACACCGTGCAGGACGTTTGGCATTTGCCAGAGAACACCAAGATTGGCAAATTCGCCACTGGCGCCCTGTGCTCTTCACAGATGAAAGCAGGTTCACACTGAGCACGTGACAGACGTGACAGAGTCTGGAGACGCCGTGGAGAACGTTCTGCTGCCTGCAACATCCTCCAGCATGACCGGTTTGGCGGTGGGTAAGTCATGGTGTGGGGTGGCATTTCTTTGGGGGGCCGCACAGCCCTCCATGTGCTCGCCAGAGGTAGCCTGACTGCCATTAGGTACTGAGATGAGATCCTCAGACCCCTTGTGAGACCATATGCTGGTGCGGTTGGCCCTGGGTTCCTCCTAATGCAAGACAATGCTAGACCTCATGTGGCTGGAGTGTGTCAGCAGTTCCTGCAAGAGGAAGGCATTGATGCTATGGACTGGCCCGCCCGTTCCCCAGACCTGAATCCAATTGAGCACATCTGGGACATCATGTCTCGCTCCATCCACCAACGCCACGTTGCACCACAGACTGTCCAGGAGTTGGCGGATGCTTTAGTCCAGGTCTGGGAGGAGATCCCTCAGGAGACCATCCGCCACCTCATCAGGAGCATGCCCAGGCGTTGTAGGGAGGTCATACAGGCACGTGGAGGCCACATACACTACTGAGCCTCATTTTGACTTGTTTTAAGGACATTACATCAAAGTTGGATCAGCCTGTAGTGTGGTTTTCCACTTTAATTTTGAGGGCGACTCCAAATCCAGACCTCCATGGGTTGATACATTTGATTTCCATTGATAATTTGTGTGATTTTGTTGTCAGCACATTCAACTATGTAAAGAAAAAAGTATTTAATAAGATTATTTCATTCATTCAGATCTAGGATGTGTTGTTTAAGTGTTCCCTTTATTTTTTTTAGCAGTGTATATTGAAAGCAGGTGCTTCCACACAAGTATGGTTCCTGAGTTAATGAACCAATTACCATTCCATCATGATTGGGGTCATGTATTTATTAAAAAATAAATAATAATACATAAATACAATTCACAGGAGGTTGGTGGCGCCTTAATTGGGGAGAACAGGCTCGTGGTATTGACTGGAGCGGAATCAGTGGACTGTATCAAATACGTCAAACACATGGTTTCCAGGTGTTTGATGCCTTTCCATTTGCTCCGTTCCGGCCATTATTATGAGCCATTCTCCCTTCAGCAGCGTCCACTGATAAAAGTGCTGGGCAGGCCATTATTTTGGATACCATGGCTATACCCCCATCCACAGGGCATGAATGGTCACTGAATGGTTTGATGAGTATGAAAACAATGCAAACCATATGCCATGGGAGTCTCAATCACCAGATCTCAATCCAATTGAACACTTATGGATGATTCTGGAGCGGCACCCGAGTCAGCGTTTTCCACCACCTTGGAATTTCCCATAGAATAATGGTTTAGCATCCCTCCAATAGAGTTCCAGACACTTGCAGAGTCTATGACAAGGTGCATTGAAGCGGTTCTGGCTCGTTGTGGCCCAACGCCCTATTAAGACACTATGTTGGCGTTTCCTTTATTTTGTCAGTTCTCTATGCATAGTCACTTTACCTCTACCTACATGTACATATTACCTCGACTAACCTGTGCCCCCGCACATTGACTCTGTACTGGTACCCCCTATATATAGCCTCGCTACTGTTATTTTACTGCTGCTCTTTAATAATTTGTTTTGTTTCTATTTTTCTTCTTTTATTTTTACTTAACACTTATTTTTCTTAAAACTGCATTGTTGGTTAAGGGCTTGTAAGTAAGCATTTCACTGTAAGGTCTACACCTGTTGTATTCAGCGTATGTGACAAATACAATTTGATTACCTGTAGCCTTTATACTTCACTTGCACCACACACTATAGTCTCCCTCTATGCAGTGGTAGACAATAGGATGGGGATTAATAAAGTTGGATTAGATTTCAATGAAGGATTGACGGACCTGTGCTCTCTAGACCTTGGATCATGCCGTGGATGACCTGGGTCTTTACTGCTGTCTGGGTCCAGTGTTGCTGCAGCGTGGCCAGGGCGTGTTTTGCCTCCTCAGCCTCCCTGCGCCAGCTCAACCCCACAAAATGGCAGTTGAACAGCACCAGGGGAAAGTCCACCGCCATGCTGAATGAAAAATAGAAAGACCACTCGCTTTTGTACTGGGTTGTGCTCATGAGGGCACACTAAGGCAAAAATGTTTTACAATGGAAAATGACACGTTTTGGACATGTTCAGATTTGTGAGGGTTTTTTCCGTTTGGTGCCTAACGGACACGACAAAGCTATGGCGGACATGTTTTTTTAATGACTTGTCTTGCTGTCCAAAATAGATGTGTTATTTGCTTTTCTAGTGAGTGTTTGGAAGAGTCTCTGGATAGCAATGCCTAGACCAACTCACCTATATTGAGGTTTCCTGGGATTCGTCTTCACATCCAGGAGTTGATCCACTATCTCTAGGGCCTCCAGCTTCTGGCCAATCAGCAGCAGCACTGCCATCATGCAGCGCACCTAGTGGGAAGAACAACAGACAGTATAGCATGGAGGTAGTGCTGGGTGATAACAGATTTTAATAAAACATTTTATTTGTAACGCAATTTTCAAAAACCCAAAGTGCTAAAACAAGTGTCAAAACATTCATATATAATCCATATGCAATACGTCACAGACCAAAATGTGTATGTCCAATGAGTCTGGGAGTATTCTCTGACCTGGTGATAGAGGAAGGCCAGTCCTTTGATCTCAAATATGAAGAGGTCGTATGGGTCTGTGGTAGTGGGCATAGTAGGGGAAGTTTGATGGACAGGCTGGACCGTGGCAGACAGGATGGTCCTCTGGAACTGCAGCACTCCGTTGCCCACGTCCATCTTGCACAGGTTGCGGAAGTCGTGAGTGCCCTCGTAGCTGGAGACCAATGAGTAAGGAGAAGATGCGGGGCTTTCAGTTCAGCTTCTAAAATGACTTGTGATTTCAAACTGTGGTGTTGAGAACATAGCAATGGAAGTGTTTCCCCTGCTTTTTATCAAGCAGGGAGGGTTGCCCCAGCCTAGCTCTGCCAATCTGACTAAATAATTTAGCTTCAGTCAGTATCATTTGACATTTTTAGGATCAATAGCCAATATTGTTTAGAAGGCCTAAGCTTTGCAACCTGCCCTAGAAATAATCTAGGGTAAACAAGACAATATGGCTCATTGTCTATTTGACTTGTCTTCAATTGAAGTGCTGGATAATTTCGCACCACTCACTGTTTGGCAGCCTCTGCCATCAACGCTACATCCAGAGCCCCGCGTGGGAAGTAGTACCGGTAAGTCCTAGACTGACAGTCGAAGCGCGCACTGAAGCCCTCCGCAGCAGGTGACCAGTCAAGAATCCTGATGTCCTGGGGCAGGACTCTGTTCAGCATCTTCACATACGGTAGCTCCGCCACGTCCGCTTTGTTCTTGACACCAGCATCGACATTGGACGGGAGGGTCACTCCTAGGCCTCCACAAAACTGAGTGGAGCGCAAGTCTATGGACATGACCTACGTCAAGAAAAAAAGAAAACGGTTAAGGCAAAAACCAAATGGGAGTTGGGAATTTCTTACAATATACATGTTTATGTCCATGCATTGCCAGGTAGCAACCATATAGCCTTGCAAGCTTAACCTCAGGCATTGCAAACTTACATTTACATTTTTGTCATTTAGCAGACGCTCTTATCCAGAGCGACTTACAGTTAGTGAATGCATACATTTTTTTATACTGGCCCCCGTGGGAATCGAACCCACAACACTGGCGTTGCAAGCGCCGTGCTCTACCAATTGAGCTACAAGATACCTACTTGTCCATATTATTTAACGTAACAGAGTTGGGTTGGGAGAAGTTGCCCGCTATTGCTCCAATGTTTTCAAGAACTATTAGCATGTTATTGTTGGAGGTGTAGTAGGCCAAGTTATCTGACCTGGGAAAAGGCACTGACTCCTTTGTCAGTGCGGCCACAACGGTGATAGTTAGAACTCTGGCGATCCTGGATCAGTCGAGTCTTCAGAAGAGCCTCGAAGAGCCGGGCTTCCACAGTGTTGTCAGTGTTCTCCTGGACAGCAAAGCCCTGATAGGCCCAGCCCAGGTAGGCCAAGCGGAGTGCAACATGGCGCCGAGGATGGGCAGAGAAATCAAACGGTCGGTCCCGACTCCTTTTTTCACCCTTTTTCCTGCCACCAGCATCAGGCTTGCTGCTATCCTTCTTTCCATCAGAGTTGGTTGACACCTCCATCTCATCCCCAGTTCCTTCCTTGACCGTTTCTCTCAGCTGTGCCTTCAGTCTCTCCACCTCTCCTTCCAGGTCTCTCACCCTCTGTAGTAATTCCTCAGACATGTTGCTTTGCAAACGGCAAAAGAGGGAAAATAACTTCTCTGGAAAGTAAGTTAGAAAGACAAAGAGTTAGACTGTGTTTGAATGTAGCTAGTAACTAAGACCTTCCCTTTTAGAGTATTCCTGATTTAGTCAGTCACCAGACAGTGACAAATCTAACATACAAACTTAGCCTACACAATTGTCTGCTGCAGAAGGTCAGCTTGCTAGTTATGTAAAGATAAAATGATAGATAAATACATTTGACTAGTCTAGTCTGTGATCCAGATGTAATTAGCATGTTAGCTAGCCCATTCATAGACTATAGTATCTTCTGACGGGGGAAGTGGTACGTTTTTGGAAACATCTTTCATATCAGCAAGAAATAATAAAATTCAAAAAGGTTAAATTACTACACACCTTTATATGGTTAGGGTTCCCACACTGCCATATCACATTGCTTGTTTACTGAAGACATAGGTGGTCACCTGTGCTAATTAGCTATCTAGCGTGCTCTGAACACCAGTGTGTAAGCGTAACTGGGGAGGAAATGTAGCTCATCAACTGGAGGCACACAATGCTTGTGGATCTGTTCAAAACTACTACAGTAACTATTTATTTGAAATATTCTTTCTCACTGATATGAAAGATATGGGGCATATCAGCATGTTTCAAAAACCGGTTTGAAAGCGAAGATTTACTTCTCTAAACGTTAACACAGCATCGGAATTGTAGTTTCTGAAAACACAGCGTCAGAAATGTAGTTTATGTGGAGCTAAATTCAGGCGAATGTAACAGCTGAAAACACTAGCTACATATCAGTGGAGGCTGCTGAGGCTGGGAAGGACGGCTCATAATAATGGCTGGAATGGAGAAAAAGGAATGGCATCAAACACATGGAAACCATGTGCTCCAGCCATTACCTCCAGCTCGTCCTCCCCAATTAAGGTTCCATCAACCTCCTGTGCTACATATGGAGAAAAAGGGTTTCGAGAGCTAGCTAAATTAGTTAGCTAGCATTAATCTGAGAACGAGGCACCAGTGAAAATAGTTTCAGCTTGCATCTGCACAAACGACACAATAATATCAACATATCTTACCTTTACTTTGACGTGTAGTTTTGATGAGTAAGGTTATCATTCCCTATCAAGCCACTTTTGCAAACTTCAACTCGTGCCTCTACCTCAGATTTAATGCTTCAGTTCGTCCTGAGTCAGACATAAATTCTAGACTGATTTATTTCCTGTAAGGGTTTCTGGGAGTTGTAGTTCTTTCTACAGTAGTGTCATTTTTGACACTCAGTGGTCAGTATTTTAGGCAGCTATATCTCATCTTTTTTATGTTTATGTTGTTGGCTGTAAATAAAAAATTAAATAAAAATAAAAGCATAACATCATCAAATAAACTTTATTCCCAACAAAGAATACATTTCAAGCTAAAAAAGTTTCCAATGACAGGGTAAAATATATGTGGCCAGAAAGCTCGCCTGAGATGTATCCTAACAAGATACAATATGTTTAATAAATCATCTTAATAACTTCATATAACTAACCATTTAATGCATGGTAAATGTAAAAAAATGTAATGTAAATGTAAGTTTACAAAAAATCCAATAGTTAACAAGCAAACACAGTATCAGCATCTTACTAACAGTAGCAGGTGTGTGGAATTCGTCATGATGGGATAATTTTTCAGTTAATTTTTTCATAGCTTCTTTGTCTCAAGTTTTGAAATAGACACATTCTGAGCAAGGCTCCCAAGACCTAAGGGGACACAACAAATTAGTCAGTTGAATGGGAATGTATTGACACACGAGTTCTACATTTGCCTGACTGTGAAAGTGATTCAATAATACATGTCTTATACTGTCATAATAGAACATGATGGACATATTGCCATTTGTTTACCTCCACAACCCCCAGACCAATACAGGCAGCAGCCACCCATACCAGGTTCTTCCCCAGGTATTGTCTGATGGTTTGGACACAACCCTAAGGATCATACAGTCACTATCATCAATCACTTTACATTATGATGGCTCTCTCTCTCTCTCTCTCTGTGTGTGCGTGTGTGTGTGTGTGTGTATGTGTGTGTGTGTGTGTGATGTACACTACCAGTCAAAAGTTTGGACACACCTACTGATTCAAGGTTAATTAAAATGCATTCCAGGTGACTACCTTATGAAGCTGGTTGAGAGAATGCCAAGAGTGTGCAAAGCTGTCATCAAGGCAAAGGGTGGCTATTTGAAGAATCTCAAATATAAAATATATTTTGATTTGTTTAACACTTCTTTGGTTACTACATGATTCCATATGTGTTATTTCATAGTTTTGATGTCTTCACTATTATTCTACAATGTAAAAAATAGTAAAAATAAAGAAAAACCCTTGAATGAGTAGGTGTGTCCAAACTTTTGACTGGTACTGTATGTGTGTGTGACATACAGTGGGGGAAAACAGTATTTAGTCAGCCACCAATTGTGCAAGTTCTCCCACTTAAAAAGATGAGAGAGGCCTGTAATTTTCATCATAGGTACACGTCAACTATGACAGACAAAATGAGAAAAAAAAATCCAGGAAATCACATTGTAGGATTTTTAAATGAATTTCTTTGCAAATTATGGTGGAAAATAAGTATTTGGTCAATAACAAAAGTTTCTCAATACTTTGTTATATACCCTTTGTTGGCAATGACACAGGTCAAACGTTTTCTGTAAGTCTTCACAAGGTTTTCACACACTGTTGCTGGTATTTTGGCCCATTCCTCCATGCAGATCTCCTCTAGAGCAGTGATGTTTTGGGGCTGTCGCTGGGCAACACGGACTTTCAACTCCCTCCAAAGATTTTCTATGGGGTTGAGATCTGGAGACTGGCTAGGCCACTCCAGGACCTTGAAATGCTTCTTACGAAGCCACTCCTTCGTTGCCCGGGCGGTGTGTTTGGGATCATTGTCGTGCTGAAAGACCCAGCCACGTTTCATCTTCAATGCCCTTGCTGATGGAAGGAGGTTTTCACTCAAAATCTCACGATACATGGCCCCATTCATTCTTTCCTTTACACGGATCAGTCGTCCTGGTCCCTTTGCAGAAAAACAGCCCCAAAGCATGATGTTTCCACCCTCATGCTTCACAGTAGGTATGGTGTTCTTTGGATGCAACTCAGCATTCTTTGTCCTCCAAACACGACGAGTTGAGTTTTTACCAAAAAGTGATATTTTGGTTTCATCTGACCATATGACATTCTCCCAATCCTCTTCTGGATCATCCAAATGCACTCTAGCAAACTTCAGACGGGCCTGGACATGTACTGGCTTAAGCAGGGGGACACGTCTTGCACTGCAGGATTTGAGTCCCTGGCCGCGTAGTGTGTTACTGATGGTAGGCTTTGTTACTTTGGTCCCAGCTCTCTGCAGGTCATTCACTAGGTCCCCCCGTGTGGTTCTGTGATCATTTTGACCCCACGGGGTGAGATCCTTTGTTCGCTCTCCCCAGAGCAATTGAACTGATTCCAGAGGCCGACCCAAAACATCGACGGTGGAGGAGAGGCACTCGAGGCAGCCTGCTGGTTCAACTTAGGAGGCACGCACACCACCCACTGCTTCCAAGTATATTACTCGCTAATGTTCAGTCTTTGAATAACAAAGTTGATGAGCTCAGGCCAAGGATTTCTTTCCAGAGAGACATCAGGGCCTGTAACATACTTTGTTTCACGGAAACATGGCTCTCTCGGGATACTCTGTCGGTATCGGTCCAGCCAGAGGGATTCTCAGTTCATCGCACAGAATAAATATCTCTCCGGGAAGCAGAAGGGCGGAGGTGTGTTTCATGATTCTGTAGCTCAACTGGTAGAGCACGGCGCTTGTAACGCCAAGGTAGTGGGTTCGATCCCCGGGACCACCCATACACAAAAAAATGTATGCACGCATGACTGTAAGTCGCTTTGGATAAAAGCGTCTGCTAAATGGCATATTTTTTATATTTTATGATTAACGACTTATGGTGTAATTGTAGTAACATACAGGAACTCAATTCCTTTTGTTCACCCGACCTAGAATACCTCACAATCAATGCCGACCGTATTATCTCCCAAGATAATTTTCCTCTGTTATAGCCACGGCCGTTTATATCCCCCCTCAAGCCAATACCACGACGGCTCTCAAAGACCTTCACTGGACTTTATGCAAACTGGAAACCACATATCCTGAGGCTGCATTTATTGTAGCTGGGGATCTAAACAAAGCAAATTTGAGGACTAGGCTGCTGAAGTTCTATCAACATATCGACTGTAGTACTCGCGCTGCTAAAACTCTGGACCACTGTTATTCAAACTTCTGCGATACTTACAAGGCCCTCCCCCGCCCTCCATTTTGCTTCTCACTTCCTATAGGCAGAAACTCAAACAGGAAGTACCCGTGCTAAGGACTATTCAATGCTGGTCTGACCAACCAGAATCCACAGGATTGTTTAGATCACGCGGACTGGGATATGTTCCGGGTAGCTTGCGAAAATAATTTAGACGAATACACCGATATGGTAACTGAGTATATCAGGAAGTGCATAGGAGATACCCACTGTTACCCACTGTTAAAACCTACCCTAACCAGAAACCGTGGATAGATGGCAGCATTCGCGCGAATCTGAAGGCGCGAACCACCGCATTTAACCATGGCAAGGTGACTAGGAATATGGCAGAATACAAACAGTGTAGTTATTCACTCCGCAAGGCAATCAAACAAGCAAAACGTCAGTATAGAGACAAAGTGGAGTCGCAATTCAACGGCTCAGACACAAGACGTATGTGGCAGGGTCTACAGACAATCACGGACTGCAAATGGAAAACCAGCCACGTCGCCGAGACCGACGTCTTGCTTACGGACAAGCTAAACACCTTCGCCCGCTTTGAGGATAGCACAGTGCCACCGACGTGGCCTGCTACCAAGGACTGTGGCCTCTCCTTCTCTATGGCTGACGTGAGTAAAGCATTTAAAAGTGTTAAATCTCGCAAGGCTGCCGGCCCAGACGGCATCCCTAGCCACGTCCTCAGAGCATGCTCAGACCAGCTGGCTGGTGTGTTTATACATTTACATTTTAGTCATTTAGCAGACGCTCTTATCCAGAGCGACTTACAGTTAGTGAATACATATATATATAAAAAAAATAAAAATAAAAAATAAAAATTATACTGGCCCCCCGTGGGAAACGAACCCACAACTCTGGCGTTGCAAACGCCATGCTCTATCAACTGAGCTACATCCCTGCCGGCCATTCCCTCCCCTACCCTGGACGACGCTGGGCCAATTGTGCGCCGCCCATGAGTCTCCCGGTCGCGGCCGGCTGCGACAGAGCCTGGATTCGAACCAGGATCTCTAGTGGCACAGTTAGCACTGCGATGCAGTGCCTTAGACCACTGCGCCACTCAGGAGTACATTTATGAACATATTCAATCTCTCCTTATCCCAGTCTGCTGTCCCCACATGGTTTAAGATGGCCACCATTGTTCCTGTACCCAAGAAAGCAAAGGTAACTGAACTAAACGACTATCGCCCCGTAGCACTCACCTCTGTCACCATGAAGTGCTTTGAGAGACTAGTCAAGGATCATATCATCTCTACCTTACCTGCCACTCTAGACCCACTTCAATTTGCTAACCGTCCCAATAGATCCAAAGACGATGCAATCGCCATCACTCTGCACACTGCCCTATCCCATCTGGACAAGAGGAATACCTATATAAGAATGCTGTTCATTGATTATAAATCAGCATTCAACACCATAGTACCCTCCAAGCTCATCATTAAGCACGAGGCCCTGGGTCTGAACCCCGCCCTCTGCAACTGGGTCCTGGACTTCCTGACGGGCCACCCCAGGTGGTGAAGGTAGGAAACAACACCTCCACTTCGCTGATCCTCAACACTGGGGCCCCACAAGGGTGCGTGATCAGCCCACTCCTGTACTCCCTGTTCACCCATGACTGCGTGGCCAAGCACGCCTCCAACTCAATCATCAAGTTTGCAGACGACACAACAGGCTTGATTACCAACAATGACAAGACAGCCTACATGGAGGAGGTGAGGAGGTGAGGACTCTGGGAGTGTGGTGCCAGGAAAATAACCTCTCACTCAACGTCAACAAAACAAAGGTGATGATCGTGGACTTCAGGAAACAGCAGAGGGTGCACCCCCCATCCACATCAACGGGACTGTAGTGGAGAAGGTGGAAAGTTTCAAGTTCCTTGGCGTACACATCACTGACAAACTGAAATGGACCACCCACACAGACAGTGTGGTGAAGAAGGTGCAACAGAGCCTCTTCAACCTCAGGAGGTTAAATAAATTTGGCTTGGCACCTAAAACCCTCACAATCCTTTACAGATGCACAATTGAGAGCATCCTGTCAGGCTGTATCACCGACTGGTACGGCAACTGCACCGCCCACAACCGCAAGGCTCTCCAGAGGGTGGTGCGGTCTGCACAACACATTACCGGGGGCAAACTACCCGCGCTCCAGGACACCTACAGCACCCGATGTCACAGGAAGCCCAAAAAGATAATCAAGGACATCAACCACCCGAGCCACTGCCTGTCAATCCATTATCATCCAGAAGGCGAGGTCAGTACAGGTGCATCAAAGCTGGGACAGAGAGACTGAAAAACAGCTTCAATCTCAAGGCCATCAGACTGTTAAATGGACATCACTAGCACATTAGAGGCTGCTGCCTATAGACATAGACTAGAAATCCCTGGCAACTTTAAGAAATGGGACACTAGCCACTTTAATAATGTTTACATACAGTGGCTTGCGAAAGTATTCACCCCCCTTGGCATTTTCCCTATTTTGTTGCCTTACAACCTGGAATTAAATTTGATTTTTTGGGGGGGCTTGTATCATTTGATTTACACAACATGCCTACCACTTTGAAGATGCAAAATATTTTTTATTGTGAAAAACAAGAAATAAGACAAAAAAACAGAACTTGAGTGTGCATAACTATTCACCCCCCTAAAGTCAATACTTTGTAGAGCCACCTTTTGCAGCAATTACAGCTGCAAGTCTCTTGGGGTTTGTCTCTATAAGCTTGACACATCTAGCCACTGGGATTTTTGCCCATTCTTCACGGCAAAACTGCTCCAGCTCCTTCAAGTTGGATGGGTTCTGCTGGTATACAGCAATCTTTAAGTCATACCACAGATTCTCAATTGGATTGAGGTCTGTGTTTTGACTAGGCCATTCCAAGACATTTAAATGTTTCCCCTTAAACCATTTGAGTGTTGCTTTAGCAGTATGCTTAGGGTCATTGTCTCCCGAGTCTCATAGGGTGGTGCACAATTGGCCCAGCGTCGTCCGGGTTTGGCCGGTGTAAGCCGTCATTGTAAATAATAATTTGTTCTTAACTGACTTACCTAGTTAAATAAAGGTCAAGTAAATAAAATATATTTTACAAAATTGTCCTGCTGGAAGGTGAACCTCCGTATCAGTCTCAAATCTCTGGAAGACTGAAACAGGTTTCCCTCAAGAATTTCCCTGTATTTAGCGCCATCCATCATTCCTTCAATTCTGACCAGTTTCCCAGTCCCTGCCGATGAAAAACATCCCCACAGCATGATGCTGCCACCACCATGCTTCACTGTGGGGATGGTGTTCTCGGGGTGATGAGAAGTGTTGGGTTTGCGCCAGACATAGCGTTTTCCTTGAGGGCCAAAATGCTCAATTTTAGTCTCATTTTACCAGAGTACCTTCTTCCATATGTTTGAGGAGTCTCCCACATGCCTTTTGGCGAACACCAAACGTGTTTGCTTATTTATTTCTTATTTATTGCTTTTATATGGCCACTATTCCGTAAAGCCCAGCTCTGTGGAGTGTACGGCTTAAAGTGATCCTATGGACAGATACTCCAATCTCCGCTGTGGAGCTTTGCAGCTCCTTCAGTGTTATCTTTGGTCTCTTTGTTGCCTCTCTGATTAATGCCCTCCTTGCCTCGTCCGTGAGTTTTGGTGGGCGGCCCTCTCTTGGCAGGTTTGTTGTGGTGCCATATTCTTTCCATTTTTTAATAATGGATTTAATGGTGCTCCGTAGGATGTTCAAAGTTTCTGATATTTTTTTGTAACCCAACCCTGATCTGTACTTCTCCACAACTTTGTCTCTGACCTGTTTGGAGAGCTCCTTGGTCTTCATGGTGCCGCTTGCTTGGTGGTGCCCCTTGCTTAGTGGTGTTGCAGACTCTGGGGCCTTTCAGAACAGGTGTATATATAAACTGAGATCATGTGACAGATCATGTGACACTTAGATTGCACACAGGTGGATTTTATTTAACTAATTATGTGACTTCTGAAGGTAATTGGTTGCACCAGATCTTATTTAGGGGCTTCATAGCAAAGGGGGTGAATACATATGCACGCACCACTTTTCCGTTATTCATTTTTTTGAATCTTTTAAAACAAGTTTATTTTTTTATTTTTTTCACTTCACCAATTTTGACTATTTTGTGTATGTCCATTACATGAAATCCAAATAAAGTCAATTTAAATTACAGGTTGTAATGCAACAAAATACGAAAAACGGCAAGGGGGATGAATACTTTTGCAAGGCACTGTATCTGGCATTACTCATCTCATATGTATGTACTGTATTCTATACTATTCTACGGTATCATAATCGCTTTAATAATCTTTACATATCTTTCATTACTCACCTCATATGTGTATACTGTATTCTATACTATTCTACTGTATGTTAGTCCATGCCGCTCTGACATCGCTCGTCCATATATGTACACTACCGTTCAAAACTTTGGGGTCACTTAGAAATGTCCTTGTTTTCGAAAGAAAAGCAATTTTTTGGTCCATAAAAATAACATCAAATTTATCAGAAATACAGTGTATACATTGTTAATGTTGTAAATGGCTATTGTAGCTGGAAACGGCTGATTTTTTATGGAATATCTACATAGGCGTACAGAGGCCCATTATCAGCAACCATCAGTCCTGTGTTCCAATGGCACGTTGTGTTTGCTAATCCAAGTTTATCATTTTAAAAGGCTAATTGATCATTAGAAAACCCTTTTGCAATTAGTAGGGTCGGTAGGGTCGGTGCGTAACGCCCGCTCAATTTCCGCATCGACCTCCCATACCACCGGTGCCACCAGACAAGACTCCGGCAGTATGGGAGTGAGCTCAATGGACCTCTCCTCTGCGTCATACCGCCGGGACAGGGCGTCTGCCTTACTGTTCTGGGACCCTGGGATGTAAGTGATCTTAAAAACGAACCGGGTCAGGAACATGTTCCACCTAGCCTGACGAGGGTTCAATCTCCTCGCTGCCCGGATGTACTCCAGGTTACGATGGTCAGTCAGAATGAGAAAAGGGTGTTGAGCCCCCTCAAGCCAATGCCTCCACACCTTTAGGGCTTGAACCACGGCTAACAGCTCCCTGTCCCCTACGTCATAATTACGCTCCGCCGGGCTGAGCTTTTTAGAATAAAAAGCGCAGGGACGGAGCTTAGGAGGCGTGCCGGAGCGTTGCGACAGTACTGCCCCAATTCCGGCCTCTGACGCGTCCACCTCTACCTGGAACGCTAAAGTGGGGTCCGGGTGCGCCAGCACCGGAGCCGAAGTGAACAGGTCCTTCAGTTTACGAAACGCCCTGTCCGCTTCAGCCGACCACTGCAAACGCACTGGGCCCCCCTTCAGCAGGGAAGTAATGGGAGCTGCTACCTGTCCAAAACCCCGGATAAACCTCCGGTAGTAATTGGCAAAACCCCAAAACTGCTGCACCTCTTTAACAGTGGTTGGGGTTTGCCAGTTACACACGGCTGACACCCGGTCAATCTCCATCTTCACCCCTGACGCGGACAACCGATGACCCAAGAAGGAGATGGACTCCTGGAAAAACAGACATTTCTCTGCCTTGACATACAAGTCATGCTCCAACAGCCTACCCAACACTCGGCGCACCAGGGCTACATGCTCGGCTCATGTAGCAGAGTACACTAGGATGTCGTCAATGTACACTACCATTCCCTGCCCATGCAGGTCCCGGAAGATCTCGTCCACAAATGATTGGAAGACTGAAGGAGCATTCATTAACCCGTATGGCATGACAAGATACTCATAATGACCTGAGGTGGTACTAAATGCCGTCTTCCATTCATCTCCCTCCCTAATGCGCACCAAGTTATAAGCGCTCCTGAGATCCAGTTTTGTGAAGAAACGCGCTCCGCGTAATGATTCAGTCATACTCGCAATCAGAGGTAGAGGGTAACTGTATTTCACAGTGATCTGATTGAGACTACGATAATCAATACACGGGCGCAAACCTCCATCCTTCTTCTTCACAAAAAAGAAACTCGAGGACGCAGGGGAAGTGGAGGGCCGTATGTATCCTTGTCTCAGGGACTCAGCTATGTATGTTTCCATAGCCGCCGTCTCCTCTTGAGACAGAGGATACACATGGCTCTGCGGAAGTGCCGCACCTGTCTGGAGGTTTATCGCACAATCTCCCTGTCTATGAGGTGGCAATCGCGTCGCCCTCGTCTTGATGAACACGAGTGCCAAATCCTCATACTCAGGGGGAATGTGCATTGCGGGCACTTGGTTCGGACTCTCCACCGTGGTCGCCCCAACGGAAACACCTAAACATCGCCCAACACACTGGCCAGACCATTCCTTGAGAGCCCTCTGTTGCCACGAAATGGTGGGGTCATGGGTGATTAACCAAGGAAGCCCCAGCACCACGGGATACGCAGGAGAGTCAGTGAGGTACAACTGAATAATCTCCTCATGACCCCCCTGCGTCTTCATCTTTAGTGGCGCTGTGACCTCCCTAATCAACCCAGATCCCAACGGGCGGCTATCTAGGGCATGGACAGGAAAGGGTGCATCAACGGGCAGGAGGGGAATCCCTAACTTAGAACAAAATTTCCAATCAATAAAATTCCCAGCTGCGCCTGAATCGACTAGCGCCTTATGCTGGGAATGAGATGCAACCTGAGGAAATACCACAGGTATACACAAGTGAACAACAGAGAGCTCTGGGTGAGTGGGGCGCCTACTCACCTGAAATGACTCCCCAGTGCACGACCCGTTGCCTCGATTCCTTGGAGACCCTCCCCAGCACCTAGCCGCAGTGTGTCCTCTACGGCCACAGCTGGTGCAGGGGATGGCCCCCCTCGGGTTCTCTCTCCTACTCTCTCTAGCGCCAGCACCCCCGAGCTCCATTGGGCTCGGCGGTGCTGGGGGATGGAATGGATGGCCCCATCTCGGGACGTCCGCGGGTGGCCAGCAGGGTATCCAGACGGATGGACATGTCCACTAGCTGGTCGAAGGACAGATTGGTGTCCCTGCAGGCCAGCTCTCGACGAACGTCCTCACGCAGGCTACACCGATAGTGATCGATGAGGGCCCTCTCATTCCACCCCGCATCCGCCGCTAGAGTCCGGAAATCCAGGGCGAACTCCTGTGCGCTCCTCTTCCCCTGTCGGAGGTGGAACAGACGCTCCCCCGCCGCTTTACCCTCAGGAGGGTGATCGAAAACTGCCCTGAAGCGGCGGGAGAACTCTGTGTAGCTGATGGTGGCAGCGTCTATTCCCCTCCATTCGGCGTTGGCCCACTCCAACGCCTTGCCGGAGAGACAGGAGATGAGGGCGGAAACGCTCTCGTATCCCGAGGGCGCCGGGTGTATGGTGGCCAGGTAGAGTTCCACCTGAAGGAGGAACCCCTGACACCCGGCTGCGGTGCCATCATACTCCCTCGGGAGCGAGAGCCGAATCCCACTGGATTCCGGAGCTGGTTGGTGGGGCTGGCCGATGGTGGTGGTAATGTAGGAGGAGGTGTGGGCACGCCTCCCCTTTCCCATCGGCGCAGGGTGTTCATTACCTCCTGCATGGCGGAGCCGAGTTGCTGGATCATGGCGTCCTGGCAGCTGACCCGATCCTCCAGCGACTCGGTCGACGCCGCTGCTCCTGCTGACTCCATTGTATGGTGTGTTGTTCTGTCAAGGGGCTGATGTGGATGCGGTGTTGGAGTCAGGCGCAGGACACAGAAGCTTAGTTGATCCGACTTTAATAGTCACAGGAGCAAAATACAAATCCAACGGGCCTCAACAAACAGGAGGCGAGCGAATACGCAAAACAGTGCGTAAAGTGCGAAAAGCACTAACAACAAGAAAACAAATAACCTACACCAACGGACAGGCGTACAAAAACACACAACTACAAACAAAACCAAAGGAAACTTATAGGTGACATAATCGATACGAGATATGGAACAGGTGCACTAATCAGACAAGACCAAACAAACACAGATAACATCAAACGGTAGCAGCTAGTACTCCGGGGACGACGAACGCCGAAGCCTGCCCGAACAAGGAGGAGGAGCAGCCTCGGCGGAATTCGTGACATTATTCTGTCTCTCACTGTTCAAATATACCTACCATTAAAATTATAGACTGATCATTTCTTTGTCAGTGGGCAAACTTACAAAATCAGCAGGGGATCAAATACTTTTTTCCCTCACTGTATACAGTAAATGCATTATTTCTCAATTCATTTTTGGGTGAGTTATTTGAACATTTTCACCATATCATATAGGTTCATTTTAACCTGCTTTATTAAGATTCATGGTAAAGACTAATGGTAGGCTATATATATTTATTCAGATATACAAAATGTAAAAACAAATGGAATTTTATATTTACCCAGAACCAAGTATTGAAGAAAACGAAAAGGAACTTAATGCAGCCTATTCTTATCATTTTGGTGACACTGGAATTTTTTTTATTAAATTCTGATCAAGAACTGAAATGTAAACATAAATAGCCGATTGAAAGCGTCTCGTTTCATTGAATAATCTTACCCCGTAGGCTAAATTATTATTCTAAATTTAAGGGCATTAGCGGCCAACAAAGGATGGGAATGGTGAATGTCTCCACTGAATATCTAGAATAATCCTATTCTCATTTTCTGAAATTGGGAGCCAGACCTGAACAAATTACGCATCGGATGAATGCTATTGAACAAGGTTTATGCAAAGGGTCTGAGATACTTATTCTACAGCGATGATAGTTTGACTATCAAGTGTTATAGCCTATTGATGAGAACTAAATAAAATAAAAAGCCTTTGCCATGACAGGACAATTAACCTACATTGGATACGGTATTATGCTTTTGTAGCACTTTTTTGTTGTTGTTGAGGAAATATATTTTCAAGGTAAAACGGCAGGTGCGAGACCGAGTAATTGGGATTTCTACAATTTTGTCGAATAAAGAAGAAACGTCACTGATGCGGACGTCATAGTTAACCCATGACACTTGTGCCCCAAAAATTAGCGCAAAGGAAATGGTGTGAGAACCTGAGTCACTTCGATGGTTTCTAGAAGTGGTGCTTTGGGAACTGATGTTGGAAACAATTCATTCTACTCTCAACGTGATAGTTAGTAGGGCTATAAGCAACCAATGTGATAATTTCATTGTTTATTTCAGCGTTTTCATTTGAGATGGTAGGTTTATTTTGAACGTCTTTTTTAGGTAATATAATTAGGAATAAGAACACGTAATTTAGTAGGATCTCTATGATGTAGGTCTGGTTGTGGCGTCATGGTTTTGATATCATATAATACTCCCATCACTGCACTAACTCTCCAATTGTCCTTCCTGCAGGGTCAACACCCTATTTGAGCTTATCTGAGAAGTATTGACCATCCAATACCTGTCACAATGAGAGAGACCCCAGCAGGCAGGATGAAGGTTAGGCTAGTAACATTCATTGCCCATCATTTAGCCTTTTTTATTCTATTAGTGAAAAAGTAATTAAGACAAAAATAAGCTATTGATATAATAAGACAAACATATTCTACTGGAGAAAAACAAAAATAAACATGAATACAAAAAGGCTATTGATATAATAATACTTTTTCATGAAACACTTCCTAAATAATTTACTTATCATTTGTATTTCTAGGGCACCCGAAAACATGTGGGTCAGGGCAGCAGAGACATGGACCCCAGTGGGATAACCTCAGACTTAAAGGAAGTCCTGGATTCTCTGTGAGTACACATTGTTTTCTCCTTCAGATTTTTTATCTGAACAACATGAATCAGACGAGCATCGTAGAAAACGTTAAGGACACCTACTCTTTTCATGACATAGACTGACCAGGTGAATCCAGGTGAAAGCTATGATCCCTTATTGATGCCAATCCACTTCAATCATTGTAGATGAAGGGGAGGAGACAGGTTAAAGAAGGATTTTTAAGCCTTGAGACAATTGAGACATGGATTGTGTATGTGTGCCATTCAGAGGGTGAATGGGCAAGACATAAGATTTAAGTGCCTTTGAACGGGGTATGGCAGGAGGTGCCAGGCGCACCGGTTTGTGTCAAGAACTGCATGCTGATGGGTTTTTCACGCTTAACAGTTTCCTGTGTGTATCAAGAATGGTCCACCACCTAAAGGACATTCAGCCAACTTCACACAACTGTGGGAAGCATTGGAGTCAACATGGGCCAGCATCAATGTTCCCTCTAAGCTGCAGCGCTGAAGAAATATCAGCCCGCGCAGAGAAGCACGAGATTGAACTTCACTCAACTTTCTGGACTTTCCCCCTTTAGTTAATTAACACTATCAACGTTTCCCTTTACTGTGGAAATTGTGATTGAATCAACGCAATATTAGCAACTTTCAATGCAACATACCGAAACAAAACTAATTATGTAAGGCATAGTATGCAAAACTAACTATGCAAGAGATGTTGTTGTAGGCAGAATGCATCGGCATAGGATTCTATTGCATTGACACACAGGACTCAGCCCGTACTCTACTCAGACCGGTGCAGCATAACCGATCAGAGCTGCAGTTGGCCTATATGCAAATAGACCATTGCCATATATGGATATATGCCATTCACTTTGAACTGGACTGTTTTTATAGCATGAGCAGTCGTGAGTAGATGCGCTTGTTTTGAGATCAAAGCGAGAGCTGCATGTAGCCACGTGTGCACATTTTGTTCATATCCTTTGCTAGTTAGTGAGTTATTAACCCAGTTACAGATCATTTGTAGTCAGCAATGTGGGAGTGATTACTTCCTACAAGAGCATAAAACGTGTACATTTCTAGACATCTTTGAAAAGCAAGTCGGGTAAAGAGCTTGCTTTTATCTTAACGGGGCAGTGTTGTATTTTGAGACGGTCTTGAATAAGCTAAGTAGCCAATAGGCAGAGGGTATCATAATTTGTCTGATTCTCTGTGATAATGGTATGGGAATAATAATACATTTTATTTTGTAAAGTTATTTCTTGCATCAAACAACACAACAACATTTTCAGTCACCTCCTTCTCTGAAGGACAAGTGGATAAACAGGTTAATGTCAAGCCCTGCATGGTTTTTCAAAAGTCTCATGGAATGTAGGCCTACATTGAACACCACAAATTGATAGAACAGCTATTTCCATGTTAAAATGTTATAGGATGCATTTTCTCCATTGTTTTTGATGGTAGGCCACTCTGGTAGGCCTACATTATGATCAAATAGCCACGGTAGGCCACTCTGGTAGGCCTACATTATGATCAAATAGCCACAGTAGCCTACTTGACCACTGTCTGAAACTGTAACTTAAAGCGGGTACAGCCTCAGTGTTCACAGTAATCTCGCTCAAGTTAGCGCTCAGCAGACCTGAAATTTGCTCAGTGCTTATAATTTCTGGAAGGAACATTGGCCAGCATCTCTGTGGAATGCTTTCGACACCTTGTAGAGTCCATGCTCCGACGAATTCAGGCTGTTCTGATGGCCAAAAGGGGGGGGGTGAAACTCAATATTAGGAAAGTGTCCTTAATGTTTTGTACACTCAGTGTATAGTGTAGTCTATTTTATAATTCAAAGATTTTCAAATTACAATCTTATTTCCTCACCTCCTTGTCAATCGTATTGGAGGAGAAGGTCCAAGGTCCCTCCTCTCTGACCTTTTCCTCCAAGGCGTTTTGATAAGGAGACGAGGAGAGAGGATGCGAAGAATCGAGAAGAGATTAATTGATCAAGTATGCCAACAGTGCTGAGCCAGTATTACGGAGTATAAAGATGTTTTAGAATTGCAGTATCACACCATGGCTCTGACCAACAGGGGTATTGGTCAGCTCAAGGACTTGGCCACCATGGTTGCAGAGGAGCCACTGTCGGACGCACAAGTTGAAGGTGACATGACATTACCTTGTGACACCAATAATGAAAAAAGACAAACACAATACTTTAAATGAGTGTCAATCACTATGAATGCCTGTCGAAGAATTAGAAATGAAAAGAAGGTTAGTTAATTTCAGTAGCACAGAGGGAAAAATAATAGAATTTCAACAAGAAGGAGTTTGTTATAAAACCCTTTATTTTCTCCTCGGGGACAATCAAGTTAATCCTTTCCTATTCTATCCTATCCCATAGCGTTCCAGGCTGTCTTTGAGCTGTTTGTCACCAACAGTCATGGCTGCATTGACGCAGTGGGTCTCTCCTCCCTATTGGACACAGTGAACATGAGACTCAGCCCCGAGCAGACTGAGGCTGCCCTACATAGGGCCGACTATGACGGTGAGGTCACGCACAAGGACATACACCTGCAATGTATCCCAAGGCAGGATCAAGGAATTATGCTACTGGAAATTTCACACAAGATGAAAACATTCCGTTTGCAATTCTAACATGTTCCATGGAATGTGAAATGCCTTTATAACCTGTTTTCCAATACATTTTAAATGTATTTAGGAACAAAAAATGCTCTCCAAACTAGCCTTTCAGGTAGAATATGGGGTGGGTGCGAGTACTCGATTTAAGGTTTGTACTCAATTGCTTATTAACAAATACAAGTACTCAAAATGTACAAATGCAGCTATTTATCAGGTAAAATGTATAAGCACAGAGAACATTTCAAACTTTTAAATGTGTGTGGAGTATGTCAAGTGCAGTAATTATGTTAAATTACATGTTCAGTTGTGTATCAGAACAGCCATAGGCTTAATTGGAACATCCAATAGGATAATTTTTTGCCTTCAGCCCTGTTTCACGCTAACATGCGAGTACTGGAGTACTCACAATTATTTAGATGAGAGTACTCCAACACAGACGTTCTTTCAAATTGTCATCCCTAGTAGAACGTATGAACGCTATCTGTAATTTTAATTTAAGGAACAATAATTCAAATGTGATTTGTTTCTAGGAGATGGTGAGGTAGGTTTTCAAGACTTTCTGTGTGTGATGACAGACAGTCAGAAGTTCGCCAGGTGTATAAAAGGTAAAAAGCCTGTAAGAAAGAGAGGTGTATATTTTGACCGATTTTAGATGGCGTGTACATGCTCACAATGACATAATTTTTTCAAGCCATGAAACAGGTGCCAACTACTCCCTCTACTCCTCCTCCCTCAATCTCTCCCTCTCTCTCTCTCTCTCCATTCTCTCTCTTTCGCTCCCTCTCTCTCCCTGTAGCGGAGTCCCCTGACCCATCTCAGAGTGTGGATCAGTCAGACTCTGTGTTCTACAAAGCCTTGAATCAGATGCTGAATGCGGGCCTCATTCCCAGCAGTGCCACTGGGGAGATAGTTCGGTAAAATACAAACGTTCGTTCTCTGATAATATACACTAGCAGTACTTCTGGTCAGGCACAAGCTAAACACTAAATGTATGCAATAATTGTGAGGTTTATTATGAGAATAAATATTTGAGTAAATCATTTGAGTAAAATGTTGCCTTTGACAAAATACGAAGATCAAAGCCCCAAAAGCAAATATTGTCAGTTTAAGTTCTCGTTCTCTGAGTCTAGGTAGTTTTTACAGGTGATTTTTGCGGCATTCAAAATGGTGTCCCAACATGCAGAAATAAGCTCATCAATCAAAAGGCCTTTTTCGTGGCCTCTCTGTCTCCAACCAGGTATTACCATAAGAAGTCGCTGCGTCATGTGTTGAAGGTGGCGCCGCAGCAAGACAAGAGCAGGGGTCACGTGATCACCTACTATGCCAAGGGGGCCCACCTGGTGGGCCTGCAGCCCAAGCAGCTGATGAAGTACATCAAACCCGACGGTGAGCAACGTCTGGGCAATGTTTGTGTAACGTCTGAACAACATTTGACCAGTGTTTGAGAAACATAATTTCAGTTCCTGGTTTTATTGTGTGTATATTACTTCCCCTCCTTACCACAGGAGGTTGGTGGCACCTTAATTGGGGAGGACGGGCTTGTGGCAATGGCTGGAGCGGAATAAGTAGAACGGTATCAATTACATCAAACACATGGTTTCCATGTGTTTGAAGCCATTCCATTTGCTCCGTTCCGGCCATTATTATGAGCCGTCCTCCCCTCAGCAGCCTCCTGTGCTCCTTATCTATCTTTCAATTTAACACTGTGTGTGTAGCATCCATGTAGATGCTACACATTGGTCAAGGTGAGTTTCCCCAAAGCTTGCAATTCATCAATGTCTTTGGCAACATTGGATTACTGAATTGAATTGAATCCGAGTCACTGCGTTGTGTGTGTGACTCTCTCAGCTCCCAGTACCAGCCCGTACTCCAAGCGGCCCAGCCTGAACGTCAACTCAAAGGTCACGGTGGGCAAGCGGGTGGCGACCCAGGGAAGTGCCCCCTCTGCCAAGACCTGGAAGACCGTGGAGATCGAAGGGCGCATCAGACAGGTATGAGCTAGGGGGACAGAAGGGTTGGGGACAATTCCATTTCAATTCAGTCAATTCGGGTTTACTTTATTTTAGTTACTTGCGCCTTTATTTAGCCAGGTAAGTCATCGAGAATAAATCGATTCTCTTTTACAATAACAACCTGAATTGACTGAAAATGCATCTGGATCACCCCTGTATTGCATACTGTGTTGAATATTTTATACTTATTTTTTCATTTATGGAACCAAACTTTATCTAGATGTTGTCTTCCCTGGCATCTTATCTTAATTAAGTTCTGAATCAGCAATTAATTAATTATTATCCCTATTTATGAATCTAAAAATAAATGGAGAATAGTAGGGGAAGTTTAGTATATTGTCCCCGAATAAGAAAAGACGACGATATAGAAGCCGACGTGGGGGAACCCTGACGAAACTACAGCGGTGATTAAATAAACAGATTCTACTGGAGAACAAACTAGACGAGTTCCATTCGAGACTATCCTATCAATGGGACCTGAAGAACTGTAATATCCTATACTTCACAAAGTCCTGTCTGAACGAGGACATGGTTAATATAAATCAAGCTGGTTTTTCTATGCATCTGCAGGACAGAACTGCAGCGTCTCGTAAACTCAAGGGCGTGTCTCTTTCTTAACAACAGCTGGTGCACGATCTCTAATATTAAGGAAGTCTCTAGGTTCTGCTCGCCTGAGTTAGAATACCTTATGATACGCTGTGTAGACCATACTATTTACCAAAATAGTTTTCATCTATATTTTTCGTAGCTGTCTATTTACCACCACAAACCGATGCTGGCACTAAGACCGCACTCAACGAGCTATATAGGACCATAAGCCAACAAGAAAATGCTCATCCAGAGGCAGCACTCCTAGTGGCTGGTGATTTTAATGCAGGAAAACTGAAATCTGTTTTACCTTGTTTCTACCAGCATGTCACCTATGCAACTAGAGGGGAAAAAACTCTAGATCACCTTTACTCTACACAGAGACACATACAACACATACAACTCTATTCTGACCATAACTCCATCCACCTGATTTCCTGCTTACAAGCAAAAACTCAAACAGGAAGTACCAGTGACACGCTCAATTCGGAAGTGGTCCGATGAAGCGTATGCCAAGCTACAGGACTATTTTGCTAGCACAGACTGGAATATGTTTTGGGATTCATCAAATGGCATTGAGGAGTTTACCACATTAGTCACCGGCTTAAGTAATAAGTGCATCGATGACGTCGTCCACACAGAGAGCCACCGGTCTGAGCGCACCACCTCGGCAACACCGGAATGGAAACCCAACGCACCCTAATCACCTTCAGCGCACCTGCACCTCATCATCTCATCACTACCCCTATTTAGCCCTGGACTGTTCTGTAGGATGTTGTGTGTGATTGTTTTGCTTCGTGTCATGTATCTTTGTTTATTCTCTTTGTCATTCTTTGAGTAAACCTTGACCTTGTTTATTCCTGCGTCTGCGTCCTGCCTCTTTGTATACTCAGTACTCGTCACATGCACAAAGTCTGGAACCAACAGGACCCTGAACAGCTTCTACCCCCAAGCAATAAGACTTCTAAACAAGACTGCTAAATAGCTAATCAAATGGCTACCCGGACTACCTGCATTGACCCTTTTTTTCACTAACTCTCTTGCACTGACATTGCACACACACTGGACTTTCCCCACAAACTCACACATACTTACTGTACACTAACACCCCAACAAACACATACACACACACTACATACACCCCAACACACAAAACATGCACACACATGCTTACTGATGCCAAACATACACTCAAACACACAAACACTTTCACACTCACCACATACGCTGCTGCTACTATCTATCCTGTTGCCTAGTCACTTTATGCCTAGCTACCTATTTGTACAGTACGTAGCTACCTCAATTACCTCATGCCCCTGCACATCGCCATGTTATTTTCTACTCCCTATACTGTATACAGCCATATGATTTTTACTCTTTATTTTTATTAGTTATTCCCCGTGTATTTATTCCTTGTGTCACTATTTATTTTTTAAATAAATAAAATATATCTTTAACTTTGCATTGTTGGAAAAGGACCCGTACGTAAGCATGTCACTGTTAGTCTACGAAGAATATGACAAATCAAATTGTATTTCATTTTGATTGTGGGTTACTCATCTCCCTCTATCTCGCTCACTCTCTCGCCCTCCTTCCGTCCCTCCCTCTTTCTACATCCCTCCCTCCCACAGTTATCAATCAAGCACCCAGGAAAGGAGACTAAGGACATGATCACTCCGGTCAAGATCAAGGTGGACCTGCAAGTGAAGGACAGAGAGCGTCTGACCTATGACAACATCAACCAGATACGCCACAAGGTGCTCCAGCTCACACTATAACAACAACATCATACATTTGCCATTTTAGTCAATACCTTTGCAGTATTTCAGTTAGAAATGGCAGTGTTTGAGTCTTCTCCTCTTTCCAAATGTTCTCAGCAAAGATGCCTCTTTCTTCTCTCCATCCCTGCCATTTTTTGTGTAACAATGTGCTATGTGCTATGTAATACATGTGTGACTACAACGTAGGACTACTGTACAAGCAATATCTCTGCTTGGAAAGGCCTGATTTAAAGTGAGTTACTCGCTACTTCGCTCTCTCTCTCTCCTCCAGCTCTGTATCCCTCTATTTCTCTTTCCATATATAAATATTTATTTATTTATTTATTTATTTATCTCCCTCCCTCCCTCCCTCCCTCCCTCCCTCCCTCCATCCCTCTCTCACCCTAGTCCAAAGAGGGCTTGAACACCTACCTGGAGACGCTGAGCCAGTACAAGCAGCGGGACACCTGGGACTCCTGGGGCTCGCTGCAGAGCTACCACAGCCCGCTGGACCACAATGCCTTCTCTGACACCTTCTCCACCTACACCTGGAGCTGGAGCGGCTGCCGCAACATGTTGCAGCCCCGCGACCTGCTGGAAGAGAGGAACAACTTGCCTCTGCTCCCCCACCAGTATTAGGGAGCAGAGGGTATGGAGGATTGTCACAGTCCATCATTCATTGTGGAGTGAGGCTTTTCCAATTAAAAGAAAGAAATATGTCGATTTTGTACTTCATTGTATTCTTAAAACACTACATGACTAAAAGTATCGTGACACCTGCTCGTCGAACATCTAATTCCAAAATCATGGGCATTAATATGGAGTTGGTCCCCCCATTGCTGCTATAACAGCCTCCACTCTTCTGGGAAGGCTTTCCACTAGATGTTGGACCATTGCTGCAGGGACTTGCTTCCATTCAGTCCCAAGTGCATTAGTGAGGTCGGGCACTGATGTTGGGTGATTAGGCCTGGCTCGCAGTTGATGTTCCAATTCATCCCAAAGGTGTTTGATGGGGTTGAGGTAAGGGCTCTGTACAGGCCAGTCAAGTTCTTCCACACCAATCTCGACTTACCATTTCTGTATGGACCTCGCTTTGTGCACGAGGGCATTGTCATGCTGAAACAGGAAAGAGCCTTCCCCAAACTGTTGCCACAAAGTTGGAAGCACAGAATTGTCTAGAATGTCATTGTATGCTGTAGCGTTAAGATTTATCTTCACGGGTACTAAGGGGCCTAGCCCAAACCATAAAAAACAGCCCAAGACCAGTATTCCTCCTCCACCAAACTCTACAGTTGGCACTATGCATTCGGGCAGGTAGCGTTATCCTGGCATTGGCCAAACCCAGATTTGTCAGTCGGATGACGACGAGTACAATGGCGGCAAGCTTTACACCACGCCAGCCAACGCTTAGCATTGCGCATGGTGATCTTAGGCTTGTGTGCGACTGCTCAGCCATGGAAACCCATTTCATGAAGCTCCCAAGGAACAGTTATTGTGCTGACGTTGCTTCCAGAGGCAGTTTGGAACTCGGTAGTGAGTGTTGCAACCAAGGACAGACGATTTTTACCCGCTATGCGCTTCAGCACTCGGCCCTGTTCTGTGAGCTTGTGTGGCCTACCACTTCGCGGCTGAGCCGTTGTTGCTCCTAGACATTTCCACTTCACAGCACTTACAGTTGACCGGGGAAGCTCTAGCAGGGCAGAAATTTGACAAACTGACTTGTTGGAAAGGTGGCATCCTATGACGATGCCACATTGAAAGTCACTGAGCTCTTCAGTAAGGCCATTCTACTGCAAGTGTTTGTTTATGGACATTGCATGGCTGTGTGCTCGATTTTATACACCCGTTGGGGGTGTGGCTGAAATATCCGAATCCACTAATTTGAAGGGGTGTCCACATACTGTTGTATATGTAGTGTATATGCCATTTATACCCTTTTATCCAAAGTGACTTACAGTACAATGATTACATACGATAGTACTTATGACTGACTGATGAGCACTGCATCAATTGCTAAAATGTATATTTCAATGTCACTACTCATTGCTTTTTGAAATGGGTGACAAAGAGATTTTTACAATTGTATTATTTTACATGAGCAATTACATATCTGTGTGTGAATGTGTGTTCATGCATGTGTGAGTATAAGAGATCACATACAGTCAGGTCCAACATGTTTGTCACCCTTGATAAAGATGAGCAAAAAAGACTGTATAAAATAAATAAATAAATATATGCTCCCTCAAAAATTGACAATTATATTATTTTATATTAATACAATTGCTCAGAAAATAAACATTTTGTTTAAGAAGTAATAAAAACATTTCTAAAACAGATAGGGGTCAAAATTATTGGCACCCTCGTTTTCTATACTTCGGCACCCTCCCCTTGCGAGGATAATGGCACTGAGCCTTTTTCTAAAATGTTTTATGAGATTGGAGAACACATTGGGAGGGATCTTAGACCAACCATTCCTCCATACATAATCTTTCCAGACCCTTGATATCCTTCATCTGCGCTTATGGACTGCCCTCTTCAATTCAAACCATAGGTTTTTCAGACATTGGCACTTGGATTGGAGCAGGTGCTATGGTCAGATGACACGAAAATACAGCTCTTTCGCTATGCACACCAGTGGTGGGTTTGGCGTCGAAAGACTGATGCATGCAGAAAAGTACCTCATACCTACTGTGAAATATGGTGGTGGATCTTTGATGCTATGGGGCAGTTCTTTTCCCACTGGTCCTAGGGCCCTTATTAAGGTCAACGGCATCATGAACTCTACCAAGTAAGACATTTTAGCTAAAAACCTGGTTTCCTCTGCCTGGAGGCTGAACATTAGCTGCAAGTGGATCTTCTAGCAAGACAATAACCCCAAGCACACATCAAAATCCACAAAGAAATGGTTAATTGACCACAAAATCAACATTTTGCAATGGCCGTCTTAGTCTGCTGACTTGAACTCCATTGAAACCTGTGGTTTGAATTGAAGAGGGCAGTCCATAAGCGCAGACGAATGATTTCAACGATCTGGAAAGATGCTGTATGGAGGAATGGTCTAAAATCCCTCCGAATGTGTTCAGCAATCCCATAAAATATTTTAGAGAAAGGCTCTGTGTCACGCCCTGACTCAAGGGACTTGTATTTGTAGAGTCAGGGTGTGTATTTTCTGTGTTTGGTTTGGCTATGTTGAATGTCTATGTTAGATTCTAGTATGGGTAGATCTATGTTGCCTGTGTGGTTCCCAATCAGAGGCAGCTGTTGCTCGTTGTCTCTGATTGGGGACCATACTTAGACAGCCTGTTGGCACCAGTTAGTTGTGGGATCTTGTTCCGTGTGAGGTATGTTATTTGTCTACCTTGGACTTCACGTTTCGTTTGTTGTTTTGTCGTGTGTTCAGTACGTAAATAAATATGAATGCATATCACGCTGCGCCTTGGTCCTTCTCGTTCATGAACGATCGTGACAGAAGATCCCACCAATCCTGGATCAAGCAGCGTGACGAGGAGAGAGGATGGACTTGGGAGGAGATGAGAGAGAGGCTGGCAAGAAGTATGGAGGCCCTGATCACGGTGGAGAGACAAGCCCCCCAAAACATTTGGGGGGGGGCTCACGCCGTGGACGACGAGGCAGCAGGAGGCCGCGACAGGGCGGTTCCGCTGGTTAGCAGAGGAGGCCACCAGATTAGGGGGGCCATTGGTTCAGAGGGAGCAGAAGGAAAGTGTAGAGGCACGGCGAGAGGAGCTGGTTAGGCAGCAGAAGGAGCGGGGGTTAATGAAGGAACCCAGTCCCGCTCCTCGCACCAATCAAGTGGTGCGTGTCGCCAGTCCGGTCCGGCCCGTTCCTGCTTCCCGCACTAAGCCAGTGGTGTTTGTTCCCAGTACGGTTCGGCCCGTTCCTGCTCCTCGCATCAAGCCAGTGGTGCGCGTCGGCAGCCCGGTCCGGCCTGTTCCTGTACCTCGCACCAAGTCAGTAGTGCGCGTCGCCAGCCCGGCCCGGCCTGTTCCTGCCCCTCGCACCAAGCCAGTGGTGCGCGTCACCAGCCCGGCCCGGCCTGTTCCTGCCCCTCGCACCAAGTCAGTGGTGTGTGTCACCAGCCCGGTCTGACCTGTTCCTGTCCCTCGCACCAAGTCAGTGGTGCGCGTCGCCAGCCCGGCCCGGCCTGTTCCTGCCCCTCGCACCAAGCCAGTGGTGCGCGTCGCCAGCCCGGTCCGACCTGTGCCTGTCCCTCGCACCAAGCCAGTGGTGCGCGTCGCCAGCCCGGTCCGGCCTGTTCCTGCTCCCCGCACCAAGCCAGTGGTGCGCGTCGTCAGCCCAGTCCAGCCCGTTCCTGCTCCCCGCACCAAGCCAGGGGTGCGCGTCATCAGCCCAGTCCGGCCCGTGCCTGCTCCCCGCACCAAGCCAGTGGTGCGTGTGTCCAGTCCGGCACGGCCCGTGCCAGTTCCACCGGTGCCTGGTCCGGCACCGGTCAGCTGCTCCACTCCGGAGCCAGAGCAATCCGCTCCACAGGGGTCCAGTTCAGCTCCGGTCAGCGGCTCCACTCCGGAGCCAGAGCAGTCCGCTCCACCGGTGCCAGATCCAGTTCCGGTCAGCGGCTCCACCCCGGAGCCAGAGCAGTTCGATCCACCGTCGTCGGGTCCAGCTCCAGTCAGCGGTTCCAGTCCAGACCCAGACGTCAGCCCCTCTCCAGGTTCGGGGTCTCCCACACCAGGGTCCAGACAGGGCTTGGTACTTCGTGGGAGGAAGGAGAGGGGAAGCAGCGCGCCGAGGTCCAGACCAGACCAGGGGCGCAACGGGGAGGTGGAGAGTAAGTGGTGGTCACACCCGGAGCCGGATTCGCCTCCGAGGCGGAATGCCTACCTGGCCCCTACCCTGTTAGGTTTATGTGGCGCGGTCGGAGTCCGCACCTTTGGGGGGGGGGGGGGGGGGGGGGGGGGTACTGTCACGCCCTGACTCAAGGGACTTGTATTTGTAGAGTCAGGGTGTTTATTTTCTGTGTTTGGTTTGGCTATGTTGAATGTCTATGTTAGATTCTAGTATGGGTAGATCTATGTTGGCCTGTGTGGTTCCCAATCAGAGGCAGCTGTTGCTCGTTGTCTCTGATTGGGGACAATACTTAGGCAGCCTGTTGGCACCAGTTAGTTGTGGGATCTTGTTCCGTGTGAGGTATGTTATTTGTCTACCTTGGACTTCACGTTTCGTTTGTTGTTTTGTCGTGTGTTCAGTACGTAAATAAATATGAATGCATATCACGCTGCGCCTTGGTCCTTCTCGATCATGAACGATCGTGACACTCTGTGCCGTTATCTTCGTAAGGGGAGGGTGCCGGAGTATTGAAAACAGGAGTGTCAATAATTTTGACCCCTAGCTTTTTTAGATTTGTTTTATTACTACTTTAACAAAATCTCTTTCTCTGAGCAGTTGTATTAGTATAAAATAATATAATTATCAAATTATTATAGAAATATTTGCAAATTTATTAAAAATTAAAAAACGGAAATATTACATTTACATAAGTATTCAGACCCTTTACTCAGTACGTTGTTGAAGCACATTTGGCAGCGATTACAGGTTTGACGCTACAAGCTTGGCACACCTGTATTTGGGGAGTTTCTCCCATTCTTCTCTGCAGATTCTCTCAAGCTCTGTCAGGTTGGATGGGGAGCGTCGCTGCACAGCTATTTTCAGGTCTTTCTAGAGATGTTTGATCGGGTTCAAGTCCGGGCTCTGGGTGGGTCACTCAAGGACATTCAGAGACTTGTCCCAAAGCCACTCCTGCGTTGTCTTGGCTGTGTGCTTAGGGTCGTTGTCCTGTTGGAAGGTGAACTTTCACCCCAGTCTGAGGTCCTGAGCACTCTGGAGCAGGTTTTCATCAAGGATCTCTGTGCTTTGCTCTGTTCATCTTTCCGTCGATCCGACTAGTCCTGACTAGTCTCCCAGTCCCTACTGCTGATAAACATCCCTACAGCATAATGCTGCCACCACCATGCTTCACCGTAGGGATGGTGCCAGGTTTAGTCCTTTAGGTGCCTTTTGGCAAACTCCAAGCGGGCTGTCTCGTGCCTTTTACTGAGGAGTGGCTTCCGTTTGGCCACTCTACCATAAAGGTCTGATTGGTGGAGTGCTGCAGAGATGGTTGTCCTTCTGGAAGGTTCTCCCATCTCCACAGAGGAACTCTGGAGCTCTGTCAGAGTGACCATCGGGTTCTTGGTCACCTCCCTGACCAAGGCCATTCTCCCCTGATTGCTCAGTTTGGCCGGGCGGCCAGCTCTAGGAAGAGTCTTGGTGGTTTTAAACTTCTGTCATTTAAGAATGATGGACGCCACTGTGTTCTTGGGGACCTTCAATGCTGCAGACATTTTTGGTATCCTTCCCCAGATCTGTCCCTCGACACAATCCTGTGCCGGAGCTCTGCGGACAATTCCTTCGACCTCATAGCTTGGTTTTTGCTCTGACATGCACTGTCAACTGTGGGACCTTATATAGACAGGTGTGTGCCTTTCCAAATGATGTCCAATCAATTGAATTTACCACAGGTGGATTCCAATCAAGTTGTAGAAACATCTCAAGGATGATCAATGGAAACAGGATGCACCTGAGCTCAATTTCGAGTCTCATAGCAAGGGGTCTGAATACTTACGTAAATAAGGTGTTTCTGTTGTAGTTTTTTAAATACATTTCCAAAGATTTCTGAAAACCTGTTTTCGCTTTGTGATCATGTGTGTAGATTGATGAGGGGGAAAAAACGATTTAATCCATTTTAGAATAAGGCTGTAACGTAACAAAATGTCGAATACGTCAAGGGGTCTGAATACTTTCCAAATGCACCGTAATATTTCTGCATGTCCTAATTTGTCTGACAGTGGAATTCAGGCGTGACACAATGACAAGATAAAGACGATTATTTTGGAAACTGGCTCTCACACAAGTCTAACATATCCTATATTTCGCAAACTGTTACAGGAGGGGGTCGCAGTTCCGGAGCGACCCACTAGCTGTCATCCTCCGACAACCTTAGGCACCTCCTCACTCACAGTCTGGACTAATCATGATCCTATTGGTGTCATCTGTGTCTACCTGTTCACCTGTGTATTTATGCCCTCACTTCCCTGTGTTCCCTTGCTCAGCTTTCTCTGCTAGTTTCACTATGCCAAGCAGTACTAATCAGTGTCTGATCGCGGGACGTATGGACAGGTACGTGTGAAGTGTTCTCCCTGTTTAGTTATTATTTCAGTCACAGTTAGTATTTCGTATTTTGGTGTCAGCCTGTTTTTTTTGGAGTCTTATTTGCTCCGCCTTTCTTTTTCGTGTAAAGTCTTGTATTTTGTATGCTGGCTTCGGGACCATCAGAAAATATCCTTGTTTCGCCATCTCTGCCTACTGCCTTCTATCTATCCTGCACTGTACCTGGGTCACACCTCACACCAACCCTTACAGCAAACCAAACTAGAGTAGAAGCCCTTTTAGTTCTCACGGTCTTCAAATTATGGATAATCATAGGACCCTTTAACATAAACATCTTAAATCAGACCTCACGTTCCCACAATTTTTCACTGGCTCATTCCTTGAGAGTTTAAGCTTTATGTTTGGTTTTTGTTTGGTTTGGGAGTGGTTTGTGTAATGGTTGGAAACTTGTCAATGACTCATTATCTAAAATCACAAATCCCACTTCTGTCCTTTCCCAAATGTTGACTTAAAAGGACCTCAAATTAAGTGCTCATAATAAAACTATGTCACTTCTGAAGAGGAGGGCGTTATCCTACTGTCGCCTAAATCAGGGTTTGCCAAACTCGGTAGTCATGACCCCAAGGGGTGCACGTTTTGGTTTTTGCCCTAGCACTACACAGCTGATTCAAAAAATCAACTAATCATCAAGCTTTGATCATTTAAATCAGCTGTGTAGCATTAGGGCAAAAACCAAAACGTGCACCCCTTGGGGTCCCGAGGACCAGGTTAGGGAAACTCTGGCCTTAAGCCTTCGGCACACTGGGATTTTGTGCCCGAGAATTACTGATGGAGTCATGATGATGATTGTCTGACAAAAAACACACAAAAGTTCTGTCTTTTCACGTGTGGAACTCATCCAACAATAGTTGACTTGAGTTATAGCCTACTTTTCACAGACAAAAAGGCAATGACGTACCCCTAGTGAGCACTATTGGTTGATATTTGTTCCGTCTGCCCTGGCCTTGATTTCAACGTCTACAGACTTAGATTTTTGGTCCATCTAGACCTGTCTTGATTTGGCACAAACATGTTTTGTTTTGTTTTGTTTGTTTTAGGCATTTAGCAGACGCTCTTATCCAGAGCGACTTACAGGAGCAATTAGGGTTAAGTGCCTTGCTCAAGGGCACATCGACAGATTTTTCACCTAGTCGGCTCGGGGATTAGAACCAGCGACCTTTCGGTTACTATCACAACGCTCTTAACCACTGAGCTACCTGCCGCCTGACTATGATCGGTTCAGATTTGGTCCAGTCCGGTTGAGGCCGGCCTTGTTTTGGCCCAAACAAAGACGTCTATGATTGGTTCAGATTTGATCCAGTGCGGACCCACCCTCAGCATTTAGCAAAAATTGGAGACATATGGTTTTCAGGGGAAAAGGAAGAGAGCCTATGACTCAACTTCCGCGTTTGGACTTGAGCCTCACTGTTTACAGTCCCCGGTGAAAGAAATAACTTGAGGGAAAATTATGAAATTCTTTCCACAAAGTAAACAGACACTACATACCAATTCTGTTGGTGGCTACTTTGTCTGAGATTCCATTATTGCTAGATCAAGAGCCACTTAGTCAGTGCATACAACTAAGGTAGATAAACAACCATATATCACAGTCATAGAAAGTAAAAAGTTTCTGTAACCCTTACTGAGAAGTTAAAGAGTTCTGTTGGTGGTGTCAGAAAACATTGAACATGTTCACTGCCAATTCTGAAGCTTTTGAAAAGGCTAAGGTAAGTGCAAGTGACAGATGGTAGCAATAATAACTATTCTGTACTTAATCTCCATTTTACTCTATTTTGATATTTTATTTGAAAATAAAACGTACAGTTGAAGTCGAAAGTTTACATACACTTAGGTTGGAGTCATTAAAACTCGTTTTTCAACCACTCCACAAATTTATTGTTAACAAACTATAGTTTTGGCAAGTCGGTTAGGACATCTACTTTGTGCATGACACAAGTCATTTTTCCAACAATTGTTTACAGACAGATTATTTCACTTATAATTCACTGTAACACAATTCCAGTGGGTCAGAATATTACATACACTAAGTTGACTGTGCCTTTAAACAGCTTGGAAATTCCAGAAAATTATGTCATGGCTTTAGAAGCTTCTGATAGGCTAATTGACATCATTTGAGTCAATTGGAGGTGTACCTGTGGATATATTTTAAGGCCTACCTTCAAACTCAGTGCCTCTTTGCTTGACATCATGGGAAAATCAAAGGGAATCAGCCAAATCCTCAGAAAAAAAATTGTAGACCTCCACAAGTCTTGTTCATCCTTGGGAGCAATTTCCAAATGCCTGAAGGTACCACGTTCATCTGTACAGACAATAGTATGCAAGTATAAACACCATGGGAGCACGCAGCCGTCATACCGCCCAGGAATGAGACGCGTTCTGTCTCCTAGAAATGAACGTACTTTGGACCGAAAAGTGCAAATCAATCCCAGAACAACAGCAAAGGACCTTGTGAAGATGCTGGAGGAAACAGGTACAAAAGTATCTATATCCAAAGTAAAACGAGTCCTATATCGACATAACCTGAAAGGCCGCTCAGCAAGGAAGAAGCCACTGCTCCAAAACGACCATAAAAAAGTCAGACTACGGTTTGCAACTGCACATGGGGACAAAGATCTTACTTTTTGGAGAAATTTCCTCTGGTCTGATGAAATAAAAATAGAACTGTTTGCCCATAATGACCATCCCAACCGTGAAGCATGGGGGTGGCAGCATCATGCTGTGGGGGTGCTTTGCTGCAGGAGGGACTGGTGCACTTCACAAAATAGATGGCATCATGAGGAAGGAAAATTATGTGGATATATTGAAGCAACAACTCAAGACATCAGTCAGGAAGTTAAAGCTTGGTCGCAAATGGGTCTTCCAAATGGACAATGACCCCAAACATACTTCCGAAGTTGTGGCAAAATGGCTTAAGGACAACAAAGTCAAGGTATTGGAGTGGCCATCACAAAGCCCTGACCTCAATCCTATAGAAAATGTATGGGCAGAACTGAAAAAGCATTTGTGAGCAAGGAGGCCTACAAACCTGACTCAGTTACACCAGCTCTGTCAGGAGGAATGGGCCAAAATTCTTTGTGGGAAGCTTGTGGAAGGCTACCCGAAACGTTTGACCCAAGTTAAACAATTTAAAGGCAATGCTACCAAATACTAATTAAGTGTATGCAAACTTCTGACCCACTGGGAATGTGATTAAATAAATAAAAGCTGAAATAAATCATTCTCTCTACTATTATTCTGACATTTCACATTCTTAAAATAAAGTGGTGATCCTAACTGACATAAGACAGGGAATTTTTACTAGGATTAAATGTCTGGAATTGTGAAAAACTAAGTTTAAATGTATTTGGCTAAGGTGTACGTAAACTTCCGACTTCAACTGTATGAATGTAACATCATGATTTTAAATGTAGATGTAAGTGAAATGATGTATGGTTGAAATGTAGCCGAAGAAATGACGACCCAAAAATACTTATTTTCAAGGTTCATATATGATTACTTTTCAACTTTCACTTAGAACTGAAAATGAACTTGACTTCAACGTCAGACAAATACATGTGTTTAACGTCTGGCAGAGTCAACTTTTCAACATCCGTAAAATATGTATTTTCAACTTCTGTAAAATATGTATTTTCAACTTTCACTTAGAATTGAAAATGAACGTGACTTCAACGTCAGACAAAGACATATTTTCAACGTCTTTTTTAAGTAATTTTAGGCAATAGCCTCACTCCCAGAAACATTGACGCTTGTTGGCTCCGGGGTCAAGATTCCACTAGATAAAGATCTAGAATTAGCTTCCCAACCTAACCTTAACCATTAGTGGGGGAAATGGTTAAAAAACTGACCCAAGATCAGTGTCTTGATGCAGCTTCACCCTTTACCTGCTTGTTGAGGAATTTCAGGAGTATTTTGTCAAGGTCCCAGTCCCACTGAAACGTGTATATGGAAAGTGTGGGAACAGGATGCACAAGCATTAACATATTTGGAATACCCACTCAAAGAGAGAAAACATTGACCTTCTCGGTCTGTGCTTTTCCTGTATGGAATTCCTTGGAATTCGTCAACTGAGTGATTTCCTTCTGATAATGATTAGTGTGTAGAACGAGGAAGGGGTGGAGCTTTGAATGCTAATTGTATCCCCTTTATGTAATTCTGACAATTACCGTGAACTCTGTGGCTGCGTTTTCACAGGCAGCCCAATTCTGATCTTTTCCCAATTATTGGTCTTTTGACCGATCAGATCTTTTAACAAAAATTGGTCCAAATATCAGATTTGGGCACCCTGTGTAAACGCAACCAATGAGGCCCATAGAAATAGATCAGGTTAGAATCATTATTTTGTCTGCATTGTGTGTATTCCATTGGGGACCACGTTAGAAACAAGTGGAATCGCTTTATTAACATGTTATCCCCTGGGTTGTACTCAGTGCATCTTTTTTCCTCAATAAATCAATCAATCAATCAAATTCTAAATAACCATAGGATTTCCAATTCTACATTATGGATAGGCCATGCATATTTTTCGTGATGATATCAAGACGTCATACTATGGTTGTTATCTCGTCAGATATCCAGGTTAAAACCAGATTAAGAAATATAATTTTCTGGTTGCTAAAAAGTCATTGATAAGATATCCTCAAACAACCAGTATACAACTTGACCATGAAGACGTCATAATGACGTAATTGCAACCTTTTACCTACTGTGTAGTTTTAACCACTTTATTGGCACTGAAAACACATCATGGCTTCAAAACAGTTCTATCTTCCTGATTTCATGGTGTACTAACTTTTCTTCACAATAGAGATCAGATAGTAACAAGGGTGGCCATCTTGAAATGATTTAACTCACACAGCCTTCTCATGGCCCACCAATCACCATGCTTCTTCACTAGCCAACATGTTTTCCTGCTAAACCATTTCAGATGCTTCTGAACATGACCACCAGCCTCACCATACGGAACTATTTAAGTGTGTAGCCCACAGTGTCATGTTGTTATTCTATTTTCCCATCTTGTCCTCTCGTTGCTCTTTATTCCTACATTAAATCCATTTGTAATAATGCATGATGATTTTGTTGTTATTACTGTAAACTCCAACCCGCCATTATTATTTATTTAAAGGTTGTTGACAACATTATTCCATGAGAAACTATGGTAACTATTACAGATAATTGTAGAGGTTATCGCTTAAAAATCAAATATATTAAATAAATCAAATAATTCACTGACTGCTGGTTAGAGACAACAAAGTGTATAAAGAGATTGAATGACACTGAGGTATCCAGTAGAAATGAGCCCATACCTGCAGTATCACTAAATCACATATTTGACCAGGTGACTCCCAATGAAATGCAAATTAATACTATAATGTCCACTATAATGTATGAGACTGTGAATGAGACCACTCCTTCAGTATTGTAATACTATTGGGTTCTCTGACTGCTAAAACATGTCTGTAGTAGGGACTGTATGTTGGAGCAGTAAGTATCAGAAGGCAGCAGGATCAGGTGCAAAATAGAGTTCAGTTTATTAACAGTGAAAAAGTGGTTCCAGGTTAAGTTGTAGTAAGGCAGAATATTTACAGAACATCTACAACATATTTACATTGAAAATCAGATCAGGGCTGGTCCTTGCAGTTCTGCCACCCTAGGCGAGACCAAAAAATGACGTATTTTCCAGATGTTGAAGTTAGGTTCAATTTAGGTTCTGAATGAAAGGTGAAAATACGTATTTTCCAGATGTTGAAAATATATGTTTTCCAGGAGGTTGAAAAGGCATATTTTCCAGACGTTTAAAAATTTGTATTTTCTGGACATTGAAATTAGGTTCATTTTCGGTCTATGATTGGTTCAGATTTGGTCCGGACTGGACCAAAACCCAATGTCAGTGGATGTGGAAATCAAGGCCGGTCAGGACTGCACCAAAAGAAACGTCCAAAAAGCATTGGCCCGTGCTTACTGAGGTGTAGCCTACAGTGTTGCCTGAAATGGAATTTTATGAATGCCCATCTACAGTGGGGAGAACAAGTATTTGATACACTGCCGATTTTGCAGGTTTTCCTACTTACAAAGCATGTAGAGGTCTGTAATTTTTATCATAGGTACACTTCAACTGTGAGAGACGGAAACTAAAACAAAAATCCAGAAAATCACATTGTATGATTTTTAAGTAATTAATTAGCATTTTATTGCATGACATAAGTATTTGATACATCAGAAAAGCAGAACTTAATATTTGGTACCTTTGTTTGCAATTACAGAGATCATACGTTTCCTGTAGGTCTTGACCAGGTTTGCACACACTGCAGCAGGGATTCTGGCCCACTCCTCCATACAGACCTTCTCCAGATCCTTCAGGTTTCGGGGCTGTCACTGGGCAATACGGACTTTCAGCTCCCTCCAAAGATTTTCTATTGGGTTCAGGTCTGGAGACTGGCTAGGCCACTCCAGGACCTTGAGATGCTTCTTACGGAGCCACTCCTTAGTTGCCCTGGCTGTGTGTTTAGGGTCGTTGTCATGCTGGAAGACCCAGCCACGACCCATCTTCAATGCTCTTACTGAGGGAAGGAGGTTGTTGGCCAAGATCTCGCGATACATGGCCCCATCCATCCTCCCCTCAATATGGTGCAGTCATTCTGTCCCCTTTGCAGAAAAGCATCCCCAAAGAATGATGTTTCCACCTCCATGCTTCACGGTTGGGATGGTGTTCTTGGGGTTGTACTCATCTTTCTTCTTCCTCCAAACACGGCGAGTGGAGTTTAGACCAAAAAGCTATATTTTCGTCTCATCAGACCACATGACCTTCTCCCATTCCTCCTCTGGATCATCCAGATGGTCATTGGCAAACTTCAGACGGGCCTGGACATGCCCTGGCTTGAGCAGGGGGACCTTGCTTGCGCTGCAGGATTTTAATCCATGACGGCGTATTGTGTTACTAATGGTTTTCTTTGAGACTGTGGTCCCAGCTCTCTTCAGGTCATTGACCAGGTCCTGCCGTGTAGTTCTGGGCTGATCCCTCACCTTCCTCATGATCAGTGATGCCCCACAAGGTGAGATCTTGCATGGAGCCCCAGACCGAGGGTGATTGACCGTCATCTTGAACTTCTTCCATTTTCTAATAATTGCGCCAACAGTTGTTGCCTTCACACCAAGCTGCTTGCCTATTGTCCTGTAGCCCATCCCAGCCTTGTGCAGGTCTACAATTTTATCCCTGATGTCCTTACACAGCTCTCTGGTCTTGGCCATTGTGGAGAGGTTAGAGTCTGTTTGATTGAGTGTGTGGACAGGTGTCTTTTATACAGGTAACAAGTTCAAACAGGTGCAGTTAATAGAGGTAATGAGTGGAGAACAGGAGGGCTTCTTAAAGAAAAACTAACAGGTCTGTGAGAGCCAGAATTCTTACTGGTTGGTAGGTGATCAAATACTTATGTCATACAATAAAATGCAAATTAATTACTTAAAAATCATAATGTGATTTTCTGGATTTTTATTTTAGATTCCGTCTCTCACAGTTGAAGTGTACCTATGATAAAAATTACAGACCTCTACATGCTTTGTAAGTAGGAAAACCTGCAAAATCGGCAGTGTATCAAATACTTGTTCTCCCCACTGTATGTGGAAAGCCTACAGTTTGTAAAAGAAAACAAAAATATGTCTGGTCTGGACAGGACCAAAAAAAGATGTTCAAAAGACTTCGGCTCGTGCTTACTGGGGTGTAGCCTATCATATCGGCCCACAATGGAATTTTATGAATGCCCATCCATGTGGTAGGCCCACCATTTGTAAAGTAGGCCGTTGCATTGGCTTTATTAGTCCTGATTCCTGTGACTAATCAATTTGGCTATTTAAGCTTTGAATATCAGCTACCCAACTTTATCAGGAGTTATCGTGAGTCTATTTGCAATGTGTTTACACAGTATTTTCTTTTTCGCTATGGTCAGCTTGTCAATAATTGACGGATACAAACTTGAACCCCAGATCATGTCAATAGGGTGAAACTCCTGGACAACAGTTGTGATTGTCCATTCCATATTGTCCATTTTACTTTAACCTGTCCTGTTTTTAGGATATGTTGTTTGTTAACATAACACATTTTTTATTTGATTGGGCGCAATTTAGGTTAGGCTATTTGATCGGAGAAACCTCCATGATTTAAAGTGTCCATCTCATTACACTGTCATACATTTTATCTCTAGCCCGTAGGCTACAGAAAAGGCCACATACTCTTTCTACCATATCCTATATCTGCTTTATGTTAGATAATTTTTTTGACGGAAAGTTGTTGGATAGGCACGCTGGGAATGGACAAGCAAAATATTTTGCGCCCCTGCCTTTGACAAAGTGGGCACTACTTATCACAGAGTGGCATCAACACTCACCTAAAAAGCCCTTATGCCACTGGTTGAGAGAGATTGTTATTGTTTCGGGGCAGAATTATGTGAGGTTTTACGTGTTGTTGTTGGAGGTGCGTCTTGGTCAGTTTAGCTCAGAAAATGCCGCCCTCGTTAATCTGCTGCCGTAGGCGGCCGCCTAATCCTGCCTAATGAGCGAGCCAGCCGTGAATCAGACTCTCATATAATTAGTTTTGATAATCTGATATAAAAAACTAAATCTAAACACCAATCAGGCCTGCCCTGCCAAACCAACTATAGCAAGTTGGAGTATACAATACCTTCAGGCTATGGACAGCCTCCCCACAAAGCTCACATGCATGAGCTAGAACATAACTAAAGAACATTGTTGAAACAGGTACATACTGTATGTACAGATGGCCCCTCCCTCTGGACCATACCCACGGAGCTCTATTCACCAAAAGTTACATTTCCTGCCTAAATAGACATCTTAAACATTCCTGTCTTAATCTCAAAGCGGGAACACTTTCAATAAATGAATATACGCTTCGTAATAATAGTTCTGTAGGCCAACAGGCGGCAACACGTAGGCCTATTACTAATGAGCCGCGCACCTGCGCATGCTCCCATTACACACAAATGACAGACATGGACCTACAAATAAAGGTTAAATATATTTATCGTCAGTGTAGCGAGTGTTCATGTGCAAATGAACATCACATGGACTTGGAGGATTGCAAACGGGTAGGCCTAAATTACTGCATTCAAATATGAAACTGAAATGGCCAAAATGTAACTTCACCAAACATTAGTGGCAATATGTACATTTTTGGGCAACCTGACCAAATTCACATTGAAATGTTTGTTATAGATCTGTAATTCTCATTTAAAGTCTAACAAGCAGTAGATCTGTTCTATGTGCGGTATTTCTATGCTCCCCGTTCTTAAGTTACGTTTTTGCTTCTTTTACGTTCGGTTTTGTACACCAGCTTCAAACAGCTGAAAATACAATATTTTTGGTTATGTAAAATATATTTCAGAGCGGTTTAGATTGTACAATGACTCTCTACACTGCTTGTTTTGTCACATAAACTAAATATAAAAATATGAACACTCCAAACCATTTATAAGGGGAAGTAAACAATGAGCCTTCCCATGATGAGAGTGGCTTCTTCACACAGTCCTTAACATATGCATGTGAGAAGATGGGCCTAGCAATGGCCCCAGCTAGCAGGCAGAGGGCCATACTACAACTGTGAACCAGTGTTGCCAGGTTCTATTGACACTTTCCTGCCCAATGCACAAAAAACTAAACATTTTGCCAGCCCAATGACAAAACAATTGTTTGTAAAACTGCCCAATTGTTTGTAAAACCGCCCAATCTGGCAAAACTGCTGTAAACCCTGGAACACACCTTGAAAGACAGACACAACAAGACATGCCCAGAAACAGCAAGCCTGAATGGGATTTCCAAAAGCAAGTGAACATATTCAAGTGAACCTATATCACCAACTGTACCTACAGTACCTATACCTCAATTCTATCCACAACATTCTATCCCTTTGGGAAATCTCTAGCTGTAAGATTCATTCAGCTAGAGTGGAGATTATTATTTGTAGTGTGGTTTGACACAATAGTTTAGACAAATAAAAAAAGCTGTCCTACTTGCTCTCCTAGATTCCTGTGATGTCATTAGTGGCGTAGAGATTGCCAAACAACAAGCCACGGAGGAGCGCAATGAGTGGTGTGTGTTTTGTGTGTATGTGGTTTATTGCGACAGTTGTCTAGGTGTGCTTGGCAGAGGCAATTGGTGACTGTGTTTGTTGAAGGACATAACCAAGTAGGTGAACTCTCTCTGTTCATTTCTCTCCATGTGTCTCTCTATCTCTCTCCTTTCTCTGTTTGTTTTTGTTGTGTGTGTGTGCCTATTCTCTCTCTGTCTGTTGTGTTGTGGGAGGGTGAGGCGGGCCACTGGCCAGCCATATAATTGGACATGATAAATATAGTGGTTTCCTGTGGTGGGGTTGAGAGCTAGCCAGTGGGCTGTAGCCAGTGTGAAAGCAATGCCAGATGAGGTGTGAACTGTGAACCAAAATGAACATTTGAGACTTTCTTTCACTTTCCCTATCTCTGCAAAGCGATGTGTGAGAGTGTGAGAGAAATCAAAAATAATAAAAGGAGACAGCCGATAAGAGGAGAGGGCGAAAAAGGGGTAGTTGATAGACAGCAAATCTGGAAACTTGTCGTGTCTGCTTAACATTGAATGGTTGCCTCTTCAGATTTGGCCATTTTCACCTGGCAAAGATGGACAAGGGCAACATGGGCCCCAAGAAGACGTTTGTGTCCACTTTTCGGATGGACTTTAAGCCTGCCGCCCCTCAGTTTGTGTTGAAAGGGATCAAGAATGGGCTGGAGGATCGGGGCACTGCTCAGGGGGGTAGCAGCAAGCAGGGAACTATATCAACAGGTAAGGAATCCGTTTGAACTATTTTAAATCAATGGAATCAGGTTTACTGTTGTCATCAATCAGATATTTCTGGCTCTAGAAGAATGGGACTCAGACCTTCTTTAAAAATAGCATAGTGCTTTATCGTAGCAATGGCAGTGATCATTTTAGCCATCATTTTGTAGTTACAGTTGAAGTCGGAAGTTTACATACACCTTAGCCAAATGCATTTAAACTCTTTTTTTCACAATTCCTGACATTTAATCCTAGTAAAAATTCACTGTCTTAGGTCAGTTAGGATCATCACTTTATTTTAAAAATGTCAGAATACTAGTAGAGAGAATTATTTATTTCAGCTTTTATTTATTTCATCACATTCCCAGTGGGTCAGAAGTTTACATACACTCAATTAGTATTTGGTAGCATTGCCTTTAAATTGTTTAACTTGGGTCAAACGTGTCGGGTAGCCTTCCACAAGCTTCCCACAATAAGTTGGGTGAATTTTGGCCCATTCCTTCTGACAGAGCTAGAATAGTTAGCATACTAGCTAGCCATTGCTTTCTGCCAACGAAAAAAAAAACTCTTCCCACGGCACGAACACACAGAGAGAGCCAAGCTAACGTTAACTAGTCACCCATGTCCCGAATTCCCTTGAACGACTCTGGTTACCAGTATGTAAAAACAAAACACAAATGTAGGTTATAACTTACCCCTAGCAGCTACTGTTAGCTAGCCAAGTGCAAAGCTAGCCACTGAATCGACTCAGCCAGTTCGCGTCTGTTTGCTAGGTCGTTCCAGCTATTGTTTAGTAGCTATCCAGGTAGCAACAAGCTAGCTACATTTCGAGTACAGTAGCTACTTACTACCTAACGTTAACACTTCAGACAATGAGGTTAGAATAACAGCTGAATGGTAGGCAGCTAGCTGGCGTAATTACAGGTACTCTTAAGCGTGAAACAACTATCCACAGTTGCTAATAGTTACCAGTAGCTACCCGCTAGCTAGTCTAGGTAGTGGGTTAGCTAGCCTCGTGCTTCAACGGGCTCAGCCGAATACAATACTTACAATACTTACATACAATAACCTACGATAACTACAATAACCTACGATGACTACCTACAATACCTAACTACAATCTAAATACATAGTTTAAGCTTTACTCGACACCATATAAGCCATATAAGCTTATATAAGCTATATAAGCCAAGCTTACCTCCCACCAGAGAGAGACACAACCTCACCCGACGACTGCAACGTTGATAAAATGATGTCAATTAGCCTATCAGAAGCTTCTAAAGCCATGACATCATTTTCTGGAATTTTCCAAGCTGTTTAAAGGCACAGTCAACTTAGTGTATGTAAACTTCTGACCCACTGGAATTGTGATACAGTGAATTATAAGTGAAATAATCTGTCTGTAAACAATTGTTGGAAAAATGACTTGTGTCATGCACAAAGTAGATGTCCTAACCGACTTGCCAAAACTATAGTTTGTTAACAAGAAATGTGTGGAGTGGTTGAAAAAACGAGTTTTAATGACTGCAACCTAAGTGCATGTAAACTTCCGACTTCAACTGTATGTGGGAGTTTTTGGGCATTGGTCCTATGTGAATCTCATTGATTGAACTCTTTGCCCTGAAGAACAAGAACTCTGTTTAGGACATTTGAGCAACTGACCCTCACTGATCATCCTAAACCTAATTAGCATATGATTCAGAGGTGTTTGCATGACTCTCGAGGTAAGCAAGCCCCTAGACTAGTGCTGTATGTTCTCTGTTATTATCCTACCTTACTGTATGGCCAGAAGGCTCTTTTTTGTTTTGTTGATTTGACAATATCAACATGGTCAAATGTATTTGTGTTATCTATGCAACTGCACCTTATAAAATGTTCAAATAATTCCGGTTATAATTATTACATGTGTTGAATGCATGAGCCTTTTGCCAAAACATTGGTGACGTAAAATAAATAACACTAGATACAATGCAGAATACAACCTTCATTAGGGGTTCAAGCCAGCGAAGCTGCCTTATATTTAAATCTAAAAAGGATTACATTTGTTTGTCTTTCCCTGCTGATCTACCCAACGAACATTTATAAAAAAACACAAATGTATTGATTCCATATGTCCTCAAACCCCAGAGTTAAAGAAGCACTCCAGAACTGTTTCTGTTGAAAAACAATATCCCACGTATAAATACAGTAATGTACACACATTTAAGGGTAAAAACAATTATTTTGAGCAAAATAGTGTTTTTTAGACACAACTGCAAACTTCAAGGAGTAGGCCATTCAAGGAGTTGGTCTGATAGTGTGCTCTGATGTCATCGGCCTCCCCGCTTGCTTAAGGAACAATAGAGGACCAAAAGAGAGCGAAAGAGGAAAGGCCCACCCCCCCATTTGTGCAATGACATGAGGATACCTGGACCACCTATTGAGATATGCCTTTTGTTAAGTAAATCAGGTGAACAAGTTCTGACCATAGCCTTTCGCTTTGAAATTAGTCAACTCGATAGAGGGCGGTTCAGAGAAACCACACTTAATTGCTCCGAAATGAGTGAAGACGGTGGAGTGTGGGTAGTGTTATAACCACACTCGATCGCTTTGAAATGAGTGGAGATGGTGGATTACGGTTAATGTCTGGGGGATTTTCATAGTGGGTGGCCTAACTTGATTATAAAAGGGAGGACTAGAATGATAGGAAATTATTATTATTTTAAATGCTAAAGATCTGCTAGACTTGTTAGTATTCTGAGGTAGTTTTACTTACAACCTGGGGAGCTAGTTATGCATTAAGGTGTTTGATGCCGCTACTGTGTGCAGGTGTACTGCCGTTAGCGCAAGACGAATTGTTACTCTAACTTACAAGAAGTTAACATTTTATCGAATCATACTATTGAGTGAACTGCTGTATTTGTATTACTTTGATGGTTATTATTATTAGTTTAAATGTTCTAGAACGTATTTTTTTATTAGTGTTAGCTTTTCTCCTCTCTCAGCCCACAATACGAACTAACAGGAAGTCCTTTAGAGTTAGCCCTGGCTTGGGCAGTAATGTCACCATTAAAGAGTGAGTGGGATAATTTGGAATTCAAATTCCAAAGTTCCCGTGTCATTCCAGGAATAGAGTGTCTTTTGGGTAGTGTAGTTTTGTAAAAGATAACTGTTTATTTCACCTCATTTTAACATTCCGTCATAAAGAGCACATGTTGAACTTCATAACAAACATGTTTTCTTATCTCCAGAGGTTAAATTAAGAAAAATGAAAAATATGAAAAGTAACATCCTGACCGTAACAGGGTTGACCGTAACAGTTAATCTTAAATGTAACTGAATGTAATCGAACATGTAATCTACGTAATCCCCAAAAGTCATTATTTATCATGAGAGGGCCTTAAACAATAACTAGTAATGCTGCATACTCCAAGAAAGGTTAAAATCTCACCTTTCTGGTAAAAATAGTTACAAATTGCTTCGTTGTACTTTTGAGGACACAAGCTCAAGTACACAGTACAAATATTATAAAAATATGAAATATGTTATATGACGTATTTCCTACTCAACAAAACGGTACGAATAAGGTTTGAAATTACATTTTTTCGAAATACACTATATATACAAAAGTATGTGGACATCCCTTCAAATTAATGGATTCGGCTATTTCAGCCACACCTGTTGCTGACAGGTGTATAAAATCGAGCACACAGCTGTGCAATCTTCATAGACAAACGTTGGCAGTAGAATGTCCTTACTAAAGAGCTCAGTGACTTTCAACATGGCACTATCATAGAATGCCACCTTTCCAACAAGTCAGTTCGTCAAATTTCTGCCCTGGTCAACTATAAGTGCTGTTATTGTGAAGTGGAAATGTCGAGGAGCAACAACGGCTCAGCCGCGAAGTGGTAGGCCACACAAGCTCACAGAACGGGACCGGCGAGTTCTGAAGCCCGCAGCACGTAAAAATGGTCTGTCCTCGGTTGCTACACTCACTACCAAGTTCCAAACTGCCTCTGGAAGCAATGTCAACACAAGAACTGTTCGTCGGGAGCTTCATGAAATGGGTTTCCATGGCCGAGCAGCCGCACACAAGCCTAAGATCACCATGCGCAATGCCAAGCGTCGGCTGGTGTGGTTTAAAGCTCGCCGCCATTGGACTCTGGAGCAGTGGAAATGCGTTCTCTGGAGTGATGAATCACGCTTCATTATCTGGCAGTCCGACGGACGAATCTGGGTTTTGGCGGATGCCAGGAGAACGCTACCTGCCCCAATGCAGAATGCCAACTGTAAAGTTTGATTACATTTACATTTTACATTTTAGTCATTTAGCAGACGCTCTTATCCAGAGCGACTTACAGGAGCAATTAGGGTTAAGTGCCTTGCTCAAGGGCACATCGACAGATTTTTCACCTAGTTGGCTCGGGAATTAGAACCAGCAACCTTTCGGTTACTGGCACAACGCTCTTAACCACTAAGCTACCTGCCGCCCCGGAGGAGGAATGATGGAGGAGGAATGATGGAGGAGGAATGATGGTCTGGGGCTGTCTTTCATGGTTCGGGCTAGGCCCCTTAGTTCCAGTGAAGGGAAATCTTAACGCTACAGCATACAATTACATTTTAGACGATTCTGTGCTTCCAACTTTGTGGAAACAGTTTGGGGAAGGCCCTTTCCTGTTTCATCATGACAATGCCCCCGTGCACAAAGCGAGGTCCATAAAGAAATGGTTTGTCAAGATCGGTATGGAAGAACTTGACTGGCCTGCACAGAGCCCTGACCTCAACCCCATCGAACACCTTTGGGATGATTTGGAACACTGACTGTGAGCCAGGCCTAATCGCCCAATGTCAGTGCCCGACCTCACTAATGCTCTTGTGACTGAATGGAGGGGGAAGCTTGTTGTGTGCAATTGAACGCAAGCTTAACAAAACATTTCTAGCCTACCTATCTATGGGTAATAGGGTTGGCGTGTTATGCTCAATGTTGGCATGTATACTTAGTTTTCCACCACAAAACACCAGAAAATGGGCAGAAAGAGTAGAACCAGCTCACTGGTTAAGTGCACAGTGATGAGCTTCATGCAAAATTCAAATAAATATTGAAAGCATTATTTCAGTGCTGGTGACATGATGATCAGTGCTTGGCTGCCAATTATCAAATAAAAATGATATTGCTCTTATTGAGGAAACTCGTTCGAGGAATTATTATTATTCAAGCGATTGTAAGGAAGATCACTCTCAGGATGAACCCGGAGAGTAACTTCCAGGATATAGCGGAAAAGAACTCTCAGGATATACCGGAAAGGATCTCAAAGATTTTACAATCACACAGTCTTTATATACTTCATCTACACAAAGAGTTATACCACCTTCTTGGGGGAGGTAAACTACTAATAAGAGATAAGTGTAATTGGCTCCACTTCCTTAGAAAAATAGTACAATAACAGGTTGTAGTAACCAGTTCTCACAGCCTATATGTCTAAGATAGAGGAGTGATAAGATATTTAAAGCCTAACCAGAGGAAACTACATTTCAGCCTGGCTTTTAGTGCCCTATAGACAATGAGCCAGTAATAAATTACTCCTCTGTGCGGTATGTAAAGAGGTTACTGGACAGATGTGGAAATGTACCAGTGAATAGCACTACTCAACTCAAGCATTTAGATAGCGTTAGACTGCAACAAACCAATTTTGCGCCAACACTCTAATCCATATCTCATCATGTAACCTACCGTCCTACCCTGTCGACTTTATCAGCGAACTGTTTATAGAGCATGTGCCAAAACCAAATTGGGCAAGTGTGCTATTTATCTCAACAGTTTTTGTGACAAAACCATCAGTAGAGTTGAAAATGTGATGGAAACACACTGAGCTTCTGTTTTGTATTCGGTACATGGAATCTTTAAGTATTTTTATACTACGTCAACACACACAGCTTTTTATCCGCAAGTCTGTTTGATAGAAAACACACCTCTGGTGGGAAAATGTGCAAATACTGTATTTTTTATGCAGATTTTAGAATATTTGCTGAAAATCTGTCGCCAATTGGATGGAAACCTAGCTACTGACATGAAAGGCACTTCATTCTTGGAATGACCCTCCCGCTTCCAGGTGTGAATAGCATGTGACACTATTTATTATCCTTACATTTGCCTAGGATGTGGTGTGTTGGTCTATGGTGTTTATTTACATGTATTTGGTGGGTACTGCTCGATGGGGCCTCTTGTGTTCCAGAAAATAAACTAACCGTCATCTGTCCACGGAAGGCACCTCACTTCACAGAGCCTCTGCAGGACCGCACAGCGGAGGAGGGAAGTGACTTCACAATTCAAGGTATTATCACAGGAAGTCAGCCCCTCAGCTTTTCCTGGTTACACGAAGGTGAGAGGGCAACCCTCAGGTTCCTGGCGACAACATGTCATATTTTATCTTTCATAACAAAGGAAATACTTTTTAGATGACCAGCACGCACTCTAAGGCTGCATCCCAATTCTATATCCTTTTCCTGAAGTGTGCACTTGCACACTGACTGTCATGGATTTAAAAGCTTTGGATGGTGTAAGCATTAGCTGGAGTGAATTTCCACAATTGAAAAATCCATTAAAGGGAGTTTGCAAATGCACGTTTCGGAAGGAGGGTAGATAATTGGCACCCTTTTTTTTTTTTTTTTCACCTCTGGAGCCTCTGAAACCAGTATATCAATGTTCTACATAAAGCTTCTGTCTACCTCTTTATCTATTGTCTTCACAAAACAATGGAACAGAAAAAGAAACAATCGCCAAGACTAGTGACAAGAAGTTCCCCAGTCAGTCCTCAGACAAGGAAGTGGAGAGTAGAAGTACAAGAGCCTCCTCCACTCCTCAACACACAAGTACCCACAGAGACGAGAAGGGGATAGGTACAATTCACACCGTTCATTTCAAATCCTATTTATCTTCAACTTTGTACCCTCTACATTATATATTTTGTTAGTTTCTTCCTTCTATCCTTTCTTTCTTTCCACCCCTCATTGTTTCCTCCTTCCTCACTCTCTCTAGTCACTGATTGGTTGAAAGCAGTGCAGGGGAAACCACCCCTTTATTTATCCAATAATGTCAGGTCAGTGACAATTTAAAAGGGGGCTGAACGTCCTGATTTAGCCTCGTTTTTCGGCTTGGTCATTAAGAAATGCAGCGGACATGACTGAAGCCAAATGAGAGTGGGGGGGGGGGGCTTTAATGTGGGTGTCTCTTGTGTGTGTGTGTTCGCAGTTGGCAAGCATTTGTACATTGACTTTGCCAAAACAGTACACAGTTACAGTCACTCATCCTTCTATATAACTTGAAACAGTCTAACCAGGTCTTGTGTCTTGAAGTCACCTAGGCTAGCTAGTGCTAGCCAACTTCTTTCACCAATTAGCTTCAGCCAGCTGGTTTGCACATCTTTTAGTTGTCTCATTAAATGCTTTCAATATTTGTATATTCATTTCTACAGTTTATAGTTGTTTTGAGGTTTATAAGTCTTATTTTTTTTACTGATGGTTCCTAACTAGCCCCATAGGGATATTGAATGTCAAACCAAATTGACCATGGGCATTAAGATTAGGTCGCTTGCAGATACACTCTGAATTGATGATTACTTGGGTGCTGCCAGCTGTGGGCAGGATTGAAATAAACCCAACCCAAGGAAAACTGTTGAGGTACCCTTCATTCCGTGACATACAATTTCTTCCTATCATCTCGCAAATCTCAGTTTTGGACGAGACTGACTTTTTGACCAAAAATACCCTATTTACACTTTGTAGTTAATTTTGACAGTTAAATAAATGTTTCTGACTCATATCGATGCCACAGTCCGTTTTCAAAAACGAGAAGTTGCTGGAAGGAAAGAGGGAGGCATGGAAGGAAAGAGGGAGGCATGTAAAAAGCATTTGAACTGGGTGTCAGAGTTTTTGTACGGGGAAATTCAAGGGGTTTTCTCACATATGGCGAATCAAAGATGATCTATTATACTGACAAGATGGAAATACGTGTCCTCAAAAATGGAAGGCAGGCGGGATCAGGTGGGACCATTCTAACCAATTAGAGGGCAGATACGCAGGCATAACTCAGATAAAATGTTGTTTTTGTTGTTGAAATGCCACGTGTCCACTTATCAATGCATTAGTAACAACCTAATAAGTAAGCATTTCACTGTAATGTCTACACCTGTTGTATTCGGCGCATGTGGCCAATAAAATTTGATTTGATTTTATCATTAAAAAACATATTAGATCAAATTAGCAATTAATTTATTGTTGACCAGATTTGACACTTTCATTGACCTCCATACAAAATGTATTCGCTTTGTGGTCTAATTTTCATGAAAAAAATGTTGGTGGACTAAACCCTCTCGCTTCACGTCTTTCTCTCTGGCTGAATTCCAACTGACGAATAGTCCATACTCCTTTGATAGGTGGAATCATAGAGCTAGATAGAGGACCCATCTTTATATATGTGCCATTATAGCGTCTGTGACACCATGGGCAGCACCATTGAGGTTACAACCGATAGGAATCTACTTTAAGAAGGCAGAAGCATCGTGGAAACCCTCAATGGTGCTGCCCATGCTAAAACAGCCTTTGGGCCACTAGAGGCCTCTATCATTCTCAATGGGTGGAATCAATATGGCAACATTTTCACCCAGCCTATTAGTGTAGTTCATTACTATCAGCTGGTTCTATTTCAGTGATTTCAGCCAATCATTAGTCATCACAAACAAATTGGTTCAACCCTCAACCACTCTTGATATCCTGTTTGATACCTACCTGTCCAAGGGAAGATCTCAATTGCATACTCCTCGCGCCTCGTCTTCTTCTCAAAACCCATTGGTGGAGAAGTTCAGAGGGACGGGACCTCTGGCTTTCTTATCCAATGGTTTTTGAGAAGGACACGATGAAGGGAGAAGATGGCAGAAAAGGAAATAAGGAAGAAAGGGTTATGAATAAACATGGAGTGGGGGATTGCACAGGCCTTCTGAAAGATCTGGTGAAGGAGAAGATGATGGACATGAAAAAAAGGAGAGACAATTTTTGAATGAATATGGAATGGAGGATCGCACAGGACTTTTGGAAGAGCTTGAGGAGGAAATGGGACAGGACAAGAGTGAGGATGAATTCAATGTGGTGGCAGGTGCAGTGATGACTGCTGAGAAGAAGTTGAGTGTAGAGGGAAGTAGTGAGGTGAGGAAGGTTGGCGTCAAATGCAAGAACAGGGATACGTGCTCCAATAGTTCAGAGATGGAACTTGTTGAGAATGAGGGTGAACTACCTGCGGCGAGGATCGCCGAAGAGAATGGATCCTTGCTGTTTGGTTGATCCATATGTGGTGTCAGGTTGGGTGGAGGAGAGGTTGGGGGACTATTGAGTTGGTGAATGTGACTTGGAGTGGATTCATGATGATTTATTGTGTTTCCTCCACCCAGAGGAAGAGGGCGCTCCAGATTACGAGATTAGGGACAAGACTTGTGACGTGCTTTGCTCTCTGGAGCATGATAACGGGGGTGGCATTAAGTGTTGATGAGGAGAAGTTGAAATTGAAGATTCCTGGTGTCTGTGACGCCCGCCACTTGATGAGACGTAGATTCAGTGGGGAAACGGAGAAGACATTATGTCATGCTGAGTTTTGATGCAGAGTCGTTACCAGATACAGTTGAAGTCGGAAGTTTACATACACCTTAGCCAAATACATTTAAACTCAGTTTTTCACAATTCCTGACATTTAATCCTAGTAAAAATTCGCTGTCTTAGGTCAGTTAGGATCATCACTTTATTATTATGTCAGAATAATAGTAGAGAGAATGATTAATTTCAGCTTTTATTTCTTTCATCACATTCCCAGTGGGTCAGAAGTTTACATACACTCAATTAGTATTTGGTAGCATTGCCTTTAAAATCTTTAACTTGGGTCAAACGTTTCGGGTAGCCTTCCACAAGTTTCCCACAATAAGTTGGGTGAATTTTGGCCCATTCCTCCTGACAGAGCTGGTGTAACTGAGTCAGGTTTGTAGGCCTCCTTGCTCGAAACACGCTTTTTCAGTTCTGCCCACACATTTTCTATAGGATTGAGGTCAGGGCTTTGTGATGGCATCTCCAATACCTTGACTTGTTGTCCTTAAGCCATTTTGCCCCAACTTTGGAAGTATGCATGGTGTCATTGTCCATTTGGAAGACCCATTTGCGACCAAGCTTTAACTTCCTGACTGATGTCTTGAGTTGTTGCTTCAATATATCCACATAATTTTCCTTCCTCATGATGCCATCTATTTCGTGAAGTGCACCAGTCCCTCCTGCAGCAAAGCACCCCCACAGCAGGATGCTGCCACCCCAGAGCTTCACGTTTGGTATGGTGTTATTCGGCTTGCAAGCAACCCCTTTTTCCTCCAAACACAATGATGGTCATTATGGCCAAACAGTTCTATTTTTGTTTCATCAGACCAGAGGACATTTCTCCAAAAAGTACAATCTTTGTCCCCATGTGCAGTTGCAAACCGAATTGCTGCAAAGAAACCACTACTAAAGGACACCAATAAGAAGAAGGTGTGGGTCAACGGATGATCTCCGCATGTGTATTTCCCACCGTAAAGCATGGAGGAGGAGGTGTTATGGTGTGGGGGTGCTTTGATGGTGACACTGTCAGTGGTTTATTTAGAATTCAAGGCACACTTAACCAGCATGGCTACCACAGCATTCTGCAGCGATACGCCATCCCATCTGGTTTGGACTTAGTGGGACTATAATTTGTTTTTCAACAGGACAATGACCCAACACACCTCCAGGTTGTGTAAGGGCTATTTTACTAAGAAGGAGAGTGATGGAGTACTGCATCAGATGGCCTGGCCTCCACAATCCCCCGACCTCAACCAAATTGAGATGGTTTGGGATGAGTCGTACCGCATAGTGAAGGAAAAGCAGCCAACAAGTGCTCAGCATATGTGGGAACTCAAGACTGTTGAAAAAGCATTCCAGGTGAACCTGGTTGAGAGAATCCCAAGGGTGTGCAAAGCTGTCATCAAGGCAAAGGGTGGCTATTTGAAGAATCTCAAATATGACATTATATACTGTATATATATATATATATATATATATATATATATATATATTTGTTTAACACTTTTTTTTGGTTACTACATGATTCCATATGTGTTATTTCAAAGTTTTGATGTCTTCACTATTATTCTACAATGTAGAAAATAGTAAAAATAAAGAAAAACCCTTGAATGAGTAGGTGTTCTAAAACGTTTGACCGGTAGTGTTTACTAAATAATATATATGTGTGAAATTAGTTTTGATTTAGGTTGGACCATTATCATGCACCTGTCTCGAAACAGGGGCAGCTGAAAAAAATAAACGTAATCTATGCACTTAAATAGCAAATAGAGGACGGTTTTCTCATGGTTCATTTTCATGCCAGCCAGGTAGGCTATACTCCTGTTGTAAAGAGTAGCAATGTGCTTATATTAGGAAAGTTGAGAAATAAATATAGTAGGCCTAGCCTATAGAAAGCTGATGGGATCCTCCTCTTTTTAAAAGAGGCATTCACTCTGTTTTCTCATGCAATTGCATAGCCTATAGAGTTGTTGCACAACATGAGCTCATAGGCTCTCATTAAGTGTTTGATGAGATTTTCAATTACATTTGCATTGATGTCAGAGTGATTAGAGGGACAATAGAGTGCTGAGTACCAGGCAGATAGCAAGTTTGGTAGGCTACTAATGACCATCAGCAGCATCAGAGCTTGGAGAAGCCTAATTACCGTGACTAAACCGTAACGTGGAATTTGACTGCCGTCATAACTGCTGGTGTGACAGTAATACCTCACCGTAACAGCCCTAGAATAATGCACCTAAAAGTTGGATGCGATCTGCCAACCAAATCCCAAAGAAGGAGAAGATGAGACAGGAGAGTTGATGCGAGTAGTATGCAATTGCGATCTTCCACCCCCCCCCCCCCCCCCAAAAAAAGTAATAAAAGTAATTGATATCTTCCCATAGTCAATCACCCATGTAATGTGACACTTTTCTTTTCAGATATCACCCCAAAGAGAAGAGTATCCACTGAAAAGGGTGAGTTTATCCATTGACAACTGCTTGTCTTCCAGTCAGATTTAGAATAACAAGTATCAAGACAAAGGCCCTCCTATTCGCATGGGTTTCACTGAACACTTAAAGTACCAAGAAAAGTCAAACTTTACCCAACTTGAAATATGCTTCAAACCGGCAGTTTGCATGCTTTGCAAAAAGAGTTGAGCTTAGTGATGTAATGTTAACTACTCGTTGTCTCTGCCTCTTCCAGGTCCCCTGCTGGAGTTTCTGGACCCCCAAGAGCAGTTGGATGTGCGGGTGGGAGGGCAGGCCAGACTCCACTGTGCCTTCAGGAGCTGTAGTTTTCCTGTGGCATCCTGCTGGATCTACAACAGAGAGCAGGTCTGTGTTGAATTGGCTTGGGGTCACACACACACACCCCATAGTTTTATCACAAGTGTTGTGTACCTGTATGTGTACTTTGACTGAATTTATTAGGTAACTTCAATCTTCTCCATCTATGCAGGTGGTTGTAGGCAGGCCGAGGACTCGTGTAGAGAGCAGTGACACTGACAGCTGTGTGGAGATATCTCAAGCTTGTCCAGATGATGCGGGTACATACACTATATTGGTGCAGAATCGCAGGGGCTCGGCTCAGCACACAGTCACCCTCAGTGTTATCGGTGAGTATCTGGGGCGTGTTCATGATAACTAAAGTTAAATTCAATAAACCAGGGTCGTATTCATTAAGCACCAAATGAAAGAAAATGTTCTGAAACAGAGAGGGACTAGCTGAACAATAAGAACTGTTTGTTTTAGTTTTTTGTTGCAAAATATTTCGCTACAGTGTACACTAATGAATACGACCCTGCCTTATTCCCAAATGACAATTAATGCTGATAGATTGCATTACCGCATCATAATACCAATGAGCCTCAATTCTGATCAGAACAAGACGAGATGGTTATTCACACGTAACAATTCCAAGAATAGTCCTGCTAGTAAACTCAATGTCAACGAACCCTACGGTTCGGGGAAGATGTCCTCATCTTGAATAATCTTGTTCAGGGTGAAGTAGGAAAAGCTCACAGCTGCTGACCTCGACTACGTCAAAAGAGGTTATGCATTTGATCTCTCGGGGGCTCAATGCCTTCCATCTAAAGTTGACCATGGGCCCTGTTCCAATACTTTTAAATGGCTTCCTTTCTTCTTTCCTACATTGAGGTAACTTCACTGCTCTAACATGACTGAACTAATGAGTGAAGTAAAGTATTAGGAAACCACATCTGCCTTGGGCCCTGTTCCAATTCTATATCACATCTACCTTGGATCTTGTTCCAATGCTTTCAAATGGCATCCTTCCTTAGGAACCCAAATCCACCACACCAGTCATGTCAGATCAGTACTTACAAAAGGAAAGATAACATATTCTCACAGGCTCTGTGTTTGTCTCCCTGTCTTCTCAGACCGGCCACACCCTCCGGCATCTAGTCCTGTGGTCTCCCAGCTCTCCTCCCGCTCCCTGGTCCTGTCCTGGTCGGGGCCCAGCTACGACGGGGGCAGTGCCGTCACAGGCTACGTGGTGGAGGTGAGACGAGAAGGCCCAGAGAAGCCTGAGGACTGGAGTGAGGTGACGACCCGCTGCAAGAACACCTCGTACCGGGTCCGCTCGGTCGTGGAGCCCCTGGGGGAGTACCGCTTTCGTGTTCGGGCCTACAATTCAGCGGGTGTCAGTGAGCCGAGTGAGGAGTCGGACTGTGTCAAGATGGACACCAGAGGTTGGTGGATATTGATTTTCTCCAAACAGTGACTTTGGTGATTACTACCAGTTTTGATCTTAAAACAGTTGTTGATCTGACTCGTTGTCTCTGTCTATTGGTTTTTCCTTGAAATGTCTTATATCTACATTCTGTTGAATTCAACTACAAATATTCAGTAGTTCTTGTTGACTAATCATGATTCTGTGCTTTTGAAGTAGAGTCAAAAGAGGAATCCCAATCGTATGTGACTGTCACCATTGACACCACGCACAAAATCAAGGATCATTACAATGTGCATGAGAAGCTGGGAGTGTAAGCATTAGATGGTCACTCACTCACTATATTGACTGATTGCTGAACTGGGTCATGTTCAGTTGGCATGAAACGGAACAAAACTGTCAAACTGAAGTACTATCTGGGTTGTATTAATTTGTGATCATCATAGTAAACGAAAAGCGACAATGAGTGTTCTCATTGGACAAGTTCAGGTAGTCCCTCCCAGTTTTGTTCAGTTTTCTTCTCTTTGGTGTCTAGTGAATATGACCATGAACTTGTCTATTTTCATTTTCTGTGGCAACGCATTTTAAAACACTTAAACGTTTTGCTACTGTGTGTCCTAATGAACACAACCCTGCTAACTGCCTATTGGAACCTCAACAGGGGGAAGTTTGGCCACGTCTTCAGGCTGAGTCACAAGGAGACAGGTCAGGTGTGTGCAGGGAAGTTCTACCGGGCCCATGGCTCCAAGGCGAAGGCTGCGGCGCGCAGGGAGATCGAGCTGATGAACTGCCTCCACCACCCCAAGCTGGTGCAGTGCCTCGGGGCCTATGACACCCGCTCCGAAATCATCATGGTGATGGAGTAGTAAGCACAGCCAGGTCCAATCATTTAGATTAGTTATGTATTAATAATTTGAATGTTGTATTTGTATTGATGTCTTTACTGAGTTGCCATTACAATATAATGTGTGGTTCTCTCCTCTTCTGTACTTTCCTGGAGATAGGATTGAGGGCCACTGCTGGTAGTCTGGTAACTAGATCTCCTACGGTTGTTGTCATTGCCCAAGTTTGGACTTGGCAAAACCACACAAACAGATCTGGGACCAGGCTACACTGCTGTTGAGAGATTCACATTGTTTACATTGAATATGCAAGGGATCAGTCTGATAAAGGGCTTGTATCATTGAGGCCTATCCAATCCTCTAGGGCTATAGGTTCTGTGGATTGGTTTGACATGAGGACCTTGGTCTTCCTTACACCTTCTATATCTCTAGCATCGCCGGCGGGGAACTGTTTGCGCGTATCGTGGATGACAACTTTGAGCACACGGAGCCCACCAGCGCACGCTACATGCAACAGCTCCTGGAGGGCATGCGGTACGTCCACCGGCAGAACATTGTCCACTTGGACCTCAAGCCAGAAAACATTGTGTGTGTGGACACCACGGGCACGCGGATTAAGATCATCGACTTTGGCCTGGCAGCCAAACTAGGTGAGTGGGTTTGGGGTAGAGTCTAATAGTATTTTCAAACTGTCATGCTGACCCGAACGTTACTTTGCTACTTTCCTGGATCAGATATTTTGTTTGCACAGTACAGCTTGGCTCAGCTCAACTCAGTAGTGTGAAAAGGGTCTTCATAGTGTCCTGCAGATACTAGGGCCATGTGCAGTAGGGCACAACGTTGTGGAATGTTCAGAATCAGGTCAAAATAAGTATTGAGTAGAACAGACCTACAGTACCTTCAGAAAGTATTCACACCCCTTGACTTTTTCCACATTTTGTTGTCTTACAGTCTGAATTTAAAATGGATTACATAGAGATTTTTGGCCCTGGCCTACATACAATACCCCATAATGTCAAAGTGGAATTATGTTTTATTTTATTTTTTACAAATTACACTGAACAAAAATATAAACGCCACATGTAAAGTGTTGGTCCCATGTTTCATGAGCTGAAATAAAACATCCCAGAAATGTTCCATACGCACAAAAAGCGTATTTCTTATTTTGTGCACAAATTTGTTTACATCCATGTTAGTGAGCATTTCTCCTTTGCCAAGATAATCCATCCACCTGACAGGTGTGGCATATCAAGAAGCTGATTAAACAACATGATCATTACACAGGTGCACCTTGTGCTGGGGACAATAAAAGGCCACTCTAAAATGTGCAGTTTTGTCACACAACACAATGCCACAAATGTCTCAGGTTTTGAGGGAGCTGCAATTGGCATGCTGACTGCAGGAATGTCCACCAGAGCTGTTGCCAGATAATTGAATGTTCATTTCTCGACCATAAGCCGCTTCCAACGTTGTTTTAGAGAATTTGGCAGTATGTCCAACCGGCCACACAACCACAGACCACGTGTAACCACGCCAGCCCAGGACCTCGACATCCGGCTTCTTCACCAGCGGGATCGTCTGAGACCAGCCACCCGGACAGCTGATGAAACTGTGGGTTTGCACAAAACAAGAATTTCTGCACAAACTTTCAGAAACCGTCTCAGGGAAGCTCATCTGCGTGCTCGTCATCCTCACTAGGGTCTTGACCTGACTGCAGTTAGGCATCATAACCGACTTCAGTGGGCAAACGCTCACCTTCAATGGCCACTGGCACGCTGGAGAAGTGTACTCTTCACGGATGAATCCCGGTTTCAACTGTATCGGGCAGATGGCAGACGTGTGGGCGCTCGGTTTGCTGATGTCAACATTGTGAAAAGAGTGCCCCATGGTGGCGGTGGGGTTATGGTATGGGCAAGCTACGGACAATGAACACAATTGCATTTTATTGATGGCAATTTGAATGCACAGAGATACCGTGACGAGATCCTGAGGCCAATTGTTGTGCCATTTATCCACCGCCATCACCTCATGTTTCAGCATGATAATGCACAGCCCCATGTCGCAAGGATCTGTCGCAAGCTGAAAATGTCCCAGTTCTTCCATGGCCTGCATACTTACAAGACATGTCACCAATTGAGCATGTTTGGGATGCTCTGGATCAACATGTACGACAGCGCGTTCCAGTTCCTGTCCATATCCAGCAACTTCGCACAGCCATTGAAGAGGAGTGGGACAACATTCAACAGGCTACAGTCAACAGCCCGATTAACTCTATGCGATGTGTCGCACTGCATGAGACAAATGGTGGTCACACCAGATACTGACTGGTTTTCTGATCCACACCCCTTCATTTTTAAGGTATCTGTGACCATCAGATGCGTATCTATATTCCCAGTCATTTGAAATCCATAGATTAGGGCCTAAAAAATGTATTTCAATTGACTGATTTCCTTATATGAACTGTAACTCAGTAACATCTTTGAAATTGTTGCATGTTGATTTGTTCAGTATAATAAAAAATGAAAAGTCAAGTCTTCAACCCCTTTGTTATGGCAAGCCTAAGTAAGTTCAGGAGTAAAAATGTGCTTAACTAGTCACATAATACGTTGCATGGACTCACTCTGTGTGCAATAATAGTGTTCAACTGGACTTTTTTAAAGACTACCTCATCTCTGTATACTACACATTCAATTATCTGTAAGGTCCCTCAGTCGAGGAGTGAATTTCAAACAAAGATTAAACTACAAAGACCAGGGAGGTTTTCCAATGCCTCGCAAAGAAGGGCACTTATTGGTAGATGGGTAAAAAGAAGCAGACATTGAATATCCCTTTGAGCATGGTGAAGTTATTAATTACACTTTGGATGGTGTATCAATACACCCAGTCACTACAAAGATACAGGTGTCCTTCCTAACTCTGTTGCCAGAGAGGAAGGAAACTGCTCAGGGATTTCACCATGCGGCCAATGGTGACTTTAAAACATTTACAGAGTTTAATGGCTATGATAAGAGAGAACTGAGGATGGATCAACCACATTGTAGTTACTCCACAATACTAACCTAATTGACAGAGTGAAAACAAGGAAGCCTGTACCGAATAATTTTTTTCTCCAAAACATGCATCCTGTTTGCAACAAGGCACTGAAGTAATACTGCAAGAAATGTGGCAAGCAATTAACACTTTGTATTCAGGACAAAAAGTTATGTTTGGGGCAAATCCAATACAACACATTACTGAGTACCACTCTCCATATTTTCAAGCATAGTGGTGGCTGCATCATGTTATGGGTATGTTTGTAATCGTTAAGGACTGGGGTGTTTTCAGGATAAAAAATAAACAGAATGCAGCTAAGCACAGGTAAAATCCTAGAGGAAAACCTGGTTCAGTCTGCTTTCCACCATACACTGGGAGATGAATTCACCTTTCAGCAGGACAATAACCTAAAACATAAGGCCAAATATATGCTGGAGTTGCTTACCAAGAAGACCGTGAATGTTCCTGAGTGGCCGAGTTACAGTTTTGACATAAATCTACTTAAATCTATGGCAAGATCTGAAAATGGTTGTCCAGCAATGATCAACAACCAATTCGACAGAGCGTGAAGAATTTTGAAAAGAATAATGGGCAAATGTTGCACAATCCAGGTGTGGAAAGCTCTTCGAGACTTACCCAGAGAGACTCACAGCTGTAATCACTACAAATGGTTATTCTACACAGTATTGACTCATACTTTTGTAAATTAGATATAAAAAACATGTTTTCACTTTGTCATTATGGGGTATTTTGTGTAGATAGGTGAGAAAATGTTTTTTTTAATCAATTTTGAATTCCGACTGTGACACAACAAAATGTGGAATAAGTCAAGGGGTTATGAATACTTTCTGCGCACTGTACCTCTGATAAGTAGAATGATGAGTCATGTCAGCTCTTTAGAATTGTATAACTTTAGCTATCTACAGTAGTTGAATGAGCCTGTACACACTCAAATTAGACGACACCTTTTAGCATGAGAAGACATGAGCAACAATTACATTTAGGTGTATTTTATCTCAAATGTTTATGTGGGAGCACATTACATTCAAGGTTTATATTTGTTTCTTTACTTTAAAAGCAGTCTATGGACTGCAAATATCTCAATATGAAACATACAGTGCATTCGGAAAGTATTCAGACCCTTTGACTTTTTCTCCACATTTTGTTAAGTTACAGCCTTTTTCTAAAATTGATTAAATTGTTTGTTTCCCTCATCAATCTACACACAATACCCCATAATGACAAAGCAAAAACAGGTTTTTAGAAACATTTGCAAATGTATTAAAAATTAAAAACTGAAATTTTACATAAGTATTCAGACCCTTTACTCAGTACTTTGTTGAAACACCTTTGACAGCAATTACAGCCTCTTCTTGGGTATGACTCTACAAGCTTGGCACACCTGTATTTGGGGAGTTTCTCCCATTCTTCTCTGCAGATCCTCTCAAGCTCTGTCAGGTTGGATGGGGAGCGTTGCTGTACAGCTATTTTCAGGTCCCTCCAGAGATGCTCGATCGGGTTCAACTCCTGCGTTGTCTTGGCTGTGTGCTTAGGGTCGTTGTCCTGTTGGAAGGTGAACCTTCGCCCCAGTCTGAGGTCCTAAACGCTCTGGAGCAGGTTTTCATCAAGGATCTCTCTGTACTTTGCTCCGTTCATCTTTGCCTCGATCCTGACTAGTCTCCCAGTCCCTGCTGCTGAAAAACATCCCCACAGCATAATGCTGCCACCACCATGCTTCACCGTAGGGATGGTATTGGCCAGGTGATGAGCGGTGTCTGGTTTCCTCCAGATGTGACGCTTGGCATTCAGGGCAAATAATTAAATCTTGGTTTCATCAGACCAGAGAATCTTGTTTCTCATGGTCAGAGTCCTTTAGGTGCCTTTTGGCAAACTCAGAGTGGGCTGTCATGTGCCTTTTTACTTAGGAGTGGCTTCCGTCTGGCCACTCTACCATAAAGGCTTGATTGGTGGAGTGCTGCAGAGATGGTTGTCCTTCAGGAAGGTTCTCCCATCTCCACAGAGGAACTCTGGAGCTCTGTCAGTGACCATCGGGTTCTTGGTCACCTTCCTGACCAAGGCCCTTCTCCCCTGATTGCTCAGTTTGGCCGGGCGGCCAGTCTTGGTGGTTCTAAACTTCTTCCATTTAAGAATGATGAAGGCCACTGTGTTCTTGGACACCTTCAATGTTGCAGAAATGTTTTGGTACCCTTACCCAGATCTGTGCATCGACACAATCCTGTCTCGGAGCTCTACAGTCAATTCCGTCAACCTTGTGGCTTAGTTTTTGCTCTGACATGCACTGTCAACTGTGGAACCTTATATAGACAGGTGTGTGCCTCTCCAAATCATGTCCATTCAATTGCATTTACCACAGGTGGACTCCAATCAAGTTGTAGAAACATTTCAAGGATGATCAATGGAAGCAGGATGCACCTGAGCACAATTTCGAGTATCCTAGCAAAGAGTCTGAATACTTATGTAAAAAATGTATTTCTGTTTTTTATTTGTAATAAATGTGCAAACATTTCTGTTTCTATTTTCACTTTGTCAGTATGGGGTATTGTGTGTAGATTGAGGAATTTTTATTTATTTAATCAATTTTAGAATAAGGCTGTAAAATGTGGAAAAAGTGAAGGGGTCTGAATACTTTCCGAATGCACTGTATCTAGATATGTAACATCGCTGGACTATCCCTTCAAGTCAACAGCTACCTTTTGATAACAGCTTGCCCATGAAATGGACACACGCAGAGGAGGCTGGTGGGAGGAGCTATAGGAGGACAGACTCATTGTAATGGCTGGAATGGAATAAATGGAAAGGCATCAAACGTGGTTTTTACATATGTTGATAAGTTCCATTTATTCCATTCCAGCCATTACAATGAGCCCATCCTCCTATAGATCCTCCCATCAGCCTCCATTGGGCACTCAAGCATGTGAGCAGAGTTCAGCAGTTGGAAATCCTGCTCATCGCTCATGGAGCAGTGCTTGCACACCACTTAGGCGCTCCATGTCCTTTCCTACAGCTCAGCTAAAAACCGCTCCATGCTCACAGGAACGAACTCCCGCTCTAAATTCACTCATTAATTAAAATCACAATATAACCAACACCCATCTGTTTTTGTGACTTCCTGGACCAACCAATTTGTTAAGTATTGAAACCAAACCATATGGATTTGAATGAAAAGTATTTGAAAAAACATGAAAAGTTGAATGTAAGAAGCTAACATCATTTCAAATAGGCTACATGTACAGTGAAGGAAAAAAGTATTTGATCCCCTGCTGATTTTGTATGTTTGCCCACTGACAAAGAAATGATCAGTCTATAATTTTAATGGTAGGTTTATTTGAACAGTGCGAGACAGAATAACAACAAAAAAATCCAGAAAAAAGCATGGCAAAAATGTTATAAATTGATTTGCATTCTAACGGTAGCTAAAGCAAGGGGATATTTGCAGCACACCAGTAGACTACATGCTGGGGCGGGCATGCCCTGAGCTCACTTGTGAAGTGAGCGCTACTGGATTACCTTTGGTAATCTCGCTCCATGCTCCAGTCAAATTGGGCACGCTCTGCTCACATACTCTGCTGGGCACACACTATCGCAGGGGGGCAGAGGTCAGTAAACGGGAAAGGGTAGTCCACATATCCTGCAGCTACACTGGCTAGCATCGCTAAGAACAATGTCTAATTGCTGACACAAAAAAGCAACGTTTGGAAAAAAATTGGTATGTGGATGAAAGTCATGCTTAGGCGAATAAACTATAAAGGGAAATAAATGGCTACAGTTTATAGTTTTAGTTATTTCATGAAATGTTGTTTTTAGAAAAGGGGCGTTTTTTTACCTACTTGTATATTTAAAAAACTTCATTGGAACATATCTACAACTTTTTTTTTAATGTCAAATAATTAGATCAACTTACCACAAAATAATTTTGTTGCAATATCTCCAAAAATTGTGATGATACAGAGGAAATGTTTTGTTCAGTAAGAACAGTGACAGCCAGGGGGCTAGTTACCCCCCTACTACCGTACTGTATTTAGATGTGAAATTCACTTTGAGTTTATTCAATTTTGATTTGATCCGCTCTGTACAGAGATGGATGAAAAATCTTAAACGCAATGGGCACGTTACAGGTCGTCTTTATTACAGGCGCGTTGCACAATTAACCAGATCTCACAACACCTGGAGAAGTGTTTAACATCTCAGAAAACACATTAACATGACACCACAGCCTCCTGAGACTGCAATAAAGAGAACCTGGAACGTGCCCAGTATCAATGTAATAACCTTGACCAACATGTTTCTCATTTGTTTTCCTCTCCGATACAGAGCCTGGTACTCCACTGATGGTGATGCATGGGACGCCAGAGTTTGTGGCCCCGGAGGTGATCAGCTACGAGCCGGTAGGGCTGGCCACGGACATGTGGAGCATCGGAGTCATCTGTTTCATCTTGTGAGTTATGAACAGGCCTACCAACTTGCTTCTATTCAAGCACACCATGGTCCGGTGTTCAGTAGTGCACACTGTAGAAAAAAATGGGCAATGGATGCAGGCTGACTTATACATGTATGACCCTGCTTCTCTGCTGCCTACCAGGCTAAGCGGTGAATTGCCCTTCCAAGGTAACAGTGACGCAGAAACCCTGGGCCTGGTGACGGCCGCCTGCTATGAGTTTGACCAGGAAAGCTTCGAGGACATCTCGGACCAGGCTAAAGACTTCATCACCTCCCTGCTCAAGAAGGACACAAGGTTTGTCTCCTACTGTCAGGATGTTGGCTGCCTGGATGACTGCTGGCTGGTATCCATATTGTCTTATGCACTGGGGACATGTGTACGTGCGTGCCTGCACGTTTAGTCTGTCAGGCTAGATTTATACTCCACCAAAATGTTCTCCTTAGCAATACATTACTGACACTTGCTTAGTTACATACTCTGGCATGCACCCAAATTATCAGTGTGGAGACCTCTGTGCGGTGTGTGGTGAAGTCACAGAGCCTCTATGGAGTAAATCTAGTGGAGTATAAATCCAAAGAAATGGTTAACAAAATGCTCCAGGAGTTGGAGCAGGTTATCTGTGTTGTGCTTGCACTTGAGTGTGAAACAAAGAGAGAAATTGTATAATGGTGTGCTCTTGCCCCTCCCCAAACCCTGACCCCGTCTTCAGGGGTAGGCTGTTGTGTGATGAGGCCCTTACCCACCCCTGGATGGCCTCTTTTACGCAACTGGTCCGCCGGCCCACCAAGTCCCTCAAGAAGGACAAGATTAGACGTTTCTTGGCCAAGCGCAGATGGAAGGTATATCCATATTACCTTACACAAATCTATTCTACATGTCACATTCTATTTCAAATGTTTTCTGCCCTAATGAACACGTCCCTGGCCCCATACTGTATGTGCTGAAGCCAGCTCTTCAATCGTTATCATGTCTAGCCATACAAACATCTTTGGCATGACTATGAACAAACAGAGAGATGAGTGGGCTAAAGCACAAACAGACTGGGCCAGCAGGCTAACTCAGCAGTGACTGAACCAACAAGGGATCTGTTAATGGCGTCGCATTGATTCAAATGGCAGATGCTTGGTTCTCAGTGATGTTTTATCCCTCTCCATAACTAAAGAAAACGGGCAAGGCTGTAATAGCACTGCAGAGGATGGCCAACCTCACCAACAGTCCTGACTCTCCTGGAAGCTCTGGGGAGGGTAAGAGAGACACGTCCATTGACCATCCAGGGCTCAATGTCAGTGTTTTTCCTTTTTAATGTTAAATCAACATCTGAAAAGTGGTACGCTCAATGGTAGTTGCTCGTGTTTATTAACCTTTGTTGGAAGGTGACAGTATTCTTTTCCCTCTCTCCTCCCACCACCCAGAGGCTAGCTGGAGCCCGGAAGCAGAGCGGGCCATCCAGTCCCTGGATCAGGAGCTGCAGAGTGAACCCCGCTTCCAGCAGGCCCTAAGGGACACCAGCCAGCCCCGGGGATCTACTGCCCGCCTGGCATGCCGCATCCAGGGTATGATTGGTTGGAAGCTCAATCAAGAGCAGTGGTTGGGGCCAATTTGAATTTGAAAGTCAATTCAGGAAATAAACTGAAATTCAATCATTTAAAAAATGTCATCTATTTCCAATGACTTCTCAATAAATGGAAAAGGAGAAGCTATTTTTCAAAAGTGTTTCCATTTTGGCATTTTCAAATCAAATCATTCCGATTTGAGCGACTTCAGTTAGATTTGACCTCAACCCTGCTCGAAACCCATTTGCTACACACACGATCAATGACAGCACTCTGTCGCTAGCTAAGCATTCTTCCCATCGGCTTGCTCAGGATAACCCTTGTGAACTACAACGGTTTAATTTGAACCCTTGTATCATGCTCTTGTTATTGTAACCTTAGTTTTCCATCGCTCGTCATTTGAACCCTTGTCTCCCTGTCACTCACCATTTTAACTCTATCCCCGTCACTCGCCCTTTGAACCATTGTCTCGCCCTGTGGCTCGTCATTTTAACCCTGGTCTCTCACCGTCACAGGCTACCCCGAGCCAGAGGTGATGTGGCTTAAGGACGAGAGGCCCGTAGAGTCGTCGTCGAGGGTTACCGTGGAGTACGATGGCATGTGTGAGCTGGTCCTGACTGACCTGGGACCTGCCGACTCTGGGATTTACAAGTGCAGAGCCACCAACGACCTGGGGGAGGCACTGTGCTCAGCCAAACTTACAGTGGAAATGTAGAATGAGAACACAAAACAACTACGACTGGATCCCAATTCTACACCGTTTTCCCCAAAGATTTAACAATGGTGGAAACTCCCTAGTAGCCGATGATAACACCAATCCAATGTTTTGAATCCATAATGGGAAGTGTGGAAGTGTACACTTTAGGAGAAGGGTGGGGAATCGGGATGCAGCCTACAATCAATGTTGGAGAAGCTACTCTGAAAATATAGTTTACCAAGCTACCAATTACTTCACACTGGAAGAAGTTAAGCTAGGTTACTTAACTAAAGTTACTTTGAAAAAGTAGTTCACTACATCCAAACTACTTCATGAAAAATTATCATATCAGAAATGTCATAGAATACAAATTGCAAGAACTGATCACTCTTGTTAACAGAATGTGTAATTTATCCTATTAAGCACAAAAACATTGTTTCAAGTGAGAATTCGTTAGGTCTGATGCCCGAAAAAGAAAGGAAATTGCCTACTTCACCCATATTTTAGCAAAATAAATAGTGTGTAGTTCCAGTAGTTAGCTACATGGCAAAAAAGTAATTAACTGCTGAAAACACTACCAAGATTTTAATTTAAATACCACCAAGCTATTGCAAAATATAGTTTAATTAGTAATTGAACTACATGTAGTTCACTACTCCCCAACACTGCCTACAATGCAATCTAGAAGGTGACCACCATGGTCTAAAATGTATAATTGTTGTGAACTGCTCTGAGATGGAAGAACTGGACCAGCGAAAGCAATTGTTGTATCCATTTTGTGTTCAGTAGGACATTGTAGAGAAACCCTTTGCAAAGGAAAATGAAAGTGAACGTTTATTGGGCAAGTACCTTCTCCTTTCATGACATTTTTTTTATTGCTTTTTCTGTTTTTGACCCCGATATAGATTGACCACTGTCGGTCATGTTGCTTGCACATCTCCAATGATTTCAGATCATTGCAAGATGTAGGAGAGATGAGAAAGCCACTTTAGACTTGAGATACATTAAACTGTCCATGGATGTCAAGGGTGGCTCAAAAAAAGACTCACAGATGTAATCTCTGCCAAAGGTGATTCTAACATGTATTGACTCAGGGGTGTGAATACTTATGTAAAATTTATTTTCTGTATTTCATTTTCAATAAATGTGCAACAATTTCTAAAAATACGTTTTCACTTTGTCATTATGGGGTATTGTGTGTAGATGGGTGAGAAAAATATTTTATCAATTTTGAATTCAGGCTGTAACACAAGATGTGGAATAAGTCGAGGGGTTCGAATACTTTCTGAAGGCACTGTATCTACACACTCCTAAACTGGTCCCAGATCTGTTTGTGCTGTATAGCCAACTAGCCGGTGGCCCCGCACATTGACTCTGTACTGGTACCCCGCTGTATATAGGCTCCCTACTGTTATTTTATTTTACTGCTGCTCTTTAGTTATTTGCTTCTATTTTTCAATTTTTTACTTAACACTTTTTTTATTCTTAAAAAAAACTGCATTGTTGGTTAAGGGCTTGTAAGTAAGCATTTCACTGTAATATCTACTACTACACCTGTTGTATTTGGCGCATGTGGCAAATAACATTTGATTTGATTTGAGTGTCACTATCTGTTGATAGTATCATGTTTAATTTAGCTTTTCTCAATCTAGAAACAGCACAAAATTACTCCTACATTTTTATTCCACAATTCCTTATAAACATCCCAAACAATTTTTCACTATACTCTTCCCCCAACACTTTTTTTTGACTTAAAGCTATACTTAAAATACTTGATTGACCCTAAGCCGTACAAAAGAAAACAGTCAAAATGCCCACCACTATTTAACTCGATTTATGCATTCTTGTGTCTGAAATATAAGTATTTACAGTACAGTTTAGTCTTTAGAGTATATTATACCAAGGATTGTCTGATGTCCGCTTGATCCGTTTAAACATGTTGACATTCATATAAAACCAAGTCGTGAGGGACCATTTTTGTTTGTTAAAATATAAACAGCAAATCTTTACCTGACAAAGCACAAACTCATTCACTAAGTAGTAACATTAAGAACTCGATTCAATCCGTATCACGGAAGATCTGCGGTATAGCGCTATTTAAATTTAAAGGCAATGTTTTTTCCCGCGTTCGCAGAGACTGCATTCACGGTAAATGCTACATATGTCGGCGCAATCGGAAATTACCTTTAAATCTAAATTGCGTTATACCGCAGATCTTCTGTGATACGGATTGAAATCGAGCCCTAATTCTCTGGCCATGTTTCGTCTCCCACTATATCCACCCACAGCGAAAGCATTGTAAATTGACAAAGAAACAATAATTTTTAAACGAGTGTGTGAAAAGTCGATCAGACAGACACACTGGGGCCATACTTGTGAACATTAGAAACAGTTTAAATTTAAACAGTTCCTCCGTCTCACAATGCACATCATCCAATTAAAATCGTAGATTTACTTGCACGTGATCGAACATTACATTGCAGCTGGTCGCATCAGATAACCTGGCACACCAGATGACAGTATTTATTTCCTGGAAGAAGTTCTGCATCAGCCAATTGCAAATGTTGACCTAGATGGACATGAACAAACCCTTTTCCATAAGAGTGTCCTTAACAAAGTCAAGCACTCTCGTTATCATCCTACAGATGGCAGTATTGCGGTAACGTTATTTGAAGTTTATCGCGAGTCCGGACTCGAACCCACGTTAGTGAGCGTCCACACTAGAGGAAAGTTTATCGTTCTACAGTACACCTGTCAATCATCTGATCAACGCATCCTACTGCACGCTGTAGGCTTATTGATAAGGTCATAACACAGACCATTCAGTGCTTTCAGAGTGTGTTCATTGTCATAGTGCCAACTGCAAATAATACTCCAAAAACGTGTATTTACATGTAGCAATTCAACAGCAAACACAGTTTAGCCTGCACATCTTTTACAGCATGTCATTGCTTGCCTAGTTGCTCAAAGCTCCCCTATTGATTAGGCCTACATTTAAGAAAAGTATTCTACCTAAGCTACAACACAAAGCAATGAGGACTGCATTATTGTTATCAAGTGAGTAAACAATTGTGGTCTATAGGCACATTTTTATAACCGCTCAAATGTCCTGTTTTGTTTCATGCCGAAATAACTGCATACAGCCTAGGCCTGATTATGCAACCATTTGGCTCAGTTATGGGTCTATTCTAGACAGTATAGAAGGTCCAGAAAGGTATATTAGCAAGCCACTCATAAGTTGTATTTTGTCAGGATGTATCGGTGCTAAGATACCATTGGAAAATATGGACTTCTTCTGACGCAGATGTCTCTCTCATCTTTCCAACTCCCCGGCAGTTCTTAAAGCTGTAGCCTATTTAACATTTACATTTTAGTCTTTTAGCAGAGGCTCTTATCCAGAGCGACTTAAAGTAGTGAGTGCATACATTTGTATATTGCCGTAGTTTTTTTTACATTCAGCAAGCAAGAGCAAGCGTGCATCTCTCCTACGATAGGCTATTATTCATCAATATAAGTCGAAATAAGTGTCCAACAAGCAATTGTAATTTGGCTTTTCCTGGGAATCCACAAGATTGAAGACGAATAGCCGAGGCAGCGAAGATGCCAGGTGCGTAATTGCGCATCAAAACCATGAACACAGACAGGCTCGAAATGTGTAGCCTAAGTTAGAAGTGTATGCATATTAGGCCATAATTCATTAGCTCAATGTTAGGCTTAATACTGCAGTGAATATATCCAGTGAATATACACAGTGAAAGAAAGGGGCTGCGCTTCCAGGCCTCGAGCATGCAGTTTGAAAAGCTACCCTATTGATTATATTTTATATGCATTTTTATAATAATCTACTTTGTCACATATGCTTTATTTGACTCGAGGACCAACATTGGAGCGTTTTCTCCTTAAATAAAAACCTTGCCCTGAGGGAGATTCGAACTCACGGCTGTCAAACCTTGCAGTCTCTGGGCTTACAGCCTTAGTGGATCACACCACCAATTAGTCATAGCTGTAAGGGTAAATTACTGCACTTTAAAGAGGTATGAATATAAACGTACATGTTGTATAATCCTCCTACATCTTTACTGCTGTGAAAGCACATGAATGTGTGTGAAATGGATAGGCAAAAATGTTGGATTTTGTCATATGTGAAAATGTGAACATTTTGTTTAACGTTAGTACTAGTAGCCTAGTCAAGGATGTATCACTGCAATATTGGCACACAACATTTTGTTACAGACCAACGGAACAAAAGTAAACCTTGAATTTGTAGGTTTAAAATATCCCTTTGGTGACCGGGGTATTTTAAGAAATGCCATAGACGGGTTAGCTTACAACATCACAAAAACAATGCGTACACTTCAATGGGGCAGAAGTCTATGTTGTTGTGATTCTGGATGGCCAGATAGCTAGCAACAATAACAAGAAGCTGCCATGTTGTTTGCTCATTTCAGCTAGTTTTATCTTGTTCTTGATACCATGTCTTGTTTTGAGGTGTTTTGACTGATGTCACGTCTATGCTAATATGGCTGAAATTTGATGTAACAATGTATTTGAGAGGCAACAAGTGCTCATTGTGCAATATATTAATGTTTCCAATAAAAATTGAAGACAAAATGTAGTTTACATGTTGTCAACAATCTAAGCCAACCCTGTCTGTTTTGCCCCATAATTGCGCATATCGGTTTTGTTGCTAAACAACCAACATGTCTATTGGTTGTTGGATATAAAGTCTAAGATATTTGATAGGCTGATGAGGAATTTTGTTCCAGAAAATAATCACTCATCTGGTGAGGTTAACATAGGGCTAACGTGTGCCAGGTTATCTGATGGGACCAGCTACAATGTAGCGTTCTATTAATGATTTTAATTGGCTGATGTGCATTAAGACGGAGAAACTGTTTACATTTTTCTAATGTTCGCAAGTATGGCTCCAGCGTCTTTTGCAGGTGTAAGATCCTCCGTGGGGGGTTTGTGGTTGCGATGGCACACCAAAGCAACCGTTGTGGCGCTCCTTTTAAGGCAGACGTCCCTAACATGATTGCACCCTGGCCGTTTTGGAGCCACCCTCATCCCTTGCAGGGCTTTACAGTCGGTGTGTGTGCAGTTCACTGTTGAGGTGGTGTATGTGTATGGAGGTCTGGCTCAGGACGGTGGCTTCGCTCCTTCCCATCTCTGTTGGATCCGCTTCTGAAGGAGATCCCATGCCTTCCGTACCTGGGATTGAAATGCAAAAGAAGACGTGAGAAATGGTTTGTTTATACAATGCATTGACTGGTATCTATATCCTCCCTGAAAGCCATATAATGAAAATACTTGGTTGTGAAACGTTAATGTGTAAGCTGTGTCCCGATTCTTCACTCTTTTCCCAAAGTGTGCACTTCCATCCCGTCATGGATTTAACAATGGTGGAAACCAGGGGTGTGCCGATCTGGCCATACTCGTATTTGTATCCGTAAATTCACAGTGATGATCCTAGTAATTGGAAAAACAGAGTTTTAAAATGCCTAAGTAGAGGTTGGCAATACCAAATCGTCTCCCTGCACTTTCATATAAACCAAGGAAGCTGCAGATCAGGAGAAGCGGACTTGTGTGTGTTCTCAAAACTTGCAGCGGGTAGATGAGTTTGCTGTCACTCAGTCAGAACGCAGGGGTTAAAGCAACAAAAAAAAAATCCCATGACGGAAACTTAAGTCGATCTCAGATCGATAGTCTGCAGGGCCAAGTTAACCTCCCCTTCCATGTAAAAATGACATGACCTTCTTGCTTTTAAGGAAAGAGGATAATTTTGTACATGTATTAAACTGCACGTTTGACCAAGTCCAATCCTTTACAAAATCCATGACAGAAATCTGTCGCAGTAACGTGGGGACTTTAACCCTTGAGAATGTGCATCAGCCTTTCATCTTTTTTTCCTACCCTTCCTCCGCTTGTTAGATATTATCCACATTGATAGCTTGCTGATTTATCATAGCAGCAGCAGGCAGTAGCAATCTAAGTGATCGGAGCATAACATGGAAGAGTGACCAGTAAAATATCAAGCGATGAAGAGTAAGTGAATGGAGATAAAGCTTTGGTCTATCCAATCGTAGCAGCAGGATCAACCTACGACAGCCAATTTCTTTACAGACAGCAGAACTAGACAGTTATTTAGAGCACACAGTCCTTCGCACTATTTGGGTGAAATGAGAGAGATGCGTGCTGGCTGAAACAAAAAAAATCCAGATCATGGATAATTACTAAAAATACTCCACATCCGTTACGATACTCGTTTTGTCCGAGTACTCACCCCCTAAAGGCGTCCGCATACTAGGTTCGGTTTGCTCCTAGCAGAACTCGGCTACGCAAAGTGAACGTCAGTGCCTCGTATAATGCCTTAAAAATACATTTGCTTGAAAAACAAGAAAAACATTTTTTTTAGTTTTTCCCCTCTTGAGACGCCGTAGCAACAACATACAGTAACACGTCCTCAAAATAGTCCGAATCAATCTAAAGATAAATCAAGAACTCCGTCATTAATTTTTACAGAGGTCTTAATCGCGCAACTTCATATCTAACTAAGTGCAGTATTTCTAAAGTGAAAAAATATGCATGAAAACTAGTAATCTGTTGTTGAATGACAACAAACACTTCAATGAAGAATCCCTAATGTCGAGCAATCACTGACGAAGGGAAGTAGACTTCGGCTACCGAACTCCGGCTTGCCTCAAGAAATACATTTGTGTGCTCGAAGAGCTGAAAAAACCCCGGCCGAACACCAAAACGTCACAACATTTTGTCATAATACAGTGCCTTGCAAAAATATTCATCCCCCTTGGCATTTTTCCTATTTTGTTGCATTACAACCTGTAATTTAAATTGATTTTTATTTGGATTTCATGTAATGGACATACACAAAATAGTCCAAATTGGTGACGTGAAATGAAAATAATTATTTGTTTCAAAAAAGTATAAAAAAATAAATAACGGAAAAGTGGTCTGTGCATATGTATTCACCCCCTTTGCTATGAAGCCCCTAAATAAGATCTGGTAAAACAAATTACCTTCAGAAGTCACATAATTAGTTAAATAAAGTCCACCTGTGTGCAATCTAAGTGTCACATGATCTGTCACATGATCTCAGTATATATACACCTGTTCTGAAAGACCCCAGAATCTGCAACACCACTAAGCAAGGGGCACCACCAAGCAAGCGGCACCATGAAGACCAAGGAGCTCTCCAAACAGGTCAGGGACAAAGTTGTGGAGAAGTACAGATCAGGGTTGGGTTATAAAACTTTGAACATCCCACGGAGCACCATTAAATCCATTATTAAAAAATTGAAAGAATATGGCACCACAACAAACCTGCCAAGAGAGGGCCGCCCACCAAAACTCACGGACCAGGCAAGGAGGGCATTAATCAGAGAGGCAACAAAGAGACCAAAGATAACCCTGAAGGAGCTGCAAAGCTCCACAGTGGAGATTGGAGTATCTGTCCATAGGACCACTTTAAGCTGTACACTCCACAGAGCTGGGCTTTACAGAAGAGTGGCCAGAAAAAAGCCATTGCTTAAAGAAAAAAATAAGCAAACACGTTTGGTGTTCGCCAAAAGGCATGTGGGAGACTCCCCAAACATATGGAAGAAGGGACTCTGATCAGATGAGACTAAAATTGAGCTTTTTGGCCATCAAGGAAAACGCTATGTCTGGCGCAAACACAACACCTCTCATCACCCCGAGAACACCATCCCCACAGTGAGGCATGTTGGTGGCAGCATCATGCAGTGGGGATGTTTTTCATCGGCAGGGAATGGGAAACTGGTCAGAATTGAAGGAATGATGGATGGCGCTAAATACAGGGAAATTATTGTGGAAAACCTGTTTCAGTCTTCCAGAGATTTGAGACTGGGACGGAGGTTCACCTTCCAGCAGGACAATGACCCTAAGCATACTGCTAAAGCAACACTCGAGTGGTTTAAGGGGAAACATTTAAATGTCTTGGAATGGCCTAGTCAAAGCCCAGACCTCAATCCAATTGAGAATCTGTGGTATGACTTAAAGATTGCTGTACACCAGCGGAACCCATCCAACTTAAAGGAGCTGAAGCAGTTTTGCCTTGAAGAATGGGAAAAAATCCCAGTGGCCAGATGTGCCAAGCTTATAGAGACATACCCCAAGAGACTTGTAGCTGTAATTGCTGTAAAAGGTGGCTCTATCGACTTTGGGGGGGTGAATAGTTATGCACGCTCAAGTTCAGTTTTTTTGTCTTATTTCTTGTTTCACAATAAAAAATATTTTGCATCTTCAAAGTGGTAGGCGTGTTGTGTAAATCAAATGATAAAACCCCCCAAAAAATCAATTTTAATTCCAGGTTGTAAGGCAACAAAATAGGAAGAATGCCAAGGGTGGTGAATATTTTCACAAGCCACTGTTTATTCAAACTGTTTCGACTTGGAAGCATACGGTAAGCTTTAGTGGAAACTCCCTCCAACCAATGTTTACACCAATCCAATACTTTTTAATCCCTGATTGGAAGTGTGCAAGTGGCGTGCCCACTTTAGAAGAAGGGTGGAGAATCTGGACGCAGCCTAAGATACATAAATAAAAAACGATCGTTCCTATGAAAAATAAATAAATTCAAGAAGCCTTTATGCGTGGATGGTAAACATTTCAGAACGTTTTGAAAAAATTTATGCACTCACTAACTGTAAGTCGCTCTGGATAAGAGCGTCTGCTAAATGACTAAAAATGTAAAAATGTTTTGAAGGTGCTTTATCAAGCCATTTTCCCCGTCAGTGTGTCTGGCTTTGCCCTTGGTCATGTTCATTAGGGCATACAGTAACAAAATGTTTTGCGATGTAAAATGGACCAGTCCCTCCTTGTTTTCTTCCTTTTGGTTCCTAATGAACAAGACCCTGGTCTCTCGCTCCCCTCCTTACCTGTCTCTGGGTGATCTCGGGCTCCCACAGAGTGCAGAGCACCACGTTGGCCTGCGCCACCTGCCGCGCGTTGGGCCACTGGCTCTGCAGCCGCCGCACAGCGTCCTCTTGGCTGACACCGTCCCTCGCAGTGATCCGAGACACTGCCTGGAGGGTAGGAGGGTTGGGGTGGATAAAAAATTAAAGTGTCTGTATCAGTGTTTTGTCTTTTAGCATTAGATGTTATGCAAGGGTCTACTTGCGGTGACTGTGATAAGAGCATCTGCTAAATTACTCAAATGTAAAATGTTAATGTAATTGAACTAGCACCGCTTAATTTTTATTTTATTTTTTATTTAACCTTTATTTAACTAGGCAAGTCAGTTAAGAACAAATTCTTATTTACAATGACGGCCTACACCGGCCAAACCCGGACGACGCTGGGCCAATTGTGCACCGCCCTATGGGACTCCCAATCACGGCCGGTTGTGATACAGCCTGGAATCGAACCAGGGGGTCTGTAGTGACGCCTCAAGCACTGAGATGCAGTGCATTAGACCGTTGCACCATTTCGTTCACTATTTTCAATTAAAAATGTTCTGGTTTGTTTTCACATTGAGGACAAGGTTGTGTAGAGGAGTTATGAAAAACCCTGTGCCTAAATCCCAGGTTGTGTAAGGCAACACAATGAAAAATGTGCAAAGGGCACTGTATCGATGAGGTTATTTCTCAGACGTTCACAGTACAGATGTGGGTTACCTCTTCCTCAGGAATGATGGCGACCCAGACCTCGTGCACGATGTCCGTCCAGCCGGCCTCCAGCAGCACAGCTGCGTCCACCACACACACCTGTTTACCTGGGGGGAATAATATAATACTAATAATATATGCCATTTAGCAGACGCTTTTATTCAAAGTGACTTAGTCATGCGTGTTAACATTTTACGTACTGGTGGTCCCGGGAATAGAACCCTACTATCCTGGCGCTGCAAGCGCCATGCTCTACAAACTGAGCTACAGGGGAACACAAACCCACTGTCTGTACACACAGGTGAAGGCACACACACACACAAAAATACATACATACACACACACACACAACTTTGACACATATCAATCAGCAACATACCTTCTTCTCTGGCCTGTTGGATCCTTTCCTTGACGAGTAGAGCTATCTCCGGCCACACAATGTCGGTGAGGGCTTTCAACCTCTCCTGCAACAATAGTAATAATATTAATAATCATATATTACATTTGTAAAGCGCTTTCATTATACAAGAATAATCTTAATGTGCATAAAATAAAAAATATATAACAATTGTTACAAGACAAAACAAGTATATATAACATATTGTTAAAACATACTGTGAGGATATCAGTTGATATAATGATTAACAGAAGCCGATGCCATTATGTCACATTAGAGACCAACTGAGAACACATTTTAGGCCCGATAACAATGTTTTGGGACAGAAGCCCACTAAGCGCCTTCAGATAGTATTCAGACCCCTTGACTTATTCCACATTTTGTTGTGTTGCAGCCTGAATTCAAAATGAATCAAATACAGTTCAATCAAAAAGTATTCAGACCCCTTGACTTTTTCCAAATTTTGTTACATTACAGCCTTATTCTAAAATGTATTAAATAAATACAAATCCTCAATCTACACACAATACCCCATAATGAAAAAATGAAAACAGGTTTTTAGAAATGTTTGCTAATTTATTAAAACAGAAAAAACAGACATACCTTATTTCCGTAAGTATTCAGATCCTTTGCTATGAGACTCGAAATTGAGCTCAGGTGCATCCTGTTTCCATTTATCATCCTTCTACAACTTGATTGATGTCAACCTGTGGTAAATTACATTGATTGGGCATGATTTGGAAAGGCAAACACCTGTCTATATTAGGTCCCACAGTTGACAGTGCATGTCAGAACAAAAACCAAGCGATGAGGTCGAAGGAATTGTCTGTAGAGCACCGACACAAGATTGTGTTGAGGCACAGATCTGGCGAAGGGTACCAAAATATTTTTGCAGCATTGAAGGTCCCCAAGAACACAGTGGCCTCCATCATTTTTAAATGGAAAAAGTTTAGAACCACCAAGACTCTTCCTAGAGCTGGCCGCCTGGCCAAACTGAACCCGATGGTCACTTTGACAGAGCTCCAGAGTTCCTCTGTGGAGATGGGAGAACCTTCCAGAAGGACAACCATCTCTGTAGCACTCCACCAATCAGGCCTTTATGGTAGAGTGGCCAAACGGAAGCCACTCCTCAGTAAAAGGTTCTCTGGTCTGATGAAACCAAGAGTGAACTCTTTGGCCTGAATGCCAAGCATCACGTCTGGAGGAAACCTTGCACCATCCCTACGGTGAAGCATGGTGGTGGCAGCATCATGCTGTGGGGATGTTTTTTAGCGGCAGGGACTGGGAGACTAGTCAGGATCGGGGGAAAGATGATCGGAGCAAAGTACAGAAAGATCCTTGATGAAAACCTGCTCCAGAGCGCTCAGGACCTCAGACTGGGGGCGAAGGTTCACCTTCCAACAGGAGAACGACCCTAAGTACACAGCCAAGACAACGCAGGAGTGGCTTCGTTGAATGTCCTTGAGTGGCTCAGCCAGAGCCCGGACTTGAACCCGATCAAACATCTCTGGAGGGACCTGAAAATAGTTGTGAAACGACGCTCCCCATCCAACCTGACAGATCTTGAGAGGACCTGCAGAGAAAAATGGGAGAAACTCCCCAAATACAGGTGTGCCAAGCTTGTGGCGTCATATCCAAGAAAACTTGAGGCTGTAATCGCTGCCAAAGGTGCTTCAATAATGTACTGAGTAAATGGTCTGAATACTTGTGTAAATGTGATATTTGCGTTTTTGTAAAGAAAAATGTTTTTGCTTTGTCATTATGGGGTTTTGTGTGTAGATTGATGAGTAGAAGAAGAAGGCTGTAACATAACAAAATGTGGAAAAAGTCAAGGGGTCTGAATACTTTCCGAATCCACTGTAGTTCACTTTTATTTTATAATCACTCAAATATCAAATCAATGGTGGCCAATACTGAGCGGTATCGTGAGGCTGCACCCTCACGCATCTGAAATTACATGATCAATTGATGTTTACTGATCGTGAAAGCAGTTACTTGCTGTATAACTTATACTTGCTGTATAAATGTGCGCAATTGTTTTGCATGGAATAATCGGAAATGTGAAGTTCTGACTATGCTCTTCAAGAGGTGATGATATTACAACCAAATAGTTAACATTTATTTAACAATCCCTTGAAAATGGCATGCAGTTGTCAATGGTTTTAGCGGAGCTGGGGGTCTCCTTGCCCCCCAGAAGGTAAATCGAATGCTCTGCACCTTATTGTGACGTTTTACTGATAACAACCTATTGAAGGGAAAGCTGTCCCCCTGGACTTTTACCAAGGACTTAACGGTACGGTACAGTAGGTAGCTACATCTAGTAAATCAATAACAACTAAACGGATGAAGAAACAGAGTTTGGTTTCTTATTAGCTAGCTAACGTTAGCTAAGCTAACTATAAGACACCTTGACCGTTGCTAAAGAAATAGGACAATTTGAGGAAATATGTGTTTAGCTTATTTGTTAGCTAGTTACTTGCAGCTAGCTGGATATCCAACTAGCTAACGTTAGCTAGCTAGCTACGTTAGTTAGCTATGATAATCACAACATTTGCAACACCACAGATAGCCAACAAGTAAAGCTCAACTCCGCGTTGATGTGAAGTAGCTACATCGTGGAGTTGAATTTTACTTGGCTAACGACGTAAACCCCGGAGTATTGTCAGCAGACTACACATTGAAATGACTACCATAACATACACAAACCATAGCTATCATTAAAGTATATCTCTAGCTGACTAAAAGACTGAGCACCGAGCAAGCTAGCTAACTAGCAAGGTAGGTTGCCGTAAACTAGCTAGTACTGACACTAGCGTTCGTGCGTAGAAATAACAACAAACATGAAGTGATAATAGCTAGCTACTTTACCTTGTACAAATACTGCAGCGAGATAACGTCATTTAAGTGAAGATCTCGTCTGTAGCTAGGTACTCCAAATGGCTAACTACATTATTGCAGTACCACTGTCCAATATTGTTATTATTCTTTCGATAAAGACGCCTAGATGGCTACCAGTTGGACATGGACAACATTCATTGGTTGAGAAATTGATATGGGGACAATATTTGCACATTATTCTTTAAAAAATTCTTCAAGCTCTGTCAAGTTGGTTGTTGATCATTACTGACAGCCATTTTCAAGTCTTGCCATTTAATTCAAAACTGTAACTAGGCTACTCAGGAACATTTTATGTCGACTTGGTAAACAACTCCATTGTATATTTGTTTTAGGTTATTGTCCTGCTGAAAGGTGAATTTGTCTCCCAGTGTCTGTTGGAAAGCAGACTGAACCAGGTTTTCCTCTAGGGTTTTGCCTGTGCTTAGCTTTATTCCATTTATTTTTATCCTAAAAAAACTCCCTAGTCCTTGCTGTGTGACAAGCATACCCATAACATGCTGCAGCCATCACCAAGCTTGAAAATATGGTACTCAGTTATGTGTTGGATTTGCCCCAGTTCATTTCTTTGCAACATTTTTTTGCAGTTTTACTTTAGTGCCTTATTGCAAACAGGATGTATGTTTTGGATATTCTGTACAGACTTCCTTCTTTTCACTCATTTAGGTTAGTATTGTGGAGTAACTACAACGTTGTTGATCCATCCTGAGTTTTCTCCTATCGTAGCCATTAAACTCTAACTGTTTTAAAGTCAACAAAGTCATGGTGAAATCACTGAGCGGTTTCTTTCTTCGGCAACTGAGTTTGGAAGGATGCCTGTATCTTTGTAGTGGCTTGGTGTATTGATACAACATCCAAAGTGTAATTAATAACTTCACCATGCTTAAAGGGATATTCAATGTCAGTTTTTTTTATTTTTACCCATCTACCGATGGGTGCCCTTCTTTGCAAGGCATTGGAAAACCTCCCTGGTCTTTGTGGTTGAATCTGTGTTTGAAATTCACTGCTTGACTGAGGGACCTTACAGATAATTGTATATGCTTTTTGCATAAAATATTATCACATTTTATGTTTTCTCAAATATTATCGGGCTGTATTTCACACATGCCATACACGAACATTACCTTGTTTCCAAAAACTTTCCTGCCTAGTGCGCGTCTGTTGATAGTTTTGTCCTCATTAATAAGATCTGCAAACGATAAGAGTAATTCATTGAAACAGATGCTTTGGGTAAAGCATTACAGTATATCTGTTAAATAAATTCTCCATTATACAGAATAAGATGACAGCTTTTGTCAGCTATGTGGACGGAGGACCCACCCGCACCTGATCCAAACTCCTCCAGCACCCTGTTGTAAGCAACCTCCCCCGGCCGGTAGGTTTCGTGGCCCAGCTGGTCGCTGTCGATGCGGACCGCACCCAGGGCCTCCAACCGCCGGGCGATGGAGCTCTTCCCGCTGCCGCTGCCCCCAGTCAGGCCAATCACGTAGGGCACCAGTGGGAGATGGGGCTTGTCCTGCTTCACAGGGGATCGGCAATAGGGGTGAAGGTGAACGGGGCATCAAAATGCATTAGCAGTCATATGGGGCCTTATGTGTAAGTGGTAAATAATCACACTAAATGTCTGACATATCATACATCTACGATCCTGACTATACACATAATTCAATCATATACTGACTTAACACTCACGTCCAATTAGACTACAATGAGATAAAGAGAAACTGAATTGTGAAAATCAGGCCTTGTGATACCTTATGCATCCCAACCATGTACTTGACAAAGCACTCACTGGCAATTACAGTGAATAGTAGTCTATCGTGTGACTGCAATTGCCACTGTGAAAGATAATTTGCGGTTAGCGAGGCTGGATGAATAGCATGTTTCTTCAGCTTGAGGAGAGACACAGAGTCCCTGAATATAGCCTTCTCTACCCTGGTAACCTTGCTGTAGTAACTATCATTTGTTATGAAAAAGCCGTGGTTGCATCCCTAATGGCCCCCTTTTTTCCTATATGTTGCACTACTTTTGACCAGAGTCCTAGTCAAAGGAAGTGCACTATACAGGGCAGGGATCATCAACTAGATTCAGCCGCGGGCCGATTTTTTTCTCAGCGGATGATCGGGGGGCCGGAACATAATTACAAATAATTAGTAAACTGCAATTTGACCGCAAGAAGCACAAACATATATAATATGACTAAAACAACCATTTCAAACCTTGCTTACATTTGTCTACAATCACGTGCCATTATATTATGCATGGAAATACGTGGGAACAGATTTCCAAAATTTAAATCACTTTGAGCTGATTTCCTGGTGTTTTTAGTCTTATGTCCCACAATGAAAATAATAATAGTAAAATACAAATAAAAACTTTGGGGGCCAAATAAAACCACCCGAGGGCGGAATTCGGCCCGCCGGCCGCCAGTTGGGGAACCCTGATATAGGGAATAGGGTGCCATTTGGGACGCAGACCCTGTCTTTTGCATAGAGACAAAAAAGACTGAAAGTAGCCCTATGTTTTGCCGGTGTCAGCAACTGAAACTACTCTCAGGGGTACACAATACCCCTTTCTTTCTCAAATACCCAGTATAAATAAATTAGTGTGGTGTATGTGACACCCCAGAGCAGGCTGGAAGGGAAGAGGGGTAATGGGTGTACTTTTGGGTCTGTGAGGAGGGTCCCTAGGAGGCGTGAGCGGAGGCTGGAGGAGCTGATCTTCTCCTCCTCCATCTCAGTGTGGTGGGCATCCTTCAGAAGCTGGATCTCGTGCAGCACTAGTCCTGGAAGACCCTAATAGGGCAGACAGTTGATGACAAGACATCAGAGACCAAGCCAGACATAACAAAGAGAATATATAGGCTACATTCAGCCAGACGTAACACAAACAATACATAGCCAGCCATCCCTCAGCATGTGCTGTATCGAGGGGCCCACTCACAGAGTTCCTAAACCCAGGGCGCAACATCACGAGACTTATAGAATATATAAATTATATCCATCCATGGTCCGCCACGGTTTATTATATCAGGTTGTTCCATTGAGGTCAAAATACCTATTTTTCAAGGGAGACCTGGCTGGCCATAACTTTGCAGAGTAAAAGGCGCACTTACATTTTCGAGGCGCTTCTTGTTCACAGCCTCGCCTCCCCTGCGGGTCTCCTCGCTGACCACAATGCATTGCAGCTGGGCGTCAATAACGGAGGGTCCAAAGGGGTCTGAGAGGGGCACGATCTCGTACTGCAGTGAGGGCTTGACATCCTGCAGGAACTCTTGGAGACGCTGCACCCGCAGGGCGTAGGGCTCAATTAGCTCCTTTAGCACCTTCTCTGAGGATAGGCGGAGGAAGATAAGAGAAAGAGAAGGTGGAGGAAGAGGAAGAGGAAGAAGAGGACGAAGAAGAAGAGGCAAGGAAAATGGCAGGGGAGGGGACATCAAACATTTTCTTTCCCTATCGTGCAAAAGTATCCGTAAATCCGCAGTCTTCAATGTCAAGGTCGAGTGCAGGGATTTTTCTGCCATTGTAAATTCATACATTTTTGTGATGGGAAAACGCTTTCAGTGTAAACTTAAACGACTAAAAACAGATATAAAGTATCAATCCCCAAAATAGAAACTATTGCAGTATTGATTTTGGTATTATGTTTGAGCAAAAGAACACAGCATTAGCCATGGCAAAATGCATAGGAAATTAGCTTTAAAACTGCACAATCTTCTCTCAGCTCCAAGAATTTGAATAACAGAACATTGCCTTCAAAATTCACAAATGTCTCTACATTGTCAAGATGGGGGCCTCTAAAATGTTGCACCGCCGACGGACCGCACCCCCTTCCAACACCTAAAACCCTTTTTGATCCAGAAGAAACCCTGGAGCACAGTGAATTTCAAAGTCATCTTAACAGTGACAATCCTTTTAAAAAAATATCTGATTATATAGCCCATTATGGGGTAAGGAATACAATACCTTGTGTATGCATAGAAGACAAGGAGACCTAATAATGCCCAAAGAAACTCGTTTACACAGCAACCATTGTCCTTTCTCATCATTCCACTTACTTTTTAGAAGTTCTTGGTCACACACCCCGATAAGGAACCGCTTGTTCGCCAAGAGGCAAGAGATGTTCAGCAGCGTCTTGTGCGCCCCGTGGAGGCGGTCGAACGTTCCCCCTACCACCACCTCACCGTAAGTCTCCATGGGGTCCGACCTACTATCCCAGTCTTCCTTTTGGCCCTCCTTCTCTTCCTTCTCCACCTCTTCCTCCAGATTCTGCAGCTGCGGGTGGAGCAGCACTGAGGCCAAGCCGGGCGAGCAGACGTAACAGTGGCCGGCGTACCTCTGCAGACACTGGGCCACCAGCGGGGACTGGCATGGGTCCTGCAGGGCGAAGTCTGTTAGCACCACCTCGGGGGAGTGGGAGAGGGGCTGTGGGGAAGGGAAGGGGTTACCCGCTACCACTGTCCCACCTGTCTCTGGGCTGGAGGAGTTGTTGGACTGGGCGCGGACGTTGGTGAGGAGCACTCGTACGTCCAGGTGGCTGCACACGTTGGCAGCATTGCTGTAGAGCCCAGTGATAAGGCTGGACAGATCCACCACGGGCGGGATGAAGACGGGCCTGGGTTGGCCCCCGCCTGCACCCAGGTTCAGGCCCGGATGGAGATGGACGTAGAGGGTGCGCTCCACCACCTGGGCAGCTGAGCTGAGTACAGGGGCAATGCGCAGGGGGAGGGTGTGGAGGGGAGAGGTGAGCACCAGGATGCCCGTGCTGAACATGGACATGTTGGCCAGATGTGTCACAGGAGCAGGGACACACGCTTAGCACGATGTCTGGGGTATAGGGAAAGGTAGGGTCACACCATTAAAAAAAACATTGAGAAAACCTATACCTATTAATTAGTTAACTAGGCTAAAAGGTCGTTATCAATAAAACATCACAATACGGTGCAGAGCGTTTGATTTGGCTGCTGGGGAGCAAGTAGAACCCCTGCTCCGCTAAAACCGTTTTTTTTTATTTAACCTTTATTTTATCAGGTAGTCATACTGAGACCAAGGTCTCTTTTACAGATGAGCCCTGAATTACAGAAATTACAGAAAATACACACATTATAATATAATTACAAAATGCAAGCAGAAAGAAAACTAAAAGCTGATTTACCTAACTCAGTAGAGACCAAAGGAATTTCCAGAGTTAGCCATCCCAGAGACCCATAATAATGCACAGTGCGCTACGATAAACTGCATCTAACAGCTTTAATGAAGTGGCATCTGCGTTCACATAGATGATGTCGCCATTGTCTAGGACCGACAGGAACTTTGACTGAATAATCTGATTTGTACTATTTAGCGAGAGGCAGGACCTTTCTATAGAATAAGCCCATTTTTATTCTCAGCTTCTTAACTAACTCATCAATGTGCTTTTAAAAATACAGATTTCATCTATCCAGATGCCCAGATATTTGTAAGCAGGGACACATTTAATATTGACACCTTCCAAAGTACATATGCTTAAATCAGTTATTTTTATGCGCTCTGGAGAACAACATATACTTAGTTTTACCTGCATTCAATACTAATTTCAGGTCAATCAAGTTTTTCTGTAATACAATGAAGGCAAACAGTAGTTTAGATAGAGCCCAGTCAACTGCATACACAACAGTATCATCAGCATTCAAGTGCAGGTTACAAATTGTTTTGTCCTGTAAATCGGACTACTGTCATCATCACTATAGACGGCAAGCAAATATAGCCATCTAGTCCCCTGAAAGATAGCTTGTTATATTGACGTTATCTCTTATTAGCTAGCTAGCCAATTTGACATATAGCCTATCATGTCTGTCAGCAGCAATCGTGATTAAACAGTCTTAAAAACAATGAAAAGGGGATAATGTTGTCTAACTTCGTTGGGTAGGCCTAACATGCTGACCACACCGCGTGCGTCCGCCATCACGCGCATGTTGATTTTTCCACCCACACCAGACACGATCAGGACATGCAGGTTGAAATATCAAAACAAACTCTGAACCAACTATATTAATTTGGGGACAGGTCGAAAAGCATTAAACATTTATGGCAATTTAGCTAGCTAGCTTGCTGTTGTAGCTAATTTGTCCTGGGATATAAAAATTGGGTCGTTATTTTATGGTAATGCACCATAAAGTTGGTTGCTAACCGCCATATAAAGTCCAAAGAAGAAGAAGTCTGAAGGAGGAGAGATTACTAGAAAACTAACTTTTACCGTTTTATCTGTGGATTAATTGTTGGAGTAGAGGACCTTGTGCATTTCAGGTAAAATAACAACCCAATGTTTATATCCCAGGACAAATTAGCTAGCAACAGCAAGCTAGCTAGCTAAATTGCCATAAATATTTAATGCTTTTCGACCTGTCCCGAAATTAATATAACTGGTTCAGTTTGTTTTGAAATTTTAACCTGTGTGTCCTGATCGCTTCTGGTGTGGGGGGACAAAATCAACTTGCGCGCGTGCGGTCTAGGTGACATGTTACCAGTGTTGCCAACTCCTCAGTAAGGAAAGTAGCTATTGGCTGTCCTAAAAGTCGCTAAATGATGTCATCACCTAATTTGCATAATTGTCCATGTGCATGTAATTGTGATGGACGCTGTAGGAGAGAGGAATAACGTTGTGGGAGAGTAAAAAACACCCTAAATATGTTTAGAACTACAAATGAACTTCCTTCTGTCGATTCTTGTTTTTTTTTATGTCACAATTCCAACCCTCCTCCTTTATCCGGGCTTGGGACCAGCAAAAGTGACCCAAAAGAGACACTCTGGCGGAGTTACTTTGTTTTTTTAAATTATTTTTTTCGTTTTCTTAACTTTGGTTTGGTTTTTAACCTTATGGTCCACTTAGGAGCCTACAACAAGTCACAGTAAAACATGAACATTTTTAACCATAACATTTTAAACATTTTTTTGTATACAATCTACATGAACAATTTAAATGGACCAAAAAGAGACAATAGAAAAAACTGTCAATGGCAATGTGAGAAAATGATGGTAACTAGTCTGGCCCTAATTCTTGTTTTTTTCCAGACCCCCCTCCACACACACACAGGCTGTGCTGGCTCACAGAAATAGTGGGTCATCGTCATTTTGGTCAAGGCTCTCTATGGCAGGTTCAGCAACTAAGGGAGCTGATTTACATGAGTAAGCAGCTGATGTGCCAAAAAGCTGCAAAACATTATCAGGCAGCTGGTGCTCATAGCAAGCATCACCAGACAGCTTCAGTCCATATCAAATGTACAGGATGGAGTTAAGGGTCTGCAAGGACATCCGATTTCTAAGTTTGCTTTTTACCACACTCATCTGGCTGAATATTCTCTCGACTTCAGCATTCAAGTGTGGCAAGGACAACACAGACACGGCAGCCATGGCAAGTTCTTGAAACGGGTTGATATCAACTTCCAAATCTCACTCCTGAAGCCGAGTGTGTTTTTTGTCTCATTCCATTTACTAAGATGGATGGCATGCCATTGCTGGACAATCTTGTCTATCTCTGCAGGGGAGTAGCCAAGGAGCTTGGCTATTTTTTCTATTTCTCCAGGGCTCTTATTGTGCTTTAGAGTTTCCTCCACATTGAAAACTGACATGTACTGCAATGCTTCGATGTTGTCCAGCAGTCTCACCCTCAACTCATTAGTGAGGGAGATGGTGAAGGCTACACACCGCTTTCAGACATTTTTTTCATCCTCAGGCGCAAGGTGGAGCTCAGCTGCCTTTGACTCAAAAAGGTAACCAAGGTACGGTTTGGGACTGATGTATCCATCTATTGGCCCTTTGAGTACATCAACATTTGCCAGTGGATTCAGCACCCTGCTGTTCACAGACTTGATCAGGCTAACCAAGCTGTCAAGTAGCTTAAGAGGATCTACTTGCTCTCCCTCAAAAGACTTGATAGCCAACTGTACCTCACCCAGCACTGACTTCAAAAAAGTCAGATACAATATGTTTTGAGGATCACTGTACATGGAGTATAAAACCTCAGCCATGTAGCAGTGTTCACTGGACTTGGTGACTGCGAAATGCAGCCTAAGCTCCTCCCACTGGTCCAAAATGCGTGGTGAAACCACGGGTTCAATGGAGAGCCAACGTGTGGCACACACCTTGGTTATCTGTAAAGGTTTCTCCCCACAGTTGATGGTTTCATATATGGCCTTGTAGGCATCCCTGCGCTTTGGAGACACTGAAAACCAGTTATAAGTCTCTCGTACCAAGTACTCCACACTACGGGGGATGGTGTCATTGGAAGCATGACTTACAGCAAGCTGCAGCGAGTGGCACACACAGCGAATAAGAACCAGATCTTTGAGGCCATACTCCTCCTTCAGCACTTTATGGACCCCATTGTTAATCCCCGTCATAACAGAGGCATTGTCAGTCCATATCCCCAAGAGTTTCTCTTTTTTAAGACAACACTTCTCGGGGAAAGCCACAACAGCACGGGCTATAGATTTGGCATCTCCTCCCTCCAACTCAACAAGCCCCAGAAATGTTGATACAATTGTCTGCTTGGTGTCACTAAAGTACCTTATCACAACCCCCAGGTACTTAGAAACACTTACATCCATGGACTCATCGAGGAGGAGGCTGAAATGCTGGTCACCCACATCTGTGACCAACTTTTTCAGAAAGTATGGTGCTAGAACACCATTAATAATTTCTGTACACTTTGTCCTGTGCATTTTGAAGTGGGTAGTAGCAGTGGAGTCTGAGAAAGCAGCTCTACATGCTTCTCCAATGTGATCACATGCCAGCATGGAACAGTGTTCAGCGATAGCTAATGCCATGGTGGCCTCAGCCTTTTTTGCAGAGTCAATTTTTTAAACCATAAATGGCAGCTTGTTTTGGGTGGAACTGTTATAAGTCTTTGCCTTTTAAGTATGTTTTTGAGTTGTCATGTGTTTTTTTTACATCACTAAGTTTGGCGTAGAAATCAGCCTTACAATACAGGCAGTATGCCCGTGTATCATCTCCAATAAACGGCTTCAACCAGCCTTTGAATTCCCGGTTTGATTCCCACTCCTTTCTGTATTTTTTAGTGTACAGTTTAGACTGAGACATGATGAGCTAGCCAGCTAGATGTTTAGCTTATGTCACAGAGAGGCACACACACAGTGGACGAGGTGAGTAAGTGACTGAAGCTGTGTGATTTATTTTTGTGCAGTGATTTATTTTAGACAAAGAACATTTTACATTTACATCCCGCCCTGAATGTAAGCTAGGGCGGGATCAGCCAGCGACTGCTTCCCGCATGCGCTATTAATTTGCAGTCTGGACCAGGAGGGATGAACAGCTCCTGCTCTGATTGCAGCTGGGAGTGGCTGCTGCGCGAGGACTGGGCCGCCTGTGAGTGCTTTGGGACGGGTGTGGGGCCCATGGCAACACCCGCTGCTAATTGAGAAGAGTAAGAACGATACGTGCTTTCACCTCAGTCTCCAATAACACCAGAAAAAGTCGCTAGTCGAATTTTTTTATTTTTTATGTGTCGCTAGGGGGGTCTGAATACTCGCTAGATATAGCGACAAAGTCGCTAAATTGGCAACACTGCATGTTACAAATATAACCAAAATCTATGTTAGAGCCTGGCTACACATACGCTCCTGAGCAGTGTGGGTGCAATGGTTGAATAACATGTATGTGTAAATGTATTTTGCAACGCACGCGAAGCGGGCAGTGTGGTCAGCATGTAACGTTACGTAGGTTGGGAAAAAAAAAGTACTTTAGGTCTACTTACCTATATGTTTAACCAACTGTGCAAAGTTTCTACTGGTAGATTGCAAAGTAGAAACATTATCAGCTAACAGTAGGTAGATTGCAAAGTATAAACGTTATCAGTATTGAGAGATGTAGTGAGGCTACACTCAAGTCCCTGAAATTACATTATCAATTTATGTTTACTGACCATGAAAGCAGTTACTTGCGGTATAGCTCTGCTGATAGTGCTAAATGTGCGCAATTGTTTTGCATGGAATAATAGGACATGGGTAGTTCTGACCATGCTCTTCAAGAGGTGACGATATTACAACCAAATAGTTAACATTTATTTAACAATCCCTTCATCCGCACGCAGTTGTCAATGGTTTTAGCGACGCTGGGGGTCTCCACCTTATTGTGAAGTTTTATTGATAACGACCTATTTAAGGGAAAGCTGTCACCCTGGCCTTTTACCAAGGACTTAACGGCACAGTAGGTAGCTACGTCTGGTAAATCAATAACAACTAAACGGATGAAGACAGTTTGGTTTCTTATTAGCTAGTTAAGTTAAATATAAGACACCTTGACCTTCGCTAAACTAAATAAATGTGTTTAGCTAGCTAGCTACTTAACTTGTTGTTTATTTGTTAGCTAGTTACTGGTACTTTCAGCTAGCTGGATAGGCAACTAGCTAACGTGAACTAGCTGGCTAGGTTAGTTAGTTATGATAATGACATTTGCAACACCCCGGATAGCCAACAAGTAAACTCAACTCCGCGTTGATGTGAATTAGCTACATCGTTGAGTTTTACTTGGTAACGACGTAACTTACACACCGGAGTATTGTCAACAGACTACACATTGAAATGACTACCATAACATATACTTCATTGATAGTTATGGGTTGTGTATCGCTAACGTTAGCTGACAAAAAAACCGAGCACAGCAAGCTAACGTAGCTAATTAGCAAGGTAGCTAGCTACTGTAGTAGGTTACCGTAAGCTAGCTAGCACAAACACTAGCGTTCGTGCGTAGAAATAACAACAAACATGAAGAGTGACAATAGCTAGCTACTTTACCTTGTACAAATACTGTAGCGAGGTAACGTCAGTTAAGTGAAAATCTCGTATGTAACTGGCTACTCCCAATGGCTAACTACATTATTGTTATACCACTGTCCAATATTGTTATTATTCTTTCGATAAAGAGACATGTCCATTTGACCTAGCTAGCTACCGGTTGCACATGGACAACATTCATTGGTTGATACATTGATTTGGGGATATCTGGGTAATGTAGTCAGGTAGCGTAAACGTCTAGCTATTAATTTCCATTTAATAATCAGCCGACAGAGGTCACTCTATTCATATGTTGGTGCTATTTGTGAAATAAGAACTTAATCTAAATTTCTGCTATTTATAGAATGATACTGGTTCCATTTCATAATTTATATTACACTGATTATTGTTTAATTTGTAGATTACATATTTCATTGCATCACACAGGAGAGTGTCATAACTGGAGACAGAAATAATACAATCATAGACTGGAAATGCACAGCAGGCCTACCACCTGTAAAACCTGCTTGTCATCTCAGCAATGCACTTTGGAATGAATCTCAACCCAGTCATGTTGCGATTTCCACCATCATAGACTATAATGTTTCCTTTAAAACAGATCAGAATGTCCTAACTTCAGTTCAACATTTATAAATTGCTCCAGGCCCGTAATCACAAACCATCTAAGAGTAGGAGTGCAGATCTAGGATCAGTTTTTCCTTTTAAGTCATGTTGGAAAAAGAGGTAGGACTCGATCCTAGATCAGCACTCCTGCTTTTTACACACCCCTCTCACCTGTTTCTCAGTCCTTATTTCTGCTGCAGATGAGAAATCATGGCCTTTATCTGTATCCATTGTACAAAGATAACAGATACATGGCTGATCGTTACAGCAGTAAACATCCAGTAGGTTGATGGTTTGAAGACGTTGCATTGCATCAGCCTGGTTGTGCGCCACATCATCAACTGCACAGTCGACTTCCGATTGCCATATTGTGGTTAGCTGATATGTTTTCAATTTATTTGAGAAGAAATGGGGAATTATTTAAGAAAAGTGCAAGGGAAATAATATATTAGGACGCAACTGTATACATAAATACATTTATTGGAAATGAGCATCAAGATCATCACTGTGCACTTTCACCCCCCTGTGAAGTTCACCATAATGTATTTAATTTGTAGCCTAATAAACAGCTTTTCCAAGTCCTAAAGGGAGGACCAAACAACACAGCCTGGTCAGCCGCCAGTGGTCGCTATTTACCTGTCTTTTAAAATGTCCACCATCATCTGGACGCACATTGTAGGCTACATCGGCTAGCACACTAATTCGGCCCTTGAGCCAGCTGGTACATTAAACATGTTCTATTCAGACTGCAATGGCTTCAGTTTTATCCTTTACCAACTTTGAAGGTGAGCCGGCATATGTAGTGTATGGCGTCCAGCCAATCATTGCACTTTGTACAAACGGACTAGGGCATGACTCTTTGTTAAGGGTCACCTGATTGGCTGAACACTGTTAGCTACACCTAGCATAGAGGAGATTATATTAATGGCTCTGGCCAGGCCCGGATCAACCGGGTTGGCGTTGATTGCATTAGTTTTGGAACCGGGCTGCCTCGTGAGCCCGGTGCCCTGTCCTGGCTGACGGCGAAGTCGGCTCAAAACAAAAGTGAAGTAGGTTAAGCACGTGGAGTAATGAGTAGAATTCTGTGTTTTCACATACAAAAGTGATTGCTTTGACAAAACGTTTATTTACCTTCCTAATGAAAACTAGTTTGAAAATTCTAAACGTACTGAACAAAAATATAAACGCAACATGTAAAGTGTTGGTCCCATGTTTTATGAGCAGAAATAAAAGATCCCAGACATTTTCATAGGCACAAAAAGCTAATTTCTCTCAGATTTTGTGCACCAATTTGTTTACATCACTGTTAGTGAGAATTTCTCCTTGGTCAAGATAATCCATCCACTTAACAGATGTGGCATATCAAGAGGCTGATTAAATGGCATGATCATTACACAGTTGCACCTTGTGCTGGGGACAATAAAAGGCCACTCTAAAATGTGCAGTTTTGTCACATAACACAATGCCATAGATGTCTTAAGTTTTGAGGGAGCGTGCAATTGGCGGTTGGATCATCAAATAATTGGCATATACATCACTCTTACAGAATTTCCACGTGGGTGAGGATATTGGAAATTTAATTAAAGCCTACTGGATGACAACTTGTTTTTAACCAGGACAGAATCATTTATAACGGACTTTTTCCTACATAACATAGGTACAACAGATCCCCTTATTGTATGCCTTTAGAGGCCATGCAATTCAATACTCATTTTTTAAAACAACATCAATTTAAGTCAAAATAATCCATATTAAGAAAGGAAATAGAGGGACTAACAGTACAGATAGATAGCAATAAAACAGCACCACGGAGGCACATAATACATTAGAGGGAAAACTAAAAGAAATGGAGGAACTTATTCAAGAAAGATCAAGTGTAATATATTATAAAAATGAAGCAAACTGGATGGAATATGGGGAAAAACTCACAATTAAAAAAAAATCTTCAACATAGAAATGCTACCAAAAAGAACTTACTGAAACTTGTTACAAATGACGTGGTTACTCATGATTCACCAAACAATATTTTGAAAGAGGAAGGGAAGTACTTTAAGCATATGTTTTCATTTCAGTCTCCTCCATCTCCACTAACCGAAGTTAATTGTAAGGATTATTTTCCAATTAATAATGTAACATTAACAGCTGTACAGAAAGACTCATGTGAAGGCCAATTACAGAGGAGGATCTTCTTGATGCAATTAAAGCCTTTACGTTCGGTAAAACTCCAGGGCTGGATGGCATACCAGTTGAGGTATGCCAAACCTGTTTTGATGTACTCAGAGGACCGTTATTAGTATGTTTTAACCACTTCTATAAAAATGGTATATTTAAGCAATAAGGAACGAGGGGGTGTGGTATATGGCCAATATACCACGGCTAAGGGCTGTTCTTATGCACGACGCAATGCAGAGTGCCTGGATACAGCCCTTAGTTGTGGTATATTGGCCAAACACCACAAACCCCAGAGGTGCCTTATTGCTATTATAAACTGGTTACCAACGTAATTAGAGCAGAAAAATAAATGTTTTGTCATACCCGTGGTATCTGATATTACCATGGCTGTCAGCCAATCAGCATTCAGGGCTCAAACCACCCAGTTTATAACATCAGATACTCAACACGCTCGGATTTCATTATTACTGAAACAGGACCCAAGTGGTATATGTAAAGATCCAGTCCATTTAAAAAATTGGAGGCCCCTTACCCTTCAGTGTTGTGATGCAAAGGTTCTAGCAAAGTGCATAGCGCGAATTAAAAGGGTATTATCTGATATAACTATTCCACCTTTTGCAGAAATTACAGCTGCAAGTCTCTTGGGGTATGTCTCTATAAGCTTGGCACATCTAGCCACTGGTATTTTTGCCCATTCTTCAAGGCAAAACTGCTCCAGCTCCTTCAAGTTGGATGGGTTCCGCTGGTGTACAGCAATCTTTAAGTCATACCACAGATTCTCAATTGGATTGAGGTCTGGGCTTTGACTAGGCCATTCCAAGACATTTAAATGTTTCCCCTTAAACCACTCGAGTGTTGCTTTAGCAGTATGCTTAGGGTCATTGTCCTGCTGGAAGGTGAACCTCCGTCCCAGTCTCAAATCTCTGGAAGACTGAAACAGGTTTCCCTCAAGAATTTCCCTGTATTTAGTGCCATCCATCATTCCTTCAATTCTGACCAGTTTCCCAGTCCCTGCTGATGAAAAACATCCCCACAGCATGATGCTGCCACCACCATGCTTCACTGTGGGGATGGTGTTCTCGGGGTGATGAGAGGTGTTGGGTTTGCGCCAGACATAGTGTTTTCCTTGATGGCCAAAAATCAGAGTTCCTTCTTCCATATGTTTGGGGAGTCTCCCACATGCCTTTCAGCGAACACTAAACGTGTTTGCTTATTTCTTTCTTTAAGCAATGGCTTTTTTTTTGGCCACTCTTCCGTAAAGCCCAGCTCTGTGGAGTGTACGGCTTAAAGTGGTCCTATGGACAGATACTCCAATCTTCGCTGTGGAGCTTTGCAGCTCCTTCAGGGTTATCTTTGGTGTCTTTGTTGCCTCTCTGATTAATGCCCTCCTTGCCTGGTCCATGAGTTTTGGTTGGCGGCCCTCTCTTGGCAGGTTTGTTGTGGTGCCATATTCTTTCAGTTTCTTAATAATGGATTCAATGGTGCTCTGTGGGATGTTCAAAGTTTCAGATATTGTTTTGTAACCCAACCCTGATCTGTACTTCTCCACAACTTTGTCCCTGACCTGTTTGGAGAGCTCCTTGGTCTTCATGGTGCCGCTTGCTTGGTGGTGCCCCTTGCTTAGTGGTGTTGCAGACTCTGGGGGGCCTTTTAGAACAGGTGTATATATACTGAGATCATGTGACAAATCATGTGACACTTAGATTGCACACAGGTGGACTTTATTTAACTAATTATGTGACTTCTGAAGGTAATTGGTTGCACCAGATCTTATTTAGGGGCTTCATAGCAAAGGGGGTGAATACATATGCACGCACCAGTTTTCCATAATTTATTTTTTAGAATTTTATGAAACAAGGTATATTTTTCATTTCACTTCACCAATTTGGAATATTTTGTTTATGTCCATTACATGCAATCAAAATAGTAATCCATTTAAATTACAGGTTGTAATGCAACAAAATAGGAAAAATGCCAAGGGGGATGAATACTTTTGCAAGGCACTGTACATGGACGAAACATTGGAGATAATATAAGACAAGTACCGGAAACAATAGAACACTATGAAAAATCTGGGAAACCAAGCCTGGTATTCAGAACTGACTCTAAAAAGGCTTTTGATAAAGTACGACTGGAATCTATATATAAATGCCTGGAATATTTCAATTTAGGAGAATCTCTTATACAATGGGTTAAAGTTATGTATAGTAACCCTAGGTGTAAAATAGTAAATAATGCCTACTTCTCAGAAAGTTTTAAACTGTCAAGAGGAGTAAAACAAGGTTGTCTTCTATTGACATATCTATTTATTATGGCCATCGAAATGTTAGCTATTAAAATCAGATCCAACAATAATATCCTAGAAATCCAGGGCTTAAAAACAAAGACGTCATTGTACGCTGATGATTCATGTTTTCTTTTAGATCTACAATTTGGATCCCTCCACAGCCTCATAGATGATCTAGATACTGTTTCTAACCTCTCTGAATTACAACCAAATTATGATAAGTGTACTATATTACGTATTGGATCACAAAAAAAATACAACTTTTACATTACCGTGTAGTTTACCAATAAAATGGTCTGATGGTGAAGTAGACACAGGCCTACTCAGTATTCATATCCCAAAAGAAAGAAATTATCTCATTACAATACATTTTAATAGAAAGTTGGCAAAAATAGATAAGATCTTGCTACTGTGGAACGGAAAATACCTGTCAATTTGTGGAAAAATCACCCTGATAACTCTTTAGTCATATACCAGTTTACCTATTTGCTTATGGCCTTACCTACACCTAGCGACTTGTTTTTTAAATTATATGAGCAAAAAATATTCAATTTGATTTGGAATGGCAAGCCAGACAAATTAAACTAATTTATTTTAAAAAACAATATTTATGGGAAAATGTTTAAAAATGGTATAATCTTTGTAAATGATATCATAAATAGGACTGGTGGCGTTATGCCACACATGCAGCACTAAAAATATATGGAAATGTCTGCTCTACTCAAAGTTACAACCAACTAATTGCAGCATTACTGCAAAAATAGAAGAGGTAAGTGGAAGGGGGAGAAAGTAAGGTAATTGTCTGTCGGCCCTGCATTAAAGACCAAAATTGGCTAAAGAAAATTATGATAAATAAAAAAGTATACCAGTTTAATTTAAGGACCAACAAATTGACAGCTGTGCCATGCAGATTGCAAAATTATTGTGAAGAGATTTTCAATGTACCGATTCCATGGCACATGGTTTATGAACAGATACACAAAACAACGCTGGATTCAAAACATTGAGTTTTTTTAAATTAAAATTATTATACAAAATTATTGCAACCAATAGAATGTTATATATATGGGGGATACAACCATTCCAGCTCTGCAGATTGTTTTGGTACTGTCCATATGTAGCTTGTTTTTGGTCGCGGGTTCAGGAATGGCTGAAGAATTGCAACATCTACCTGGAGCTAACTCTGCAAATAGCACTGCTGGGTGATTTTAAAAAGTGATAGTCAATCGATCAATAATATAATGATACTCTTAGCAAAATGTTTTATTTTTTATTTACAATATGCAGAATATATGAGAATAGAAAGGTTCAGAACTTTTGTGAAACATCACAGCACAGTTGAAATATATATGGCAAATAGAAATCAAAACTGGAAGGTATTCAGAGATAGATGGGAGGGGTTGAGTGGAGCTGAAGGATGGGACTAAAAACAAACAAAAGATAACAATTGTAAAATATACTGTGTCTGTAAAATGTTTACAGTATGTACAGTATAAGCTAGAAGTAGAAGCCTAAGAGTTGTTGTCCATTAGTTTACTCCAATGAGGGGAGGGATGGTATGGTTAGGGGAAAATAATAAAGGAAAATATACTGTATATATTTACAAATAAATATATGGGGTATTGGAAATGATGCAGACATTTACACTGATGGAAGCCACAATCTATCTGCAATATTAAAGCTGATCTACAGTACACCCTAAAAATGAAAATAAACACAAATTAAAACGTTTTGAGGGAGCGTGCAATTGGCATGCTGACTGCAGGTGTTAAAACGGCCAGCTTCAGTGAGCTGATTCTAGCCATCCCTTCTGGTTAGCTCTAGTCTCCCATTCAGAGGACCCCCACTTTTGTTAGTGTCTTATTGGTCAATGTCACACCAAATATCAGTGGCCTTGATTCCCGGGACTTCAGTTTCAGTTAGTCTATAACCCCAGCATATGCTTTCCCAATCCTGATGTGCATTTCCACAGTGTCCCTCCTGCTGAACGTTTCCTCCTGTGGACTGAATCACTTTGTCTGATGTTTAATTGTGCGTGCATCTAAACGTAAGTGTCTTGAGATCTGTGTCATATTATATGGAGCTACATTTTGTGGTCTATTGTGTATAATTACCTTGTTAGCTAGCTCGCGCTCCCACTAGAGTTAGCACTACTGTTAGCATTTCACATTGAAATGCATGAGCATTTTAGCATGACTGTTAGTGATTAGCCGTTTATTTGCATTTCTCATTTAGGCTATTTTCTATTCTATACAAGTCCAATAGGTTGTTTAGTCTATTGCCATGTGACTAGGCCTTATGCCTGCTGTAGTGTATAGCCCTTGCTAATATATACTTACCTGTGCTAGCTTATACAGCCATGGCATTTATATTATAGCAGTGCTATAGCCTAAGTTTTCTTTCTCTGCTTTCCTTTCAGAACCACATAGTTAATGTCAGTTATCACTGGACATGATTCTCAGTTATATGAACCATGAGTGGTCAGAGGTGTGTTTGATGTGTGTGTGTGAGTGTGGACATCTTCCATTAAACACCCCTTAACCTGGACATCCGCCTCATCCTTGTTCTGACTGACATTCTGTAGTGGTTGCTACTGGCCTTAAGCCAGCAGCTAAGGTTTCTTATTACATTCATGGTCCTTCGATTCTCTGCAACCCTACCCCTATTTTTCAGCAGGAATGTCCACTAGAGCTGTTGCCAGAAAATGTAATGTTAATTTCTCTACCATAAGCCGATTCCAACGTCGTTTTAGAGAATTTGGCAGTATGTCCAACCGGCCTCACAACTGCAGACCACATGTAACCACATCAGCCCAGGACCTCAACATCCGGCTTCTTCACCTGCGGGATCATCTGAGACCAGCCACCTGGACAGCTGATGAAACTGAGTATTTCTGTCTGTAATAAAGCCCTTTTGTCTGGAAAACTCATTCTGATTGGCTGGGCCTGGCTCCCCAGTGCGTGGACCTGGCTCCCAAGTGGGTGGGTCTATGCCCTCCCAGGCCCACCCATGGCTGCGCCCCTGCCCAGTCATGTGAAATCCATAGATTAGGGGCTAATGAATATATTTCAATTGACTGATTTCATTGTAGGAACTGTAACTCAGTAGAATCGTTGAAATTGTTGCATGTTGCATTTATATTTTTGTTCAGTATATATTTTATGGAAACATTTTGTATTTTTCTGAACGATGCACCATGCTGCATTGTTCACAATATGACCGACATGATTCACCATTCGATTTGAGCAGGGCGCGCCTTCCCTAACCGGCTTCGATTTGAGCAGGAAGCGCCTCCCTCACCGGCTTCGTGATGTGCCATGTCAGGGGCACAACTTTCACTGGGGACGGGGGGACCCCCACACATTCTGAAACTTCATTTTTATCACCCCCCAGTTTTATAATTGCATTTTGATACAAAAATAACTTTGGTGTGCTTTAGGACCATGCGGATGCCTCGGAGTGGTCGGGTAGGCTGTTTGGTGGTTTCAACCGGCAGGATTTAGGACCATGCAGACACCACCGAGAGTGCGAACAGAGGCAGCTGTTGTCTGTGTGTGTTGCGCTTTTCCCCAAGTTGTAAAAGCAAGCAGAGCAGAAACTGGCTACTGTTTATTTGACTGATGTAGCTGGCAAGGTAACTGCTGATTTAACTTAACAGAAAAAAAGTATTTATTCCCAGCGCTGAGCTAGTAGTGTAACTGACATGTAACATTAGCTAGTGTTTCATCCCCTCTCGACTGAAGTTCTGTCTGAAGTGAATGAACTAACTAGCAGCTACCACAGCCAGTTCAGCTTTAGCCTCTAGCTATCTGTCAGGTAGCAGCTGTTGTGTGTGTGGAAATGTTTCATAGCATTGGTTTTGTCCCATTTCAACAGAAGTAAATTAACTTGGCTCGTTTTTGCCAGTTGATGTACCATTAGAGCTAGCCAAAAGTTGGCTAACATTAGATCTTATTTTTGCCCCAATCACAGTCAGTATAGCATTGTAACATTATTGATCTGTCAGTTTCCCTAGCTACAGTGGGGGGAAACAAGTATTTAGTCAGCCACCAATTGTGCAAGTTCTCCTACTTAAAAAGATGAGAGAGGCCTGTAATTTTCATCATAGGTACATGTCAACTATGACAGACAAAATGAGAAAATAAAATCCAGAAAATCACATTGTAGGATTTTTAATGAATTTATTTGCATATTATGGTGGAAAATAAGTATTTGGTCAATAACAAAAGTTTCTCAATACTTTGTTATATACCCTTTGTTGGCAATGACACAGGTCAAACGTTTTCTGTAAGTCTTCACAAGGTTTTCACACACTGTTGCTGGTATTTTGGCCCATTCCTCCATGCAGATCTCCTCTAGAGCAGTGATGTTTTGGGGCTGTCGCTGGGCAACACGAACTTTCAACTCCCTCCAAAGATTTTCTATGGGGTTGAGATCTGGAGACTGGCTAGGCCACTCCAGGACCTTGAAATGCTTCTTACGAAGCCACTCCTTCGTTGCCCGGGCGGTGTGTTTGGGATAATTGTCATGCTGAAAGACCCAGCCACATTTCATCTTCAATGCCCTTGCTGATGGAAGTAGGTTTTCACTCAAAATCTCACGATACATGGCCCCATTCATTCTTTCCTTTACATGGATCAGTCATCCTGGTCCCTTTGCAGAAAAACAGCCCCAAAGCATGATGTTTCCACCCCCATGCTTCACAGTAGGTATGGTGTTCTTTGGATGCAACTCAGCATTATTTGTCCTCCAAACACGACGAGTTGGGTTTTTACCAAAAAGTTCTATTTTGGTTTCATCTGACCATATGACATTCTCCCAATCCTCTTCTGGATCATCCAAATGCACTCTAGCAAACTTCAGATGGGCCTGGACATGTACTGGCTTAAGCAGGGGGACACGTCTGGCACTGCAGGATTTGAGTCCCTGGCGGCGTAGTGTGTTACTGATGGTAGGCTTTGTTACTTTGGTCCCAGCTCTCTGCAGGTCATTCACTAGGTCCCCCCGTGTGGTTCTGGGATTTTTGCTCACCGTTCTTGTGATCATTTTGACCCCACGGGGTGAGATCTTGCGTGGAGCCCCAGATCGAGGGAGATTATCAGTGGTCTTGTATGTCTTCCATTTCCTAATAATTGCTCCCACAGTTGATTTCTTCAAACCAAGCTGCTTACCTATTGCAGATTCATTCTTCCCAGCCTGGTGCAGGTCTACAATTTTGTTTCTGGTGTCCTTTGACAGCTCTTTGGTCTTGGCCATAGTGGAGTTTGGAGTGTGACTGTTTGAGGTTGTGGACAGGTGTCTTTTATACTGATAACAAGTTCAAACAGGTGCCATTAATACAGGTAACGAGTGGAGGACAGAGGAGCCTCTTAAAGAAGAAGTTACAGGTCTGTGAGAGCCAGAAATCCTACTTGTTTGTAGGTGACCAAATACTTATTTTCCACCATAATTTGTAAATAAATTCATTAAAAATCCTACAATGTGATTTTCTGGAGAAAAAAAATCTCAATTTGTCTGTCATAGTTGACGTGTACCTATGATGAAAATTACAGGCCTCTCTCATCTTTTTAAGTGGGAGAACTTGCACAATTGGTGGCTGACTAAATACTTTTTCCCCCTACTTTTCACACTGACATGGTATAAACAGCTCTACAAGCTTCACTGTCATGGTGTACAGACAGTACACAACACTTTGCTCATCATGCAGGATCAAATGGTGACAGGGGTCCCAGCAGAGTCAGACAGCCAGGGATGACCAGTCTACGGAGCCCAGGTGAATTTAGCAGTATATTATGACAGGGAATGAATGGATACAACATTTCATCTTGAGTTGATGGGTAGGCTACAGTCTGGGATCTGGGAATAATGGTAATTTCAATAATTGAACCATTGATTCTATTCTTGGATAATATAATGTATAAATGTACACCAAGGTAATTCTTTGTCATGCCTCATCTGAGCAGGATCAGATGGTGACAGGGGTCTCAGCAGGGTCAGGAAATCAGGGAAGACCAGTCTGTGATGGCAATGAGGTGAACTTTTGCAGATGCAACACTTTATTCTATCTGTGCAGCAAACACTGGACAAGCCAGAAGCTTCAAAGAATGAAACTATTTTAAGGCAGCCTGACAAACCTCTTAAGTTGATTTCCAAACTGTCTCAAGGGTTGATAAGCTTTTCCCGATGACACAAAACATGTAAAACAAAAATGTGAGGAAGACCTTAGAGACACTACTGATGATGATGAATGGATACAGATACTGTATGTTTGAATGCCCAATCATGTTCATATAATCTCAGACATACATTACTGTAGTTTAAGACCATCCATAGAACATACTATATGCCAGTGAAACTGAATATTGTCGTATTAGATTGTGTAGAAATGCAGGAAATTAGCTATAGATGACCAAAAAATTCTGAGGGAGCGACCCCCAGACCCGCCGCCTTTACAATCTGAATGGAGCAAGTTTAACGTACCCACTGGCTCAAGGGCTGAATGAGGGTGCTAGCCGATGTACAATGTCTGTCCAAACGACAGTGGATCCGATTGGTCAAAAGACACACTTGACACATACATGTGACTTCTGCTATCAGAATATGAAGATCGCATTTAACAGACAGGTTGCTTTGTGATCTAATTGTGTTCAGATCTGGCTGACCACTTCTGGACCAGTAGAGATTTTTGCATGTAAATCTTGGTGGGGCAAACTCACCCCAAAAAATGTATGCATGCCAGCAAAGCTACTACACAACATTAAACAATACATTAATTGCACTATAACGGTGCCAAACGGTGCCCACAAACTGTTAGGGCCTACATAAAGCTGTCCCAACAGCGGAGCTTTCTTTTCAGCACCATGAAGTGAATCCTTACCACTGCTACACCTGGCTATCAGCGGAGCCTTGTCTGGCAGCAAAACAGTTCATTCAGCCTCATTTACTGCCTCTTAAAAAAACATAGCTGATATGGCTGTCTTGCTTAAACAAATGTGGTTTCTACTGACAATTGAGATGTACAAACTATGGCATAAGGGGACGACAAGCGGATAAGAGGCAATCCGTAATTTCGATTAAGACATTAATGAGCGAGCTAGGACGGACGTAGTCAATATAACTATTTGTTCAGCACTTTTGAAATGTACAGCGACAGAATTCAGAACATGGGCCGTTCTTACAGTATTCTCCCTGTATACTAAGTCAGAACCGTAGGATAAATAAAGGGGGTATATAAGCAGACAATGGAAGCTCTTACAATATTTGATGATTACATTTCTCTAAAACAGGCTATAGGCTACATGTGCACCACCAAGTCAGAACAGTAGGCTACGTTATGAGGGTAAAAGGTACCAAATTATTAGGGTGAGGCACATGGGCTACTAACAGCTTACTACACAACATACACTTAGTGTTACTTTCTTAGCTACAGTAAACATATCTCCCTGGTATATTACATCATTTATGGAGCAGAATACAGTACAATACATTTTTGGACTCACCTTGTTGTGCTGTGCTCACTTGAACAGGAAGGTGGCGCGGCAGTCCTTCGTGGGCAAATTATGTCATCAAAGTCTGGCATTCTCTGGATTTATGGTGCTTTCAAGACAACTGGGAACTCTGATGAAAAAAAAACAAGGTCAAATCATTAAGTCAGTGATCTTCAGGTCGGAGCTCTAGAAAGAGGCCAGAGTTCCCGACTTGGAATTTGTAATTGGATGACCGATCAAAATGTATTTTCCCATTCAAAGCTAGTTTTTTCCCGAGTTCCCAGTTGTCTTGAACTCACTGAAGTCTGAGATTTCCCAGTTTCCAGTTGTTTTGAACGCTGCAGAAGTCATGCTGGATTGACAGCATGGCCAATGTATTCAACCTTTTATGGCCCATGGTGTTGAATGTTTATCCTTTTAAGCGTGGAAAAGAGACCCTTAAACCCAGACTTGGACCACACACACACTCCACTGAATAGCAGGCTAGTGATTGCTTTGTAACGCTTGCAGTAAGCCACAGATTCCTTCCAAACCACTCATTGTTGAATTTGCGATATATAGCGTGGGAAAAGTGAATCCAGACACACTTGCCATGTTCAAAACAACAGGGAACTCGGAACTGGGAACTCGGAAATCTCCGACTTCCGACTTCAGTGCGTTCAAAACAACTGGGAACTCTGAAAAAAATGAGCTCCGACTGGCAAAAATCGATTTGAATGGTCATCCAACTCGGAATTCCAACTCGGGAACACGGGCCTCTTTCTAGAGGTCCGACTTTACGACCTGAAGATCACTGACGTCATGATTTGACCTCGTATTCTTCCGAGTTCCCAGTTGTTTTGAACGCGGCAACTTTGGGCACGGTAGACATTTAAATGTAGGTGTAGACGTATGGCGTTCGGTATTCCATTATCAGAACTCTGTAATTAGAATGCTAAAGCTGCATGAGCTGTCAAGTCGAGACATAGCCAGGTAAATAGCGACCACTACCGGCTGTCCAAGATGCACAGCATAGCATTGTGTGACTGCAGTTTACTTCGAAATAATGGTTACTCCATCAACAATTGTGCAAAAAAGCTTCTCCACTGCCGTTCGCATGATCTGTTTCACCGACCCAAAAATATTCAACCTTATAGCATATTTTGTTTAATCGACATTTGAAAAGTTTAGGCAAATTTGCTGTTTTCAAAGTACATGCGTTTTCTTTATTTTTTATCCAACATGTACTTTACTCACATATAAATGGTTGGATGGAAACATGGGTACTGTAATCATAATACAAATATTTTAGATTCAATGGATTTAGTTTTTTTAACGGTTATTCTGTCATTTCAACTTGCTAAATGTGATCCAAGCCCCTGTACATTTTTCAAATAATAGAATATAGTTTCAAGTTTTAATGTGAAATGCACAAGTACAGTGAAATGCCTTTCTTGCAAACTCAAAAACCAACAATGCAATAATCAATAAATGTATTACTACAAAAAAAGCACACAAGAAATAAGAATAAGAAATAAGTAAGCATACATACAAAATATTTAAAAAGTCAGTTCCAATACCATATTTACAGTGCCTTCGGAAAGTATTCAGACCCCTTGACTTTTTCCACAATTTTTTTTAGGTTACAGCCTTATTCTAAAATGTATTAAATTGTTTTTTTCCCTCATCAATCTTTGACAATTTTCCGAGTGAGTGTTTGTGCATATAAACAGTGCAAATAATGAAATAAAAGGTCAATAAAGATACAAGGTAAACTCGGTCCGTTTCGTATTGCTTGAGGGTAGAAGCTGTTCAAGAGCCTGTTGGAGCCAGACTTGATGCACCGGCACCTCTTGCGGAGCGGCAGCAGAGAAAATAGTCTATGGCTTGGGTGGTTGGGGTCTTTGACAATTTTCCGGGCCTTTTTTTTCACACCACCTGATATAGAGGTCCTGGATGGCAGGGAGCTCAGCCACAGTGATGTACTTGGCTGTCCGCACAACCCTCTGTAGCGCCATGCAATCGATGGGGTGCTATTGCCATATCAAGCAGTGATGCAGCCAGTCAATAAGCCATTTAGCAGAAGCTCTTATCGCTACCAACTGATCTACAGTCAGAGGACTAAATAAAAGCGTAACATTTTCAAATGAGTTTGCAACTAAAGTTTATTGTCAATATAACTTATGACATTGCAGATGTTTTGTGATTGCAATGTAATGTGTCCCGACCCTCTTATGACAAATGCAGGTTATACAACAAAAAGTGTTTTCATAATTTGCAGGAGATTCTTGTTCCCTATAGTCATTTTTATTTGCTTGTCATGATCAACATATATAGAATCACATTTTCACACAACTGGAGCTACTGAGTAAACAGATTCATGTAAACATTTTAAAGAGATTTCAGGGTAAAAAAACATCTAATACAATTCAGGTAGTTTCTGTGTAAAAACAACCATCCAATTAACCAAAAAGTCACTGTTTTAAAAACACAACAAAAACATTGCAGACGGCATCAATTTCCACGCTGTTTTTAACCTAGGGTTAAACCATATTTGAGAAAATCGTGCCTCTAGTATTCCTAAGCAAAATGTGAGCCTCCTCAAGGTTTCCCAATCAGCAGCATTTTGACAGCTGATGGAAAATCTAATCACAGTGTAAGATTGACAATGTAGAGAAACTTTACATCTGAGAACGTGTCTTCTATCCTGTGCATATTTTGCTAGTGTTTGACAATGTAGAGAGACACTTCTACCACACTGAGATCATGACTTTTATCAGTTGTGTATTTTCTGGTGCGATTATAGGGAAGATGCCGTTGTGAAACTTCTCCCAGTCTGAGCAATAGTATAGTTTCATTCCAGTGTGTCTCCTCAGATGATTTTTCAAATCTGTTGAAAAAGCAAAGCTTCTCTCGCACTGAGAGTACTGGTACGGTTTCTCTCCGGTGTGAATTCTCTGATGCTGCGTTACATTTTCCGAATGAAGAGAAGGCTTTGCCACGGTCAGAACAGCCATAAGGCTTGTTGTCTACCCTGTGCACTCGCTGATGTGCCATTAAAGAGTCTGCCCTAGCAAAGCTCTTCCCACATTCAGTGCATAAGTGAGGCTTCTCGCCTTTATGAATTTGCTGATGTGTTTTGAGGTGTTGTGATTGGGAAAAACCTGTCCCACAATCAGGGCACTTGTATGGTTTCTCTCTGGTGCGCACCCGCTGGTGTTTTTGCATGTTGCCAAAATGTAAGAAACCCTTTCCACATTCAGGACAGTGGAAAGGCTTCTTTCCTGCATGCACAGCGCACTCATGCGATTTGAGGTTTCCCAATTGAGAGAACGCTTTCTGCACTGAGAGCAGGGATAGAGTTTCTCTTTGGTGGCACGCTGTCCTGAATTGTGAACTCTCTTGTGTATGGTTAAGATGTCTGACCTAGCAAATACCTTCCCGCACACAGAGCATTTGTATGGCTTTTCTCCACTGTGAATTTTCACATGTTTTTAAATAGTCTGACCTTGCGAAATTCTTCCCGCATTGAATACAGCCATAGGGTTTCTCTCCTGTATGTTTTATTGTGTAATTTCAGATGTCCCAATTGGGAAAATCCCTTTCCGCACAGAGAACAGTTGTACGGTCTCCCTGATTTGGGATTTGATTTGATTCTGCTTCCCCTGACTCCGAGGAAGTCTTCCCACTGTCGGGGTGTGAGTTTGGGCTCCCTCCTGGCCCTGACAAAAACAAACAAGATCTTGAGTTAACGAAATAGATCTTAGTAAATCCTCCACATGATAAATTGTCATGTGACCAATCCAAATCATGGCTCTAGACTCCCTATTCCTAGGCTCAAGTTAGTGTAGGGGACTAATTTAGACCTGGGACAACAGGTGGGAACAATTCATTATCAGGTAGAACAGAAAATCAGCATTTCTCTGGACCTTGCATGGTAAAAGGCGCTGCATGGTCAATCCCACGTCTGCATTGGCCGTGCAGCATTTATGGTGATACAGCCTCTGCAGAAGTCAGGGCATTCATACTTCTTGCGCTTCTCAGAGCAGCGCAGAGCTGTTGTCAAGGAAGTTGTCAAGGAAGTGAGTTTGTGTTTATACAGGACCTCCCGCCCCCGCCTTCCATCACCCAATCATGTCAACGCGGAGCTGTACATAACCTCCGCATTGTTAAAGGTGTGGGGAGTTCCTTACTAATTAGTGACCTTAATTCATCAATCAAGTGAATTGTTATTGACATAGCCTTGTTCTGTTCAATGTTCTCTACCTATATTGTACTCGAAATACCCCCAATTCATGTTAAGTTCAAAAGAATACAAGAAATTGCTGACAACATTCAAACCAATGAAGGTTCGGAACATTAAAGCCAATTATGTCAATCATATTTTTGCAGATAGAACCTTATACTGTAGCTCTCAAATTCCCTTCTCAGAGAAGGACCTGTACTTCAATGGGAGGGAAAGAAGATAGTGCAGGGGTAAGCAACCCTGGTCCTGGAGTGCGGCAGGCACTTCATGTTTTTGATTTAACTGACCTGGAAGACCAGGTGTGTTGAATTTAGGCAATCACTGAACTGATCAATTAGCTCAGTTGGTCAGGGCTGTGTTCAGTACATAAAAACGTAATAGAAAGTTCAATTGAACGGAAGCCATGCTGTACTGAACGTCCAGTTGAAAAACCGGGAATGGTTTGGTTGTGAGTTCAAAATGCACCGCTGCCCTTTAAATACGTCACTCGTTGCTTCAAGCCACACCCCAGCACACCCACTGAACGGAGCAAACGTGTTGTTCAGTACAAAACGTTCCGCAACGTAGCAAACGCTCAAGCGAACTGAACGCACCCCTGGTTAGGGCCTAGTTGGAACAAAACCCAGCAGTACCTGCGGCACTCCAGGAAGGGTTGCATGGGTCGTTGGTGAAGATGGTGGAAGCGGATGAAGAAGTGGAATCTGAATACAATGGCGGTAGAATCAAGGAGAATTGGACTATTGTTCTGAATAATGGAAAACTGAGCAAAGTAGGGTAAAGTGATGAATGACCCTTTGTATCTAGTAGGAGTATGGTTTGTAATAAGGAGCAGCTGAGCAGAGTACCAATCTTGAAGAAACCATTTTAGTTATCCAAACTGGTGGAGAGAGTGCTTGGTAAAGTGAAGGATGTGAGGATCACGAGAGGCAGGCTTGTTTAGATTTTTTGTGATTCTGCGGATCAGAAGGAACATGCGTTGTCTTAATTGATTTGATACGTTTGAAGTGTTGTGTGTGTCGCTTCGGACCAGGGCACCCCTTAAGGAGGTAATATCTGGCGTTTCGTGGGAAGTAGATTAGGAAGATATTAAAAATATTCCTGGAGTGATTGAAGCACGTCGGATGAATCGAGTGGTGAATGGGGAAAGAGTTGATCTGTTCTTTTGTTTTTTTAAATGGAGTCTCTCCCTAATGAAGTGCGGTTAGGGTATATTAACTACAGAGTTAGAGCATTTATCCCAAGAACAATGCAGTGTGAACATTGTAAAGCTTTTGGTCATGTAGAAAGTCTTTGCAGAAGGGAGAAGCCGAGATGTACAAGATGTGGAAAAGATCATATTATGTGTTATAAAATGTTGTAATTGCGGTGGGAATCATGAAGCCACGTCTTCTGAATGCCCCACAAGGGTAAAGGAGAATGAGGTGGCCAAAGTCAGGGTTGTACAGAGCATTTCATATGCAGAAGCTGTGAAAAGGGTTGAGGGTTTGAATGTTGCACCAGAAGAGTCCATGGTAGTGGATAGGCCTTCACTGCAGGCTGGTAGAGCAGCTCAGCTGGTAGAGCACGGCGCTTGTAACGCCAAGGTAGTGGGTTCGATCCCCGGGACTACCCATACACACAAAAAAAAAAATGAATGCACGCATGACTGTAAGTCGCTTTGGATAAAAGCGTCTGCTAAATGGCATATTATATTATTATATTATTACACCAAGAGGATCCTGACATTTTAAAGGTTAAAAAGGTGGACTTTGTGGCCTTTATCACAATGGTGATAAATGGCACTGCCAAGGTGGAGAAAAGATCTAGGAAGATTGAAATCATTGTGATTGCGGCAGAGCGGTTCCTGGGCTGAAAGATTTCACAGGAAAGGAGTTACATGGAATATTAGCAAAGTCATATTACCTTCTAAAGTCCTAGAGCCTGAGAAGGGAGATATGGAGAACTAAAAGGAAGAAGTGGGAGTTTTGTTTGTTTTGGCAATGTACTATTTTTATTAAGGTGGATTGTTAGAATCACTAAGTATGGATTTCTATTTTTATTTTTTTGGTTTCAAAAATGTCCAGTTGGTGGCAGCAATACTATTTGTGGATCTAGTCCGCCATAAAACCCACAGAAGAAGGCACTCCAGGAACAGGATTACCTACCCTTGCAATAGTGTGGCCCAATTATTTTGCCAATATTCCTGGATTTCTTTTTTCTAAGTAATCAAAATGCAATTAACCAGGTGGGTTGTCCCATAATTAATCTTTCGATTCCTCTTTAACATCATAAGACTAAAGTAAATAGCAAATTAAGAAAAAAAAGTTATTGAGGATTTATTTTTACCACAACACTTATCCAGTAATAATCCCCAGCCACCAACTCTTACTTTGGTCATTTAAATCGTCATGGTCCTCCTCTTCTTTGACTCTCAACTCCGCCGGTTGGTATTTATTCACCGATGTCATGCCGTGAGGCTGTGTAGATACATGTATAGATTAATGAGCATGAACGAATTATATCAAAAAGCACGAGTAGCCTATATTGCGCTCAAAATCCTACAACCGCTCCACATGAACTGTGTCTCCTGCCTCAAAGTTGTAGCAGACATGAACCAAAGCTTCCATGGTGGAACAGGCATGCCAAACTTACCTCTTCTTCCATCGCGTCCCGTAAAAATCGCCCTCTAGTAAAGAAAATGAAGCCTATGTAAGAGGCTATTATTTTGAGCAAACTTTGTGTTAACTTAAAGTCTGTAGGTTAGTCTGTGTCCGGGTTCAGTTTTTCGGGGAATCCTGCTTCCATTCCGCATTGTAGGTGGCGAGATGCATATTAAATTGTGTGCTCGCCAATATACCGAAGAAGAAGAAGCAGCAGCAGCGTCAGGTGAAGCGTAGACTAGTGTCAACATCACGAAAACTATGTGTGCGCTTCCATGGGGCAGGAGTCAGCTTGTTGTTGTGATTCAAGATGGCCAGATTGCTAGCAAGAATGACAAACTGCCATGTGGGGAATGTAAATTGCTCATTTCATCTTGTTCTTGATACCATGTATTGAGGTATTTTGACTGATTTAATGTCAATGCTGGGGTCCCCTGTAGCTCAGTTGGTAGAGCATGGCGCTTGCAACGCCAGGGTTGTGGGTTCGTTTCCCACAGGGGCCAGTATGAAAATGTATGCACTCACTAACTGTTAGTCGCTTTGGATAAGAGCGTCTGCTAAATGACTAAAATGTAAATGTATATGGCTTAAAATCGCTATCTAGCTAACCAACAACTGTAATGATGTATTTGAGAGACAACAAGTCCTCATTGTGCAAATGTATGTTTTCAATAAACATTGGAGATTAAATATTGTTTACATGTTGTCAACAATTTAAGCCAACCCTGTCTGTTTTGCCCCATAGGTGTGCACCAGCAGGTTTTGTTGCTAAACCAACCCATTTGTTATGGCAAGCCTAAATACGTTCAGAAGCAAAAATGTCCTTAACAAGTCACATAAGTTGCATGCACTGACTCTGTTTGCAATAATAGTGTTTAACATGACCGTCTCTGTACCCCACACATACAATTATCTGTAAGGTCCCTCAGTTGAGCAGTGAATTTCAACCACAGATTCCGTCCAAAGACCAGGGAGGTTTTCCAATGTCTTGCAAAGAAGGGCACCTATTGGTAGATGGGTAAAAATACAAATGTTGACATTGAATATCCCTTTGAGCATGGTGAAGTTATTAATTACACTTTGGATGGTGTATCAATACACCCAGTCACTACAAAGATACAGGCGTCCTGTCTAACTGAGTTGCCAGAGAGGAAGCAAACCGCTCAGGGATTTCACCATGAGGCCAATGGTGACTTTAAAACAGTGACAGAGTTTAATGGCTGTAATAGGAGAACTGAGGATGGATCAACAGCAATGTAGTTTCCAGGGTTGGGGTTAGGGCGGTCACGAAATTTCATCAGCCGTTGATTGTCTAGTAAATAACTGTCTGTGTCACGGTAATTGACCGTTAATTAACATAAACACATTTTGCATCTCCTGGCTTCCACACAGCCTACAAGCTATTTTAAAAAAGTCTAATAAATCCATGTAATAGAGTCTACACCTTCACAATAAATCCATTATTTATTTTAGACAGGTCTAAAGAAGCATGATATGAAGAAAATGTAGTCTATTTCAGAAGAAAATAATACAATACTCTGAGTTGTCCTTATGTTAGGTCCTGATGTGGCTATGCCAAATGGCTGTGGGCTACACTAGTTCATTTAGCAGACAAGATTTGCTTATAATTCCATGTCATTAGTTTGTTATGTTATAGTATGAATACAATTGAACAAAGCTGAATAAAATAGAAACATTTTCTCCAAACGATTTGCAGCTATTCTGTGTTGATTGGTCAACAAATAAATAGGTACTCCTATATGCTTAGTTTAGAGTTATTAATGTAACTTTAGTTGTTCATCAAACATTGGGCTATATGTTTAGATTTTTAATACATTGTAAGGCTGCATGATGAGACTCTAATAATGATTTGAAATAAGTCGCTTGAAAGGCATGAGCTCTGCTTTGTTTTCTGCACAGGCTGTACATACTCCAATGGTCTCTCATTCACAATTTGACAAGCACTTGATAATGCCTCGAATTTCACGGCGGCATCCCCTTTGTGGCCGTAATGCACCCTAAAAAAATCCATGCCTTTTGCGGCCCGGAGTGCTGCGTTGTGCCCTTCTCCCTGAGTGTGCTGCGCAATCTGAAGCGCCTCTCACTCACATGGCTCTCCATCACGTGATCAGGTCTTTCTCACAGGCTACAAGTGAAGACCGACACATCAGGGATGTTATTCAATTCCGAGGTGCATGTTGAAGATATTGGAAGCACTGTTCACATTTACTTTTCGTCAGCCAACAAGATGAGTAGGCCTAACAAACAGCAAAGGCACTAGCCTATGTCAATCTACTATCCCCCATAGTACAAAAGTCAACCAATTCTGTGCGAGAAATAAATATTCCAAACATAGTCTGGGACAGTTGTGGGATGCGATAGATCCCAAAATAATACAACCACTAGCATTAAAAAACCTTTTTTATGCAATGTGGCAGACACAACAGATCAGAACGTTTAGCTTAAAATGTTTATAAACTATTAGGCTATTTCTTCACATTATAAGCGCAGCAATGCACACATGGTAGTAGGCTATAAGTGCGTATGTTCCATTAGCGGAAAACACCATTCTCAAAAGTGACCACAAATGCAATTATGCAGATTAATGTGCTTCATTTTAAGAAGTTATTTGGCCACTTTAGTTGTGATACAAACCTTATTAAAACATATAGGCCTATGGGCTAGGCTACATGAGGTGTGCGACGATGATTAGAAAAAGTTGCCAAAAAAAAGGCATTGTTTCTTATGCTGGGCATCATTCACAAGTTATAATATATCATTCAAAAGTGATAGGCTAATATTGTCACCCATCAGACTATTCTTGATTTAATCTTGTCTTTACATATACTAAATAATATATATGGGACATTTGTTTTGATTTTGAATGGACCATTGTCATGCACCTGTATCGAAACAGGGGCAGCGGGAAAAAATACAAGTCATCTATGCACTTAAATAGCGAATGGAGGACACTTTTCCCCTTGGTTTATTTTCATGCCAGCCAGGTAGGCTATACTCCTGTTGTAAATATAAGCAATGTGCTTAATATTAGGAAAGTAGGAAATATGGTAGGCCTAGCCTATAGAAAGCTGATGGGATGCTCCTCTTTTTATTAGCGGCCATCACTCTGTTTTCTCCCACACTTGCATAGCCTATAGAAATGTTGCACAACATGAGCTCATGAAGTGTTATTAGATTTTCGAATATATTTGCATTGATGTCAGAGTGATTAGAAGGACAATAGAGTGCCGAGTACCAGGCAGTTAGCAAGTTTGGTAGGCTACTAATGACCAGCAGCAGCATCAGAACTTGGAGAAGCCTAATGGCCTTGACTAGACGGTCATGTGGAATTTGACTGCCTTCATGACTCGTGACTGCCGGTGTGGCGGTAATACGGTCACCGCAACAGCCCTAGTCAGGTCCTCTCTCTCCTCAACCCGTGTCAGTACCGTCTATTGGTACAGTCAACTTTGTGTTGCAGCACATGGTATGAAGGTGTCTAAGACCCCACTCATGTGGGCCATTCGTCAGCAAAGTGTAACAGGTCTGTCCATATTTCTTTAGTCCTTTTTAGTGTTCCGTTTCTCTGTGAGGAAGACGTGCCTCTGAGTTCAGGCCTACTCTCCTCTCTCCCTCCTGCAAGATAAGTCTCTTTCTCCTCCAAGTCGAATCAATTCTCCATTAGTCTGTAGTTGGGAAGCTGTACTACGGCCCACCTGAACAGACCCTCCTCTGTTTTTAGTCTGTCTTCTTCGACAGGTCTTTTCCCATTCTCCTGTCTGTCTTTTGGCTGAGTGTATCTGCATTTCCAACTGCCAGGGATATGTTTTTATTAGGGTGGGTGCGACTCTTTTACGATGGCCTCAGAGATCATGGGTGATGGGGAGTTAAAAATCAATACTTAATCGTTTGTCTGGGTGTAATGTAAGTTCTTGTGAGAGGGAGTTGGGTGTTTTCCTGCCCAACATCATGGGATGTTGAACAAGGAAACCTTTATTAGACACTCCACATGACCTCGGACGTGATTCCTGAGAGGTCAGAGTTTAAAGTTTTTCTTGGAGTTAGTGTGACTGCTTTCTTTTGTTTTATACATCTTGGTGAACACTCGGTCAGCTATATCTCGTCAGAGCAGGAAGACATAAGTCAGTTGTCTGTCTGATTCCATCTGACTATAATTATTCATGGTTGGCCAGAAACAACAGTCCCTTCCCTGATTCTTGAAAGGTTTATGACTCATAATATATGTAGGTTGGCCTGTTGGGCAAAAAGGGGTATTTGAGGGTGAACATGGAGAGAGAGATTACACACAAAATACTCTGTAATATCAAAGTGGAAGAAAATGTTGGTAGCACTTCATTTTAAGGGGTCCTTATTACAGTGTAATTACACTAACAAGTATTGTAATGAACTAATAATTGTTACACTGTAAAAACATGTAACTGGTGGTAATTACAGTCTATAATTACATTTACATTTACGTCATTTAGCTGACGCTCTTATCCAGAGCGACTTAGTTAGTGCATACATTATTATTTTCATACTGGCCTGTGGGAAACGAACCCACAACCCTGGCGTTGCAAACGCCATGCTCTATCAACTGAGCTACCTCCCTGCCTGCCATTCCCTCCCCTACCCTGGACGACGCTGGGCCAATTGTGCGCCGCCCCATTGGTCTCCCGGTTGCGGCCGGCTACAGCAGAGACACTCGGGAGGCCATTACATGGGTGTAACAACGAATGCCTGTTACCATGCTGGTGGACAAGTTTCCAATAGCATCCCAACACACCATATTTCAGCCTGCACAAACCACGTGATAAGTGTTAGCCAATTGAAAACCGACCACCTCATTGCCACAACTCCGCAATAAAGATCTGGAGTCTAATGCCCAGGCCCAATGGCAAAAACGGGTTCACATCAAAAAACTTGAAATTGTTAAATCATGTAACGGTGGATTTGACAATGGGTCAATTATTTAACCATCAATTACATTTTTTAAATACATTAATAAAAGAGTTATGGTTGAAATTGTGAGTAATTTGTGCTTGCCAAATTGTAAGCCTATTAAGCTTGGTTGGATAATGGTTTACAAATGCACTTAATGGTCATAACAAACTCTTATTCCATTATGTAACCTTGCAAGGGTTTCACTGTTGAGGAAGTCACTTTTGGATGGGATGCATTGGTGCAATTATTTATTTACCCCCGCAACACGCTCAAAATAAAGACGACCTCAAACGTGCCCATATGTGTTGACCCTGACGTCATGTAACAGTGCGCAAAGAACGGGGTCGAGAACACGGTCAGTGTGCAAAATCCAGACATGAAAGATTGCCGCGAAAGAAACAAAATGTTGTAGGTCAAAAACATCAACACAGGAGAAAGAAAGTAAGATTTCCATGCAATTTGTTTTGCTTTTTTGAATATATTAATTCTGCTGTACGATTTAGCATAGGTAGTTAGCTAGTGTTTGCTAGCTAGCCAGCATAGTGTGTTTGCTAGTTAATTGCTAGATTTTGTTGGGCCTGCCAACTCGGCTGGCTAGCTAGTTACCATCTACATTATAGAATAGACTTTTCATGCAATCTGAGTTTTTCTAACCTTGACTAGGTAGCTAAAGCTGACATATGCTATGGCCTCCTGTAGCTATAATAATATAATAATTAGTCATTTAGCAGACGCTCTTATCCAGAGCGACTTACAGGAGCAATTAGGGTTAAGTGCCTTGCTCAAGGGCACATCGACAGATTTTTCACCTAGTCGGCTCGGGGATTAGAACCAGCGACCTTTCGGTTACTGGCACAACGCTCTTAACCACTAAGCTACCTGCCGCTACCTGCCGCTCAATTGGTAGAGCATAGCGCTTACAACGCCAGGGTCATGGGTTTGATTACCATGGGGGGCCAGTATGAAAAATGTATGCACTCACTAACTGTAAGTCGCTCTGGATAAGAGCGTTTGCTAAATGACTAAAATGTAAACGTTATGGTCGCTACTCGCTGAACCTTGTTCTCAGGGTATCCGTACACCAAGGGTATTTGGTGAGACACACCCAGCATGTTAACATTAGCTAGCTAGTGTGGGGATCTATTTTCTCATAATTGGATCTGTATGTGATGAATAGCTTAGAAGGAATGCATTAATGATAAGCATAGAAGGTTTGTACTATACTGATATAAATTGTTTCACATAACAAGCTGTGATTCATGTCAGGAACGTTAGGGGGTAGGACAGATAAGACTTGTATTTCCTACAGATACGAACACTGCCTCGTTGTTGTCTGTGAACCGTCCTTGAACGTAGGTACTTACAGTACAGTGGAATGGTGTCTTTTGGGTGCTGACTCCACAGGTTGTTATGATAAAAACTTATGCCTAGCAACAGTGTGCAACAGTGGAGCGCCAAGGGGCTGGGACCAGCCGGTGCACCAACGGATTGGCTGAGTAAGTCTAAACCACGCTCAACCTCTACCCTGATAGGCCCAGCAGAGAGAGGGAACTAAAACTGTCAGGGTATTTACGGAATAATTTGTAATGAGGAAGTCAGTTCTCTGTCTGCCCTGCGTGGTATTTCAGTGAGCCCGTATACGAACCAACATACATATCATACATACATTTTGCATATAATAAATTTGGCTTGGATTGAATATCTCTTGATTATGTTTTCTCTTATTCCAATACCAGATTTGAATTACGCAATTTCTAACACTAGTAAGCTACTTGTGTTAACACAAGTGCTATTATTATTATGATTATTATTAGCTGGAAACACAACTGTACAGAATACAAATATTACAAAACATGCATCCTGTTTGCAACAAGGCACTAAAGTATACTGCAAAACATTTGGCTAAGCAATTAACTTTTTGTCCTGAATACAAAGTGTTATGTTTGGGGCAAATCCAATACAACACATTACTGAGTACCACTCTATATTTTCAAGCATAGTGGTGGCTGCATCATGTTATGGGTATGCTTGTAATTTTTATGGACAGAGTTTTTCAGGATAACGATTCAAAAAACGGAATGGAGCTAAGCACAGGCAAAATCCTACAGGTAAACCTGGTTCAGTCTGCTTTGCACCAGACACTGGGAGATGAATTCATGCTGAAAGGTGAACTCATCTCCCAGTGTCTGGTGGAAAACAGACAATCAGGTTTTCCTCTAGAATTTTGCCTGTGTTTAGCTCCATTCTTTTTATCCTGAAATACTCCCCAGTCCTTGCCGATGACAAGCATACCCATAACATGATGCAGCCACCATCATGCTTGAAAATATTTGACCAACCGCCTTGATTCGGTCTTATGTAGCAACATTTGAAATTGTGTTTTTTACATTGAATAAAAGTAGAGACTCAGAGCTAGAAAATGGTATAACATACACTGCAGTTGAGGAACAATGGGAAAGTAATTCTGCTTGTCTAAATTGATGGGTCATGTGAAGGAAATGCTATAACCACCCCCCAAGCCACATCTAAATGGATGGGTCACTATTGTCTAGACATGTATACAGCGGGGGAAAAAAGTATTTAGTCAGCCACCAATTGTGCAAGTTCTCCCACTTAAAAAGATGAGAGAGGCCTGTAATTTTCATCATAGGTACACGGCAACTATGGCTGACTAAATTGGTGGCTGACTAAATACTTTTTTTCCCCACTGTGCATGTTCGTGAAATACAATAGATGGCTGTAATCACCCCAAGACACACCTGGCTAATTTGATGGGTCATGTAATAATCCGGCCGACGTGGTCTTTTGTTTAGACATGTAGCTAGCTAGCTAAACAATGAACCGGCATAATCCTAACTCATACTACTACCAATACAAACATTGTCATAGCTGTAGTATGAATCTGGAGGTAGCTAAATATAACAAAAACTAGGTTAAATATTAGCTAGCAAACATTAGGCTATAACTATCAATGCAAATGGATTTCTGAATCAAATAATATTACTACACAGATCATACACGTAACGTTAGCTAGCGAGCCAGCAAGCTAACATTTGCTAGCTAACTAACAGTACGCTTTAACTTGCAATAAAAATTACTTTCTGACAGAATTAGAAACATATCTGAAAATGTAGCTAGACTCTTACCCGTATACATGGATGAACGCTTCACCGCATACTGGAACCATTTAACTCTGTTTAGTTTTTTAGCTAACATTACTTGTTTGGCCAGCATTGTCAAGTCACTCCTGTTCACACTGACTGTGGCGTGTGCAAAAAGTAGCCCATCACTTTTTCCAACTGATCTGTCGATAGCGCCTGCTAAATTCAGGGCATCAATGTTGTTGAGAAAAGTAGCAAAAATTTTGTAGTTCTCGATGGCTAACGTTATATCTTTCAAAAACAGAGCAGTATAAAGGACTGTCAACACATACTGAGCAACTCACGGGATAAGAGCATCTGCTAAATGACTAAAATGTAAATGTAAATGTAAACAGAAGTGTGCTACATGGCAGACCAATCCAGACTCATCTCCTGGCATGTCCAGCCCATCCATTCTCTCAGCCAATCATGGCTAGCAGGGAAGGTTCCTGTCTTTTTCTGTGGCTAAACCAACTGGGCTCGTAATTTAACAGTTTTATTCGTATTTATGGATGGGATACAAGTTTGTTATTAAGGCACATGAAAGTTAACTTGTTCCAGAAAGCACTTCTGCCCAAAAACGCATTGATAAAAAATACATGTTTACGTTCAAATGCTGCTCCTGTGAAGTAGCGACACGTGACATACGCCTAGTTTCCTGAAATGACTCACATATGGACAGTGGTAATCTGTGATATGTTGGATTTGCCGCAAACATAACGCTCTGTTAATTGCTTTGCCACATTTTTTGCAGTAGTGCCTTCTTAACAAACAGGATTAATGTTTTTGAATATTTTATATTATGTACAGGCTTCCTATTTGTATTGTGTAATTTAGGTTAGTATTGTGAAGTAACTACCAGGGTTGGGGTCAATTCCAATTTTAATTTGAAATTCCAATTAATTTCTTGAATTCACTCATGAAGTGGAGAATTTAGGGTGAATTAAATATAAATGGAATTGGAATTGAATTGGAATTAGACTGTTCACTTTTTGAATTGGAATTGAATTGGAAAAACATTGAATCTTTTGAATTGAAATTCAATATTTTTACATTTCCCAGTTAATGGAATTAATGCACGTAGTATAACAATTTACTGTAGGATTTGTTTTTAATCATTTCAACCTGTATTCCTAATATTTCCAGTATCGCTAGGCTGTCTGAACAGTGAATTGATCCGCCTGAAAGCCTGAGGGAATTGAATTTGAATATGTGGAAATGTTGGCGATAATATTGAATTGGGAACTGAATTCTTGGAATTTAATTTCAGAGGAATTTAATCCTCTCTAAATACAATGACTGACCTGGAATTTAAATGGAATTTACAGGGAGAGAGAATTGAATTAGTGGAATTGACCCCAACTACTGCTGTTGCGGTGACCGTATTACCGCCACACCGGCAGCCACGAGTCATTAGCCCACCCAACTACCTCATCCCCATATTGTTATTTATTTTGCTCATTTGCACCCCAGTATCTCTATTTGCACATCATCTTCTGCACATCTATCACTCCAGTGTTAATACTAAATTGTAATTATTTTGCACTATGGCCTATTTATTGCCTTACCTCCATAACTTACTATATTTGCACAAACTGTATATAGATTTTATATTGTGTTATTGACTGTACGATTTGTTTATTCCATATGTAACTCTGTTGTTGTTTTTAATCGCACTGCTTTGCTTTATCTTGGCCAGGTCGCAGTTGTAAATGAGAACTTGTCTCAACTGGCCGACCTGGTTAAAAAAGGTGAAATAAAAAAATTCAAAAATTAAGGCAGTCAAATTCCACATGACCGTTTAGTCATGGTAATTAGGCTTCTCCAAGCTCTGATGCTGCTGCTGGTCATTAGTAACCTACCAAACTTGCTAACTGCCTGGTACTCAGCACTCTATTGTCCCTCTAATCACTGACATCAATGCAAATGTATTTCGAAATCCAATCAAACACTTCATGAGAGCCTATGAGCTCATGTTGTGCAACATTTCTATAGGCTATGCAAGTGTGGGAGAAAACAGAGTGATGGCCGCTAATAAAAAGAGGAGGATCCCATCAGCTATCTATAGACTAGGCCTACCATATTTCCTACTTTCCTAATATTATGCACATTGCTTATATTTACAACAGGAGTATAGCCTACCTGGCTGGCATGAAAATAAACCACGGGGAAAAGTGTCCTCCATTCGCTATTTAAGTGCACAGATTACATGTATTTTTCCCGCTGCCCGTTTCAATACAGGTGCATGATAATGTTCCATTCAAAATCAAAAAATGTCGCACATATATTATTTAGTATATGTAAAGACTAGATTAAATCAAGAATAGTCTGATGGGTGACAATATTAGCCTATCACTTGTGAATGATGCCCAGCTTAAGAAACAATGCCTTTTTTGCGAATGTTTCTAAATCGTAGTCGCACACCTCATGTAGCCTAGCCCATAGGCCTATATGTTTTAATAAGGTGGCCAAATAACTTCTTAAAATTAAGCACATTCATCCGCTTTACGGTGTAGAGTCTACCTGGCATATATAAGCAGTGCGTGATTTTCAAGTTTGGGGAAGATAATTTTCACCATAAAAATACACCTTTATAATAAAAGCATTACATGCATAATTGCACTTTTGATAATGGTGTTTTCTGCTAATGGTACATTTGTGCTTATACCCTACTATCATGTGTGTATTGCTGCGCTTATAATGTGAAGAAATAGCCTAATAGTTTATCAACATTTTAAGCTACACGTTCTGATCTGTTGCGTCAGCCACATTGCATCAAAACGTTTTTTTGATGCTAGTGGTTGTATTAATTTAGGTTCTATCGCATCCCACAACTGTCCCAGACTATGTTTGGAATATTTATTTCTCGCACAGAATAGGTCGACTTTCGTACTATGGGGGATAGTAGATTGACATGGGCAAGTGCTTTTGCTGTTCGTTATGCCTACTCATCTTGTTGGTTGACGAAAAGTAAAATGTGGACAGTTCTTCCAATATCTTCAACATGCACCTCGGAATTGGATAAGAACGCGCGCAGTTGCGTCCCTGATGTGTCTGTCTTCACTTGTAGCCTGTGAGAAAGACCCGATCATGTGACGGAGAGTCATGTGAGTGAGAGGCGCTTCGGATTGCGCAGCACACTCAGGGAGAAGGGCACAACACAGCACTCCGGGCCGCAAAAGGCATGGATTTTGTTAGGGTGCATTACGGCCACAAAGATACTATTGGAGTGTGTAAAGCTTGCACAAAAAAACTAAGCAGAGCTAATGCTTTTCAAGCAACTTTTAGAGTCTCATCATGCAGCCTTACAATGTATTTAAAAAATCTAAACATATAGCCCAACATTTGTAGAACAACTAAAGTTACATTAATAACTCTAAATTAAGCATATAGGAGTACCTATTTCTTTGTTAACCACTCAACACAGAAGAGCCGCATGTGCGGACTCCCTCAAGTCGTTGAGAAAATATTTATTCAATTGTATTCTTCATACTATAAAATAATGCCACGGAATTATAAGCAAATCTTGTCTGCTAAATGAACGAGTGTAGCCCACAGCCATTTGGCATAGCCACATCAGGACAACTCAGTATGCTATTATTTTCTTCTGAAATAGACTACATTTTCTTCATATCATGCTTGTTTAGACCTGTCTAAAATAAATAATGGAGTTATTGTGAAGGTGTAGGCTATATTACATGGATTAATTATACTTTTTTAAATGGCTTGTAGGCAATGTGTGGAAGCTAGGAGATGTTTAATATGTTAATTATGGTAAACTACCGTGAGACCTACAATTATTTGCTTGACAATCACCGGCTGACAATTTTGTGACCGCCACAGCCCTAGACCTGACCATATATGACAGCATTCTCTGTATTTCCTCCTTGACTATTCGGCACTGGAAAATTATAATCTTAATAGATCAATCATAATCTTTGTGTTTCTTTTCAGGGGGAGCAGGTATCTGATAAGTGGTGGCTATTCAGCAGCCTGATGGTCTGGGGGTAGAAGCTATTGCCCAGTCTTAGAGTTTTTGCCATGATGCTCCTATACTGCCAGCGTCTGAGTGATGGAAAAGGGAAGAACAGGCCGTGGCTGAGGTCACTGATGATCTTCTTGGCCTTCCTTCGACACCTGGTGTTGTAGATGTCCTGGAGGGCAGGCAGTGTGCACCCAATGGTGCGTTCGGCTGAGCGTACCACCCTCTGTAGTGCCTTGCCATCCGTGGCGGGGGAGTTGCTGTACCAGGCTGTGATGCAGCCCGACAGTATGCTCTCGATGGTGCTCCTGTAGAACACTGAAGGCCCTCGGGGACAGGCCAAATTTCTTCAGCATCCTGAGGTTGAAGAGTCGCTGTCATGCCTTCTTCACCACGGTGTCCGTGTCGTTTTACCATTTCATCTCCTCTGAGATGTGTACGCCGAGGAACTTGACGTTTTTGACCATCTCCACGGCGGCCCCATTGATGAGGATGGGGGCGTGCCCAGTCTGGTTTTTTCTGAAGTCCACAATCAGTTACTTTGTTTTACTGACGTTGAGAGAGAGGTTGTTTACCTGGCACCACACCGTCAGAGTGCCCCATCTCCTCCCTGTAGTCTGTCTCGTCGTTGTTGGTATTCAGGCCTACTACTGTTGTGTTGTCAGTGAACTTGATGATGGAGTTGGAACTGTGTGAGGCCACGCAGTCGTGGGTATACAGGGAGTACAGGAGTGGACTGAGGACGCACCCTTGTGGGGCACCCGTGTTGAGAATCAGTGTCGAGGAGGTAATGTTGCCTAGCTTCACTACCTGGTTGGAGGCCTGTCAGGAAGTCCAGGACCCAGTTGCAGAGGGAGGAATTCAGTCTCAGGGCCAGGGGCTTTGTGGTGGGCTTAGAGGGCACTATGGTATTGAAGGCAGAGCTGTAGTCGATGAAGAACATCCTCACATATGCATTCCTTTTGTCCAGGTGGGTGAGGGCAGTGTGCAGTGCAATGGCGATTGCGTAGTCTGTGAACCAGGGCGGTAGGTGAATTGGAGAAGGTTGAGTGTGTCGAGGAGGGAGTAGGTGATATAGTCTTTGACTAGACTCTAGAAGCACTTCATGATGATGGACGTGAGTGCTACGGGTCGGTAGTCATTCAGATTCAGCTGGTGTGCGTGTGTTAGTGGTGCGCGGGTCAGCTGTTTGTTCTCCGGCAACCACGTGCAATTGCTAATAATCCATCTGCAACAGTCTGACTATACAGCGCATTCGGAAAGTATTCAGACCTCTTGACTTTTTCCACATTTTGTTACGTTACAGCCTTATTCTAAAATTGATTTAAATACAAATGAATCCTCATCAATCTACACACAATACCCCATAATGACAAAGGAAAAACTGTTTTTTAGACATTTTTGCTAATCTATTAAAAATAAAAAACTTAAATATAACATTTACATAAGTATTTACACCCTTTACTCAGTCCTTTGTTGAAGCACCTTTGGCAGCGATTACAGCCTTGAGTCTTCTTGGGTACCCTTCCCCAGCTTGGCACACCTGTATTTGGGGAGTTTCTCCTATTCTTCTCTGCAGATTCTCTCAAGCTCTGTCAGGTTGGATGGGGAGTGTCGCTGCACAGCCATTTTCAGGTCTCTCCAGAGATGTTCGATCGGGTTTAAGTCCGGGCTCTGGCTGGGCCACTCAAGGACATTCAGAGACTTGTCCCGAAGCCACTCCTGTGTTGTCTTGGCTGTGTGTTTAGGGTCGTTGTCCTGTTGGAAGGTTAACCTTCGCCCCAGTCTGAGGTCCTGAGCGCTCTGGAGCAGGTTTTCATCAAGGATCTCTGTACTTTGCTCCATTCATCTTTCCCTCAATCCTGACTAAGTCTCCCAGTCCCTGCCTCTGAAAAACATCCCCACAGCATGATTCTGCCACCACCATGCTTCACCGTAGGGATGGTGCCAGGTTTCCGTCAGACGTGACGCTTGGCATTCAGGCCAAAGAGTTCAATCTTGGTTTCATCAGACCAGAGAATGTGTTTCTCATGGTCTGAGAGTCCTTTAGGTGCCTTTTAGGCAAACTCCAAGCAGGCTGTCATGTGCCTTTTACTGAGGAGTGGCTTCCATCTGGCCACTCTACGATAAAGGCCTGATTGGTGGAGTGCTGCAGAGACGGTTGTCCTTCTGGAATGTTCTCCCATCTCCACAGAGGTGCTCTGTCAAAGTGACCATCGGGCTCTTGGTCACCTCCCTGACAAAGGCCCTTCTCCCCCGATTGCTCAGTTTGGCCGGGCAGCCAGCTCTAGGAAGAGTCTTGGTGGTTCCAAACTTCTTCCATTTAAGAATGATGGAGGCCACTGTGTTTTTGGGGACCTTTAATGCTCCAGACATTTTTTGGTACCCTTCCCCAATTCCTTCGACCTCATGGCTTGGTTTTTGCTCTGACATGCACTGTCAACTGTGGGACCTTATAGACAGGTGTGTGCGCCTTTCCAAATCATGTCCAATCGAATTTACCACAGGTGGACTCTAATCAAGTTGTAGAAACATCAAGGATGATCAATGGAAAGAATGCACCGGAGCTCAATTTCAAGGCTCATAGCAAAGGGTCAGAATACTTATGTAAATAAGGTATCTTTTTTATTTTTTGTAAATTAGCAAAAATGTTTAAACCTGTTTTCACTTTATCATTATGGGGTATTGTGTGTAGATTGACAAGAATGTTTATTTAATCAATTTTAGAATTAGACTAACGTAACAAAATGTGAAAAAAGTCAAGGTCTGAATACTTTCCGAATGCACTGTATGTGATAAAGTGAAAATCTGAGCCCCGCACCCAACCCTAACCCGCTAATATAGAAAATGCACTGTAGGCTACATTCAGACAGCGGAATGATTCTTTGACAGGAGGTGCAGATTTTTTTGTTGTTGCCTGATTTAGATATTTTTCCTTATAGGCCTAATTTATGACATTTTGGTAGGCTATTTGTTAGTCAACTTGTCAATAAATTAGATACATTCAGCTTCTCTTCTGTCATTATATGTTGCCCTAAAAGACTAAATAAACCCTTGCTCAGCAGAATGTCATAAATCGATAGAATTAATGCTTCAATCTAGTTGACATAGGTAAAGTTCTCTGTCATCTCCTCTTCTTTCACGGAGCAAAGACATTTAGGGACCGGGATAAAATAAAATCGTTAAGGTTTTGTGTAGAATTTCCAAATGATATCAGTTTGACCGGTTTTAAGGAAAAAGAAAGCTGTCAAAACAACCCAACATGTTTCTTCTAAGATTTCAGTTCGTCTTGGATGCATAGCCTATTTTGTGGTTGAAATACTATCCGTTTTTATGATGCTGATATAGATAGCACCACTACAGAAGGTATCTAACTGTGCATTCTTTCAAAATGCTGAAAGAAAGAAACATTTCTCCTGTTCCCTAGTCAAAATGTTGCTTACATTTGGTGTATCATTTTACTGGATGAAATGTTTAATTCTGCAGGAGTTCATATTAAAGCTGTGTGAGAGGTTATAGACCTACAGTCAGTGTCAGTGGCGGCTCCTGAAAAAATTCTCAGGAGGGGCAATTTTTCTGATGATTTAGGTGACCTACACACGTGCACGAGTCCGTGCACGCGATTCCAGATATCTTTACCTCTGAATAAACTGCCTTTATTATACCATATCCACCCTGTCCAAAGTCTCTACTTGGTCTCAGTTCTCCAGTAAACTTGTGATTATCAACAGAACACAACGGTAACAAACAATTGGGGGAACTCACGGGGCAGATAGTAACCACTTAAAAGGAAGCGATTCCCAAACCTTCCATAACAAAGCCATCACCTACAGAGAGATGAACTTGGAGAAGAGTCCCCTAAGTAAGCTTGTCCTGGGCCTCTGTTCACAAACACAAACAGACCCCACACAGCCCCAGGACAACAACAACAACAACACAATTAGACCCAACCAAATCATGAGAAAACAAAAAGAGAATTACTTGACACATTGGAAAGAACAAACAAAAAAACAGAGCAAACTAGAATGCTATTTGGCCCTAAACAGAGAGTACACAGTGGCAGAATACCTGACCACTGTGACTGACCCAAACTTAATGAAAGCTTTGACTATGTACAGACTCAGTGACCATAGCCTTGCTATTGAGAAAGGCCGCCGTAGGCAGACCTGGCTCTCAAGAGAAGACAGGCTATGTGCACACTGCCCACAAAATGAGGTGGAAACTGAGCTGCACTTCCTAACCTCCTGCCAAATGTATGACCATATTAGAGACACATATTTCCCTCAGATTACAGCGATCCACAAAGAATTCGAAAACAAACCCAATTTTGATAAACTCCCTTATCTACTGGGTGAAAAACCACAGTGTGCCATCACAGCTGCAAGATTTGTGACCTGTTGCCACAAGAAAAGGGCAACCAGTGAAGAACAAACACCATTGTAAATACAACCCATATTTATGTTTATTTATTTTCCCATTTGTACTTTAACTATTTGCACATTGTAACAACACTGTATATATACATAATATGACATTTGAAATGTCTTTATTCTTTTGAAACTTCTGAGTGTAATGTTTACTGTTAATATTTATTGTTTATTTCACTTTTGTTTACTATCTACTTCCCTTGCTTTGGCAATGTTAACACACGTTTCCCATGCCAATAAAGCCCTTAAATTGAATTGAATTGATAGTAAGGTCGCAATGACACAGAAAGCAGTTCAATGTCGGGGTACAGAGTCGCTCTCTTACCAGGATCGCGGTCCGCTCTGACCAGGGTGAAGGTGGCCGGCTCCACTTCTCTGTCCGGGACTCATCCAGCCAAGTCTCCCAGCTGTATTGGGATTCAGCTGCCAGCAGCGTTTTCATTATTTAGTCCGTTCGTAGCGGGTATGTACACGATCAACAAGATCAGTCCAAAACCAACCACTGGAAATCCATGGTTGGCAGAATGTTTGTAAACTAAGTCTACAAATTAAAAACATAAAATAACGCCGCACTGCAGGTCGCAACAGAGACGCTTCTAGCCGCCATTGTCTTAGTTACGTTCAACGTTACGTCACGTATGACGAAAGCGCGTAAGTGCAAGCCCACAGACACCCATAGAGAATGTATTGAAAGCTTTGAAATGTGAAAAAAATAGATTTTACATGACAGGCTATGAGAGACTTCTGGGCGATTTTCAACTTGACTGAAATCGCCCCAAAAACGGGCGGGGCCATTTGAAGCACGACTTTAGCCTGATTTGACATTTAGTGGCTGGCAGATCAGACGTGAACACTGATAACTGCTGTTGCCGTGATATAATTGATTAGAAAAAAAATCCCTTCCTTTTCCCGTTTGGCAGTGCGTCGCCCATATCGCCCTATTGAACAAGCCGTCCCTGGTCAGTGTTCAGATTTCAGTTTCCATTTACCCATCTGAACAGTAGGCTACAGTTCCCTTGACTGCCATAGGCCTAGTTGAAGTCCCCATCTTGTGACTGTCAAATCTGTGTAGCGCCTCACAATCATCACACATAACATAGCTGGCACTGCAATCTTCCTCTTTCACCACTTAACCAAATCTTTCCAAAACATTACTTATAGGGCCCTCCCGTCTCTTTATTTTTAACTCTCCATTTCGCTGCTTTTCTGTTGCAGAGATCAGTCGCAAGATTTTACATTAACTAAGATGTTTGGTGCAGTATTTCTCAATAAAAAAATGTGAATGAAAACGAGTCGTCTCTCGTGAATGACAACAAAGACTTTATTGACCAGTCACGGACGAAGGGGCATACACATCGGCTCCCGAACTATGCCTGACCTTGAGAGAAAAATGTGTGTGTGCCCGAACAGCTGAAAAAAAAACGTATTGAAGTCCAAAACGAACAAAAACGCCACAGAATGTTGTCATAATATATGCATGAACTCTTCTGAACTGTTTCGGCTGGGAAGCACGCGGACGCCTTAGGGTCATGAAATATTGTGCGGATGAAGGGCGGGTGGCCGGGCGGGTTGAATAAAGAGAAAATACATTGTGCAATTTATATCTATAAGCTACATTGATGTTTTTCTTTCATTATTTTAGGCTATCTGCCATTAGTGTGTAAGCCTAAACTGTACACGCGCCAAATAGCCTACCTGCCAATCGCCAAATGCTTTTGGGAATGGGCAGAAAAAGTTAACATTATCCACGGAGGGGAAAAGGACAGTGTTGGAATTTAATTCAATAAGAGAAAAGCAGCTAAATGAATAATTAAAAATAAAGAAGTAGGGGCCAGAAAAAGTAATGTTTGGGAAAGATTTTGTGAAGTGGTGAAAGAGGAAGATGGCAGTGCCAGCTATGTTATGTGTGATGATTGTGAGGCGCAATACAATTTTGACAGTCACAAGATGGGGACTATGGACGCGACCCAGTCGTTCGTTCTAAATGTTCCATTGCCATACTGGCTGGCAATGTTCTTATCCCTTGCTAGCTAGCTAGCCTACTACAGCTAAATTACAGTCACCTCAAACAGTGCAGACAGAATAACAAAAGTAGCTGCATTTGTTGAAGCTGTTTTCTAGTGACATTTATTTGGATACATCCATAACAATGAGCTAATGAGGCACGATTTCGCCTGGCATAGAAAATGTCTCGTTAGGACACTTGTTCAGAGGAGCTAGCCAACAACACAGCTAACACAATAACTTAAAAGTGAAGCTGGAAAGACTGCAAACCAGCTGCACATCGTTTCGTTTGACCATTTTCCAATTGACATTTCTTTGTATATATCCATAAAAATGATGCCAGCTGATTCATGATTTCGACTGGCTGAGAAACGCTGCCTGCCTCTCTCTCGTCGCGACCCCCTACACGTTCATTACTATGGGACAGTTGGAGATCGAATTTGAATACTGAAACAATGTTACAAATGTCGGCGAGACAGACCGTAAGGTTTATACAAATCTCCGCTGTTGAAAAATAAATGTTAGTCTAAAACAAATGTGAGAATGTCCTCTGTAGCTCAGCTGGTAGAGCACGGCGCTTGTAACGCCAAGGTAGTGGGTTCGATCCCCGGGACCACCCCATACACAAATAAAATTATGCACGCATGACTGTAAATCGCTTTGGATAAAAGCGTCTGCTAAATGGCATATTATTATAGATGCTTTTTATCGTGGAGATCAAGTTTATAACTTCCCTGCCTGGGCTGATGAGACAGTGGATTGCGCAGTCAGATGGAACAGAGTAAATAGGCATTTTAACGTCAGATTTAGCCGGTAGTAATTTGTGGAATAGACACTGGCTGGAATGCGCTTTTAACCAATCAGCATTCAGGATTAGACCCAACCCGTTGTATAAAACTCGATAAATAACGTAATCTCGTTTGGAAGCTAATTCTATGCTTTACAGATGTAGACTGACTGGCTCGAGATTGGATTATATTCAGGCCGGTGACGCCGTTACACTATACAACCTATGTGACATGTTTTGCTATGGCCCTGGGTTGGTTTGAGTTTGTTGCTGCTAGTTAGTACACTGTTGTAGTCAGACATGAGTTCGCTAGTACCACCATAGCTGCATCCAATATTGATTTGTGCCCTAGACATGGGTTGCACCTCGGAGGCTAATGTGACTGTTTCGTCTAAGTTACACTAATTTAGTGGCATGGAAATACGATGACATTGCTAAAATAGGTCAATAACTAGTAGGAAACAACATTTCCATATCATGATGTCGTAAAATTTACTTTAGAGAGTTAGCAATTTTGCCAGTACTGTTCCTAGCAAAATTCGTTAAAGAAAAGCTAGCAATGCTAATGTTAGCTAGCTAAAATATAGTGGTCCCCTCAATCTTAGTTAGCTGGCTAAAGTTATATTGCATCTAAAGTCAATCTGGCGACATCACAATCACAACAAAAAGTTTTCCTACTAGTAATTTTCCTGCTTTTTAAATGTTATCGTGTTTCCAAGCCAAATCCGAGTTGCATTGAGAGGGTAGCTAGCTAGCTAACGTCAGCTATGCTAGTGATAATGATTATCAAAATATACATAACCAGATGTCTATTGTCTAGCTACTGGTATACTCACCACCACTAGGGACCAACGAACCCTAACCATATATTCTGCATGATAGGGTCCTTCAGCAGGGCTTGCAAACCAGTTGGCTGTGGATCCTTCTGGAAGCATGCATTACATGGTCAATCCGTATATGGCTTTTCAGTCTAAAACGGCGGTGAGCCTTTGAATTCGTTGGGGTCAATGAAACACCGGAGCCCGATTGAATGAAGGAAAGCGACGTAGGCGGAGGGGCAATTTGCCATGGAGCTTGTCAAAAGGGGGCATGATTTGTTGACATAACTAATCCAAACCCAACCTTCATTTACTCGTGGTGACGAACTGAGGTTCCAAACTCAATTTTAGATCAAACTGACTTTATGACCAAAATGACCATATTTACACTTTGTAGTCACATGCTTTTGCTCATATTGATGCCACATGAGAGATGGACATAATGAGAGTGAGAAAGAGACAGACAGCAGGGGCCTCAATTATCAAAATGTGTGTGCACACAACAAAGACTCTAAACTTGCTAAATTAGTATTTAACCATTTTGAACATGATGGGAAAGTGTGCATATCTTAATTCTATCTCAGATCATACGTACACACAACTTTGTGGTTGATCAAATGTATTGCAAGCAAATATTGTTATTTTGCGGGAAATTGAGGTGTTTGATGCACAGGAATTATAATTACGGAGATTGCATAGCAGCAAGTAGCCTAATATTTATTTTACTTTTATTATATACTTTAACTAAATCAATCATATTGCAGGACATGTCTCTCCTTTTCTGATATGACTGGTTTATTCCCACTACACAACAAATAGGCCTACTAGGCTGCCATTTATCCATTGCTCATTCAATAGCCAACCATGCTCAAAAGTGAATAGACCGGTAGCCTAGTCAGTATGGGTAGGCCTATAGCTGCAGTATTGCTCTGAGCGTGACATCATAGCCTACCGTATTTAATCTCAGAGTCTATACCAAGACGTGCGATAGAAATACAATAATCTATTGATAAACATATTGAACAGTTCTTATTTTGCATAGAAGTGTGGACTGTAGTATTTACTTTTAAATTATTTGAATAGACAATCAATCATGCAGAATGCGCGGCCAGTATTAGGCACTCGCTATAGGCGGCATGCATTTTTAGTTTGAAAAAGTCACTGCAAAAATATGAAAACATTCTGCCCACACCTCTACAGAAATGTGATAAAATGTGCTATTGTGCTTTCTTGTAGAAACTGACCCGGCCCAGTTCCAACACTTTCAAATCATAGGGGAGAGTTAAGTTGAGCTGAAGGGGTAAATTGAGCCAATGGCAAGTTGAGCAAATTGTGTTTTCTTCCTAGGTGTAATGCAAGGCATTATCACTGGGATACGAGGTAACAACAGGGCCTGGCCTATGTTAAAAGTACAAAGTGTTTGTTAGGTGTTAAGCCTATATTAAAATAGGCTTACAATTATTAAAAGACAAAAACAGCAAGTTAGGGTGTTTTTGTTACTATAAAAAGTGAATGGGGGGCGATTCCAGGTGGGGTAGTAATGTTCGTTCATGAGCAAACAAATATAGTGTGGCTCTGATTTGGATAAATCACAATCTGTTGCATACGCAAATCCTAGAATCTCCATGTACGCCAGAATTTAGTAAGAAATGTATGCACGGTTGATAAATGAGGCCCCTGGAGAGATGTTGAGCTATGAGACAGAGGCGAAAGGAACTTGGCATGAAATCCCCTGTGGAAACAAACAGAGAAGAGCAAACAAAGATGAACAACACAAACTAAAAGACTACACTAGACATCTAATGCTCACTAACTAGGCCTACCCCTTTATAACTACACTAAACAAAAATATAAACGGAACATGTAAAGTGTTGGTCCCATGTTTCATGAGCTGAAATAAAAAAAAATCCCAGAAATGTTTCATACATTTTCTGCACAAATTTGTTTACATCCCTGTTAGTGAGCATTTAGCCTTTGCCAAGATAATCCATCCACCTGACAGGTGTGACATATCAAGAAGCTGATTAAACAGCATGATAATTTCACAGGTGCACCTTGTGCTGCGGACAATAAAAGGCCACTTTAAAATGTTCATTTTTGTCACACAACACAACGCCACAGATATCTCAAGTTTTGAGGGAGCTTGCAATTGGCATGCCAACTGCAGGAATGTCCACCAGAGCTGTTGCCAGAGAACTGATTGTTCATTTGTCTACCATAAGCTGCCTCCAACGATGTTTTAGATAATTTGGCCTTACGTCCAACCGGCCTCACAACCGCAGACCATGTGTAACCACGCCAGCCCAGGACCTCCACATCCGGCTTCTTCACCTGCGGGATCGTCTAAAGGGGGGTGGGCGGGTGCTGAGGAGTATTTCTGTCTGTAATAAAGACCTTTTGTGGGGAAAAACTCATTCTGATTGGCTGGGCCTGGCTCCCCAGTGGATGGGCCTGGCTGCCAAGTGGGTGGGCCTACGCCCTCCAAGGCCCGCCAATGTCTGCACCCCTGCTCAGTCATGTGAAATCCATAAATTAGGGCCTAATGTATTTATTTTAGGGCTGTCCCTGGGGCGGCAGGTAGCTTAGTGGTTAAGAGCGTTGTACCAGTAACCGAAACGTCGCTGGTTCTAATCCCCGAGCCGACTAGGTGAAAAATCTGTCGATGTGCCCTTGAGCAAGGCACTTAACCCTAATTGCTCCTGTAAGTTGCTCTGGATAAGAGCGTCTGCTAAATGAATAAAATGTAAAAAAATGTTAAATGTTTTAAAAATCTTGACCGAAAGTCGTGTGTTCTTTCGACCAATCCATTTTTAAATGTGTATTTTTCCATATAAAATCACCTATATGCATTGAGCTTGTCTGATGCTTAAAGCTTACGGTCTGATGAAATAAGACAAATGCCTCGAGAGGGCGTCAGAGATCTAGGTAACCAGAAGAAAAAAAACCTGACCCAACTTTCTCCTCCTGCTCCCGCTGGCTTCACGAGGAGTCGGCAACCTTTCTCATGTGGAATGCCAATTTATTTTACAATTTGTACTGATATGCATGCCAGTTATGGTTTTCATATGCACATTTTTAATTGAATTTATGTCTTCATGTCTCAAAATCATTGTCATGTGGTTAATCAAAATGATATCCAAATCAAAATGTTACAAACCTAAAAAGTAACTTCTATTGCCATTGCCAACTGCGTAAAAATAGCCAATATATAGCCAACAAATACTAACATTGCAGCCTACAGGTTGAAAATATCCTGATAAAAGTAAATATCCTATCAATCGCATTGGGTACACATGGCCTGTCTGCAACAAACTTGAAACATTGTATCATATACACACCTGTTCTGAAAGGCCCCAGAGTCTGCAACACCACTAAGCAAGGGGCACCACCAAGCAAGCGGCACCATGAAGACCAAGGAGCTCTCCAAACAGGTCAGGGACAAAGTTGTGGAGAAGTACAGATCAGGGTTAGGTTATAAAAAATATCAGAAACTTTGAACATCCCACGGAGCACCATTAAATCCATTATTAAAAAATGGAAAGAATATGGCACCGCAACAAACCTGCCAACAGAGGGCCGCCCACCAAAACTCACGGACCAGGCAAGGAGGGCATTAATCAGAGAGGCAACAAAGAGACCAAAAATAACCCTGAAGGAGCTGCAAAGCTCCACAGCGGAGAATGGAGTATCTGTCCATAGGACCACTTTAAACCGTACACTCCACAGAGCTGGGCTTTACGGAAGAGTGGCCAGAAAAAAAGCCATTGCTTAAAGAAAAAAATAAGCATGTGGGAAACTCCCCAGACATATGGAAGAAGGTGCCCTGGTCAGATGAGACTAAAATTTAGCTTTTGCCATCAAGGAAAACATTATGTCTGGCACAAACCCAACACCTCTCATCACCCCGAGAACACCATCCCCACAGTGAAGCATGGTGGTGGCAGCAGCATCATGCTGTGGAGATGTTTTTCCCCATCGGCAGGGACTGGGAAACTGGTCAGAATTGAAGGAATGATGGATGGCACTAAATACAGGGAAATTCTTGAGAGAAACCTGTTTCAGTCAGATTTGAGACTGGGACGGAGGTTCACCTTCCAGCAGGACAATGACCCTAAGCATACTGCTAAAGCAACACTCGACTTGAAGATTGATATACACCAGCGGAACCCATCCAACTTGAAGGAGCTGGAGCAGTTTTGCCTTGAAGAATGGGCAAAAGTCCCAGTGGCTAGATGTTCCAAGCTTATAGAGACATACCCAAACAGACTTGCAGCTGTAATTGCTGCAAAAGGTGGCTCTACAAAGTATTGACTTTGGGGGGGTGAATAGTTATGTACGCTGAAGTTGTTTTTTTGTCTTATTTCTTGTTTCACAAAAAAAAATATTTTGCATCTTCAAAGTGGTAGGCATGTTGTGTAAATCAAATGATACAAACCCCCCAAAAAATCAATTTTCATTCCAGGTTGTAAGACAACAAAATAGGAAAAATGCCAAGGGGGGGTGAATACTTTCGCAAGCCACTGTAAACAGTACCAGCACCCAAAATTAGTACCGGAACCTATTTCAGTCCAAGTCAAGCACTGATAAGAAGTAATCAGGTAGGCCTATTTTATGAAATTTCTATTGGATCAGAGCATGACATTTCTCTCTTTCAACCTCAAATGGTTATCGAAAATGAGAGCTGGAAAGATTTTTCAAATACATTGAGGAACTATTGTCATTCTCAATGGATGTAAAAACAGACTTTGCTTGCTGTTTGAGGTGTAGAAAACATTACTTTGAGAAGCTCCACAGGTCATTAGTGGTGGTGCATTAAGCCAATCAGAAATACTATCAGATCCCCAAATGGGCACATTTATATGCCTACATTTGCACGCAGGCCAGGTAGCCTATAGGCCTACTTCTATGCGTGCACGTCCTTACTCAACATTGACAGGAGCGCTCCAAACAAAAGACAATGACTAAATTGACAGAACTCGTAAATGGAATGAAATAAACCAAAACTTGTTTCTCACAAGTGTAGCATAGGTTGTGCACTCTGCAAACAATGTGTCCATTCCGACAATGAGAACAGGAAGAATGGAATAATAGTATTGAATGCATTAAAATAAATTACCATAACCAAAGTAACAAACATTGTAGATTAGAAATTCTAGGAATTAACGGTAAATGTACTACTGGTGATATATGTAATGGGGAATTGATATACACTAACAATCAAAACGCAAACTATTCACAAAATGAAGTTATGAAACAAGGAATGTGCACAAATTGGTGGGAGAGAGCGCATTCTGGAGAAAGAAGTGAATTGTGGATCTGGGCAGAATTTGGGGAGGCGCATGGCGATGAGGTAGAGAGCTCGATTTGGCCTCTGCAGGCCTCTGGAGGCTCAACAATTGCATTACACCCTCCATATGAGAGTATCCTACCACATGTTGGATCAAGCATACATTGGCTTTTAGTCTAGGCCTCTACAATAGATTAGTTCACTGAGATGGCCGCAAATATATATCCTGATATACAGTACCAGTCAAAAGTTTGGACACCTACTCATTCCTGGGTTTTTCTTTATTTTTACTATTTTCTACATTGTAGAATAATAGTGAAGACAACAAAACTATGAAATAACACATATGGAATCATGTAGTAATCAAAAAAGTGTTAAACAAATCAAAATATGTTTTATATTTGAGATTCTTCAAATAGCCACCCTTTGCCTTGATGACAGCTTTGTACACCTGGCATTCTCTCAACCAGCTTCACCTGGAATTCTTTTCCAACAGTCTTGAAGGAATTCACACATATGCTGAGCACTTGTTGGCTGCTTTTCCTTCACTCTGTGGTCCGACTCATCCCAAAACATCTCATTTGGGTTGAGGTCGGGGGATTGTGGAGGCCAGGTCATGTGATGCAGCACTCCATCACTCTCCTTCTAGGTAAAATAGCACTTACACAGCCTGGAGGTGTGTTGGGCCATTGTCCTGTTGAAAACAAATGATAGTCCCACAAAGCCCAAACCAGATGGGATGGCGTATCGCTGCAGAATGCTGTGGTAGCCATGCTGGTTAAGTGTGCCTTGAATTCTAAATAAATGACAGTGTCAAAGCATACCCACACCATAACACCACCTCCTCCATGCTTTACGGTGGGAAATACACATGCAGAGATCATCCAGTCACCCACATCGCATCTCACAAAGCCACGGCAGTTGGAACCAAAAATCTCCTTATTGGTGTCCTTTTAGTAGTGGTTTCTTTGCAGCAATTCGACCATGAAGGCCTGATTCACACAGTCTCCTCTGAACAGTTGATGTTGAGATGTGTCTGTTACTGGAACTCTGAAGCATTTATTTGGGCTGCAATTTCTGAGGCTGGTAACTCTAATGAACTTATCCTCTGCAGCAGAGGTAACTCTGGTTCTTCCATTCCTGTGGCGGTCCTCATGGGAGCCAGTTTCATCATAGCGCCTGATGGTTTTTGCGACTGCACTTGAAGAAACGTTCAAATTTCTTGAAATGTTCTGTATTGACTGACCATGTCTTAAAGTAACGATGGACTGTTGTTTCTCTTTCCTTATTTGAGCTGTTCTTACCATAATAATGAACTTGGTCTTTTACCAAATAGGGCTATCTTCTGTATACCTAAAATATATTTTGATTAGTTTTAAATGTTTTTTGGTTACTACATGATTCCATATGTGTTATTTCATAGTTGTCATGTCTTCACTATTATTATTTTACAATGTGGGAAAAAAATAACAATTCAAGAAATCCTTCAATGAGTAGGTGTGTCCAAACTTTTGACTGGTACTGTATGTATGTATGTATGTATGTATGTATGTATGTATGTATGTATGTATGTATGTATGTATGTATGTATGTATGTATGTATGTATGTATGTATGTATGTATGTATGTATGTATGTATGTATGTATGTACAGTGAGGGAAAAAAGTATTTGATCCCCTGCTGATTTTGTATGTTTGCCCACTGACAAAGAAATGATCAGTCTATAATTTTAATGGTAGGTTTATTTGAACAGTGAGAGCCAGAAAAACAAAACAAAAATCCAGAAAAACGCATGATGTTACAAATTGATTTGCATTTGAATGAGGGAAATAAGTATTTGACCCCCTCTCAATCAGAAAGATTTCTGGCTCCCAGGTGTCTTTTATACAGGTAAGCTGAGATTAGGAGCACACTCTTAAAGGGAGTGCTCCTAATATCAGCTTGTTACCTGTATAAAAGACACCTATCCACAGAAGCAATCAATCAGATTTCAAACTCCCCACCATGGCCAAGACCAAAGAGCTCTCCAAGGATGTCAAGGACAATATTGTAGACCTACACAAGGCTGGAATGGGCTACAAGACCATCGCCAAGCAGCTTGGTGAGAAGCTGACTACAGTTGGTGCGATTATTCGCAAATGGAAGAAACACAAAAGAACTGTCAATCTCCCTCGGCCTGGGGCTCCATGCAAGATCTCACCTCGTGGAGTTGCAATGATCATGGGAACGGTGAGGAATCAGCCCAGAACTACACGGGAGGATCTTGTCAATGATCTCAAGGCAGCTGGGACCATAGTCACCAAGAAAACAATTGGTAACACACTACGCCGTGAAGGACTGAAATCCTGCAGCGCCCACAAGGTCCCCCTGCTCAAGAAAGCACATATACAGGCCCGTCTGAAGTTTGCCAATGTTTGAAAATGTTAACTGTGTTAGAGCGTTCTCAACAAACACTATTTTTAGACCAGGTAGCCATTACTCTTTCCAAAGTCAAAACAGAACTTAATTTATTAGATAAGACAGAGAGCAGAATTTGCCATCCATCAAGTAAGACTCAACCATTATTTCCATGGTAATCGTCCCAGTCATTTACTGGCCAACAAGCTAAGCAGTAATGATCAATTGGCTGATAATAGCAACTATTGAATCTGAAACAGGGTAATTACTATCAGAACACAAATTAATCAAATATTCTCCCGCTTCTATAAAGAACTGTACACCTCTGATTGTAAATCCACACCAAGCCAGACTATGTCCATTCTAAAATAATGAAGAACTCCTCTCTCAACAGAAGAAGCCAGCTCACTGGGAGCCCAGATCTCTCTCAATGAACTCAAAAGGGCATTGGATAGCATGAATAAAGCCAAATCACCTGGGACGGTATTCATCCTGAGGTCTTTAAAATGTGGGAATCAATTAGGTCCACTGTTGCTCAAAATAATTAATACAGCCATTCACAAAGGTTCATTTGGGAGAGATGTGAATACAGCACTAATTTCACTTTTATAAAAAAAAAGGTAAGGATGCCACCCAGTGTTCTAACCATCGCTCCCTATCGTTGATAAACACAGATATTAAACTGTTTTCTAAAATGTTGTTGTCTCAAGACTTATTTACCCAAATTGGTCCACACTGACCAAAACGGGTTTGTTAAAAAGGCGTTTATCCTCGGATAATCACCATCGACTATTACATATCTTAGATGCTTCATCAGAAACAACAGCTCCTTAGAATGGTCATATCTCTTTTCTGTCTTGGAACACATGGGAATAGGCTCCAATTTCATTAATATCATTAAAATACTATATGTCAATCCTTCCAACCATAGTTATAAACAGGCAGTATCTGCTCTGCTGCATTCAGAATCAATATAAGAAGCAGACAAGGCGATCCAATTTCGCCTTTGCTATTCTTATCCATGGAACCCCTGGCCAAGGAAATTCGTCAAACCTACTTCTAGACAATGTATCTTAAAATCGCACCCTAACGCTTTGAAGAGCTATAAAATTAAACTAACCAATTCAGCCCTACTGCCTCTCAAGGCACCGATGGAGGACTCCATCTCTACTTATGGAATCCCAATAGTTTCCCATTTTAAATATTTGGGAGTAGATTGCTCCCCCTTCTGGCTATTAGGATAAAATGCATATTGCGGTACAAAGAGGGAAAGACGTAGACTATCTGTGCCAAACGTTCAACTGTATTTCCAGGCACTAGCATTTCACCACATCTTAAATTGGTTTAGACATGATTATTCTGCCCCCTGGCTGAGTATAGAGAGAAATATGGTGTCTGCTATTGCCCCGGAAGACATGGTCTTCACTGATACTGTAAATCCCTTAAACAATGTAAACTACGCTTTGGTCCCATTATTGCTCACACAATTTCTATTTGGCGCAAAATTGAAAAACAATGTAACTGGGAATCAAAATGGCATGCCCATACTCCCAACATTTCACAATAAAGCCTTGCGATCCGGAGAGCGGCCTTTTGCATCCCACCAATGGTCCAAATGTGGAATCCGTACCCTTATCGATATCATGAACAGTAATGGTTTGAGAACATTCCAAGATTTGAAAGACACATTCACATTACCAGGCAATTCCCTTTTTCTATATTTACAACTTAGGTCAGCTATGCTGGCCTATGGAGTCCCTTGGGAAACCCAACTACCGAACCATCCAATGATGGGATTTATAAATAAATTATCTGGGCTGAGTATACAAAACATTAAGAACACTGCTCTTTTCATGACAGACTGACCAGGTGAAAGCAATGATCCCTTATTGATGTAATTTGTTAAATCCACTTAAAATCTGTTTAGATGAAGGGGAGGAGACCGGTTAAAGAAGGATTTTTAAGCCTTGAGACATGGTTTGTGTATGTGTGCCATTCAGGGGGTGAATGGGGTATTGTAGTAGGTGCCAGGCACATCGGTTTGTCAAAAACTGCAACCGTGCTGGGTTTTTCCACACTCAACAGTTTCCCGTGTGTACACAACATTAAGAACACCTTCCTAATATTGAGTTGCACCGCCTTTTGTCCACAGAACAGCCTCAATTCGTTGGGGCATGGACTCTAGGTGTCAAAAGCGTTCCACAGGGATGCTGGCCCATGTTGACTCCAATGCTTCCCACAGTTGTGTCAAATTGGCTGGATGTCCTTTGGGTGGTGGACCACTCTTGATACACACAGGAAACTGTTGAGCATGAAAAACCTAGCAGCGTTGCAGTTTGTGACACACTCCAACCGTTGCGCCTGGCACCTACTACCATACCCCGTTCAAAGGCACTTCAATCTTTTGCCTATCCCATTCACCCTTTGAATGTCACACATACACAATCAATGTCTCAATTGTCTTAAAAAAACTAATTTTAACCATTCTCCTCCCCTTCATCTACACTGATTGAAGTGGATTTAACAAGTGACATCAATAAGGGATCATAGCTTTCACCTGGATTCACCTGGCCTGTCTGTGTCATGGAAAGAGCAGGTGTTCCTAATGTTTTGTACACTCAATGTATAAATTAATGGCGCAAGTAAGTCATAATAATCTATGCTGGTTATAGTAATTAAGTTAACGGCCCAGTGCAGTCAAAGTTCCGATTTTCCTGTGTTTTGTATGATTTTTGTACAACGGCTAATGAAACGAACACTATAAAAAAGTGTGAAAAAGTGTTATTTCCCGATAGTTGCTGGTTGAAAATACAACCCAGGACCTTCTATTCAGCAGGTTTTGTATGGGTTGTGGCTCGCCTCGTGTTTTTTCTCATCTCATAGCATGGAGGCGAAATAAGATATTTGACCGATTAATAAAGGGACCTCTGAAAATAACAGCTAGTTTTCAGGTTACATATCCCTCCCATTATGCCTCTGCCTCTTTCCACAATCCTAACTGTGATTAATGCACCGCTCTGGACCCCTTCCCCGCTCCCAGACAGTCCTAGCAAAATGCTCGCTTGAGAAATAGTTGTGCTGAAAAGCTAATATATATATATTTTATGTTAATGGTAAACTGCAATCAACTTAATTGTTACCCAGAAATTATTTGATATTGAGCCAAATACGGCTGCACTGGGCCAAGGGATAGTTCAGTGAAATGCATGCCAAGGCTCAAGCAAGGCTACTTACTTAAAATATTTAAATATTAGTTTCCTTACCTTGAAAGCAGCCTAATTTCATGCCCAAATCATCTCCCTTTTTTTGTTTAAACCAAGTAATTGGTAAGCAATTAAGCAACACAATCCATTTAAGAGATCATTTGGTCATTACATTTAAAACATGCTAAATGAGGATGATTGACTTACATTCGTTTTTGCTCTGAAAATGCAAATTTGACCATTTGTTGGCAATGGTAGTTTAACAAAACAGTTGCAGTCTCTCCTTGTCCATAGACTGCTTCTAAGGTAAGAAAACAAATATCAAAATATGTAATTTTGCTGATCTCTCTCTTTAATGTCATCATAGGTTATTGTTCTTTTTCCTTACACATTTAACAACATTTGTTTGGATGTTTCATCTTCAATATGTACATTTGTATGCTGCTCTAGTAATCTCAACAATCCACAATATAATTATTTACAAAACAAAAAGGGTATTTTGAGCCTCCGAGTGCATTCTACAGCAAAGTGATAGGGGGGGAGACATTCTTCTCGCTGTGAAAGGAGATAGTCTTTCGGCAGATTACCGACAGGCTCACTTTAGTCTCTTCAAAGCATGTGGATAATACTTGAGGAAGATTCTGCTGACTATGCCGTAGGTGTCCCCCTGCGGTTTGGAGGGGTACTTCCGCTTGTTGAAAACAAAGCCCTTCTCCACCTGGAAGACGGCCTGGTTGAAAGCGTCTTGCCTGAAGGGTCGGCCTCTCTCCAGGCACTCCACCAGGGTGTTAACAAACAGGCTCCATCGCTGGGAGTAGTAGTCTTCCATCAGGCCGCCCCACTCCTTGCTGGCATAGTCCAGAATGTTGCCCTCGGGCCCCCACAGGGTGATCTGGTTCCGGGCATTCATGTCGTACAGCCGAGCCTCCGCCTCATCCAGGGCCAGGGAGTGTGCCCGATCCAACCACGTCCCCAGCAGGAAGTGGCTGTTGCTGGACAGCAGGCGCTCCAGCTCGGGGAGGAGGTCGTACACCAGCACACCACCCGCCGTAAGGAGTTCAGGAAGCTTCTGGGCCTGGAAGGCATCCCGGATCTCGCGGTAGTAGTCGGTGGTGAGAAGCTGCAGAACCTGCCGGGTGACGTCCACCAGGTCGTAGCGGAACGTCTCCCGGGCCATGAGAGGCCAGGCCGCCTGGTACAACAGCCTCCAGGCCTCGTACAGGTCGGCCCGCTGGTACCACACCTCCGTGTTCATGTGCAGCGAGGGCCGGTGCACCAGCGGACTGTGGTTGTGGTTCTTGTAGTGGGGCACGGTGCAATTGTAAATGCTAGCAAAAAGCAGTCTCCAAGCGGCTGTCAGGTTCTCGTGGGTGCTGCCGTAGCGGCGAACCGCATACAGCGACACCCACTTGGCCAGGTTGACTGGCTCTTTGCGCCACGCCAACTCGCTCATCAGCTCGTACACCACAGGGTTCTGCTCAATGCCCTCCGGCGCCAGCCCGAGCCCAACCAGGGTGGAGTTGGGGAAGGCGAGTGCATCGAACGGCCCAGAGTTGATGCTCTCCACCGTGCCAAAGAGCCCGCTGTTGCCGCCAAAGTTGTGAAGCATGCACCATATGAAGGGCTGGCCGTAGAAAGACTTGGTTAAGGAGAACGCCGGCGTGGACTCTGCAAACAAGTCCAGCACGATCATCCGACCGATGGGAACTCCGTGCAGAAGGGCCTGAATCTGGGCAGGCTTCCAGAATGCTGTGTCATACACAAAGAGCCAGCCCTGCATCAGCCAAATGGCCCGGGGATCCACTGGAGACAAAAACAGATTTTGGGGTGAGGGAGAAGAAAGGCAGAGCTCTTTTTATGGGCAAGGGGTCTGTGTACAACCCCCACCGGTGGCACTATGGCCGGTCAGCCTGGGGTTATGAAACTAGGACAATTACATTAATTACAACCCAATGTATACTGCCATTTGAACAGCCCGCTCACTGACGTGGCCGGCATTCCCGGGAGAGAAAAACTACTAACACGTTAGCGGCAAACAAAGCTAGTGTCCGCTAATGAACAGACTGCAGTTTTTGCGTCGTTCGGCGTGCACGTCTCACCTGAGGTCATTGTGGCGAAGACGGCGCGGCTGACCGCGGACAAGTAGGTGGGGTCCGAGGAGGTCGGCGTCATCTCGTTGAAGGTGTCTGTGTTGTAGATGTGGTCTGTGCCAAACTGCTTGACCAGCTGAGACAGGAACAGGGAGCCGATCGAATGGAAGAGGGGGTCACGGGGGTCCAGGGTGTAGGCGCAGGAGTAGCTGCAGTTGAAATGGCTCCAGGGCGCCAGTTTGGTCACGTTGGCTTTCGGAAAGAGCCTAGGAAATGGAACAAACAAGGACTGAACAATCCAGGAAAACATTGTTGCCGAGCACATTGATCTTAACTGATTCAAATACCGCAAAAAGGCAATTTATTTGGTATTCCAACAACAACAAATATATAACGGAAGCCAAGGATTGAGGAAAACAGTTTTGAATCAGCAGTCATACCTGGCGATGCCCTGAGGCACAATCCCAGAGAAAGCCGGCAGGACAGGCAGCATTCCAAAGGATCTCATTCGGTCTAAAATCTTGAACTGCAGTGCAGAAGAAATATATTACATATTGTACCAGTCAAAGTTTGGACACACCTACTCATTCAAGGGTTTTTCTTTATTTTTACTATTTTCTACATTGTAGAATAATAGTGAAGATATCAAAACTAACACGTATGGAATCATGTAGTAACCAGAAAAGTGTTAAACAAATCAAAATATATTTTATATTTGAGATTCTTCAAATAGCCACCCTTTGCCTTGATGACAGCTTTGCACACTCTTCGCATTCTCTCAACCAGCTTCATGAGGTAGTCACCTGGAATGCATTTCAACTAACAGGTGCAACTTGTTAAAAAGTTATTTTGTGGAATTTCTTTCCTTCTTCAATCAATCAATTTTATTTTATATAGCCCTTCTTACATCAGCTAATATCTCGAAGTGCTGTACAGAAACCCAGCCTAAAACCCCAAACAGCTAGTAATGCAGGTGTAGAAGCACGGTGGCTAGGAAAAACTCCCTAGAAAGGCGAAAACCTAGGAAGAAACCTAGAGAGGAACCAGGCTATGAGGGGTGGCCAGTCCTCTTCTGGCTGTGCCGGGTGGAGATTATAACAGAACCATGCCAAGATGTTCAAAAATTTTCATAAGTGACAAGCATGGTCAAATAATAATCAGGAATAAATCTCAGTTGGCTTTTCATAGCCGATCATTAAGAGTTTGAAAACAGCAGGTCTGGGACAGGTAGGGGTTCCATAACCGCAGGCAGAACAGTTTAAACTGGAATAGCAGCAAGGCCAGGCGGACTGGGGACAGCAAGGAGTCACCACGGCCGGTAGTCCCGACGTATGGTCCTAGGGCTCAGGTCTCTCAGTTGGCTTTTCATAGCCGATCATTAAGAGTTGAAAACAGCAGGTCTGGGACAGGTAGGGGTTTCGTAGCCGCAGGCAGAACAGTTGAAACTGGAATAGCAGCAAGGCCAGGCGGACTGGGGACAGCAAGGTGTCATCATGCCCGGTAGTCCTGACGTATGGTCCTAGGGCTCAGGTTCTCAGAGAGAAAGAGAGAACGAGAGAATTAGAGAGAGCATACTTAAATTCACACAGGACATGGATAAGACAGGAGAAGTACTCCAGGTATAACCAACTAACCCCAGCCCCCCGACACATAAACTACTGCAGCATAAATACTGGAGGCTGAGACAGGATGCGTTTGAGCCAATCTTAATGCGTTTGAGCCAATCAGTTGTGTTGTAACAAGGTAGGGGTGGTATATAGAAGATAGCCCTATTTGGTAAAAGACCAAGTCTATATTATGGCAAGAACAGCTCAAATAAGCAAAGAGAAACAACAGTCCATCATTACTTTAAGACATGAAGGTCAGTCAATCCAGAAAATTTCAAGAACTTGGAATGTTTCTTCAAGTGCAGTCGCAAAAACCATCAAGCGCTATGATGAAACTGGCTCTCATGAGGACCGCCACAGGAAAGGAAGACCCAGAGTTACCTCTGCTGCAGAGGATACGTTCATTAGAGTTACCAGCCTCAGAAATTGCAGCCCAAATAAATGCTTCACAGAGTTCAAGTAACAGACACATCTCAACATCAACTGTTCAGAGGAGTGTGTGAATCAGGCCTTCATGGTCGAATTGCTACAAAGAAACCACTACTAAAGGACACCAATAATAAGAAGAGACTTGCTTGGGCCAAGAAACATAAGCAATGGACATTAGACTGGTGGAAATCTGTCCTTTGGTCTGATGAGTCCAAATTTGAGATTTTTGGTTCCAACCGCCGTGTCTTTGTGAGACGCAGAGTAAGTGAACGGATGATCTCCGCATGTGTCGTTCCCACCGTGAAGCATGGAGGAGGAGGTGTGATGGTGCTTTGCTGGTGACACTGTCATTTATTTAGAATGCAAGGCACACTTAACCAGCATGGCTACCACAGCATTCTGCAGCGATACGCCATCCCATCTTGTTTGCGCTTAGTGGGACTATCATTTGTTTCTCAACAGGACAATGACCCAAAACACACCTCCAGGCTGTGTAAGGGGTATTTGACCAATGAGAGTGATGGAGTGCTGCATCAGATGACCTGGCCTCCACAATCACCTGACCTCAACCCAATTGAGATGGTTTGGGATGAGTTGGACCGCACCATCTCAAGAATGTTGGAAAAGCATTCCTCATGAAGCTGATTGAGAGAATGCCAAGAGTGTGCAAATCTGTCATCAAGGCAAAGGGTGGCTACTTTGAATAATCTCAAATATAAAATATATACATTTTTTTAACACTTTTTTGGTTACTACATGATTCCATATGTGTTATTTCATAGTGTTGATGTCTTCACTATTATTCTACAATGTAGGAAATAGTACAAATAAAGAAAAACCCTTGATGAGTAGGTGTTTCCAATATTTTGACTGGTAGTGTATATCATTATTATTCCAAATGCAGGGGGGAACCCATGTTTGTATGTAGACCAATCAAAATGCTAGTACTTGGAGGTAGAGCTGCTTCACATGCCAGGACTGTGGTAGGGGTCCGCCCCACTGGAACAGGTTCCCCATACGGTTCCAAGCTAGGAAGGCGGGGCCGGTGAAGAAGTGGTCAATTTCAGTCTGGTTCAGCCCCAGTGAGAGGTACACCTAATCCATCAAAAACAGCTAGATGTCAGAGTTGCCATTTTGAACACTGGTCTAAAATACAATACAGTTTTAGGACAAAATATGAGTTTAAATAGGAAAAAGTTAGCAAAAAATTACTTTGCACTTTTACCTGGCATTACCCACACCTCTTAGTAGGAAATTAGTTGTAATACGCACTCCAGTTTGCTCCACCTCAGCACACACACACACACACACACACACCACACAGTATGGGATCTCGTTACCTCTTGCCACAAGGCCTCTTGTCCAGTAAATGCCAAAGGCAGATTGATGCCATTGAGTGCCATCCAGTCGATCTCTCTCTGCCATCGTGGCCAGTCCCACCACACTGTGGAGTAACTCTGAGTGCATACGTTCTGATAGTACCTGAATCTGGAAACAAGAGAAAGACATTACCAGGGAGCTACACTGGGGCGTCGGGGAAAACATTGGTTTAGCTGCTACACTGGACCCATAACGTTTTTCCGGCGTCAGCAGAGCGCAAGCCACTTGATCAATTATTGTGCGTGAGCCGCGTGTCGAATTATGGAAAATAGAATGCTGCTTACGTCCAGGTTTCATTTAAATGAATAGGAGCATCTCAAGCTTGGCAAAAGTTACGTGTCCAGTGTAGGAGGCCTGTTAGTCATTACATCAGGGGTCTACAACAGGTCGATCGCGAGCTCCCAGAAGCAAAACAATTCTTAAAGTCCATAAACAAATGTATTTGTTCGCGCAAACTGTCAAACAAATCTCACAAATATCCGACAGTTTAAGCTCCTGGCTACTATCCAATCAAAGCCACATTTACATTATCCCACCGTGGTTAGACAAAATTGGCATAAAAAGCCAAACATACCACAATCTGTAAATTAATTTCAAGACATATTGCCAATATCAAGTTCAAAGTGGAATGAATCACATCGCGCACAGTCTGAACTTGAAGATGGGGGAAAAAGTAATGGCGTAAGCTGGATAGCTAGTGGCGCTATTACGGATGGGCTAGTGGCTAAATACAAATCAAAAACGCATCCTTACCAGTTTAAAATCATCATGAGTGCCGAGGCTAAATCACACCGGCTCAAAAAGCACTGGTAGACAACAGTGTCAAGCCTCATTAAAAAGGTAATGCTGAAGGGAAATTTCACCGCTGCTCTTTCACAGGCTATTTTATGTTAATAACATATTAAAATGGGCAATGTGCCAAAGAATTTCCTCACTACATGCAAATGCGAGCATTTCTGCATCTCACCACTAGAAACAGGCCATCTGCATTTCCTGTTTGTAAGCAAACCCCAATATCCAGAATTTTACAGCGATTTCAGAACGTAGTACCACCCCTGCCGAGGTGGATCCAGTTGAGAATGGGTGTCAACACATAGCTAACGTTACTCACTGGACCGACCACTCGTTCATAGTTATTCGCAAGCTGATGGTCTATTTATTTTTGTGTTGACAACAACTGTCAAGTTTAGTCATGGTGTGGTGCTCAGTACCTAGATGTGCAAACTACAAGCAAGCAGAGGCTGCTGGGGTAACATTTCATTGGTTCTCTTACTAAGAGGTCGAGCAGAGGTAACGTAGCTAACTTAGCTAGCTAAAGAACTACATTTGTTTATCTAAACCAAATTCTAGCTAGCTTTCATAATACGCTGGGTAGACATTCCAAAGCAAATCTATGTAATTAGCCAGCTGCTATCTGGCGATGTGATTTGTAACTTAGCAAGCTAATGTTAGCTGCGTTAAATTAGGTTAGCTACAGACTACCGGACCGTATCTAACTAGCCTCTGCAGTAGTTAGTTGGCTAGCTAACTTGACTGGCCTGTGTGTTCTATCTACAGTCCGATCCCGCCAACATCTGAGGTGGCATCAACATCAAGCTCAGCAACAGGAACTAGTGCAAGTCACCTTTGCTAAATCTTTCCTTGACTCCATGATGAGCAAATAAATACTCATTTTGTTACGTTACAACCTTATTCTAAAATTGATTAAATACATTTTAAAAATCATCAATCTACACACAATACCCCATAATCACAAACCGAAAAACAGGTTTAGATATTTTTCCAAATGTATTACAAAGAAAAAACAGAAATACCTTATTTACATAAGTATTCAGACCCTTTGCTATGAGACTCGAAATTGAGCTCAGGTGCATCCTGTTTCCATTGATCATCCTTGAGATGTTTCTACAACTTGGAGTCCACCTGTGGTAAATTCAATTGATTGGACATGATTTGGAATGGCACACAACTGTCTATATAAAGTCCCACAGTTGACAGTGCATGTCAGGGCAAAAACCAAGCCATGAGGTCGAAGGAATTGTCCACATAGCTCCGAGAAAGGATTGTGTCGAGGCACAGATCTAGGGAAGGGTACCAAAAAATGTCTGCAGCATTGAAGGTTCTCAAGAACACAGTGGCCTCCATCATTCTTAAATGGAAGAAGTTTGGAACCACCAAGACTCTTCCTAGAGCTGGACCCCCGGCCAAACTGAGCAATCAGGGAAGAAGGGCCTTGGCAGGGAGGCGACCAAGAACCTGATGGTCACTCTGACAGAGCTCCAGCGTTCCTCTGTGGAGATGGGAGAACCTTCCAGAAGGACAACCATCTCTGCAGCACTCCACCAATCAGGCCTTTATGGTCAGTAGCCATGCGGAAGCCACTCCTCAGTAAAAGGCACATGAGTTTGCCAAAAGGCACCTAAAGGACTCAGACCATGAGAAACAAGATTCTCTGGTCTGATGAAACCAAGATTGAACTCTTTGGCCTGAATGCCAAGCGTCACGTCTGGAGGAAACCTGGCACCATCCCTATGGTGAAGTATGGTGGTGGTGGCAGCATCATGCTGTGGTGATGTTTTTCAGTGGCAGGGACTGGGAGACTAGTCAGGATCGAGGCAAAGATGAACGGAGCAAAGTACATTTACATTTTAGTCATTTAGCAGACGCTCTTATCCAGAGCGACTTACAGTTAGTGAGTGCATACAATGTTTATTATAATTTTTTTATTTGGACATAATTTTTATACTGGCCCCCCGTGGGAATCGAACCCACAACCCTGCCGTTGCAAACGCCATGCTCTACCAACTAAGCTACATCCCTGCCGGCCATTCCCTCCCCTACCCTGGACGACGCTGGGCCAATTGTGTGTGGGTTCGATTCCCACGGGGGGCCAGTTTAAAAATAATGTCCAAACAAAAATAAAAAATAAGCCTGGATTCGAACCAGGATCTCTAGTGGCACAGCTAGCACTGCGATGCAGTGCCTTAGACCACTGCGCCACTCGGGAGACCATAATACCAAAGTACAGAGAGATCCTTGATGAAAACCTGCTCCAGCGTGCTCAGGACCTTAGACTGGGGCAAAGGTTCACCTTCCAACAGGACAACGACACTAAGCACACAGCCAAGACAACGCAGGAGTGGCTTCAGGACAAGTCTCTGAATGTCCTTGAGTGGCCCAGCCAGAGCCCGGACTTGAACCTGCTCTAGCATATCTGGAGAGACCTGAAAGTAGTTGCGCAGCAACGCTCCCCATCCAACCTGACAGAGCTTGAGAGAATCTGCAGAGAAGAATGGGAGAAACTCCCCAAATACAGGTGTGCCAAGCTTGTAGCGTCATACCCAAGAAGACTCAAGGCTGTAATCGCTGCCAAAGGTGCTTCAACAAAGTACTGAGTAAAGCGTCTGAATACTTATGCAAATGTGATTTCAGTTTTTTATTTTTAATACATTTGTAAACATTTGTAAAAACGTGTTTTGCTTCATCATTATGGGGTATTGTGTGTAGATTGATGAGGGGAAAAAAACGATTTAATCAATTTTAGAATAAGGCTGTAACGTAACAAAATGTGGAAAAAGTGAAGGGGTCTGAATACTTTCTGAATGCACTGTATACTGAGCTAGGCATAAACATGGTTTGTGTCTTGTGGTAATAGTTGGTGTGTTATTAGTAGGCTACAACGTCTACTGTAGTTCTCTGTATTATGGAGGCTTAGTTTATTGTTTATGCAAAGCTTAAAGTCTAAATTGGAGAAAAGCAGAGTTACTAGTAAGGAGATGTGTGGGTGACTGACTGGTGCCTGTTGGGGGTGGGTATTGTGTGTGAAGGTTAGTATGCATGATCTATTGACACGAGGGGGGTGGGTATACATAGTACCTTGCTTTAGTGCGTATTGATTGGGACAAAGTAGTAAAATGTTGGCTAATCACTGACTAGTGTATGTTCTACAGACTAATCTTGCTGCTGAACTTGACACCAGCGTTAGTAATACAGATCCTGTAGACTCATTGGATGAAAGCTTCAGCCGGGAGCAAGCTCATGCTCAACATCATCTGATCTCAGCCAAATCATAATTGACCTACACTTCACTGGTGATGTCGAGTCATAGGAAAAACTGCCCCATGCTTGCCATGCACTTTACAATCCAACCACTGTGTGCATGATGACATAGCTGCGGTTAGCTGAGGTGCGACTAATGCACTATGGATAATTAAAGGGTACAAATGTCCACAGCCCTCACGGTAAACAAGGAAAACTCGATTGTAACAATGCTCCGTTCTTCACACCCCACTGATTTTCGCTTTAAAGGGTCCGGCCACAGCACAAATGTCCCCAGCCCTCACGGTAAACAAGGAAAACTCAATTGTTACAATGCTCTGTTCTTCACCCCCCCACCTGATTTTCGCAGAAGAGAGCCAAAACACTGAACTGGTCATATGCAAACGCTGACACTCCGAGAGAGAGTACACACATATTTCACATGCAGGGTCAAACGGGAATGTGTGATGTATATTTTTCCCACGTTCACCGCTATTGTCTGCCGATTTAATGAACGAGCCTAGATTGTAACGAGCCTACGTAGGCAGGGGTCGTTACACTATCCTCTCAGTCTGTAGCGGTGCATTGGTAAAATCACGGAGGAAGCCAAGCCAGGAAAAAAAAAGCCATATTACAACTTGTGTTGTGATAATTGCGTTGTTTGCTCTATTACCTGTTAGTTCATATCCCTTGCCACCGTGATATATAGGCCTTAGGCCGAGACAATAAGAAGACACAGCGGCAGAATACATTTAACCACACCTTTGTTTCATCACAAAACCGGAGAGCAACATCTGTCTGGTGAAGTCCACAAACAAACAGTTACATGACCTACTACAGAATGGTCAAGCAAGTTAATGTTTCAGACATTTTTCGGACTACTAAACAACTATTGATTTAGAACCACAGAGTTACCGCAAGTCGCAAAGAAAACAGGAGCTGCCTCCACTATTCCAGCACCATTTCAACTTCAATCTTTCAACATCACCTTATGCCTAGTCTACTACAGTGACAACTAAGATACCAAAAACAATTTAGTCCAGTCAACGTAAGCTAAATATGATGTAGGTGTCCATGGTACTGATTTCTGTTTGTGTGCGTGCAAGTAAAAAAAAAACATGTTACACTCAGATACGCCAATGCCATCCTCCTCTCTTTCATGACTGTCATTCAGAATACACGTTTAGATTTTGTTGTCCTAGGTTACCTGGCTAAAATGCTTGCTCGCTAGCCTAACTTCCTTTCATGGGCAACGATGCACCAGGCCAGCTAGTTAACATTAGCCTACTACATATTGAACTTCCATGCTCTCAGGCCATGGGCACAATGTGTATGAATGTATGGTTGGATTAGAATCGCCATTATAATCATTGGGCAGTATGGAGAATTAAGTAAAACCACAAGTCCAAATCCCTATCTCCATCCATGGCTAATTTAGGAAAGGGACGATTTTATCTAGCTTGCTAGCCACAGGAGGACAACACAACGAGATGCAACAATTCAATTTTTTCTGTAAATGAAGTTTTGCTTGTGATTGGAGTGAAACCAAATCCAAACAGACTTCCCTTTAGGGCTGTCCCGGACTGATAAAAAGTTTGTCAACCTCGAGTAATCTGTTCTTTCGACCGATCGGTCAAAATTTAAAAATGTGTATTTCTCCCTATATAGACACACCCTATGTGTTTTAATAATAAAATCAACTATATGTAGGCTACTGAGCTTGTCTGATGCTTTAAGCACACTGTAATTAAATAATTAAGACACAAATGACTGGAGGGAGCCAGAGATCAAGATAGCCAAAACAAAAATAAAAAAAACTGTTGGCCTTTGCAGATTCTGCTGTTATGCTCCTGCTGTTACGCTCCAAATAGGCTACACCAGGGGTCGGTTTATCTTACAATTTCTACCGATCTGCATGCCAGTTATGAGTTTTATCTGCATATTTTCGTGGAATAGTTTCATTTCATTTATATTAAAGTCTTCGTATCTCAAAATTCTAAAATTAACTTCTATTGCCATTGCCAACTATGTAAAAATAGCCTACATAGAGCCAACAAATAAAAACACTGCAGCTTGCAGGTAGAAAATATCCTGATGAAAATAAATATCCTATAAATCACATTGGCTACGCATGGCCTGTCTGTAAGGAACTTGAAATATTGTATCAACTATTAAGATGGGTCAGGCCTGAAGCTTGAGCTAGCAAACTTGCAACATTGTATAAAATATTCTGGGCCCTCAGAGTTTCCTGCGACAGACACAGCTGTAGGCTATTTGCACAAGGGATAAGAAGTAAATCAGGTATGCCTATTTTATGACGTTTCCACCAGATCAGAGCATGACATTTTCCCCCCCTTCATGCTGAGTTATCAAAAGAGAGCTGCAAATATTTTTCAAATAGGCTACGTTGAGGAACTATTGTCATTCTCAATGGATGTAAAAACTGACTTGCTGTTTGAGGTGAAGAAAAACGTTCCACACTGGTGGTGAGTTAAGACAATCAGAAATACTATCAGATCCCCAAATGGGCACATTTATAGGCCTACATTTGCACGCAGGCCAGGTAGCCCGTGCCTACTTCTATGTATAAATCAGGTGCGCGTCCTTACTCAACATTGACAGGAGCGCTACAAATTCAACAATGAATAAACTGACAACTCCTAAACGGAATGAAATAAACCAAAACCTGTTCCTCACAAGTGTAGCTTAGATTGTGCAAACAACGTGTCCACTTCGAAAATGAGAACGGTAAAAGACTAATAATAATATACTGAATGCATTAACAGAAATGACCGTAAACAAACACATGAGAAATTATGGGAATTAACGGTAAATGTACTACTGGTGAGCCACCCCCGTGGCCTATGCAATGGATTAGTCCACTGAGACAGGCGTGAATCAGACAGGTGTCTCATATGCCATGTTCCTTATGTTTCCAAAAACCGTACTACAAGCGATGTGTGTTCACCTTCAGACTGAGCGTCTGGGCTCTTAACAAAAGTCCCCCCGGGAAGAAGATACATTCATCAATAGGCGGTAAAGATAGTTAGCGTCTATGAATGAGGTAACTTGCTCACTGCTCCAATAAGGATCTCACTAGGAGATCGTAACAAGCCAAGGGTTCTAAAGGCTGTATGTATGCACTGCATAGCGTTCTCATATTTGTGATGGAACTAGATTTTCACACCTGAGCTGCTTTTTAAAAGCTTCTAAACCTAAATTGATAATCCCAACCATTCAATAAAAGACAGGCCCTATTTGAGATATTTGAATTAGTTAAACTCGAAAAATGTGTGTAAGATGCAAATGATATTGATAATGCACAACATGCCATTGAGTTCTGCATACATAGTTACATCCTGCATACATGTACGTAAATCCAGACTCCATTTAGTATGATTTGTAATGTTTCGTATGGTATGTAATAATTTGTGGATGTCCATCACCCACTTCATATGATATGTTACAAATGACAATTCGTATTATATGTTACAAATTTGCTAAATGTACAATATGTCACACATTTCAGAATGTACAATATGTTTTGAGTTTGCAAATGTATGATATGAATTCTAGCTAGGTGGCTAACATTTGCTAGCTGGCTAACAGTTAGGTTAGGGTTATGTTTAGGAGTTAGGTTAAAGCGTTAAGGTTGGGGTTAGGGGAAGGGTTAGCTAACATGCTAAGTAGTTGCAAAGTAGCTCAAAAGTAGTAAGTAGTTGAAAAGTTGCTAATTAGCTAAAATTGCCCATGATGAGTTTCGAACTTGCAACTTTTGGGTTAGTAACCATAACCTTAAGTAACCATCTGTCTTATGTAACCATACCAAACATAACATATCTTACTAATTTTGTCACGTATTTACGTTTACTATGTTACGTCTAGTCTATGAGCCCAGATTGCCCTATTTCATCCTGTGAGGACTGTACTATCTCCACATAAAGTTTCGTTCACTTACCTGTGTTGGGTGCTGATGCGCAGTACGCCTGTGAGTTGCGGCAAAGGGCGAGGAATGTTTAGTTGATTACCTGACCACGATACGTGACAATTACAGAAGTATTTTAAGTAATTGTAAATCCCAGAGGCGACAGCCACCCCAGTGCTGCCTGTGGCTATGATTTTATTGTTTTTCGCCGACCGGAGCTCACATACTTCCAAACTATCATTGGATAATGTTCTGTTGACTAACACTATGAACTCACGAGATCTATTTCCAAGTAGACGCCTCAGAAGTTCCACTACAGCTCTTCCCTGAGTCTTGTCGTTGGCTTGCGGTTTTAAATGCGCTAGAGTCTGAAACTCGCAATGTGCTGATAAATGAGAGACTACTACAAGTAAAGCAAGGCTATAAATATATTTAAATCTCATTTTGATCACAGTCAACTCAAGCAAAAGCGTTATATGCGTCCGTTAAATAAAATACGAGTTTGGTCAACTTGCAGGCAAACAGGAAGTTTTCGGTTTGTGGAAATACTCTGTGCCAATCAGAGTGTGATTTTTTTGGAGTCAATCAAAGTATAAAACCAATCACAGTCGAGAGGTTGTTAAATGGTAAAGTCACTGACAATAATTGTAACCTGATGAAGTCTGATTGAGGAAATTAGATGTATTTGGAAGACATGTGCCTGTATTTAGGTATACAAAGGCCAAGGGAAATTCATCAGCAAAACGTCACAAATTATGTTATATGCATTTTCAAGGTTGGACCTACAGTAGGCCCTATATGTAAAAAAAAAAAGTCCGGACCTCTCAATCTGATTGGCGTTCACCCGCCCATTCCAACCAATCAGGATGCGTAGGCACTCCAGGGCCCCGCCTCCGACACTTCATGCAAGTGCGTGTTTACATGCTGTCGCAAGAAGAAGAAATTGTTGTGCTGACGGGCTGGTTTTCTTTCACTAGTTACCCCCAGCCACAAAGTTTGTTAGGAAGAAGTTTGAAGCGTTGTTGCTAGCACTGTCTGGTTGTATTTACCATATGCATGCTACCTCGTCCAATTAGTATTGTTTAGTCATTGCTACACGAGTATTTATTGAGTGCAACTAGCCTACTCATTATTAAGTGATATAGCAATAGTTATATTGTTTACATCACAGGAGGTTGGTGGCACCTTAATTGGGGAGGACGGGCTTGTGGTATTGGCCAGAGCGGAATCAGTGGAATGTTATCAAATACATCAAACGCATGGTTTCTATGTGTTTGATGCCATTTAATTCACTCCGTTCCAGCCATTATTATGAGCTGTCCTCCCTTCAGCAGCCTCCACTGGTTTACATGCTACCTCTGAAAAGTATAGCCTCTCTTGTGCACCTGCACATGCGCAGTTACTAATTGCCTCATAAGCTCTGTAGCCAGGCCAGAGAGGGCCATACATCTTAATAACCCTAGGCTTAGTTCTCTCTCCCTCTCTGGCAATATGTCTACATTGCTGATGTGTGAATATCCCTGTGTTAGCCTGTATAATTATTGCATTTGTTGATTTGCTTTTATCAGGGCATATGTTTACACATCCTGATATCTATTTATAGTTTGCATGTCTATTTTTGATTTGCATGTATGTATCTCTTAGTATCTTGTAAATGGATCCTCATGATTGCATTGTCTCTCCCTTTTTAGAACCACACATATGTAAAAATCTTCAAATGGAAACAGCTTTTACATTTACATTTACATTACATTTACGTCATTTAGCAGACACTCTTATCCAGAGCGACTTACAAATTGGTGCATTCACCCTATAACCAGTGGGATAACCACTTTACAATTTATTTATTTTATTTTATTTATTATTTATTTTTTTGGGGGGGGGGGTAGAAGGATTACTTTATCCTATCCCAGGTATTCCTTAAAGAGGTGGGGTTTCAAATGTCTCCGGAAGGTGGTGAGTGACTCCGCTGTCCTGGCGTCGTGAGGGAGCTTGTTCCACCATTGGGGTGCCAGAGCAGCGAACAGTTTTGACTGGGCTGAGCGGGAACTATGCTTCCGCAGAGGAAGGGGAGCCAGCAGGCCAGAGGTGGATGAACGCAATGCCCTCGTTTGGGTGTAGGGACTGATCAGAGCCTGAAGGTACAGAGGTGCTGATCCCCTCACAGCTCCATAGGCAAGCACCATGGTCTTGTAACAGATGCGAGCTTCAACTGGAAGCCAGTGGAGTGTGCGGAGGAGCGGGGTGACGTGAGAGAACTTGGGAAGGTTGAACACCAGACGGGCTGCAGCATTCTGGATGAGTTGTAGGGGTTTAATGGCACAGGCAAGGAGCCCAGCCAACAGCGAGTTGCAGTAATCCAGACGGGAGATGACAAGTGCCTGGATTAGGACCTGTGCCGCTTCCTGTGTAAGGCAGGGTCGTACTCTCCGAATGTTGTAGAGCATGAACCTGCAGGATCGGGTCACCGCCTTGATGTTAGCGGAGAACGACAGGGTGTTGTCCAGGGTCACGCCAAGGCTCTTCGCACTCTGGGAGGAGGACACAACGGAGTTGTCAACCGTGATGGCGAGATCATGGAACGGGCAGTCCTTCCCCGGGAGGAAGAGCAGCTCCGTCTTGCCAGGGTTCAGCTTGAGGTGGTGATCCGTCATCCATACTGATATGTCTGCCAGACATGCAGAGATGGGATTCGCCACCTGGTTATCAGAAGGGGGAAAGGAGAAGATTAGTTGTGTATCGTCAGCGTAGCAATGATAGGAGAGGCCATGTGAGGATATGACAGAGCCAAGTGACTTGGTGTATAGGGAGAATAGGAGAGGGCCTAGAACTGAGCCCTGGGGGACACCAGTGGTGAGAGCACGTGGTGCGGAGACAGCTTCTCGCCACGCCACTTGGTAGGAGCGACCGGTCAGGTAGGACGCAATCCAGGAGTGAGCCGCGCCGGAGATGCCCAGCTCGGAGAGGGTGGAGAGAAGGATCTGATGGTTCACAGTATCAAAGGCAGCAGACAGGTCTAGAAGGACAAGAGCAGAGGAGAGAGAGTTAGCTTTAGCAGTGCGGAGAGCCTCCGTGACACAGAGAAGAGCAGTCTCAGTTGAATGACCAGTCCTGAAACCTGACTGGTTTGGATCAAGAAGGTCATTCTGAGAGAGATAGCAAGAGAGTTGGCTAAAGACGGCACGCTCAATAGTTTTGGAAAGAAAAGAAAGAAGGGATACTGGTCTGTAGTTGTTGACATCAGTGGGATCGAGTGTTGGTTTTTTGAGAAGGGGTGCAACTCTCGCTCTCTTGAAGACGGAAGGGACATAGCCAGCGGTCAAGGATGAGTTGATCAGCGAGGTGAGGTAGGGGAGAAGGTCACCGGAGATGGTCTGGAGAAGAGAGGAGGGGATGGGGTCAAGCGGGCAGGTTGTTGGGCGGCCTGCAGTCACAAGTCGCAAGATTTTATCTGGAGAGATAGAGGGGAGAAAGAAGTCAAAGCATAGGGTAGGGCAGTGTGAGTAGGACCAGCAGTGTCATTAGACTTAACAAACGAGGATCGGATGTTGTCAACCTTCTTTTCAAAGTGGTTGACGAAGTCATCCACAGAGAGAGAGGATGGGGGGGGGGGGGGGGGGGGGGATTCAGCAGGGAGGAGAATGTGGCAAAGAGCTTCCTAGGGTTAGAGGCAGATGCTTGGAATTTAGAGTGGTAGAAAGTGGCCTTAGCAGCAGAAACAGATGAAGAAAATGTAGAGAGGAGGGAGTGAAAAAAATGCCAGGTCGGCAGGGAGTTTAGTTTTCTTCCATTTCCGCTCCGCTGCCCGGAGCTCTGTTCTGTGAGCTCGCAATGAGTCATCAAGCCACGGAGCTGGAGGGGAGGACCGAGCCGGCCGGGAGGATAGGGGACACAGAGAGTCAAAGGATGCAGAAAGGGAGGAGAGGAGGGTTGAGGAGGCAGAATCAGGAGATTGGAGGGAGAAGGATTGAGCAGAGGGAAGAGATGATAGGATGGAGGAGAGAGTAGTGGGAGAGAGAGAGCGAAGGTTGCGGCGGCGCATTACCATCTTTGTAGGGGCAGAGTGAGTAGTGTTGGAGGAGAGCGAGAGAGAACAGGAAACAAAGTAGTGGTCGGAGACATGGAGGGGAGTTGCAGTGAGATTAGTAGAAGAGCAGCATCTAGTAAAGATGAGGTCAAGCGTATTGCCTGCCTTGTGAGTAGGGGGGGACGGTGAGAGGGTGAGGTCAAAAGAGGAGAGGCAGAGCGGCAGAGAGAAATGAGTCAAATGTAGACGTAGGGAGGTTGAAATCCCCCAAAACTGTGAGGGGTGAGCCATCCTCAGGAAAGGAACTTATCAAGGCGTCAAGCTCATTGATGAACTCTCCAAGGGAACCTGGAGGGCGATAGATGACAAGGATATTAAGCTTAAATGGGCTAGTGACTGTGACAGCATGGAATTCAAATGAGGAGATAGACAGATGGGTTAGGGGAAAAATTGAGAATGTCCACTTGGGAGAGATGAGGATTCCAGTGCCACCACCCCTCTGACCAGATGCTCTCGGGGTATGCGAGAACACATGGTCAGACGAGGAGAGAGCAGTAGGAGTAGCAGTGTTTTCAGTGGTAATCCATGTTTCCGTCAGCGCCATGAAGTCGAGGGACTGGAGGTTAGCATAGGCTGGGATGAAGTCAGCTTTGTTGGCAGCAGAACGGCAGTTCCAGAGGCTGCCTGAGACCTGGAACTCCAGGTGTGGGGTGCGTGCAGGGACCACCAGGTTAGAGAGGCAGCAGCCACGCGGTGTGAGGCGTTTGTGTAGCCTGTGCGGAGAGGAGAGAACAGGGATAGGCAGAGGCATAGTTGACAGGCTGTAACAAATGGCTACAATAATGCAGAGGAGATCGGAATGAAATGAACTAAACATCTGGGAAAGGAGAGAGTAGGGCCTCCCTCACCAAACTTCCACCTCAGAAACTATAATTGTTTCACTGAACCACCCGAATAAAAACTCTCCCAACTTCCACTTTAGAAATTAGAATTGTTGTGAACTACAGCGGTTCAATGTTTCAAGGAATAGACTCAACTTACTTTATTCAGCTAGCTAACTATGACACCATGGCTAACTAGCATGCTAGCATCCAATAACACACAGTTTAGCACCAATACTTGGTTACAACAAACTACCAATAGTGTGTTAACACACTAAACAGATAATTCGTGTCCGTGTCTAGTTCCTTTCATAACGCAGCAATAATTAAACGTTGGCTAGCTAGCACAAATATATTGTATTTATCTGCTACAGTACAGTTAGCTGGTCGTGTTGGCTAGCTAGCAATGGCTACTGTGTTGACTTTGTTTGAAAAACGGCTAGCTAGCTAGCTTCGTGCTACACCCGGCACCGCCGAATACAATGCTAACCTACAATAGCTACCCACAACAGCCCACGATGCCTAACTATGACGCCATAGCTAACTAGCATGCTAGCATCCAATAACACACAGTTTAGCACCAATACTTGGTTACAACAAACTACCAATAGTGTGTTAACACACTAAACAGATAATTAATGTCCGTGTCTAGTTCCTTTCATAACGCAGCAATAATTAAACGTTGGCTAGCTAGCACAAATATATTGTATTTAGCTGCTACAGTACAGTTAGCTGGTCGTGTTGGCTAGCTAGCAATGGCTACTGTGTTGACTTTGTTTGAAAAACGGCTAGCAAGCTGGCTTCGTGCTACACCCGGGACCGCCGAATACAATGCTAACCTACAATAACTACCCACAACAGCCCACGATGCCTAACTATGACGCCATAGCTAACTAGCATGCTAGCATCCAATAACACACAGTTTAGCACCAATACTTGGTTACAACAAACTACCAATAGTGTGTTAAGACACTAAACAGATAATTCGTGCTCTGGAGTGGTGTCATCTTCAATATCATTGAATGAGAGTGTCATTTGAGACACATTTGTCATGGTTACCTGGGGTTCCCCCGTAGCGACGCTGGCTGTTGCTCTGGAGTGGTGCCTCTTCCTGCCCCGGGGTGGTACCTCGGGGCCTATCCCTAATCCTTATAGCCCCTTCGATGGCTAGGACAGTTATGGCTAGCGGAGATCATTTCACTCCTCTACAACCATCCCTGGCAGCTGCTGTTATGGAGGGATGTGCTGACCCAAGCAAACTCCTCGTCCGGATATGCTGGCTCTTTGGGCCCGGCCCATGAGAGGATGAATTTAATGCAACAGGCCTACCGCTGAGAGTCGTGGACACTATTCAGAGTGCTAGGCCCCTTGTACACACTCACTTTATGACAATAAGGGGTGTGTGTTTGAGAGATCAGAAACAGATCATTCACTACCACTAGAGGTGCTTTGCTTTTTTCAGGACCTTTTTAAAAGCCTTTTCCACTGTGAAGGTGTACCTAGCTGCCCTCTCTGCCTGTCATATAGGCTTCGATAGTAATACAGTTTGAAAACATCCCTTTATTTTTCATTTAATGAAGGGTGTGCGTGGCTTATGCCCAGAGTCCAAGTGGATTGTTGTGGCAGAATTTGGGGTGAGCTGTTGTAACTTCTCAAGGGACATGTTCTGTTTTGAACTGTGATGTTATGCCTTGCATAGACTCCTGTTATGTCGGCACACTAACACAAGGCCATTGTGTTCTGGAACTGTTGCTCTTAGAAAAGAACTGTTGTGTAAACAATATGATTGTATTATAACCTCCCACTATACAGTGGGGAAAAAAAGTATTTAGTCAGCCACCAATTGTGCAAGTTCTCCCACTTAAAAAGATGAGAGAGGCCTGTAATGAGAGAGAAAAAATCCAGAAAGTCACATTGTAGGATTTGTAATGAATTGATTTGCAAATTATGGTGGAAAATAAGTATTTGGTCAATAACAAAAGTTTCTCAATACTTTGTTATATACCCTTTGTTGGCAATGACACAGGTCAAACGTTTTCTGTAAGTCTTCACAAGGTTTTCACACACTGTTGCTGGTATTTTGGCCCATTCCTCCATGCAGATCTCCTCTAGAGCAGTGATGTTTTGGGGCTGTCGCTGGGCAACACAGACTTTCAACTCCCTCCAAAGATTTTCTATGGGGTTGAGATCTGGAGACTGGCTAGGCCACTCCAGGACCTTGAAATGCTTCTTACGAAGCCACTCCTTCGTTGCCCGGGCGGTGTGTTTGGGATCATTGTCATGCTGAAAGACCCAGCCACGTTTCATCTTCAATGCCCTTGCTGATGGAAGGAGGTTTTCACTCAAAATCTCACGATACAAGGCCCCATTCATTCTTTGCTTTACACGGATCAGTCGTCCTGGTCCCTTTGCAGAAAAACAGCACCAAAGCATGATGTTTCCACCCCCATGCTTCACAGCAGGTATGGTGTTCTTTGGATGCAACTCAGCATTCTTTGTCCTCCAAACACGACGAGTTGAGTTTTTACTAAAAAGTTATATTTTGGTTTCATCTGACCATATGACATTCTCCCAATCCTCTTCTGGATCATCCAAATGCACTCTAGCAAACTTCAGACAGGCCTGGACATGTACTGGCTTAAGCAGGGGGACACGTCTGGCACTGCAGGATTTAAGTCCCTGGCGGCGTAGTGTGTTACTGATGGTAGGCTTTGTTACTTTGGTCCCAGCTCTCTGCAGGTCATTCACTAGGTCCCCCCGTGTGGTTCTGGGATTTTTGCTCACCGTTCTTGTGATCATTTTGACCCCACGGGTGAGATCTTGCGTGGAGCCCCAGATCGAGGGAGATTATCAGTGGTCTTGTATGTCTTCCATTTCCTAATAATTGCTCCCACAGTTGATTTCTTCAAACCAAGCTGCTTACCTATTGCAGATTCAGTCTTCCCAGCCTGGTGCAGGTCTACAATTTTGTTTCTGGTGTCCTTTGACAGCTCTTTGGTATTGGCCATAGTGGAGTTTGGAGTGTGACTGTTTGAGGTTGTGGACAGGTGTCTTTTATACTGATAACAAGTTCAAACAGGTGCCATTAATACAGGTAACGAGTGGAGGACAGAGGAGCCTCTTAAAGAAGAAGTTAAAGGTCTGTGAGAGCCAGAAATCTTGCTTGTTTCTGGGTGACCAAATACTTATTTTCCACCATAATTTGCAAATAAATTCATAAAAAATCCTACAACGATTCTCTGGGGAAAAAAATGCTCAATTTGTCTGTCATAGTTGACGTGTACCTATGATGAAAATTACAGGCCTCTCTAATCTTTTTAAGTGGGAGGACTTGCACAATTGGTGGCTGACTAAATACTTTTTCCCCCCACTGTATAAGGGACATGTAACCATTTATTATTTGAGTTCTTCCCTGTGAAATCAGAGATAGATCTCCCCTGCAGCTGCTTGATTAAAGATGTTTCTATTATACAATTAAATAGTCTCTACCTTAATCTTTGGATCGAATTTCCCACAACAGGATAGTCCCATCATGGGACCTACAGTATCTATTGTGCTTGAAGCCATTTCACAGCCGCCGTTCAGGCCGCTGGAAAGCATGGGAATAAGATATCTCTCATTTAAGACCACTTGACATACAGTTGAAGTCAGAAGATTATATACACCTTAGCCAAATACATTTAAACTCAGTTTTTCACAATTCCTGACATTTAATCCTAGTAAAAATTCCCTGTTTTAGTAGAGAGTGATTTTTTTCAGCTTTTAGTTATTTCATCACATTCCCAGTGGGTCAGAAGTTTACATACACTCAATTAGTAATTGGTAGCATTGCCTTTAAATTGTTTAACTTGGGTCAAACGTTTCGGGGATCCTTCCACAAGCTTCCCACAATAAGTTGGGTGAATTGTGGCCCATTCCTCGTGACAAAGCTGGTGTAACTAAGTCAGGTTTGTAGGCCTCCTTGCTCGCACACGCTTTTTCAGTTCTGCCCACAATTTTTCTATAGGATTGAGGTCAGGGCTTTGTGATGGCCACTCCAATACCTTGACTTTGTTGTCCTTAATAAGCCATTTTGCCACAACTTTGGAAGTATGCTTGGGGTCATTGTCCATTTGGAAGACCCATTTGCGACCAAGCTTTAACTTCCTGACTGATGTCTTGAGATGTTGCTTCAATATATCCACATAATTTTCCTTCCTCATGACGCCATCTATTTTGTGAAGTGCACCAGTCCCTCCTGCAGCAAAGCACCCCACAGCATGATGCTGCCACTCCTGTGCTTCACGGTTGGGATGGTGTTCTTCGGCTTGTAAGCCACCCCCTTTTTCCTCCAAACATAACCATGGTCATTATGGCCAAACAGTTCTATTTTTGTTTCATCAGACCAGAGGACATTTCTCCAAAAAGTATGATCTTTGTCCCCATGTGCAGTTGCAAACCGTAGTCTGGCTTTTTAATGGCGGTTTTGGAGCAGTGGCTTCTTCCTTGCTGAGTGGCCTTTCAGGTTATGTCGATATAGGAGTCATTTTACTGTGGATATAGATACTTTCGTACCTGTTTCCTCCAGCATCTTCACAAGGTCCTTTGCTGTTGTACTGGAATTGATTTGCACTTTTCGCACCAAAGTACGTTCATCTCTACGAGACAGAACGCGTCTCCTTCCTGAGCGGTATGACGGCTGCGTGGTCCCATGGTGTTTATACTTGCGTACTATTGTTTGTATAGATGAACGTGGTACCTTCAGGCGTTTGGAAATTGCTCCCAAGGATGAACCAGACTTGAGGAGGTCTACAATTTTTTCTCTGAGGTCTTGGCTGATTTATTTATTTTCCCATGATGTCAAGCAAAGAGGCACTGAGTTTGAAGGTAGGCCTTGAAATACATCCACAGGTACACCTCCAATTGACTCAAATGATGTCAATTAGCCTATCAGAAGCTTCTAAAGCCATGACATCATTTTCTGGAGTTTTCCAAGCTGTTTAAAGGCACATTCAACTTAGTGTATGTAAACTTCTGACCCACTGGAATTGTGATACAGTGAATTATAAGTGAAATAATCTGTCTGTAAACAATTGTTGGAAAAATTACTTGTGTCATGCACAAAGTAGATGTCCTAACCGACTTTCCAAAACTATAGTTTGTTAACAAGAAATGTGTTAACAAACTGTATAGCCAGTAAGACTGTTACCATTGGCGTCGGCTAATGGGGATCCTTATAACTCAAATTACGTCTTTAAATCTCTTGGGGAACTCCCTGCACAGGGAGGCCCATTTCCCTCCATAATCTATCCCACTGGATAGTGGAGGCTATTATACTGGCGTACAAAAGCAAGGGTTCATCACCTTCGGAGGGCTTGAGAGCTCACTCCACTAAAGGTATGGCTGCGTCATGGGCAATGTTCAAGGGCATCTCTGTTCAATAGATTTGTAATGCAGAATGTTGGGCTACCCCCATACCTTCATGAGGTTCTACCGACTGGCTGTCACTGCGCCCTCTTTGGCGCATACGGACCTCAGTTTCGGGGCCCCTGAGGGGTGATTCTGTCTAGACTACCTAGCTTTGGAGATTATATGAGTGCTACGGGAGTTGGCTATATCCCCATAGTGAGAGACCAAAACCAGTATTTGAAAGGGAACTTAAGGTACCCCGGTTCTCTGATAATATGAGTGAGGTCTCTCACCGCGTTTCATTTCACGCTGTGCGTAAGGAAGAAGACATGTGCAACTGGGTCCTGGACTTCCTGACGGGCCGCCCCCAGGTGGTGAAGGTAGGAAACAACATCTCCACTTCGCTGATCCTCAACACTGGGGCCCCACAGGGGTGCGTGCTCAGCCCCCTCCTGTACTCCCTGTTCACCCATGACTGCGTGGCCAAGCACGCCTCCAACTCTATCATCAAGTTTGCAGACGACACAACAGTAGTAGGCTTCATTACCAACAATGACGAGACCGCCTACAGGGAGGAGGTGAGGGCTCTGGGAGTGTGGTGCCAGGAAAATAACCTCTCACTCAACATCAACAAAACAAAGGAGATGATCGTGGACTTCAGGAAACAGCAGAGGGTGCACCCCCCTATCCACATCGACAGGACCGCAGTGGAGAAGGTGGAAAGCTTCAAGTTCCTTGGCGTACACATCACCGACAAACTGAAATGGTCCACCCACGCAGAAAGTGTGGTGAAGAAGGCGCAACAGAGCCTCTTCAACCTCAGGAGGCTGAAGAAATTTGGCTTATCACCTAAAACCCTCACAAACTTTTACAGATGCACATTTGAGAGCATCCTGTCGGGCTGTATAACCGCCTGGTACGGCAACTGCACCGTCCACAACCACAGGGCTCTCCAGAGGGTGGTGCAGTCTGCCGAACGCATTACCGGGGGCAAACTACCCGCCCTCCAAGACACATACAGCACCCGATGTCACAGGAAGGCCAAAAAGATAATCAAGAACATCAACCACCGAGCCACTGCCTGTTCACCCCACTATCATCCAGAAGGCGAGGTCAGTACAGGTGCATCAAAGCTGGGACCGAGAGAATGAAAAACAGCTTCTATCTCAAGGCCATCAGACTGTTAAATAGCCATCACTAGCACATTAGAGGCTGCTGCTGCCTATTGAAATCACTGGCCACTTTAAGAAATTAACACTAGTCACTTTAATAATGTTTACATATCTTGCACTACTCATCTCATATGTATATACTGCATTCTATTCTATAATATTATTCTGTACCTTAGTCCACGCCGCTCTGTCATTGCTTGTCTATATATATATATATATATATATATATATATATATATATATATTCTTAAATCCCATTCCTTACTTTTTTGTGTGTATTGGGTATATGTTATGTAATTGTTAGATATTACTGCACTGTCGGAGCTAGAAGCACAAGCATTTCGCTACACGCGCTATAACATCTGCTAAAGACGTGTATGCGAGAAATAAAATTTGATTTGAGATCTGTATTTTCAGCGCTTTGAATAGGCCATCTACTGGACAGGTCATGTAACTACTTTTACACTGTCATAGAAAAAAAGAGATGAATAAACTACATTTATTTAAAATATAGAGCCGGCATATCACTTACAAGTATGTACATTCATTTATTTGACACTTCCCAATATAACAACTAACCACCTACCTATACTGCAGTCAATTTAACAAGAACCTTTGGTTTTCAGATGTAATAAAGTTTTTTAATTAACCTCCCACCTTAGTTACATTGAAATTGCTTGGTTGTAGTGCCTTTCACCTGTCTAAATCCAACCTGAATCCACCCTTCCAGTAGAATCCAGATTTTTTTAGCACCAAAACTATCCTAATCACTACCTTTTGAGTTTTGAAAAACGCAACTACAACATTTCACCTTGATTAAAGTTCAGATTGTATTACCCAATCCCAATCCGAATGTTCCTAATTGAATTCTTCAGTTTTGAAATAACCAATTCTAAGATTTAATCCAATCTGATTGCTAAAATCTGATCTAATAAATGTTTTTAAAAACTGGGCACAGGCTGACTACCCACTACTGACCACCCAGTGAGCACAACTGGTTGTGTCTTTCACTGCTCACTGGGCACAAATCTATAAGCATTGGATTGGTAGTGGCATGGCCTAGTGGGGGTTTCCACCATATTTCTTATACCAGTCATTTCCTTTCAAATCAGTTAAGGTAAGTGAATAAGTTCACACTTTGGGAGGAGGGAGAGATACACTATATATACAAAAGAATGTGGACACTCCTACAAATTAGTGGATTCTGCTATTTCAGCCACACCCGTTGCTGACAGGTGTACAAAATCGAGCACACAGCCATGCAATCTCCATAGAGAAACATTAGCAGTAGAATGGCCTTACTGAAGAAAATGTAAAAAAAATTTTTAAATCTTAGTGACTTTCAACATGGCACTGTCATAGGATGCCACCTTTCCAACAAGTCAGTTTGTCAAATTTCTGCCCTGCTTGAGCTGCCCCGGTCAACTGTAAGTGCTGTTATTGTGAAGTGGAAACATCCAGGAGCAACAACGGCTCAGCCACGAAGTGGTAGGCCACATAAGCTCACAGAATGGGACTGCTGAGTAACTACCGAATTCCAAACTGCCTCTGGAAGCAACGTCAGCACAAGAACTGTTCGTCGAGAGCTTCATGAAATGGGTTTCTATGGCCAAGCAGAGGCACACAAGCTTAAGATCACCATGCGCAATGCCAAGCAGAGGCTGGAGTGGTGTAAAGCTCGCCGCCATTGGACTCTTGAGCAGTAGAAATGCGTTCTCTGGAGTGATGAATCACGCTTCCCCATCTGGCAGTCCGACGTACATATCTGGGTTTGGCCGATGCCAGGAGAACGCTACCTGCCTGAATGCATAGTGCCAACTGTAAAGTTTGGTGGAGGAGGAATAATGGTCTGGGGCTGTTTTTCATGGTTCGGGCTAGGCCCCATAGTTTCAGTGAAGGGAAATCTTAATGCTACGGCATACAATGACATTCTAGACAATTCTGTGCTTCCAACTTTGTGACAAGTTTGGGGAAGAACCTTTCCTGTTTCAGCATGACAATGCACCCGTGCACAAAACGAGGTCCATAAAGAAATGGTTTGTCGAGATCAGTGTGGAAGAACTTGACTGGCCTGCACAGAGCCCTGACCTCAAACCCATCGAACACCTTTGGGATGAATTGGAACGCCAACTGCGTGCCAGGCCTAATCGCCCAACATCAGTGCCCTACCTCACTAATGCTCTTGTGGCTGAATGGAAGCAAGTCCCTGCAGCAATGTTCCAACATATAGTGGAACGCCTTCCCAGAAGAGTGGAGGCTGTTATAGTAGCAAGGGGGGAACCAACACCATATTAATGCCCATGATTTTGGAATGAGATGTTCGACAAGCAGGTGTCCACATACTTTTGGTCATGTAGTGTAATTGTAAGAGTAAGATAGGAGTAATTCGGACATAGCCCTGAAGTAGGCTACTGTCACCCTTTTCTGGGTCAGTGGGATTGACACAGCTTCTAATACGTTCTAGTTGTTTCTCTGTGCAGAGTGTGCTGAGTTTGTGTCTCGGAAAATACTCTGTGCAAAGATGAATGACCTGCAGGTTTGATTTTAATGACCTACTTACACTCACTGGTAAAACATGGCAACCAGTGGAGGAGAGTGTATTTATCTAACGCTCTTCACCATTGGTTCATAATAGTTCCACCCCTTCCCCTTTTAAAAGTATATAACTTTTACAGTAGAAGAGAAAGATGCAGAAGAGAGCTAGAATAAAACTGGTGTCCTGAACATTTGCTTCATCAAGGTAAAAAAAAAAAGAAGATATGGAAAGGTAATTTTAATGACTTTACTAAATAGAATAGTTTTTCAATTGATTATGCAGATTGGCAACATTTGGCACTTTTTTTGTCTGCAAAGAACCCAGAATGGTTCTTAAAGGCAGGTTTAACAGGCAGCAGATGTGATACTTTCAGTACATTTTGTTGTTCTCTTTTTACAGTGTACTAAAGTGGATGGAGAAGCTGCTGTTTCTGCTGGCTCTGATCTATGGCTGTTATGGTGAATATCAAGGTGAGCGATCTCTCCAAAGTTAGTTTTCACTTGTAATTTTAACCATGTAGTAGATCTGGCCCTACATGGACATAACTGTTCAAATATTTGCTGTCATTGAGTGTCCGTAACTCCTCTTCCGATCAGGTTGCATCGCTGCTAATCTGTGGTGAAATAACTAAGCAAAGCTCTATATATTCCTCATACTGTACACCAAGACATACTAGGTCAAGTTGCTTTCTGTACATTTCTGTTGGTGAGCTTTTCTCCTTCCCTCATTTTTAACCCATACAGATCTCTCAGGGAAAAAGTTCATCATCCCAGATGAGGCAATCAACTCATTTGTAAAACTCTCTGCCAACGTCTCAAAGCCTGTTATTGCTATGACCATGTGTCAGAGGTTCTTCACTGAGATACACCGAGACCAGTCCCTTTTTTCTCTAGCAACCCCCTCTGATTCCAAAGATATCAATCTGTGTTTCCAATCAACTGGTGGGTATAAACTGAATATCAGAGGAGATTCTGTTACTATCAAAGGGTTGCCGGAAAATAGAAATGCATGGATCTCTTTTTGTGGCACATGGGACTCTAAAACTGGTCTCACCCAGATGTGGGCGAATGGGAGACGAAGTACATCAAAGATTCTTAAGCCAAATGGCCCTATAAATGGAAAACCAAGTATAATCTTAGGTCAAAACCAAGGCAGTTATAGTGGAGGTTTTGTAGCATCACAATCCTTTGTGGGGGATGTTACCGATGTCCACTTCTGGGACAGTGTCATCTCTCCCTGCCAAATCAAATTGTATATGCTGGGGAAAAACTTTACTCCAGGAAATATTCTCAACTGGAAAGCATTGGAGTTCACTACTGGGGGAAAGGTGTTCAAGGAAATAAGTGACTTTAACTGTTAGCAAACCAAGAGCAATAATTTTTGCCCAGGTATTGATAATGTGTTACATATTATGATGAGAGTAATCATAATACATTTTCAGTTCATGAAAGCTTTCACTCTAAAAGCTCTATTACGAATCAATATCCCATCTTTTTATGTTCCTGAGTATTCAATGAATATGTTTGATGCCAGAAAGAAAACAAAAGAAGCTCTGAAAAGAATAGTCCAATAAAGTTTCAATAACTTCTCATAAATATTTGTATTTTCATTTAGCGTTTGTTTGCAGATGACCTCTGAGTAGTGCAAAGTGTTATTTTCAGAGGAGAATGAAACCGAAAAAGCAGGATGTCTTTATTGATATTTTTCCAGTGTGTGTGTGTGTGCACAGGTCGTTGTGTAAATAGAGATGAATGACTTTGCTGGCCAATTGCAACCACCAGGCAGAACCACATGCAGCTCTGTATTAACGCTGGATTCCTTAAAACGCTTCTCACGGGAAATTGCATCCACCTGCGTGTTGAAACAAACTTGCATGTAACTAAAAACCCACAAGAATAAACCAGCAGATCAGTTGATCTCATGTTGTTACCGTGTCAAATCTTTGATTCCAGACAGCTGCGTCTAGGTTCTACTCCCACTCCTTATAGGCCTATAGCTCCTAGTTCGGTAATTAATCCCCAAAAAAAAGACTTAATGTAAGAATATAGGATTATATTTCATACAAACATTTCATCTTAAATATCAAGATAATTATAATATAATTTGTGTCATTTATTTTAAATAACTTGATGAGACTACAATTTGTTCTAAATCCACCATCCGCCATATTGGTAGCCTACTCCTCATGTCCCCTATACAGGAGTGCAACTTTGGTTTTAGAAGTGGGGGGGACATCATTATTATAACACTCCAAACAGCCTACCCGACCGCTCGGAGGCGTCTGCATGGTCCTAAAGCACACCGTCGCCTCGTTTTGTATCACATTCCAATGATAAAACTGTGGGGGACAAAAAAGCAATTTCTGAATGTGGGGTGGGGTGGACATGTCGCCCCTGTCCCCAGTGAAAGTTGTGCCCCTGCCCCTATACACTGAGTGTACAAAACATTAGGAACACCTGCTCTTTCCATGACATAGATAGACTGACCAGGGGAATCCAGGTGAAAGCTATGATCCCTTATTGATGTTATCTGTTAAATCCACTTCAATCAGCGTAGCTGAAGAGGAGGAGACAGGTTAAAGAAGGATTTTATAGCCTTGAGACAAGTTAGACATGGATTGTGTATGTGTGCCATGGCATGGTAGTAGGTGCCCGGCACACAGGTTTGAGTGTGTGGGTTTTTCATGCTCAACTGTTTCCCATGTGTATCAAGAATGGTCCACCACCCAAAGGACATCCAGCCAACTTGACACAACTGTAGGAAGCATTTGAGTCAACATGGGCCAGCATCCCTGTTGAACGCTTTCGACAACATGCAGAGTCCATGCCCGATGAATTGAGGCTGTTCTGAGTGCAAAAGGGGGTGCAACTCAATATTAGGAAGGTGTTCCTAATGTTTTCTACACTCAGTGTATATTTGTGCAATAAGTAGCGTAACATAAAACCTGGAATCATGGCCATTGTTTCGCCTGTTAGCATGTAACCGAACATGTTTTCAAGTGTCCTTGACAAAAGTCAAACTGCATGGTCTGCTCATCTTTTGTGCACATGCATATGCTTTCCCCAAAGAAGCTTTTCCCAAATATTACAAATGTATTGCATAGCCTACGTGTTATTCCTCTATCACTGTACATAGTAAATTGTAAAAAATGCAGAATGATATTTGACAAAGGACTTAATAAGAGTGCTTGAAAAGGACTGGCCAGGTGGTAACCTACACAATTTAGTGCGCTAGGCATCTCAACATTTGCACTGCTGCTTACACAAATTGACTTTCCGTTATGTATTTGTTTTACTTTGAAATGTACACATATTACAAAAATGTAATTATTATAATGACCCTCTTTGTCACTATGTGTTACGTTTATTAAACATTCATATGACAACATGGCGCGATCCACTACTGCCTGCATCATACAAACCCAGGTCAGGTAACCTTACCCAAGTTCTACTTCGGTGTTGGGATGGCTCACCAATGCCATCTGCTGTATCGTAACTAAACTGCTCCATGGCACTCCATAATGCTTTGGAATGTATAAATATATTCCGGACTGTGAGATTGCTCGTTCTGCTATTTCTTAATTTCTTTCTTTTAACTTTTTGGATTATGTGTGTATTGTTTTGTGTTACTAGGTTTTACTGCACTGTTGGAGCAAGAAACACAAGCATTTCGCCGCACCTGCGATAACATCTGCAAATCTGTGTATGTGACCAATAAACTTTGATTTGATTTTGATTTGAATGTCTTGAGTATAATTAAGTATTACTTATGTAAGGCTGATCAGCACATGTTAGATACCAGGCATTTATTAACCATTACGCATACACATATCTCAGATTGAGACACGCATATGTGCATGACTATTAAATAGTAAGAGACAATATTGCCAACACGATTAATTTTTTTTATATTACAGCCTTCGCGTATATTCTACATTACACCTAGCTACTGAACAAAAATATAAACGCAGCATTCAACAATTTCAACGATTTTACTGAGTTACAGTTAATATAAGGAAATCAGTCAATTTAAATAAATAAATTAAGCCCTAATCTATGGATTTCACATGACTGGGCAGGGGCGCAGCCATGGGTGGGCCTGGGAGGGCATAGGCCCACCCACTTGGGAGCCAGGCCTACCCACTGGGCAGACATAATTAGTTTTTCCCCATAAAAGGAAAAGGCCTTTATTACAGACAGAAATACTCCTCAGTTTCATCAGCTGTCCAGGTGGCTAGTCTCAGACTATCCCGCAGGTGAAGATGTGGAGGTCCTGGGCTGGCGTGGTTACACATGGTCTGCGATTGTGAGGCCGGTTGGACGTACTGCCAAATTCTCTAAAACGACGTTGGAGGCTGCTTATGGTAGAGAAAGTAACATTCAATTATCCGGCAACAGCTCTGGTGGACATTCCTGCAGTCAGCATGCCAATTCCACGATGCCTCAAAACTTGAGACGTCTGTGGCATTGTGTTGTGTGACAAAACTGCACATTTTAGAGTGGCCTTTTATTGTCCCCAGCACAAGGTTCACCTGTGTAATGATCATGCTGTTTAATCAGCTTCTTGATATGCCACACCTGTCAGGTGGATGTATTATCTTGGCAAAGGAGAAATGTTCACTAACAAATGTGTGCACAAAATTGGGGGGAAATAAGCTTTTTGTGCATAAGGAACATTTCTGGGATCTTTTTTTTTCAGCTCATGAAACATGGGACCAACAATTCACATGTTGCGTTTATATTTTTGTTCAGTGTACATACAGTATGGCGTTGAGTGAATTTTAGAATGTTTTGCACTTCAAGTCCAAATCATCCTAAAGTATCTCAAATGGATTGTGCAGCTCAACAAAGTCATTTAGAGATGATTTGGACATGAAGCGTGCCAGCAGAGCTCTGCTACTTCGGCTTGTGGACCTTGTGTGTGAGGGTTTGTAGAGGGGTCCCTGTGCAGAGCCCTGGGTGGGGAACTGTACCTCAGTGAGACCAGGCTGGATCGGAGGGCCTGTGGATCTCTGGCCCTGGTTCTGAGGGACATCAGCCACTGCAAATTCACAGACCACCATCTAGAGCCACTGCTCACACACCTGCACAAAGCTCAAGTCCTGAAGTGAGTGTGTTAGGAGAATGGGATTCATTTACCAGTTACACCAGCGTCAGTCCTTTATCCGGGCAGAGGAATCTTGCGTTTATATTTTTGTTCAGTTTAATTATGTATCTGCATAGCATTTTGTTTTCATTATGGCAGATTAACTCATGCTTATTTCTGAAGATTAACTCATGTTCTTGCTTTTTTCTTCTTCTCTGGAACCAGTCAGGCAACAACCTATACTGCACTGGCGGTAGGTAGCCCAGCAGCTAAGGAGTTGGATCTGTGGCCAAAAGGTGGCTGGTTCAAATACCGGGCCAGGTGCTGGAAAAAAACAGGTGGAATTGATCTGACAACTGGAGGGCTTCTGGGTTCACATCCTTAAAACATTCCCCTACCTTTGAGCAAGGCCCTTAACCCCACAACATGCTCTCCATCCAGGGGCACTGCACTGCAGCTTGTCTCAACTGTTTGTGTAAGGTCTGCTGGGGAGGAGGTGTTAAGAACAGAGCAGAAGACACATTTTTGTTCACTGTAACTAATGGACAAAGTTCTATTGTATTGTATTGTAAAGAAGTCAGCCAGAGTTGACATGGGCCATCATTCAAACAAAGAGATGCCTCCATGGCCACCAGTGCATATTTTCCAAACTATGTTTGCATATAATGACAATACATTAAAAAAACTATAGTGGTATTCTTTTGTCCATTATTTAATAGTTTATCCAATTATATTCTTAGCTAAAAAATATTACTATTTAATAGTAGTAGCCATAATTCATAATTATTGGCACCATGCAGGGTTCGAACTATATGCAACCATTTTGGTTCAGTGAAGAAGAACCTTTAGGTTTCTGATCAAAGAAAAGTGTACTACACAAATAGTAGTAGATTTTAGATAAGGTTGAGATTTTAGATTCAGCCTATGAACAAAATGAAATCTCACAAACGTATTTACATACATAGGTCATTTAGCAGATGCTCTTATCCAGAGCAATTAGGGTTAAGTGCCTTGCTCAAGGGCACATCGACAGATTTTTCACCTAGTCGGCTCGGGGATTAGAACCAGCGACCTTTCGGTTACTGGCACAACGCTCTTAACCACTAAGCTACCTGCCACCCAGGGACATATTTAAGGGACATGAGGATAAGAAGATGCAACCCAAAGTAAACACAGCTCAAATTTCAGGACAATCTTTTGGATATACATTTTTATTGGATTATATCAAACGATGCATCAGGGGAATATTACATTTTCTACTTAGAAACGTGTATTCAGTAAATACTCAGGAACCAAGAAAATCATATTATAGCATATAATAACGTTGAAACAGCTGAAACAGTTTTCAAACACAGTTGAAAGACAGCTAAAAAAAATAAATATGCTAGTGCTTCAGGCAACATTATCAAAGTCACTCTTCTCCTTGAACACTTTCCCCTCAATAATGTACTCTAATGCTTTCCAGTTGAGAATAATTCCAGGAGTGAAGGAATTCCCCTTCATATAAAATCGGATTTGACAAGGAGGGAGGGAGGACACTATCCCATAAACTGACATCGGCCAGGTCCCCCACAAAGGACTGTAAGGGCTGATGGCCGTGAGCGTGCTTGCTATCCATTTGGCGGAAACCGGCCAATAGTGTGCAACTGCAACTCGCCCGTTCCTGCATGTGGGCATTCTTGCATCTACAGGAACACCTCCCCCTCAAGCATCACATTGGTTCCTGCATGAACGCCCCTCCCTCGAGAACGACATCTTCAAGCTTGTGTGACACTTTTGAATGTGGGTCAAAAGGGAAATAAAAGTATTATCTGAGTTTATTGCGACCTGCCTAATTTGTACCGGAGTCCTCCTTGCTAGCGGGAGGCAGCGGTGATACCGGTAGACAGTGTGTCCTTCGCTCCCACCTACCCTAACCGTTGTTAACAGAACTGTGAGAAAACAGTGCCCGACAGGCGGGCGCGAAGGACATTGCCTACTGGTCGTCCTCGCCTCCCACTAGCACAGCAGGCGAGAGGCTGGAGCGAGAACGTGTGCTAGCTAACTAGTTTGTTAGCAAGCTAGCACACGGTGTCACCTACCGCTAGCTACTCCGGTACACAGCAGGCGGGAGGCGGGGGTGACACTGTCTGCTAGCGTTAACAGAACTGGGGAAACAGTGGCCGACAGGCGGGGGCGAAGGACACTGCCTACCGGTGTGTACTAGCTATAGCTAGCTACCGTTGTCGCCCATGCCGATTCTTCTTCTGTGGGGTTTATCGGCGGTTGGAATCCAACGTTATGTGCATTACTGCCACCTACTGTACTGGAGCTCCCCAGCCTCCCTCCTATGTGCGTCAGAGAAAAACGCGGGAGTGCACCCTGGCACATTTTATTTTGCAGTGGATTGTTGCCAAGTGCCTCATGATAGCCTGGGCAGCCGGTAGTAAGCGCTATGGATCTCCACAATCGTCTGGGCTTAATGTGCCCAGCTGTTAATACACTCGTGTCCCCGGGCAACCAGTTTGTACATAAAACATAATCCACATGGCCTAGACTAATTAGCCTACGAAAAGAGGGACAATTAGGCTAATTAGTCTAGGCCAACGTAATTCCAAAAACAATCTTCTTCAGTTGTGATTTAAGAAGTTTCAAAGTGGCTCACAGCAGATTTGGAAAAATTACCTGTAGGCCTATGTAGAGAAATAATTTTGACAATAAATGCAAATTCATCAAACCCAGTAACTGTGAGTTACATAATTGAAGTGCCTTGTGTACAGATTGTGTACAGCAGGGGTTCTCAAATACTATTTGAGATGGTCCGGTCACACACATTTCCTAGGTGGCAAGGTCCAGCTGGATAATTGTCATTTATCGGCATAGTAACAAACCCCTATCTCGCGACCCATGTGTAACCGGTGTGAAATGGCTAGCTAGTCAGCTGTGCGTGCTGGTAGCGTTTCAATCGGTGACGTCACTCACTCTGAGTCATTTAAGTATTTGTTTCCATTTCGCGGAATTCGTGGAGCGACTGGTAACGGTGCTTCGAGGGTGACTGTTGTCGATGTGTGCAGAGGGTTCATGGTTCAAGCCCAGGTAGGGGCGAGGAGAGGGACGAAAGCAACACTGTTGCACATGCAACCCCTGTGCAAACTGTGCCACGTTTATTTCTATGGTTAAACACACACAGCATAAACTGTTCAAACCCCTTTTGCCAGCTGGAGAGAACATTTTGCAGTTTTAAAGCTAATTTCCTGCAATTACACACATTCTGCCATGGGGTGGAAAGATAATTTTGCCATGTCTTACATGTGTTCATTTGAGCGACTCAAACGTTACAACACAATCAATGGGGCTAAAAAAACCTAGATATAAATTATACATGTAAATGGATTTCTACGGTCTGTAAGTAAATGACATAACAAGAGGACATTTTCAAATTGCAAGCTGTGCACTCTACTATTACAACTCTTAAAAGTAAGTTGAAAGGCCAACTTAGTTCCTTTTTGACAGGACCCACGGTCCGTATTGACCCAGTTCTGGGTCCGGATGCGGAACGCGGACCGCCTTTTGAGTATGGCTGTTGTATGCCTGGATTTGATCAGGAAGAGGTACGAGAGGTGAGCCTGGAATTCCCATTAAAACGATGCATTGTCCTAACAGGTTGTTTGTTTCCACAGGCTTCTGAGGCCATATGGAAGGGGGGGATTGGGAAGTGGGTGGGGTGGCTTGGCAGCGGAGCTCCCCTTTTGTGTATTCAGGGCCTTGTTGATATTGTTCCTCTCGTTTCAAACAAAGGAGGCCTGTAAATCTCTGAGGGCTTTACCTTCATACATGGAAATCAATTACTGAAGTATTCAACAATAGACCAGGGAATCAAAAAAACAAGAACCCTAAGAAGTGAGTTCAGAAATCCAGGGATGATGATGGTGGATGGAAGTATGTGCTTGACCATGGGAATTTGAGGTATCGATGACTGGTAAAGGGATAGTTCACCCAAATTACACAATTACATATCGGTTTCCTTACCCTGTAAGCAGTCTATGCTAAAAAGTTAGCATTTGGAGACAGTATCCAGGTAAACAAAACCAAAGCATGGATTCCTGTCTTACCTTGTCCATAGACTGCTTACAGGGTAAGGAAACCAATATGTAATATTGTAATTTGGGTGAACTATCCATTTAAAGCTGATGGGTATACCTCTGAAAAACTACAGTTACTGTAAATAATGAATAACAATCACGATATGAAAGAGAGGACACTAGGGCCATTCCCCAAACGCTTTGTTTTAATAGTTAGCTTCACAAACACATCAAATCAAATTGTATTGGTCACATACACGTTTAGCTGCACATCTGACTGCTATCATGTACAAACGTCAACTGACAGAGCACATGTAAAAAATAATAATTTTACACTGCAGAGTAAATTCGATCGTTAACAACAGGACTTTTTTTTTAATAGAGGCCAATCCCTTCTGCAGGCATGCACAAATGCACACGCACACATACGCACAACACAACAATTCATATGACCACATTGACAACCGGTTAAAATATGTATTCACAGAATGAAAATAATACAAAATCAATATTTGTTAATGACTACAAACCACAGGATTGTACTAGAGAGGACTTAATGTGTGTATTTTGATAGATATGTTTCATTACTTGACAGCCCACATCACACACAACCACCGATATGAACCAAAGAGAGTGTTGTTTTCATCATATGAGTTTAAGGGTAGAATAGGCTACTATAAATCTATAAATCTAGCATTTGAAATAATATGATGTGTAAGTCCTACAGTATCATAAACAACAATACAGTGTATCCTCATACTGTAGCTGCAAGTAGGGGAAAGTAAATTAGTACAGTACAGTAACCAATAGAAACGCCTTTTATGTTTGATTTAAATATTGCCCTGCCTGCTCCTCAATGGAGTGGGTTCAGAAAATACAGTAAAATCAAACTGCTTCTGAACATGTCCCCATAATCTCTCCATCTCAATTTGGTCATATCCTTAGCAGGAAGCATCTGTTATGATTTCCTCTTGACACGGTCACGCTAATAGCTAGGTCATGCTGCACAAAACAATACATACAGGGAGAGCCACAACACACAGGGGACATTCTCTTTGAATAGATATACCAGAACATTTTACACCAGTCACATTGAGGGAATGCAGATGCCATAGGATGCCATAGAATAAACTGACAGCGTTGCTACTTTGTCACCGACCCATCATTTTGTCTCTTCACCACTTTCACAAAATTGAATGACGTAAGTATCAGTAGTGTTATGGGATAACATCATTACATACACATGTTGTAAACAGCTGTCATTACATAGCCATATGCAGGAGATTACCAGTCAATTGAAAGGTGTTGTCTAATAACCCTCCATGACCATCTTTCATATGAATGAAGAGCAAATGATAAACTCATGGGTGAAACACGACACACACAAGGTCATCTCCTTTTAATGTAGCAACTTCTTATGGCATCACGGAAGGAGGAGGGAGTTTCTTGAAAATGGAAAACAACAACACTTCACAACATTGCGAGGATGGAGTGGAGCAAAGAGGAGCATAGATACACAACTCACGAACCGACACGTCACAACATGACTCCTAGAGGGGGTAAGAGAGCTGCAGTTTGGGGGTCCATGCAGAAACGTTTATAGAGAAAAAGCCTGGGGGTGGGGGATGTTCGTCTGGGATTTGTCAGGGAGGGGCCGAGCTAGTTTACTCATCGAATCGCCCCTCCAGGATGCTCTCGAAGGAGAAGGGGACGAACTTGAAGCCCTGCCCCGTGTAGAACTTATTCTGGAACTCCACCCTAAAAAAAGAGACAAAAAGGACCTCAAAATATCAGTGGTTTACAACACACAAAAAAAAAATGGTTGCCTCTCGGATTTCAAGACCAATTACGAAGTATCATAGTCAATTACGATACTTGGTCCACCATTTCCTGGACGCGAGTCGAAAAGCCTAAAATAAACTTGGACGGTCTTTGAACGGCACCATTATCCCACATTTCAGTCTTTAACAAGCAGCATGTTCTTTCCTCAGTTACGAGGCCAGATGCTTGGCAGTAACACCATCTCCTCTCTGAATAAGGACAAACCTTAAAGAATAAACATTTTAACTCCTGGATCCACTGCAGAGAAAAATTAATGCTGTCACTACTTTGCTTTCAAGGTGGATTGTCCTACCCAACAGTTGCTGAATATCTTTTCAACTGGCTGAACGCAACATACACAGCAGCTTCCACTTGCTGACAACTGGTGAGAAGCCTAGTGAAGTCAACTTCTTTTTGTGTGCTTACCTAACAATATTTACATTAAGAAAAGGATAAAAATGACTTTTTAAAAAGTGGAACCCTTCCATTTGCATTTGAATTATATGACTGATATGTTATACTGCTAAGCTACATGTAGCTAGCCCCTTGTCGATCATCCTTTGATAAAGCTATCAGGTTTTTTCCCAGAGAGGGGGTAGGAGTGGGGAGGGAGGGGGGAGGGGAGACGCCAGTATTTTACCAGTGACTGAGGCTGCACTTTATTCCCTCTCTCCTCTGTCCTCATTCACTCCTCTGGCAGATCTGAGATAACTGGATGGGTGGAAGTAAGCAATAGCTCCAACTAGTTTCCATCATACTGATTTCCCCTATGTAGTTCTATCAAATCTGCCAAGGGAAGTAAGCAAGGGCAGAGGGATTAAGATTAAGATAATTATAGTGAATTGCACACAAGGTCCAACCGAAATTGTACTTCCGTTTTTAACCCAACCCTGCCGAAAGATACGCATACAGTGAATTCGGAAAGTATTCAGACCCCTTCCCTTTTTCCACATTTTGTTACATTACAGCTTTATTTTATGTATTTTTTTTTTTTTTTTTTATGTCCCTCATCAGTCTACACACAATACCCCATAATGACAAAGTGAAAACAGGTTTTTAGAAATGTTTGCAAATGTAAAAAATAAAAGAAAGATACCTTATTTACATAAGTATTCAGACCCTTTGCTATGAGACTCGAAATTGAGCTCAGGTGCATCCTGTTTCCATTGATCATCCTTGAGATGTTTCTAAAACTTAATTGAAGTCCACCGGTGGTAAATTCAATTGATTGGAAATGATTTGGAAAGGCAGACAACTGTCTGTATAAGGTCCCACAGTTGACAGTGCACGTCAGAGCAAAGGAATTGTCCGTAGAGCTCCGAGAAAGGATTGTGTCGAGGTACAGATCTGGGGAAGGGTACCAAAACATTTCTGAAGCATTGAAGGTCCCCAAGAACACAGTGGCCTCCATCATTCTTAAATGGAAGATGTTTGGAATCACCAACTCTTCCTAGAGCTGGCCGCCCGGCCAAATTGAGCAATCGGGGGAGAAGGGCCTTGGTCAGGGAGGTGACAAAGAACCCGATGGTCACTCTGACAGAGCTCCAGAGTTCCTCTGTAGAGATGGGAGAACCTTCCAGAAGGACAACCATCTCTGCAGCACTCCACCAATCAGTCCTTTATGGTAGAGAGGCCAGATGGATGCCACTCTTCAGTAAAAGGCACATGACAGCCCGCTTGGAGTTTGCCACAAGGCACCTAAAGGACTCTCAGACCATGAGAAACAAGATTCTCTGGTCTGATGAAACCAAGATTGAACTCTTTGGCCTGAATGCTAAGCGTCACGTCTGGAGGAAACCTGGCACCATCACCATCGGCAAGGACTAGGGAGTTTTCGTAGGATAAAAATAAATGGAATAGAGCTAAGCACAGGCAAAATCCTAGAGGAAAACCTGGTTCAGTCTGCTTTCCAAAAGACACTGGGAGACAAATTCACCTTTCAGCAGAACAATAACCTAAAACCCAAGGCCCAGGTGCGGTGCAGGATACACAGTAGGCAAAGATGGTGAAACAAGGATCTTTACTTGTGGTCCCAAATCCAGGATACAAAATAACAGACTTATACAAATAAAGGTGGAGCAAATTGGTCTCCAAAAACAGGATGACAGCAAACATACGAAATACTAACTATGACTGAAAACAACAATGAAACGGGGAGAACACTTCTCACTGATTCGTACTGCTTGACATCAATAAACTAGCAGAGAAAACTGTAACACTGGAGTTGCTTACCAAGACGACATTGAATGTTCCTGAGTGGCCTAGTTACAGTTTTGACTTAAATTGGCTTGAAAATCTATGGCAAATGGCAATGATCAACAACCAACATGACAGAGTTTGACAAATATTTGAAAGAATAATGGGAAACTATTGCACAATCCAGGTGTGCAAAGCTCTTAGAGACTTACCCAGAAAGACTCACAGCTGTAATAGCTGTCAAAGGTGATTCTAACATGTATTGACTCAGGGGGTTGAATACTTATCTTATCAAGATAGTGTTTTATTTTCCATGAATTAACAAAAATATAGAGAGTTTTTCTTCCACTCTAACATTACAGAGTATTTTGTGGCGATCGTTGACTTTTAAAAAACAATTAAATTCATTTTAATCCCACTTTGTAACACAACACAATGTGGAAAAAGTCAAGGGGTGTGAATACTTTCTAAAGGCACTTTCTATAGACAGGTTTTGGAGAGGTGTGGGGGGCTGCCACACTGGGCGCCCAGGGAGCTGTTGTTGTGGGGGGGGTTAAGAGTTTTGCAACCTTCCGGTTGCCAGCTCTCACTTCTCGGCAGATTTTTCCCGTCAGACCCAGGATTCAAACTGGCAACCCTCCGGTTGCTGGCTCGCCTCTCTAACCGCTAGGTTACCTGCCGCCTAGGAGGCAACGTCCTGGAATGGAACGTGCTATCAGAGCGGTGGGTGACCAAATATGGCCAAAATAAGCACAGCATCCAGAGGCAGACGACCAGACGACCAGACGAGACCCTTCACGTCTTAACATTCCTGTCCTCATCTACAGTAATGGTCAAAAGTTGAGAATGAAACAAATATTAATTTTCACAAAGTCTGCTGCCTCAGTTTCTATGATGGCAATTTGCATATACTCCAGAATGTTATGAAAAGTGATCAGATCAATTGCAATTAATTGCAAAGTCTCTCTTTGCCATGAAAATGAACTTAATCCCCCAAAAAACATTTCCACTGCATTTCAGCACTGCCACAAAAGGACCAGCTGACATCATGTCAGTGATTCTCTCGTTAATACAGGTGAGAGTGTTGACGAGGACAAGGCTGGAGATCACTCTGTCATGCTGATTGAGTTAGAATAACATACTGGAAGCTTTAAAAGGAGGGTGGTGCTTGAAATCATTGTTCTTCCATTGTTAACCATGGTTACCTGCAAGGAAACACGTGCCGTCATCATTGCTTTGTACAAAAAGGGTTTCACAGGCAAGGATATTGCTGCTAGTAAGATTGCACCTAAATCAACCATTTATCGGTGTCACGCTCTGGCTCCGGGACTCTGTATGTTGAGCCAGGGTGTGTTCATTCATTGGGTGTATTTCTATGTTGGTATTTCTGTTGGGTTCGTTTCTATGTTTGAATGAATGACTCCCAATCAGAGGCTACGAGTGTCAGCTGTGTGCTGGTTGTCTCTGATTGGGAGCCATATTTAACTGTCTGTGTTTCACTTTGTGTTTGTGGGTTTTTGTTCCTTGTCAGTCTTTGTTACTGTGGACTTTACGATTCGTCTATTTGTTTTGGTACTTTAATTAATAAAGTCTATCATGTTCGCTCAACACGCTGCGTATTGGTCTACTCCTTTGGAAGACAATCGTGACAGAAAAACCCACCATACAACGACCAAGCAGCGTGTCCAGGAACACACGCAGGAGGTGACTCTGGTGGATGTCCTCCTCGGTTGGGGGCAGATCACCGAGGAGGAGGCCGTCCGGTACCGGAGGGCTATGAAGGGGGAGACCCAGGCAGGAGAGGAGCAGCGGCGTCAGCAGTGCCATCGTCGGACGGACGAGAGGCACCCCCAATAATTTTTTAGGGGGGGGCACACGGCATGGGCGACTGGGCAGCAGGAGGCTGCCACAGGGCGAAATAGGAGAAGAGGAGAGAAGGCCACCGGGTTTTGGGGGCCAGAAGGCAGGTTGGCGGAGCCTGGATGGAGAGCAGAGCCAACTCCCCGTACTCAGGCATGGCAGCATGAGACTGGGCAGGTTCCGCGGAGTGCGGAGATGCGCACTGTGCCGCGAGTGGTCCGGCATAGTCCGGTACGTCCTGTGCGAGCACCCCGCACGTGTTGTGCGAAGGTGGGCATGCAGCCAGGACGGAGTGTGCCGGCTCAGCGCTCGCGGCCTCCAGTGCCTCTCCTCGGTCCCGGATATCCTGCGCCAGTGTCACGTGCTGTTATGCCAGTACGGGTACACAGCCCTGTACGTCCTGTGCTGATGCCTCACACAGAGTGTGTGAAGGTAGGCATCCAGCCAGGACGGGTTGTGGCAGCTCTTCACTCCAGGTCTCCTATCCGTCTCCATAGCCCGGTCCGGCCTGTCCCTGCTCCACGCACCAAGTCTACGGTGTGCGTCGACAGCCCTGCCCGGCCTGTTCCTGCTCCACGCACCAAGTCTACGGTGTGCGTCGACAGCCCTGCCCGGCCCGTTCCTGCTCCACGCACCAAGTCTGTGGTGCGTTTCGTCAGCCCTGTCCGGCCCGTTCCTGCTCTCCGCACCAAGTCAGGGGTGCGCTTCGTCAGCCCGGTCCGGCCTGTCCCTGCTCCACGCGCCAGGCCTACGGTGTGCGTCGTCAGCCTGGTAAGGCCCGTTCGTCCTCCACGCACCAAGCCAGAGGCGCGTGTCGTCAGTCCGGCTCCGGCCAACGGGGCTAGACAGGACCAGGGGTACTTTGGGGGGTTGGAGAGGAGGTGGGGATCAAGGCCGGAGCCAGAGCCACCGCCGAGGAGGTATGCCCACCCAGCCCTCCCTTGTTTAGCCCGTATTGAGGCGCGGTCGCAGTCCGCGCCTTTAGGGGGGGGTACTGTCACGCTCTGGCTCCGGGACTCTGTATGTTGAGCCAGGGTGTGTTCATTCATTGGGTGTATTTCTATGTTGGTATTTCTGTTGGGTTTGTTTCTATGTTTGAATGAATGACTCCCAATCAGAGGCTACGAGTGTCAGCTGTGTGCTGGTTGTCTCTGATTGGGAGCCATATTTAACTGTCTGTGTTTCACTTTGTGTTTGTGGGTTTTTGTTCCTTGTCAGTCTTTGTTACTGTGGACTTTACGATTCGTCTATTTGTTTTGGTACTTTAATTAATAAAGTCTATCATGTTCGCTCAACACGCTGCGTATTGGTCTACTCCTTTGGAAGACAATCGTGACAATCGGATCATCAAGACCTTAAAGGAGAGAGGTACAATTGTTGTGAAGAAGGCGTCAGGGCGCCCAAGAAAGTCCAGCAAGCGCCAGGACCATCTCCTAAAGTTGATTCAGCTGCGGGATCTGGGCACCACCAGTGCAGCCCTTCTCAGGAATGGCAGCAGGAAGATGTGAGTGCATCTGCACGCACAGTGAGGTGAAGACGTTTGGAGGATGGCCTGGTGTCAAGAAGGGCACGAGGAAGCCACATCTCTCCAGGAAAAACATCAGGGACAGACTGATATTCTGCAAAAGGTACAGGGATTGGACTGCTGAGGACTGGGGTAAAGTCATTTTCTCTGATGAATCCCCTTTCTGATGTTTGGGGCATCCAGAAAAAAGCTTGTCCGGAGAAGACAAGGTGAGCGCTACCATCAGTCCTGTGTCATGCCAATAGTAAAGCATCCTGAGACCATTCATGTGTGGGGTTGCTTCTCAGCCAAGGGAGTGGGCTCACCCACAATTTTACCTAAGAACACAGCCATGAATAAAGAATGGTACCAACACATCTTCCGAGAGCAACTTCTCCCAACCATCCAAGAACAGTTTGGTGACGAACAATGCCATTTCCAGCATGATGGAGCACCTTGTCATAAGGCAAAAGTGATAACTATGTGGCTCGGGGAACAAAACATCAACATTTTGGGTCCATGGCCAGGAAACTCCCCAGACCTTAATCCCATTGAGAACTTGTGGTCAATCCTAAAGAGGCGGGTGGACAAACAAAAACCTACAAATTCTGACAAACTCCAAGCATTGATTATGCAAGAATGGGCTGCCATCAGTCAGGATGTGGCCCAGAAGTTAATTGACAGCATGCCAGGGCGGACTGCAGAGGTCTTGAAAAAGAAGGGTCAACACTGCAAATATTGACTCTTTAATAAACTTCATGTAATTGTCAATAAAAGCCTTTGACACTTATGGAATGCTTGTAATTATACTTCAGTATACCATAGTAACATCTGACAAAAATATCTAAAAACACTGAAGCAGCAAACTTTGTGAAGACCAATACTTGTGTCATTCTCAAAACGTTTGACCACGACCGTACACTGGAACTGCAAACCAACCCAACCAGATATTAAAATTCAATTCATTATGAAAGATTATATTTTGGACGTTTGTGGTATTTTTCATATGGCACCAGGAACAGAAAAATCAATGGTGCATGCTTCGAATTATATAGGCTATGGACGTTATTGTCAGAATCATCAGTAAACCCAGACCAATGTAACACACACTGACCACCTTTACGTAATGACTCTGGTCTCTGTGCACCCAAAAACTCAATCTTTCCTCCCTCCTCTGCTGACCAATTTAGAAGTTCACTTCAATGTTTACATGTTTACAAGTTACCGAAAGCCAAGGTGAGATACTTCAGAGTTAAACGAACAAGGTCAGGCTCTGGTAGAGTCCCCCTTTCTGGGCTGTGTCCCAAATGGCACCCTATTCCTTATATATTGCACTATTTTTGACCAGAGATCTATGGGCCATGGTCAAAAGTACTGCAGAGCAATATGTAGGGAATAGGGTGCCATTTGGGACACAGCCCTGATGTCTTGATGCATTGAAAAAACAAAGAGTGGATTCCCAATTCCCGCTCCTCCTCTCCGGCCTCAGCTGACAGCCATACGAGGGAAGCACGGGAAGCACCAAGGAATGTCCAACCACCACAGCAAATATTTAGCTGTCTGAGTTGAGAGGGCAGCATTTAAAGACCCAGTGCAGTCAATGACTTGATTTTCCTGTGTTTTATATACAGTATATTTCCACACTATGATGTTGGAATAATACTGTGAAATTGTGAAAATTATGATAATGCCTTTTTAGTGCAAGAGCTGTTTGAAAAGACTGCCTGAAATGTCAGCCTGTTTTGGTGGGATGGAGTTATGGCCTGACTGGTGGCATCACCAGTTAAATTAATTAATAGACCAATAAGAAAGAGAGTTCCAAACCTCTCTGCCAATAACAGATAGTTTTCAGTTTTCCCCTCCCCATTCCTAGCACAATTCTTGCTTGAGAAAGTTTCAGCAGCTGTTGTACAATATGACACAAAACACAGAAACACAACTTTTTCTGCGGTCCTGGTCAAAAGTAGTGCACTATAGGGAATTGGTTGCCATTTAGAATGCACCCATTCTTTATGTGATGTGGTCTACATAGCATTTCCCTGGAGGCCATTTGAAGGAGCTGACAGACTGACTGATGTTTGGGAGAGAGAGAGCGGTACAGCACTGCACCAACACTGACAGACTACAGTACAAAGGCAGGCAGGCAGGCGTAAGGCATTAAGCTCATACTGGCATCCAACAAAAACACACTCTCCTATACCTCATTTCCCAACCATGAGGTAAGCTGGTCATTAGTGCTTAATAGCCAGTGCCAGACGAGGAAGGTTTAAAGAAAATAAACCCAACTCTTTACGTAACATGCCAAAAACCTTTACCTAAGAAAGATAGACCACTAACAAAGTAAAAAAGAACCATAGTGAGTTTTTTGTTTATTTCGTTCTTCAACCCTTAAAAAGATAGCCCCTCGCCTGTCTACCTACAGTCTCTGTCTATTTGGTTACACTGCGCAGAGCTATTTTTCCATATGACCTCTAGCCCTGGAAAACTCAGGGGGAAAAGGGCACTTCAGAGAAAGTGAAAAATGGAGTATCGCATGAAGACTGGACAGTTAGTTTGCATCCCAAATGGCACCCTATTCCCTACATATGGGCCCTGGTCAGAAGTATTGGATTATGTAGGGAATAGGGTGCCATTTGGGATGCAAACAAGATAGACTGTGGGGGCTGTGAACTGGATCATCAGTCAGTGGCACGCCCCCCTCTGCTAAGGCACTGGATTCACTCTGTGAGTCTTTACCCATCGCATTCCACACTCCACTCCTCCTCCCGACCATGTGTGCTCTCCTGTGAGTTTACACGAAAACAGATGAGCAGACCCCAAGGGATTACAAGTGAGGCGGCAACACAAGTCACTACATGAACTGAAGGAATTTGGAGGTTGCGCAGGGCCATGGATACGGTATACAGAGTCTGTCATCTTGTGTGTGTGTGGACTGTAAGTGTCTATGTGTGTGTGTACGCGTGTGTGTGTAATGTGTGTGTGTGGGTGTCTGTGTGCGTGTGCGTGTGTATACCCAATGTGTGTGTGCACACGTACAGTGTCTGCAGAAAGTATTCACACCCCTTTACTTTTTCCACATTTTGTTGTGTTACAGCTTGAATTTAAAATGGATTCAATTGAGATTTTTTTCACAGGCCTTTACACAATATGTCAAAGTGAAATTATGTTTTTGGAATTTTTTACAAATTAATAAAAAATGAAAAGATGAAATGTCTTGAGTCATAAGTATTCAACCCCTTTGTTATGGCAAGCGTAATAAGAGCAGGAGTAAAACTGTGCTTAACAAGTCACATAATAAGTTGCATGGATTCACTCTGTGTGCAATAATAGTGTTTAGCATGATTTCTGAATGACTAACTCATCTCTGTACCCCACACATATCACACTGCAAAAAATGTGGCAAAGCAATTCACTTTTTGTCCTGAATACAAAGTGTTATGTTTGGGGCAAATCCAATAGGATACATTACTGAGTACCACTCTCCATATTTTCAAGCATAGTGGTGGCTGCATCATGTTATGGGTATGCTTGTAATCATTTAGGACTGGTGAGTGTTTCAGGATAAAAAATACATGGAATGGAGCTAAGCACAGGCAAAATCCTAGAGGAAAACTTGGTTCAGTCTACTTTCCACTAGACAGTGGGAAATTAATTAACCTTTCAGCAGGACAATAACCTAAAACACAAGGCCAAATCTACACTGGAGTTGCTTACCAAGAAGACAGTGAATGTTCCTGAGTGGCTGAGTTACAGTTTTGATTTAAATTTACTTGAAAATCTATGTCAAAACCTGAAAATGGTTGTCTAGCAATGATCAACAACCAATATGACAGAGCTTGAAGAATTTGAAAAGAATAATGGGCAGGTGTAGAAAGTTCTTAGAGAAATACCCAGAAAGACGCTACAAAGTATGGCTTCTACAAAGTATTGACTCAGGGTTGTGAATATTTCAGTATTTCATTTTCAATCAATTTGCAAACATTTCTAAAAACATGTTTTCACTTTGTCATTAAATGTTCAATTCAGGCTGTAACACAACAAAATGTGGAATAAGTGAAAGGGTAAGAATACGTTCTGAAGGCACTGTATATGTGTAGTGTGTACGTGTGTGTTTGAGACTCACCAGTGCAGACGGAGCGCGTGCAGGAAGGCGGACAGGCCTTCCATGATGAGCAGGATGCACACGGTGAGCATGGCGAAGGCCGCGAAGATGATTGACAGGCCGAAGAAGCCGCCCCCGCTCCTGGAGGATAGGCCCAGGTGCATCACCATGGTCCACAGCACCTCCGACAGCTCTGTGGACAGAGAGTGAGAGAAAAAGAAAGAAAGAAAGAAAGAAAGAAAGAAAGAAAGAAAGAAAGAAAGAAAGAAAGAAAGAAAGAAAGAAAGAAAAAAAGAAAGAAAGAAAGAAAGAAAGAAAGAAAGAAAGAAAGAAAGAAAGAAAGAAAGAAAGAAAGAAAGAAAGAAAGAAAGAAAGGGGAAAGAGAGGTGGAAAGAGACAGACAGGAGATAGGGAGGTGAGGAGTGAGAGATCTACGGTGTTCCTTCTACCAGTAGGTCGTTATCCACCAATTAGTGTCAACCCTCTTGTCTTAATGTAGTATGTGCATGATTGAGTAATTGAGAGATGAAAGTGAACAGTATTGCATGTGCATTATGCTTGTGTTATGAGTGTGTGTCTATTCTGTGTGTGTGTGCGTGCGCGCATTTCTAGGTACACAGAGTACGTAGATGCATGTGCACAGTATATTCACGTGTGTGTAGTGTGTAACACTCACGTGCATGGGCCAGACTGAGGGCCCAGAGTCGCAGGTAGGAGGCAGTGTTGGAGATGCAGCCCAGGCAGTATTCTATGGTGTGGATGGCCTGGTGGACCGCCACATCTCCAAAGTCAAACTGCAGAGAGAGGAGGTGCGCATCAGGGATGCATTCTAAGATCAATGCTCTTTCCACTGGAAACTAGATGTCTACTATTAACAATGGTCATTCCACTGGAAGCTACACAGACCTAGGCTTGGTCATGGTCAGTAGGAACAAAACAGAAGAAAAACGATTTGAAAGAGAGTAAAAAGGAAAGAAACCTGAGCTTGTCTAATAAAAACAAAGGTTTTCGTTTTCCATTGCAAAAAGTTTTTGTTACAGTGTGCCCTACTGAACATGACTCTGGCTGGTGCTGTTCAAATTCACTTTACAGTTGACTGTAAGTATGCTGTAATTCCATACTGAGTGAATCGTACCTCATTAGGTTGCTTTATCTAATCTATCCATAACTACTGGTAATGTGGCTTTCTTCCCTTGTGTATGAGATGTGAAAAACATGAGAATCAAAATCATTCAGTTTAGCTTGGCAAGGGCAAGGCTTCCTTTTTCCATCCCTCTCTTTTGTCCTTCGATCGGCCCACAGTTCACGGAAAAGCCGGCGCTGGCTCTCATTGTTCTACTTGAAAAGGGCTTCCAACATGATTTGCTAAGGAAAACAACACTCCTGTACAGTACATGTTGTAATGGCAAATGGAAGGAGCCGAATAGCTCGGATAATGGTTTCATCCAACATCCTGATATCAATAGCAAAACATTACAGCACAGCAAAATCATGCCTTTTTGATATCTCAATTCACATTGGTGGGGAAGGATGGACTGAGGACTGGTGAGGAGCTAGAGAAAAAAATAAAAAGTGAGCAATCAGATGGTAGACCAGCATGGCTAAATGTCAGTTAATGAAAGGGAATCCAATCAAAACTGGTTTTGATAGACTTGCCTTGACACACACACACACACACACACACACACACACACACACACACACACACACACACACACACACACACACACACACACACACACACACACCATTCTTGGGCAGTTGACAGAGAGTGGGTAGATAGGCAGGTTGGGTAAACAGAATACTGCCATTGGGGACAGACAGACGCACAGCATGCTGGGATGCACGGCCTGGCTCTTACCGGTTCCTCCTCTGCATGCTTGAAAGTAAGCAGAGGTCAAAGGTTAGTGGCAGGGTTCAGGAAGCAATTTGTTATATGACTATCATGATGGCAAAAATGATCACTAAGAAATGAATAGCATGCATTACATTACATGCAATGGCTCTTTGCGACAACAAAATAACACTTTCAGTTAATCCAGCATTTTTGCTAAATGTTTAAACTTTCGGAAGAGGTGCCAGAGAATGCCTGGTTGGACTTCCAGTGGACTTCCAGTGATTTATTTTCAATTTTTAAAGATGCTCCCAACACCCACATTGAAGTTATATCATCTTGAACACAGTGCATGATCACATTTCATAGTAGTCATAGTTGGTATTACAAAACAAGCCAGCTATTTTTAGTAAACCTCCAAACCTTTTCATAAGAAATCATCAAAGTATACTCTTATAGGACTATCAAGTACACTTTCTCCGTAAAAACAAACCTCTTACCAGGATTTATAATGTAACATTAGGCCTTCATGAAAAACCCCAGAACCTCTGACTCAAACAATATTTTCCAAATTCCATTCCCTGATGCAATGACTCACTGAGGCTGGTTCTCATGCAAAATCACCTCACTGTTTACTTTTCTGAACCCACTGTGAAGCGGAAAATCAATTTCTTATCTCTTCCATTCCATCCCCCCTCTCCTCACTTGTGCCCACATTCCCCCCTTCACTCAACAACACACAGAAAAAAGCGCTGCTATTTGATACAAACGTCTAAGAGGAAGATGATGTAGTGAGGGTAAATTAATGGGTTTTGTGTAGCTGTGACAGGCTATAGAAAATCAGAGCTGCTGCATAAGGAATAGTGTGAGGCAGTACGTGTAGTAGTCTGCAAAGATACCACAAATGCCGTAACCACAAATGCCGTAAAGGTCCACAGACTCATTCATTTAAAGGGTTTCAAATGGTTTGAGAGGAAGATCCAGTGTTCTATACTGTGGCTATGAACGAGAGGTCTTAAATGGTGTGATAAAGAATGGCACGATTTCAAATGAGAGAGGAATGTGGTGATTTGTAATGAGAAAGATATACAACGTTTGAAAATGAGAAAGGTAATAATCCATGTTTTAGAATGGCAGAAGGAAGAAATGTCCGAAATGGGAAAAGAGATAAGATTCTATTCTAAACTGAGAGAAAAACAGATGACAGATTTCCAGCTCTGAAAAAAATGTATGATCTTTCAGAATGAAAATATGGTACTTCAGAGCTAAAATGTCTGAAAGAACGTAGTCAGTTAACCCCTTGGCTCACCTCGTCTCCATCCTCAGAGTGCTGTGAGAGCGCGTCGTGGTCCATGATGCCAGCTTCGTCCTCCGTGGGCCCGTTGCCCACCCGCACCCCTCCAAATTTCTGTGTGCCCTGTTGGGTGAGTCCGGTTGATGAGGACACGCCTGTTTGCTCTAAAGATTGCTCTAGATTCTCTGCAGGGCATTCTTCCCTCTTCTGTGACTAGATACAAAAGCCACAAGATCTGTGTCTGGCTTAAAGCACGCCTTGGGGTGTTACGTTTGCGTTTGGCACTTAGGGGGGCACCCAACAAGCGGATCGATATAAAAAATATGTAAAATATATGCAAAAATTAAAATGATGTATGCAAAATAAATGTACAAAACGTTGAAAAAAATCCATGTAAAATATATAGAAAACATTTTAAATTATGGGGAATATTGTACAAATTGTAGACTTGTTAGGTGCCCCTAATATGCCAAACAAGCAAAGCTAGCCCTGTGTTAATCAAATAACAAAATAAATAAAATGTTTTACATGCAGCTTATGATTTCTAATCTCTTTGTAATCTTTTATCAAAATATAGCAAAGTAAATCAACTTGTTTTACTTCACAGCTTTTCCAAGGCATGCTTTAAGCATCATTGTATGGCAAAACACAACCAAGCACGACATTACAGAAATACAACATACAGTCCATAGAAATTAATGGCCACGAAAAAAGCGAAAGAAAACAGGTCATCAACAAGAGTCGTAAAGGTTAAAGGTTAGATCTGATGAACATACCAGGTGCTTTTTCCACAGGTGCTGGCGCCGAAGCACCATAGTTTTCACTATCAGCATACAGGGAACACATGCAAGGGCAATCAGCACCAAAACAATCTGGATCCCCATCTATAGATGACAAACAGAGAGAACGTTAACAGACAACATATTGGGGACATGGATCCTTATCAGAGACAAATGCTAACTCGCTCTCCGGGACCCTGGCTGCGCCCCAATAGCCTAGAATAGTGACCTCCTTTCCTGTTCCTTCGATTGTACTGGTCTGAGCGAGAGAGAGAACAGGCACGTCGTAACAGGCACACCTCAAGGGTCTATCTTCTCATCTGTTAAGTTCTTTCTGATGGGAGCAGATGAAAGAAAGAAGGCGAGGAGAGGAAGTAACATTTTGAGTCACTATTGAGACCCAGCCCCATATTCCACTGGGCAGCAAAGGGACCAGAGTACCTAGGAGAGACAGAGGGAAGGAGGGAGGGAGGGAAGGGTCCCCCGGTCACACCTGTCCCCGGTAGAGAGGCTTGTTCGTGACGTCGCCGTAGTTGAAGAGACACATGTTGATGAAGGCAATGAGAAGGCTGGGCGCGTCCTTGGAGGTGAAAGCGTCATAGGCTGTCCACTTGTAGAAGACCAGGATGATGAGGTAGCCGAACAGGCTGGCCATGAAGACAATCTCAGGGATGAAGCCCAGGAAGATGTTCAGGGGCTTCTTGAAGTACCTGGCCCACAGTAAGAGAACAGAAGATATGAGAAGAGGAGAAGAGAACAACATTATTGTCCATTACGTTTTCACAAATGGACCTTTGTCTTTGGCGCTCTGGTTTACAGGTAAAAGGACATACAGACACATACAGCATTAAACACAGAGGGGTACGTACAGGTGGTTGAACAGGCTGAGAGAGACGCCAAACATCATGTGGATCACTCCCAGGATCACAGACATCTTCATCTTGAAGGAGTTGAGGAAGGTCAACTTGTTGGTGGCAATGTTCCAGATCTGAAGATCACAAAGAAGAGGCATAGATAAAGAGAGGTAGACGCAAGCAAATCCATATTTTTAAGTGGCACACACTGGCTCTCATTGTACGACTCCCGGTAGGTGCAGATAGATAGACAGAAAGACAGACACAGAGAGACAGAGAGACGGACAATATAATAGTCAGACAGACAGAAAGACTTACCGGGTCTATACCCAGTGGATAGGGGCCATTGAAGACACCTGGCACGGCTGGGTCCAGCTGCAGCACCTTATTTTCATTGAGAGTTTCAAACCTAGATAGATTATAGACAATCGAAGTGAACAATTTGCAGAGTGTTGCTATCATTGACATACAGTATACATAAGGGGTTTATATTATGCATTGCTGGAACGTGCACCAATATTAGGGTTAGGGGAGTGTTTGGCCGGGGGGGGCTTTACTTGGCTCATCGCGCTCTAGCGACTCCTTGTGGCGGGTCGGGCGCCTGCAGGCTGACCCCGGTCGTCAGTTGAACGGTGTTTCCTCCGACACATTGGTGCGGCTGGCTTCCGGGTTAAGCGGGCAGGTGTAAAGAAGCACGGTTTGGCGGGTCATGTTTCGGAGGACGCATGACTCAACCTTCGCCTCCTGTGCCCTTTGGGGAGCACAGGAGGCATTTGCAGCGATGAGACAAGATTGAAATTGGGGAGAAAAAGGGGCAAAAAAAATTAATAATAATAATAATAAAATAAAATATTATTTGATCAAATATTGAATTTGGCCTTTACTACTGTAGCGCCTAGAAATACATTGAATTACACATTCATAAATGGCAAAAAAGACAGTCAAAAAATAAATCATAAGGAATAAGGTTTTGATGTGTCTGTCCTATATCTAGGAGATATAAGAAAGTTCAGGAAAATATTTTTGTTTTTTTGGACACATATTTAACCCCTTATTTTTGTTGCCACAAAACTACCTCCATACTTACATTCGTTTGAATGGGTTACCTTCAGACGAGTCCCGTGGGGGTCATTAGAGCAAAAACTGAGAAATGTCTCCCCTTTCCATAGTGGGGTCATATTAGTTTGTATCTCAAACGGTTCGGACGCTACAGACAGAAGTTGGCACATCAGCGTTACCAACTTCAGACGAGTTTAACATCCGCTCGTCATGACAGAATTATAAAATTAGGTTAATTAAAATGCTTTCACCAGGTTATACTACACAGAAAGGACTCATTTTGTGGAATGACCCTGCTACTACATTAACCGGTATGAAAGTTTGAGTATTGTTTTTGAACAATGCGTTAAACAGCAATCGAGCTTTGGAGATCTCCCGTAGTGTGTGTATCCTTTTGTTGTTAGCTAATGTCAAAGCTTGTTACCAAGAACTGCCCTCTCCCAATTGGCTGTCGCGAAATCGCGTGAGTGATTGGTTGGTTATTGATGGATTTATAGTTTGGACAGTTAACTGACTGATCGACGGATAACTTACGTCCAGTTGGCTCCCTTGGGGCTGAACATGGGCCGGACACTCCAACCGGAGCCAAACATGTTGAGGGATTTGGAAAAGCAATCGTTGTAGATGATACCGGTGTAGACAGAGAAGATTCCCATCAGCAGGATTATGTAGCGTCCAGCGAATATCATGTTGAACATCTGCCAGGGCAGGGAGAGTATGAACACACATTGGAGCACTGACCTGGGTCATGTTCATTGAGCACAGAAAGGAAGAAAACGGACTGAAACAGAGAGCGACTACCTGGACCAGTCCAATAAGAAACACTCATTTTCATTTCCCTTTGCAAAACGTTGGAAAATGTTTTCTGTTGCGTACCCTAATGAACACGACCGTGGCCTCACCTGGTAAAGAATGTCTGCATCCATCAACGCCTGTACCAACCATCATTCAACACTCAACTACATCAAACACTAAAACATTACTTAAATTGGCAAAAGTTATGTACTGTAGCCTACTGTACAAGAGAGGGTAGTTTGCCAAATGAAATCTACAATACATTGGCCTAATTATCGCCTTCCTCCCAAAGTGTGCACTTGCTCACATCCCTTCACTGACTTTAAAGGAACTGAGTGGTATAAGAAACATGGTGGAACCTCCCTCTAGCCCATTCCTCCCCCAATCCAATGCTTTTAGGTTTGTGGGAAGTAGTGCACACTTCAGGAGAAAGGAGATATTACTGGGACGCACCCAATGTCATCGGCACTCTTGGTGGGCCATACCTCGTTGTCAGTCTTCTGCGAGAGGATGCGGCTCTCTCGGATGACCAGGTAGAGGGCGGCGCAGGTCATCAGCACACCGTGACCCATGTCCCCGAACATGACCGCAAACAGGAAGGGGAAAGTGATGATGGTGTACGGTGCTGTAGGAAGGAGCACACAGTAAGACACAGTGCAGTGGACAGCACAACACAATGACATGGGGGAAAACAACAACAAGATACAGAGAAAGACACAACAACACGAGAGACAAAACAACACAAGAGACATAACACACAGAGACATAACAGTTATATAGACACAACAAAACAGACAGACAAAACAACACACATAGACACAACAACAACAACAACAATGACAGAAAGACACAACAACACATATAGACACAACAGCACACATAGACACAACAACAACGACAGAAAGACACAACAACAACAACACAGAGGCACACAGTGTGGACTTGTATGTCACCTGGATTGATCTCTCGGTAATTTCCGATCCCGTAGGCGTCCACAATGTTCTGGAATCCAGAGGTGAACTTATTGGTCTTGTTGAAGGTGGGCGGAGTCTGCTTGGTGGTCATCCTGTTGAGAATGGAGGGCACTGTGGAGCCACTCCTCTCCTGTAAAACCCACCAAGCCAAAGAGTCACCGCTACGGGGTGAAGTTTGCCCTAGGTACAGATCTAGGATCAGCTTCCCTTCCCACAATCTTAACCTTAACCATTAGTGAGGAAAATGCAAATCTGACCCAAGATCAGCATCTAGGGGCAACCACCCTATACCAGAATTACCTGACAAATGCCAATTCACCTTTGCAAGCCCATTACAAACCTGATACAGCCAATACACAAACACCATTTTCATATTTTCAGATGACTCAGTGAGGAGGCTGCCACATCACTAAGACCAATGAGTAATGGCAGAAGGAACAGACACCAGGTCAGTTTTGCAGACCACAGACTGGGCAGAACCATTGTTGTATTTGGCTACATGATAACATTACATCAACGTTTGCCTATTCCTGTAATTTCATTTAGCTTTAGATAAGAACTGGGTACAGAAAGAGTACTTTCCATAGACCTCTGGGTGAACTGGTGAAAATTGATATGTGTGCAGTTAGCTTAGTTTGCCTGGCAAAACAAATTGCATAATGATATACTGTATGTATTTGATATCTAGCAATATAATTTCTCCCTTTGTTATGATTTCTGTCCAATTCCAAGTATTTCTATTCGACTCAAATACAATGGTGTTCATAAAGAATGCAAAGTACTTTATCCTATATCGTCATCTTGTATGAAATTCAGAATTTACAGCATCAAAACAACAACAGGAAGTGAGGTCATTAATTAAAAGGATCTTCCTGCCTCGGAGCTCTAATCATTCTGATTTGCAGACCCGACTCACCGTTCCTCGGCGCAGGGCAAACTGGATGGAGTCCAGGTCAGATACAGGGCACCACACCTCGGCGATCAGGCACTTCTGGGTGACGTCAATGTTGCACAGGTTCAGCGTGTGGTAAATGGCCTTCATCTTCCTAACCTTGATGAACCACACCCTCATGGTCTTGGCTGCAGCCTGGAGCACCCTCTGTCTGTGGTCTTCCGTCTGGTTCAACACCTGCAAGGGAGAAAATAGAGTTTTGTTAGCCCTCTGAGCTAAAGCCTAGGTATTATTCCGGGGGAGCTAACGCAAGTCTTTAGGTCGTTGGTGCAGACTAATGATTAAATTATGAAAAATGTCCATCTGGTTCTGGACCTGCACAGCCAACATGATGGTGTTAGCTAAGCCTAGGTACTAGGTATTATCTCGGGGAAGCTAACGCAAGTCTTCAGGCCTCAGTTGGTTCAGATATAGGCCGTGTCCGAATACCCATTATTGCGTTCGAAATAGTAGGCATTTTAGGTATGCGAAAATAGAAAGTTTTATAGTATATGAAATTTCCAAATTAGAGTATGCTTTAAATGCCAGGATGTTATACTCACTTCGGCTTTTCATCTTTTGAGGAACAGAATCGTCTTTCCAGGCATGTGTGTTTGACAACAGCTGATAGTCAGCTGATAATGAGACAAGGGGATGCGCTGTAACCAAATGAACGAATTGCGGGAATCAACGCAATTGCACATTAGATGACGCATTCTAAGGAACGGTGAGCCTAGTATGTTGATATTCGTTGCTTACTGCATTCATTTTGACTAAACAGTACGTTCTAAATAGTATGTAGTACGATTAGTACACAGTATGTAGTTCTAGTAAGTAATAGGCAAGACAGATTTCGGACACGTCCAGTATGATGTTTTTATATATTATTTAAAGCTTGTGCACGGTGACTCCACTGGAGGGCAGGGTTAGAGGAGGACAGAGGGTTTTCCCTTTCAAGCAGAACCACATTCTTTTTTTTTAAGGATAGAGTTCAACACAATTATTGTTATACAAGGCGAAATACCTCTACCGACTAGTACTGAGATACTGCACATGTGCACATCCCCACATCGAGAACGTTTTGTGACTTAAACCAACAGTATCCAGGGAGTGTTTAACAAAAGCACACACATCCTGTCGTGCTTTCTGGGACAAGTTATGATTGACATTGCATATGTTGTTGATTAGCATGCAACACTGTCACAAAACAAACACAAAAGCCCTGTGTAACAAGAATGATGTATTGGCAAATGCAAGCCTGAGAACGGAACAAGGGGTAACTGGATAACTCCCTCACTGGCAACAGTGAAGGGTTGCGTTCCTACCTGAAAGACGTTGCATCGCATCAACCAATGATTATGCGCTACACCATCGACTGCATAGTCGGGAATCAGATTGCTATATTATATGATGTGGTTATTTGATGTGTAAGCGTCTATCCAAGCATTGAGAGATCTGGCAGGCATCTGCAATGTAGTCAGGCAGGAACGCCACCATTGAGATGTTTGGTTAGGTAGAGAGTACAATGATTGTCCCTCCCTTACCAGCGAACACAGTGGATGCGTCCCAAATGGCACCCTATTGGGCCTTTGTCAAAAGTAGTGCACTAAATAGGGAATAGTGTACCATTTGGGACACACACAGTGTATGGTTAGCTGTTCATGGGCCCTGATTGCATGGAACTCCAATCCATCTCATACAGTGCCTTCAGAAAGTATTCATACTCCTTGACTTATTCCACATTCTGTTGTGTTACAGCCTGAATTCAAAATGGATTAAATCGATAGTTTTTCTCACCCATCTCGACACAATACCCCATAATGACAAAGTGAAAACCTATTTTTAGAAATGTTAGCAATTTTTTGCACATTATACTTTTTTTAATTCTTCAAGCGTTATCAAGTTGGTTGTTGATAATTGCTAGACAGCAATTTTCAAGTCTTGCCATAGATTTTCAAGCAGATTTAAGTCAAAACTGTAACTAGGCCACTCAGGAACATTCAATGTCGTCATGGTAAGCAACTCCAGTGTATATTTGACCTTGTGTTTTAGGTTATTGTCCTGCAGAAAGGTGTCTGTTGGCAAGCAGACTGAACCAGGTTTTCTTCTACCACACTATCTACCAAGAGAGTTTTCATCTATATTATTCGTAGAAAATTCTCATCCAGAAGCGGCACTCCTAGTGGCCGGGGACTTTAATCCGTTTGACCTAATATCTACCAGCATGTCACATGTGCAACCAGAGGAAAAAAACTCTAGACCATCTTTACTCCACACACAGAGACGCATACAAAGCTCTCCCTAGCCCTCCACTTGGCAAATCTGACCATAATTCTATCCTCCTGATTCCTGCTTACAAGCAAAAACTAAAGTAGGAAGTACCAATGACTCGCTCAATACGGAAGTGGTCAGATGACACGGATGCTACGCTACAGGACTGTTTTGCTAGCACAAACTAGAATATGTTCCAGGATTCATCCAATGGCATTGAGGAGTATACCACCTAAGTCCCGGCTTCATCAATAAGTGCATCGACAACGTCGTCCCCACAGTGACCGTGTGTACATATCCCAACCAGAAGCCATGGATTACAGGCAACATCCGCACCGAGCTAAAGACTAGAGCTGCCGCTTTCAAGGAGCGGGACACTAATCCGGACGCTTATAAGAAATCCCGCTATGCCCTCAGACGAACCATCAAACAGGACGTGCACTCAGAGCAAGCGCGGACCAACTGGCAAGTGTCTTCACTGACATTTTCAACCTCTCCCTGACCAAGTCTGTAATACCTACATGTTTCAAGCAGACCACCATAGTCCCTGTGCCCAAGAAAGTGAAGGTAACCTGCCTAAATGACTACCGCCCCGTAGCACTCACGTCAGTAGCCATGAAGTGCTTTGAGAGGCTGGTTGTGGCTCACATCAACACCATTATCCCAGAAACCCTGGACCCACTCCAATTCGCATACTGCCCCAACAGATCCACAGATGACACAATCTCAATCGCACTCAACACTGCCCTTTCCCCCCTGGACAAAAGGAACAATTAAGTGAGAATGCTGTTCATTTGACTACAGCTCAGCGTTCAACATCATAGTGCCCACAAAGCTTTTCACTAAGCTAAGGACCCTGGGACTAAACACTTCCCTCTGCAACTGGATCCAGGACTTCCTGATGGTCCGCCCCCAGGTGGAAAGGGTAGGCAACAACCGTTCTGCCACGCTGATCCTCAACACTGGGGCCCCTCAGGGGTGCGTGCTTAGTCCCCTCCTGTACTCCCTGTTCACCCACGACTGCGTGGCCAAGCACTACTCCATCACCATCATTAAGTTTGCTGACGACACAACAGCGGTAAGCCTGATCACCGACAACGATGAGACAGCCTATAGGGAGGAGGTCAGAGACTGACAGTGTGGTGCCAGGTCAACAACCTCTCCTTCAATGTGAGCAAGACAAAGGAGATGATCGTGGACTACAGGAAAAGGAGGGCCGAACAGGCCCGCATTAACATTGACAGGGCTGTAGTGGAGCAGGTCGAGAGTTTCAAGTTCCTTGGTGTACAAACACACCAAGACAGTTGTGAAGAGGGCACGACAACACCTTTTCCCCCTCAGGAGACTGAAAAGATTTGGCATGAGTCCCCAGATCCTCAAAATGTTTTACAGCTGCACCATCGAGAGCATCCTGACCGGTTGCATCACCGCCTTGTATGGCAACTGCTCGGCATGAGATCGTAAGGCACTACAGAGGGTAGTGCGTACGGCCCACTGCATCACTGGGGCCAAGCTTCCTGCCATCCAGGACCTATATACCAGGCGGTGTCAGAGGAAGGCCCAAAAAATGGTCAAAGACTCCAGTCACCCAAGTCATAGACTGTTCTCTCTGCTACCGCACGGAAAGCGGTACCGGAGCGCCAAGTCTAGGTCCAAAAGGCTCCTTAACAGCTTCTACCTCCAAGCCATGAGACAATCCAGGACCTATATACCAGGCGGTGTCAGAGGAAGGCCCAAGAAATTGTCAAAGACTCCAGTCACCCAAGTCATAGACTGTTCTCTCTGCTACCGCACGGAAAGCGGTACCGGAGCGCCAAGTCTAGGTCCAAAAGGCTCCTTAACAGCTTCTACCCCCAAGCCATAAGACAGTTGAACAATTAATGGCCACCCGGACTATCTACTCACTGTTTATTATCTATGCATAGTCAATTTAACCCTATCTACATGTACAAATTACCTCAACTAACCTGTACCCCCGCACATTGACTCGGTACCGGTACCCCCTGTATATAGCCTCGTTCTTGTTATTTTATTGTGTTACTTTTTATTTTATTTTTTACTTTAGTTTATTTAGTAAATATTTTCTTAACTCTATTTCTTGAACTGCATTGTTGGTTAAAGGCTTGTAACTAAGCATATCACCTGTTGTATTCGCCGCATGTGACAAATACAATTTGATTTGATTTGATTTTACCTGTGCTTAGCTCTATTCCACATTTTTTTGTGTACTGACATCTACGTGTAACTGAAAGATGCACACACAGACTTTTTTATTTTATTAGTGTACATTTGTGTATCTTTAGTATTCTTTAAAAAATATGTCTGTAATGTCTATGTTAATGACTAAAACCATAAATCATTCAGGTAGATGTCATCATACACAGAGGACCGACGTCTAAAATGGGGAATTTCTCATATGAGGATACTGTATATGATTACTTGTTTAGGCTGTTGCATGCCAAATAGAAATTGTATGAACTTTCTAACTTCAACTTTCTAACTTCAAGTTGAAAGGAGAAGGGTTACATCAGAAATGTCTGACTTGAGACACCCACTACACCTGAACTTTCGAAGGACGTGTGTTTCAGGTCAAGGCCCAGGTCAGTGCAATATATATATTTTGTTGTTTTCTGTCAGACAATGATGTATTGTTGTTGATTGCATGAATACAGAAAGTTTAGTAGCCATACAGGCTCAAGGAGATCACAAGCTTTGGGTGTTTTTACTCAGCTCGACCATATGAAAATCTACAGTAGGTGGCACTTATTTGGTCTATGTGTACGGCAGGGGTTGGCAACAGACGGCCCACGGGACGCCTGTTGATTTTGATTTTAGTTTTGTGTAAAAGAAAACGGTAAAATCACCAGCTAAAAATAAGTTTAATTTAGGAACTCTGTTCCCAAATATTCCCACGAATAAAAAAATTGATATGTAATCGTGTCTCAACGTAATTAAGGTTTGAAATTATTGTTATGTTGCAGCCCCCAACCATCAGCTCATCCAAAAATCGTCCCCCGGCTGAATCTAGTTGCCTACCCCTAGGTACGGTGTCCATATTAGGATTGCATCAGAGTCACAACTCCTCCTGTAGTACTTGCAGTTAAAGGACCAAATTGCCCTCTAGTGGCCTCATGGGTGGAATGTTATTAATATGCTTAATCATTTCGCAATTAATAAACATTTAAAAAATGTAACGCTGAAAATTTGGTGTTTCTATGTCAAACAATTTTGTTATTTTTCAGTCTTGTGTGATGTACATAAAGTATAATATCGGCATGCAAACCCAAAATGGAATACATTTCAACACTATATCTGACATGGTACTGGTGTCTTCTTTTTATTAAGCCCATAACCATGTGTGTGAGGTGTATACCTTTGTTTCAAAGTAGATTTGTTTGACTACCAAGAAACACTGTGTGTCCCTGATTTTGCCCACTGCAGTAAATTGTTAAGTGACACTATTTTACTGTGTTCATTGTCTTGCATACCATCTGGAGGTCGTCAATACGGGTGTTGACCCCCGCGGCCATCTCCTTCCTCTCCTGGGGAGTCTCGGGGCAGGGGTAGAGGGAGGCCCGGAACCTGGAACACACAACCAACAGTTCACATACTGAGGGTAACCATATAATTATAATGACTAGAACAGATATTCCCATTTAAATCAATGTTCCGTGATCAGATAATGAAACATCACAACTCATAAACTCGGGTATCATCATTCTGGCCCAAGTTTCCCGACTTAAAGGGTTGTTCTAGTGGTTATTTCCGAGTCGGGAAATCATATATCCAAATTTCTGACAGCACTCAAATGCTAAATGAATGGAGGAACTGGGAACTGACTAGTGGTGGTGACATACCCCTCACATATCTTCTTGACTCTGTTCTTCAGCTGATCGCCTTGGAAAAAGATGATGAAGACTGACTTGTGGACTTGGTCGCCCTGTAAGAGAGAAATAGTAAATCATCTCACCATTCAAGCAGTGACTGTCGTTGGAACAAATGATTGAACAACGCAGATTTCCTTTTTGTTGTTGTTGTCCTGGCTCATTGGGTGTTTGGTTGCACAAACTTGGGTGTGTATACGTTTCCATATTTCTCGTCTTTATTGGTGTGTCAAAGAAAAAAAAGAAAAAAAAATGTAACCAGCTTTTTTATAGTTTATCATTTTTTTCCTGTTAGGCGCTCAGATCACAGACAGGTGTGTATACATAATAATTTTTTTTTTTTAAATACATAAACAAAGAATCGAAAGACAGTAGAGAATAAGAACAAACTTACAAGACAAAACACAAAACAAAAACAAAATAAATGTATTAAATATGAAGTAAGATATAAAAAACATAAATGACAGACCGTGGTGGGGTCCTCTAGGGGGTCCTCGATTTCTGCCTGACGTAAAAAGACGTTGCCGCGGCACACTCTCCACAGCATCCTCTCAAAGGTAGGGAGCCTCTCCCGGCTGATCACCCCGGCAACAAACCTGCTCGGCCAATTAAAATATTTCAGGGTCTGGCCAATCAAATGCACTGTACATGATCCCTCTGGGTTGTCACATGTAACATTTTTCCTGTCATAGGTGCCTGGTCCCAGATCTGTTTGTCATTTTGGCATAACAACAACCATATGAGTTGTTACAGAACAAACTGATCTGGGATAGCCTAATAACATACATCCCCCTTAACCCCACTACATCAATGGCTAATAGACGCAATGGGCGCTAATGGGAACAGTGCAAAACAAATGTGTTGACGGATGGAACACTAGCCACTTTAATAATGTTTACATATCTTGCATTACTCATCTCATATGTATATACTGTATTCTATATTATTCTACTGTATCTTAGTCCATGTCGCTCTGACATCGCTCGTCCATATATGTATATATTCTTAATTCATTCCTTACTTAGATTTGTGTGTATTGGGTATATGTTGTGAAATTGTTAGATATTACTTGTTAGATATTACTGCACTGTCGGAGCTAGAAGCACAAGCATTTCGCTACACCCGCAATAACATCTGCTAAACACGTGTATGTGACCAATACAATTTGATTTGATTTGAAGTTGTTTGCTGTTCTGTCACTGTGACTATATGTCATAATGAGTGTCAATCTCCCTGCTTTGTCGGTGTGGCAGCTTAATATGCTGCCATTGACCTACTGACACACACACACACAGCCTTGACATTATCAAGCATGGATCAATGCCTGGCTCAAAGTTAATTTAAATCAATCCCATTAAGAGGCCAGAAGTTTTTTAATACACCATCCACTACCATCTTTCATTTAAATTGCCTGTATATGCCTATAGGCCAAAAAGGGGTGACTTGGACATCCATGAGTTAAATGATCCCCACCACAGCTAGAATAAATGTTTCCTTGGGCTACAAAATAATATTACAGCATTCAATGGCGTGTGTATTGTACAGTTGATTACATTCAATGTACAGCTCAAGTGCCCTATAGGGCGTACTCTAATGTACTGTATGTTAGAAGTACATCTCCTAGCACACCAGAGTTTCCGTTACCATTGTTCAAGAAGGGCGAGCCACCTAACTCTGTTAGACCCAAGCCTAAAAAACGTTGGTTTCTATGGGTTTCAATTGACAATTTCAGTGCCCGAGGGCTTGGACGTTTCTTTGGGAAAACTGCTGTACAGTGTGTGTGTGTGTGTGTGTGTGTGTGTGTGTGTGTGTGTGTGTGCGTCTCACCCCAGTCGGAGCGGTGCTCCCCGGCCCCCCTCGTTACCCTCCATTAGGGCTGACGACTCTTCCATCAGGGCGGGGTCCTCCATCTGTGGAACGTAAGGAAGATGATGATGATGGAGATAGGAGGAAGATGCAATTTAGTCTGGAGTCACAAACCAGCAACAACATGGTTAAGATTCACTATATATACAAAAGTATGTGGACACCCCTTCAAATTATTGGATTCGGCTATTTCAGCCACACCAGTTGCTGACAGGTGTATAAAATCAAGCACACAGCCATGCAATGTCCATAGACAAACATTGGCAGTAGAATGACCTTACTGAAGAGCTCAGTGACTTTCAAAGTGGCACTGTCATAGGATGCCACCTTTCCAACAAGTCAGTTCGTCAAATTTCTGCCCTGCTAGAGCTGCCCCAGTCAACTGTAAGTGCTGTTATTGTGAAGTGGAAACATCTAGGAGCAACAACAGCTCAGCCGCGAAGTGGTAGGCCACACAAGCTCACAGAACGGGACCGCCGAGTGCTGAAGCGCGCAAAAATCGTCTGTCTTCAGTTGCAACACTCACTACCGAGTTACAAACTGCCTCTGGAAGCAATGTCAGCACTTAACTGTTCATCGGAAGCTTCATGAAATAGGTTTCCATGGCCGAGCAGTCGCACACAAGCCTAAGATCACCATGCGCAATGCCAAGCGTAGGCTGGAGTGGTGTAAAGCTCGCCGCCATTGGACCCTTGAGTAGTGGAAATGCGTTCTCTGGACGGATGAATCACGTTTCACCATCTGGCAGTCTTGACGGATGAATCTGGGATTGGCGGATGCCAGGAGAACGCTACCTGCCTGAATGCATAATGCCAACTGTCAAGTTTGGTGGAGGAGGAATAATGGTCTGGGGCTGTTTTTCATGGTACAGGCCCCTTAGTAAAGGGAAACCTTAATGCTACTGCATACAATGACATTCTAGACGATTCTGTGCTTCCAACTTTGTGGCAACAATTTGGGGAAGGCCCTTTCCTGTTTCAGCATGACAATGCACCCGTGCACAAAGCGAGGTACATACAGAAATGATTTGTCGAGATCGGTGTGGAAGAACTTGACTGGCCTGCACAGAGCCCTGACCTCAACCCCATCGAACACCTTTGGAATGAATTGGAACGCCGACTGCGAGCCAGGCCTAATCGCCCAACATCAGTGCCCGACCACACTAAAGCTCTTGTAGCTAAATGGAAGCAAGTCCACGCAGCAATGTTCCAACATCTAGTGGAAAGCCTTCCCAGAAGAGTGGAGGCTGTTATAGCAGCAAAGGGGGGATCAACTCCATATTAATGCCCATGATTTTGGAATGAGATGTTCGACGAGCAGGTGTCCACATACCTTTGATCATGTAGTGTAGTTAGTAATTACTACTTTGAGAGTAATCCTACTAGGAATTAGGTCACATTTTCTCATTTCCAGAATTGACTGAATTAAATTGACCCCAAACCCTGGTGTCTGTGGAGGTAGGGGTCCCTTTGGGATTGAGCAAAACAGAGGTTCCGTTCCAGGCTAACTACATTGCAGACGTTGCATTGCATCAATCAATGGTTGTGTGCCATGTCATTGACTGGGCAGTCGGTCATCAAATTGCTATATCATTTGATATGGGTAGCTGATATGTTAAAAACCTATCCAGGCGTTGTGAGATCTGGCATGCATCTGCAATATAGTCCGCCTGGAACGCACCCAAAATATTGGCGGGAAGCTACTCGCTGACCTCGTCAAAGAACTGCTGGGTGCGTCGCAGGATGTGCTTGAGCTCAGTCAGCTCCAGGAAGTTCTTCTTCAGGGCTTCCTGGTTGGTATTGATCTCCTTCAGCTCGTTCTCCAGCTTCTCAAACGTGGCCTGTCAATCAAACGGAGACAACCAATGAGATTGGGCTTTAGATGGGATGGGGCGTGATTAGAAAATGGTAGAAGGGGTCATAGAATTAGAATCACTAGAATGGACATAGCCTTTACTTCCTGCTTTACTCCCATTGGTACACTTTCAAAATGGCTGCCGATACACCCATTACAGACCCATTGATTTGAATGAGGATACCCGTTCTAGTGTTTTTATTTTTATTGAAGGGATAGCCTATTCAACTCCATAACAAGCAGTCATGGGCCTAACATGAGTCCTAGCTACAGCTTATAATTATGGCCAATGTCCGGTAAAGTGTCATCATGGGTCTTAGAGGGATTGGCTAGAGCAGGTGAACTGCTACACAGTTCCACTTCACTGTCAGGTAGGCCCTTACACAAAAATGTCACATGTGGAGAATCCCATGTTTTCACATGTTGCTTTAAATGTTATCACATGTTATCACATTAACTTCCCATAAGATCACATGTGATCACATGAAATTCATGTGGTTTTTCCGTAAGGGGAGTAGTATTGTAAGGCGAAAGAGATTATTAAATCCAGGCTCTGTCGCAGCCGGGCAGTATAAAAAATATATATATGTATTCACTAACTGTAAGTCGCTCTGGATAGGAGCGTCTGCTAAATGACGTAAATGTAAATGTAAATGTAATTAAATGATCTGTGAAATTGTGCTATCTTTGGGCTGATGTCAATGACATTCATAATTTCATATTACTGACATACAGTATTAAACAGGGATAGATACCTCCAGGTCAATCATATCCCTAGGGAAGGGGACTTCAGGGTTTTCTCCAGTATCCACAGTTGGGATGTTGGCTTTTTTGATCTCCTTCTCGACAAACCCTGCAAAGCAAAACACCAGGTAATATTCAATACAGGTGTGAGTTTCTACCCTGGTTGCCAGTCTGTTTCTGATCTCTTGCCAACTCTTTATGGAATTGTCATGGCAAATTGCTTGAAAATGACAATGTAGTAGGCAGATGCACAAACAGATCTGGGAAAAAGCTAGTGAGTTTCTGCATTGTGGGAGAAATAGACATCTGTGTCCCATTCTGTGAGTGGTATTTACATTTACATTTTTGTCATTTAGCACATTTTTTTACGTTACAGCCTTATTCTAAAATTGATTAAATAAATGTTTTTCCTCATCAATCTACACACAACACCCCATCATGACAAAGCGAAAAAAGGTTTTAAGAAATGTTTGCACATTTATAAAAAATAAAAATACAACAATATCTTATTTACATAAGTATTCAGACCCTTTGCTATGAGACTCGAAATTGAGCTCGGGTGCATCCTGTTTCCATGTATCATCCTTGAGATGTTTCTACAACTTGATTGGAGTCCACCTGTGGTAAATTCAATTGATTGGACATGATTTGGAAAGGCACACACCTGTCTATATAAGGTCCCACAGCTGACAATGCATGTCAGAGCAAAAACCAAGCCATGAGGTCGAAGGAATTGTCCGTAGAGCTCCAAGACAGGGACAGATCTGGGGAAGGATACCAAATAATGTCTGCAGCATTGAAGGTCCCCAAGAACACAGTGGCCTCCATCATTCTTAAATGGAAGAAATTTGGAACCACAGAGATTCTTCCTAGAGCTGGCCGCCCGGCCAAACTGAGCAATCAAGGGAGAAGGGCCTTGGTCAGGGAGGTGACGAAGAACCCGATGGTCACTCTGACAGAGCTACAGAGTTCCTCTGTGGAGATGGGAGAACCTTCCAGAAGGACAATCATTTCTGCAGCGCTCCACCAATCAGGCCTTTATTGTAGAATGGCCAGACGGAACCAATCCTCAGTAAAAGGCACATGACAGCCTGCTTGGAGTTTGCCAAAAGGCACCTAAAGGACTCTCAGACCATGAGAAACAAGATTCTCTGGTCTGATGAAACCAAGATTGAACTCTTTGGCCTGAAAGCCAAGCGTCACGTCTGGAAGAAACCTGGCACCATTCCTACGGTGAAGCATGGTGGTCGCAGCATCATGCTGTGGGGATGTTTTTCAGCGCCAGGGACTGGGAGACTAGTCAGGTTTGAGAGAAAGATGAACGGAGAAAAGTACAGAGATCCTTGATGAAAACTTGCTCCAGAGCGCTCAGAACCTCAGACTGGGGGCAAAGGTTCACCTTCCAACAGGACAACGACCCTAAGCACACAGCCAAGACAACACAGGAGTGCCTTGGGGACAAGTCTCTGAATGTCCTTGAGTGGCCCAGCCAGAGCCCGGACTTAAACCTGATCGAACATCTCTGGAGTTAAACCAGATCGAACATCTCTGGAGAGACCTGAAAATAGCTGTGCAGCGACGCTCCCCATCCAACCTGACAGCGCTTGAGAGGATCTGCAGAGAAGAAACTCCCCAAATACAGGTGTGCCAAGCTTTTAGTGTCATACCCAAGAAGAATTGAGGCTGTAATCGCTGCCAAAGGTGCTTCAACAAAGTCAGAATACTTATGTAAATGTAATATTTCCGTTTTTATTGTTAATACATTTGCAAATAATTCTATAAACCTGTTTTTGCTTTGTCATTATGGGGTTTTGTGTGTAGATTGAGAGAGAAAAAAATATTTAATTTTAGAATAAGGCTGTAACATAACAAAATGTGGAAAAAGTCAAGGGGTCGGAATACTTTCCGAATGCACTGTATATGTAATATTTTGGGGCTTGATGGGACTTTGTATAGAGTTTATTAAAACATGTACTTCATGTGGTATTATATTAACTGTCCCTGCTATGTTTTGTCCAAGCTGTCCATTATGTTACCCACCTAGAAATAGGGAGGACCACAATGGAAATTTCTTTATTGTGTAACACTTACTGTGTTTTTAATTCTCAAAAACATTTTATGTATTGTAACTTGGCTGACACAGGTCTATATGTATATTACATATGTCAAATAAAATGTATTCATTCAACATATTATGAAATCACTCACTTAGTTTCCTGTCCATCTCCTCACACCTCCTCACTTCATTCACAAACTTCCTCTGGAACACATTCACGTCTGGGTTGAGCTAAAAATTCAAACAACAGAAACAGGTGTCACAGTTGCCATTCTTGGCCAGGTCTCCCTTGGGAAAGAGGTCTTCTGACCACAATCGGACTTCCTGTTTAATTAAATAAAGGTTAAATATGTTTTTTTATAGATAGATGACTGGTATGTTACTTACATCGCGGAACTGAACCATTCCCAGTTCTCCCAGCTCGCTGACACAGCAGTAGGCTGCCTCAGACTGGAGGAAGAGCTGGGCAAGCGTCATCTCCTCGCTCCTGAACAGTTCCCCCATGGTGACCACCTGACACACTCACCCCTTTAAGGTAAAAAAAAATAATACCCCTGTTGGCAAAATTAAGGGCAAAATTACACGGACGGACGGACGGATGGACGGACGGACAGACAGACAGACAGACGGACGGACGGACGGACGGACGGACGGACGGACAGACAGACAGACAGACAGACAGACAGACAGACAGACAGACAGACAGACAGACAGACAGACAGACAGACAGACAGACAGACAGACAGACAGACAGACAGACAGACAGACAGAGAGAGAATAGACTGAACAAAGTTGGTTTGGTGTGTCTCTAGCTTGAACAATTCAAGAGCAGTAGGCCTATCAATTGGAATATATATTCGACCTATATGACAACATTACACTTATATATATATATATATATATATATATATATATATATATGTCATTTTTCTAATTCTATAGCTTCCTTTTTCTTTCCAGATGTGAAAGGACTGTCATCACTATCAGTCAACACGGATATGAGGATTAACTGTCCGTGTCCAATGGAAATCCTACTCGTTCGTAAAGATGCTATCATAAACCTATATATCCGCTGCCCAGGTAGTCAACCCGAACATAATTCATATAGGTTAGCTATATTCTACTACATTTCTAAAATATTGGAAATAACATAAAGCATATTACGTTCAATCGTTAAAATATCAAATGTTCTCTCAATTTGAGAAAGCGACGTCGTTCGCTCGAGCGTCTTCTCTGCCGCACTGTCCTTCATCTCAAGGACGCCATTATGATGTTGCTGCTGTAGGCTTCCAGTAGACTATTGAGCATCTTTCATAATATGATGAAGGCAACGGTGAACACGGGGAATAATGATAGGAATATTGTTGATGAATTTATATACGTGTTTCTAACAATTATGTAGGCAAATTGAAAATTATGAGGACACGTCTATAAAATATTGCTTGAAATGACCGGCTATAGCCATATTTCAACCAAAATGACGACGAAATAAATAGATAGCACCTGTGTTTGATGGTCACTGAGAGAAACATTTGAGTATTATGAATACATAATGAATTTCGTTTTTATCACAAACGGTTATATTTTGACTGAAGATCTATGGTTATTAGGCCTACGGTCTAATGCAAATACAGAATGATTCAAACATCGTCAATTGATGGTCGACTGACATTATTTGCAATTTCTTCCATTTGATTCGGGATGAAATAGAGTACAGTAGGTCTATCACTATTATTTTAAACAACACCTAATAGCTTATGGCAGAACCAAGCCGCATCGCATCATCAGCTGAAGTGCATGGACCAGAGAGGAAATGTTCTCAAGGTGAGGACTCGCGCAAGATGACAGCACGTTCAAATTCACCATAACAATATATTTCTGTTTGATACCGTTCTGTCTGTAAAATTAACATTTACATATATAGATTTAATCGGTTATGAATTAACTTACTTGTGATAAAATCCTTCAGAATTTCTCCAGATCGAACGAAAGGCGCTCTCCTCACGAATCAATGTGACATCACGCAAACCATCTGCTGGGGGATGATCATGTGATGAGTTGGGATGCTGCAAGCCTGTATGATTAGTGTGGCTTTCGACGTCAGCCACACTTTAGTTGAGCTATTACAATGGGGATTTATATTATGTAATGACAGTAGGCTACTGCTGCAGCCATAATATATACAAATATCTATGGATGGACCTAATATAATCTTTGATATTAAGTCCATTTGATGTCATTCATTAAAATCGGTCATTCAAATGGTAGCCAATACCATTAATTTAGAAATTAATTTAGATGACTGATTTTGAAATTAATTTGAATTACTGATTGTAATTAATGCATAATTGCACACAGGTAATTTTCTAGTAAGCCTATAGGTCAGTACAGGGCCTTGCACCAACCTTTTGGCTGGCATGCAGTGGCCTATATTAATGGATGCCAAGGGAAGCCAGGCTTCCCCCAAAAATGTACCATGAAAGAAAAGAACATATAAAATAATGTATCTTTCGTCTCTCTGTGTTTCATAATTGTCCAGATGGTGAAGAGTGATTCATCACTCCAGAGAACACGTTTCCAATGTCCAATGGCGGCGAGCTTTACACCACTCCAGCCGACGCTTGGCATTGCACATGGTGATCTTAGGCTTGTGTGCGGCTGCTGGGCCATAAAAAAACAATTTAATGAAGCTCCCGATGAACAGTTCTTGTGCTGACGCTGCTTCCAGAGGCAGTTTGGAACTTGCTAGTGAGTGCTGCAACAGAGGACTGATGATTTTGATGTGCTCCAGCCCTCGGCAGTCCTGTTCTGTGAGCTTGTGTGGCCTACCACTTCAGCCGTTGTTGCTCGTAGACGTTTTCACTTCACATTAACAGCACTTACAGTTGACCGGGGCAGCTCTAGCAGGGCAGAAATTTGATGAACTGACTTTTTGGAAAGGTGGCATCCTATGACGGTGCCACGTTGAAAGTCACTGAGCACTTCAGTATGGCAATTATACTGCCAATGCTTGTTTATGGAGATTGCATGTCTGTGTGCTCGATTTTATACACCTGTCAGCAACGGGTGTGGCTGAAATAGCCGAATCCACTAATTTGAAGGGGTGTCCACATACTTTTGTATATATAGTGTATCTCACCGGAAAAAGCATCCGAGCTAGCGAAACAGCACCCCTCTGTTTCTGTATGTGTAGCCCATCTATCTGATGCTGTCTGGTCAAGATGAGTATGACATTGTTGCTGCCCGTAGCGTTGAATGCAAGGGAAGCCAGCGAGCATTTTACCTCCCTTGATAAAGTATAATGTATAAAATAATAGCCAATCAGTGTTGAGCTAGACTGAGTGAGCTCAACTGTGAATGGTCCTGGCTCACAAAAAAAAGTGTGTTCGGATTTGGCTTCACACCAATCACATCACATCAAAAGCAAAACGTAATTGACAGAAAAAACGATTAGTTACCGGAGTGTAACTCCAGTTCTATGAGTGGAGCGGAGCCCCATAGGGGAGCTCTGCTCCTATTGGTTTACCCACTGCCCTAAGGCAGCATCAGCCTGAGACATAATTATGCACACACCTGCAGCCAATAGGAGTACAGGTGTCCCTATAAGAGGGGATGCCTCCCCTCAATCTGCCTCCCGAGATATTTATCTTCAGCGAGACTAGAGAGGGTCGGCAGGGCCTTAAGTCCTATGGGGCTCCGCTCCACTCATAGAACTGGAGTTACACTCCGGTAACTAATCGTTCTATATCGTGGAGCTCCGCCCCATAGGGGAGCTCTGCTCCTATTGGTTTAAGGCGGAGCGTAGCGCTCCAAAATGTACTCCCTGCCGAGCGCAACACTTCCCATCGAAACGAAAAGGTCAGGCCTAGCAATGGCTGCAACCAATTCCCGCAGTACTGCAACCACTGTATAAAATACAAGTGTCACAATATACTGCGTCATCGGTTCAAGACCCGCCCCAGCTAGTATTTTATTTATTTTATTTTTTATTTCACCTTTATTTAACCAGGTAAACCAGTTGAGAACAAGTTCTCATTTACAACTGCGACCTGGCCAAGATAAAGCAAAGCAGTGCGATAAAAACAACAACACAGAGTTACATATGGGGTAAAACAAAACAAAGTCAAAAATACAACAGAAATACATATAATATACAGTGTGTGCAAATTTAGCAAGTTATGGAGGTAAGGCAATAAAATAGGCTATAGTGCAAAATAATTACAATTAGTATTAACACTGGAATGATAGATGTGCAAGAGATGATGTGCAAATAGAGATACTGGGGTACAAATGAGCAAAATAAATAACAATATAGGGATGAGGTAGTTGGGCAGGCTAATTTCAGATGGGCTGTGTACAGATGCAGTGATCGGTAAGGTGCTCTGACAACTGATGCTTAAAGTTAGTGAGGGAGATAAGTGTCTCCAGCTTCAGAGATTTTTGCAATTTGTTCCAGTCATTGGCAGCAGAGAACTGGAAGGAATTGCGGCCAAAGGAGGTGTTGGCTTTGGGGATGACCAGTGAGATATACCCGCTGGAGCGCAGACTACGGGTGGGTGTTGCTATGGTGACCAATGAGTTAAGATAAGGCGGGGATTTGCCTAGCAGTGATTTATAGATGGCCTGGAGCCAGTGGGTTTGGCGACGAATATGTAGTGAGGACCAGCCAACAAGAGCGTACAGGTCACAGTGGTGGGTATTATATGGGGCTTTGGAGACAAAACGGATGGCACTGTGATAGACTACATCCAATTGCTGAGTAGAGTGTTGGAGGCTATTTTGTAAATGACATCGCCGAAGTCAAGGATCGGTAGGATAGTCAGTTTTACGAGGGCATGTTTGGCAGCATGAGTGAAGGAGGCTTTGTTGCGAAATAGGAAACCGATTCTAGATTTAACTTTGGATTGGAGATTCTTAATGTGAGTCTGGAAGGATAGTTTACAGTCTAACCAGACACCTAGATATTTGTAGTTGTCCACATACTCTAGGTCAGACCCGTCGAGAGTAGTGATTCTAGTCGGGTGGGCGGGTGCAAGCAGCGTTCGGTTGAAGAGCATGCATTTAGTTTTACTAGTGTTTAAGAGCAGTTGGAGGCTACTGAAGGAGTGTTGTATGGAATTGAAGCTCGTTTGGAGGTTTGTTAACACAGTGTCCAATGAAGGGCCAGATGTATACAAAATGGTGTCGTCTGCGTAGAGGTGGATCTGAGAGTCACCAGCAGCAAGAGCGACGTCATTGATATACACAGAGAAAAGAGTCGGCCCAAGAATTGAACCCTGTGGCACCCCCATAGAGACTGCCATAGGTCCAGACAACAGGCCCTCCGATTTGACACATTGAACTCTATCTGAGAAGTAGTTGGTGAACCAGGCGAGGCAGTCATTTGAGAAACCAAGGCTATTTAGTCTGCCAATAAGAATGCGGTGGTTGACAGAGTCGAAAGCCTTGGCCAGGTCAATGAAAACGGCTGCACAGTACTGTCTATTATCGATCGCGGTTATAATATCGTTTAGGACCTTGAGCGTGGCTGAAGTGCACCCATGACCAGCTCGGAAACCGGATTGCATAGCGGAGAAGGTACGGTGGGATTCGAAATGGTCGGTGATCTGTTTGTTGACTTGTCTTTCAAAAACTTTTGAAAGGCAGGGCAGGATGGATATGGGTCTGTAACAGTTTGGATCTAGAGTGTCACCCCCTTTGAAGAGGGGGATGACCGCGGCAGCTTTCCAATCTCTGGGGATCTCAGACGTTACGAAAGAGAGGTTGAACAGGCTAGTAATAGGGGTTGCGACAATTTCGGCGGCTAGTTTTAGAAAGAAAGGGTCCAGATTGTCTAGCCCAGATGATTTGTAGGGGTCCAGATTTTGCAGCTCTTTTAGAACATCAGCTGTCTGGATTTGTGTGAAGGAGAAGCGGGGGGGGCATGGGCAAGTTGCAGCGGAGGGTGCAGAGCTGGTGGCCGGGGTAGTGGTAGCCAGGTGGAAAGCATGGCCAGCCGTAGCAAAATGCTTGTTGAAATTCTCGATTATTGTAGATTTATCGGTGGTGATAGTGTTTCCTAGCCTCAGTGCAGTGGGCAGCTGGGAGGAAGTGCTCTTATTTTCCATGGACTTTACAGTGTCCCAAAACTTTTTGGAGTTAGTGCTACAGGATGCAAATTTCTGTTTGAAAAAGTTAGCCTTTGCTTTCCTAACTGCTTGTGTATATTGGTTCCTAACTTCCCTGAAAAGTTGCATATCGCGGGGGCTATTTGATGCTAATGCAGTACGCCACAGGATGTTTTTGTGCTGGTCAAGGGCAGTCAAGTCTGAGGAGAACCAGGGGCTATATCTGTTCTTAGTTCTGTATTTTTTGAATGGGGCATGTCTATTTAAGATTGAGAGGAAATTACTTTTAAAGAACAACCAGGCATCCTCTACTGACGGAATGAGATCTATATCCATCCAGGATACCTGGGCCAGGTCAATTAGGAAGGCCTGCTCGCTGAAGTGTTTTTGGGAGCGTTTGACAGTGATGAGGGGTGGTCGTTTGACCGCGGACCCGTTACGGACGCAGGCAATAAGGCAGTGATCGCTGAGATCCTGGTTGAAGACAGCGGAGGTGTATTTAGAGGGTAAGTTAGTCAGGATGATATCTATGAGGGTACCCATGTTTACGGATTTAGGGTTGTACCTGGTAGGTTCGTTGATAATTTGTGTGAGATTGAGGGCATCTAGTTTAGATTGTAGGATGGCCGGGGTGTTAAGCATATCCCAATTTAGGTCACCAAGCAGTACGAACTCTGAGGATAGATGGGGGGCAATCAATTCACATATGGTGTCCAGGGCACAGCTGGGGGCTGAGGGGGGTCTGTAGCAAGCGGCAACAGTGAGAGATTTATTTCTGGAAAGGTGGATTTTTAGAAGTAGAAGCTCAAACTGTTTGGGCACAGACCTGGATAGTATGATGGAGCTCTGCAGGCTATCTCTACAGTAGATTGCAACTCCACCCCCTTTGGCAGTTCTATCTAGACGGAAAATGTTATAGTTGGGGATGGAAATTTCTGAATTTTTGGTGGCCTTCCTAAGCCAGGATTCAGACACTGCTAGAACATCAGGGTTGGCGGAGTGTGCTAACGCAGTGAATAACTCAAACTTAGGAAGGAGGCTTCTGATATTTATGTGCAGAAAACCAAGACTTTTACGGTTACAGAAGTCAACAAATGATAGCTCCTGGGGAGTAGGAGTGATACTGGGGGCTGCAGGGCCTGGGTTAGCCTCTACATCACCAGAGGAACAGAGGAGGACTAGAATAAGGATACGACTAAAGCCTTTAAGAACTGGTCTTCTAGTGCGTTGGGTACATAGAATAAAGGGGGCAGTTCTCCGGGCGTTGTAGAAAAGATTCAGGGCATTATGTACAGAAAAGGATATGGAAGGATATGAGTACAGTTCAGGTAACCCTAAGCGTTGGGTAACAATGAAAGAGATAGCGTCATTGGAGGCACCGATTGAGCCGGTCTCGGCGTGTATGGGGGGTGGAACAAAGGAACTATATGAGGCAGTTTGAGAGGGACTAGGGGTTCTACAGTGAAATTGTATAATAAGAACTAACCCAAACAGCAATAGGCAAGGCATAATTGACATGGGAGAGAGGCATAAAGCAGTCACAGGTGTTATTAGAGAGAGCTAAGACACAACTGGAAATAGCGATAACGTTTGGGCTAAGACTAAACAGAATAAACAGGACAGGGTACCGTGTAAAGGAACAGTCCAGCAGGCATCAGCTGTGCAGCTGAGTGATCATAAGGTCCAGTGAACAGCAATATGTGAGTCCGAGAGCAGTTCAAATTGGTGCTTCAGCACAGCTAGCAGGGAGCACAGTTGTAGTTTGCGTGTGCTAGCGGGCCGGGGCTGGCAGATGGATCTTCGTGGTCGTCGCAACGGGAAGCCTGTTGAAACCACATCAGACTATTTCGTCGGCAAACCAGTCGTGTTGGATCGGCGGGGCTCCATGTCAACACTAGGTGGTCCCGTCCGGTTGACAGAGAGGTAGATAGCCGGGAGATGGGCCTGTCTAATGGCAAAACCAATGACTAGTGGGCAGATCACCAGAATACCGGCCATACTAATCTGTACTAGCAGATAGATGATACCTCAATATTCTGATACATCACTACCAGTCACTAATGGAATGACACACAAGTGTCACTCTACATTGTGAACACGGTAGGCCGCCCCACTTACTCAATGGAACCCCAGAGATTAGTGGGCAGATCCCAGAACATGACCCATACTATTCTGAACAAGCAGATAGATGACGTCACACTCTGTCAACCTACATGCCTTCTACTGTACTGAACCTGTCAGTCAGGAGTCATGTCAAAAATATGTCCTTCTATCAGAAGCGGACCTGATAGAGACCTTGTCTCTACAGTCCTGCATTCCTCTCCTCCTAGCTCAAAGTCTCCCTTCAGCCACACTGAGTACAGAGAGTTAGAAGACATATCCAAGAGATAGAAACTGATAAATGGAGACGGTGTCGACCAAGACGCCGCTCTACATATATCCTCTACCCCTATTCCTCTGAAAAGGGCAGTAGAAGCTGCTACTCCACGAGTGGAGTGAGCTCTGATACCCTGAGGCAACTGTTGCCCAGCTGCCTCATAAGCTGTCTCAATGCCTTCACAAAGCCAATGAGACAGACGCTGTTTCGAAAGTGGTCTACCTAGTGCAGCAGCACCGTGACACACAAACAGCTGAGGCGATGACCTAATCGCTGCTGTGCGCTCGACGTAACACGCCAAGGCGCGTACTGGGCACAGGCGATGGAGCTTTTCCTCACTCCTCTCTCTATGAGGAGGAGGAGAAAACGCCCACAGCTCCACGGTCTGTGATCTATATGAACTCCTAATAACCTTCGGCACAAATGCCGGGTTAGGACGTAACACCGCTCTGCTCAGGTCACCATTGATGGCCAGGCAGTCAGGTCTCGTCGAAAGAGCACACAAATCACTGACACGCTTAGCTGTAGTCAAAGCGAGCAACAGTGCTGTCTTCATAGACAGCATCTTGAGGGGTATTTGATTCAATGGCTCGAACGGCGACTTACATAGCGCTTCGAGTACCAAAGTCAAATCCCACTGAGGAAGCGTGACTCTAGGTGTTGGCCTAAGTCGCCGCGTTCCTAATAGGAAACGTTTCACTAGAGGGTGGCTAAAGACATTGTCTCTGCCAAACCCCTCATGACAAGCTGAAATCGCTGCTGCAAACACCTTAATGGTGGCGGGCGATCGCTGCTTATCAAACATAAGCTGTAGAAAAGAGAGAATACTCTCCACCTGACAGCTCATGGGGTCTACACCTTGTGTGACACACCATCGTGAAAACACGTTCCATCTACTGGCATACATCTTAGAAGTGGAACTGGCACGTGAACCCTGTATGGTCCTGATCACTGCATCAGATAACCCACGGCGCTCTAGCCTGTCCCTCTCAGCAGCCAGGCCTTCAGTGGTTGGCCGATTATGGGCAATCGCCCTATCGTGCCCCCCGCCTGAGACAACGCGTCCCGTCGATGTGGAATTGGCCAAGGTGGCGCAATCAACATCTGACTCATCTCCGCAAACCAAGGAGCCCCTGGGCGATCGGGGGCTATCAGTATCACTGACAGCCCTCCTGACCTCACCCTGGCTAACAGTGGGAGAATGCAGGACAGCGGAGGGAATGCGTACAAGAGAACTCTCGGCCACGGTTGATGCGCAAAAGCGTCTCTTCCCAGTGGCGGTTCGTCCTGTTCCCTCAGAGAGAACCATAGAGGACATTGCGCGTTCACGCGTGACGCGAATAGGTCCACCTCGGCTCTCCCGAACTGTTCCCAAATTTGGAGAACAATGTCCGGATGCAGACACCACTCGTCGTCTCGAGGACCCCCTCTTGACATGAGCTCTGCTCCTACATTGAAGTAGCCCGGAATGTGTGCTGCTCTCAATGAGCGAAGGTGCTCGTGAGCCCACAGCCACAATTCCTCTGCCGCCCGATGGAGAGCAGGAGACCTGACTCCTCCCTGGCGATTTATGTGAGCTACTACTATGGTCCGGTTGTCTGACCAGACCAGCACATCGCGACCCCGAAGGGTAGACGCGAAGTGGGTCAGAACCAGTCAAACCGTTTCCAAATCCAAGAGGTTGATGTGGCGACTCGAAAGAGGCCACACACCTCCTATCGCTTGAGTCTGACATGTCCCTCCCCATCCCGTCAGAGACGCGTCTGTGAACACTGGGATGTAGGAGGACACCTTGCCTATCGGGACTCCATGCGTAAGAACGCGCGGGTTTCTCCAATAGTTCAGATCTGCACTGAGCGAGAGTGGAACCACCACCAACCGATGACGTTGACGCAATGGGTCTAGTCTTAGTTGGGCGAACCATCGCTGCATCCTGCGCATATGCAGGAGTCCCAGCGGAACCACAGAGTGGGCTGACGACATGAGACCCAAAAGTGACATGATCGACAGCGCCGTCACCGTGTGATTCGGACGACACTTCCTCAGGGCTAGCAACAAGGCTACCCTTCGGAGGTCCGAAATTCGAGCCCTCATCCTCACAGTGTCTAGCTGTATCCCCAGGTAGACAATCTGATGAGTGGGCCAGGGCGCGCTCTTTTTCCAATTCACAGCGAACCCCAGACTTGTGAGATGAATCACTGTCTGTGTTGCGTGAGTGATCGCCAGCTCTGCTGACGGGGCGAGAACCAGTAGATCGTCCAGGTAGGCTAGTAGCCGTATCCCCTGACGACGCAACGGTTCCAATGCCGCCTCCACACACTTGGAAAATGTGCGAGGTGCCAGGGCGTACCCAAATGGCATCCTCGTGTATTCGTACGCCACCCCTTGAAAGGCGAACCGCAGAAACTTCCTGTGACGCGGCTGAACCGGCACATGAAAGTACACGTCCTTTAGGTCTATACTCGTACAAAAGTCCCCTCTCTGGACACATTCCAGCAGACGTTTTGTCGTTAGCATTCGGAAGGGCCGTTTGGTTACGCTCTCGTTGAGAATGCGTAAATCCAAAATCGGCCTCACTCCCCCCGTCTTTTTGGGCACCAGGAAATAGGGCGAATATAGCCCCTTGTTCCTTTGCTCCTGGGCAACTACTGTGACCGCCTCCTTCGCCAAAAGTTCCGTAATCTCTGAAACCAGAGCGGCCACTTTTTCGGGCGTTTTCATCACCGTCTCCACCACTCCCCTGAACGGGGGTGGGGTCCGATGGAATTGGAGAGCATAACCCTTCTGCAACGTCTGTTCTAGCCAGCGTGAGAGGGTACAGCTTCTTCGCCACTGCCAGCAATGCAGAGAAAGCGGCTGAGCACGAAGCTGTGGTGCATTCAGTAGGAAGGACCTGTATTCCTCTATGGCCCTTACCGCCACTGTTCCCCAACACTGAAGTGGTGGAACAGCCCAAGGTGGGCCTCCCGAGAAAGGGAGAGGAACCATCAATGCGTTCTGAAAGAGAAAGAGGAGCAGAGACGTCGGTTAAACTCGTAACCGTCGTATTCCTGCCCTCCTTGAACGCATCGCGGGTCTGAATTGCACTGACCGAGGCCACAGCCTGCGACAGGGCACCATCCCCAGCAAGCGATTGCGTCATCTTAGGTGACTGCAATTCGCTATTAGAGCCCTTCACTACAGTACTCCTAGAAGTCTGTAATATGAGGTCTCTATGAGGTAAAACAAGGCGGCGCCTTGATACCCTCTTAACCTTCACCTTCTGTGTGTGTTCAACTCTGCACCCCTGGTGGGTTGATTCACACTCAGTGTGGTGAGTACTAGCTCGTTTTGTCAGAGGAGCCGATACGTTGGTTATTCCCATAACCTTAGTGAACGTAGCATGGGTCTGAATCGCACTAACCGAGACCTTAGTCTGTGATAGTGCGCCATCCCCAGATAGCTGCTGTGTCATAATATCTGGGGGCGCCGATACTCTGGACACCTTCGTGACCGCGGTAATCGGACCCTCCGTGAACGCAGCATGGGTCTGGCTCGTACTAACAGAGACCGTAGTCTGTGATAGTGCGCCATCCCCAAATAGCGGCTGCGTCATCATGTCAGAATCTGACAGAGACTGCTGCCTGCTATGTAGAGCACTTCTTATACATGAAGTGTTATGTGTACCTACTCTGAGTGCCTGTTCAGCAACGCACCCTCGGTGGGCTGAACGGCTCTTAGAGTGGTAAGGAAGAGAGGGTGAGATTTGAACGCTCTCGGACGTATTATGGAAAAGGGGCTCTTTTTTGACAAAGTCAGGTGGAGCCAACTCTTTATTGAACACATCAACAAAAGCAATCACATCACCCATCCCTTCAACCGAAGGGTGGGGGGGAACAGTGGATACGTTCGATGTCGACGGATCCTCTATTCTCTCCACCGCGTCCCATCATGTGCGCCTCCTCTTGCCTCCCTTGGGAGGCCAGGTCGGCCTCCTCACCACCTCCCTCGCCGGCTGTAACGGGGCTACCGTGGCTGCTGGAAGGGCGGGGCCCGTTCCCTTGCTGCCTGCAGCCGCCGAATGACGCCGAGTACGCCGCCTCGCTGTAGATCCCTGTCTACTCTGAGGGGCGGAGGTAGATGGCCTCTGTGACGGTGCCGGGCCCAGTCGCCCTGCCAATGGCAGGTGCTTGGCCAGCTGCTTCTTGTCCTCCTCCAGCTTAGAGAACCTCTCCGTCGCCTTTTTGACAGCGACCCCAAAGAGGCCGTCGTCAGAGAGGGGGGCATTCAATAAAGACGTCCTGTCTGCCTCTTTCATGGAAGTCAAAGACAACCAGAGGTGTCGTTCCCCGACCACCGAAGTGGCCATGGACCTCCCCGCGCAGACTGCAGACGCCTGTGTTAGGTGAAGTATGGCGCCAGAAATCCTGGACGCCTCCTCCACCTCCTCCGGTACCAGCTCTGTCTTACCCGTGGTTAAACGGGACAAAGCGGCCGCCAAGAGGGCAATATTATTAGCTGCTGCTACAGCTTGGGCTCCCAAACTGAAGGACTTCTCTAACAGCAATGCTGTGAGACCGTCCTTCTGTGATGGCAACGTGGCCTTCTTGGAAGAGGGCCAAGGACTCGAACCCGGTACGAGATACGCCGCCATGGCGCTCTCTAACCTGGGGATTCCCTGACCCTGGAACCTTCCCTCCACTCTCGTGAATGGGAGGTACGCTTTAACCGGCGAACGCGCCGCTAAAGGTGCCTCCCACGAGCCCTCGACGTACCTAGCCAAAGAAGGCATGGCAGGAGCCACTGGCTCTGCCGCCCTCCTTGGCCTGGAATAAGGTCCGCCCTCCATCATATCAACCTCCGGTGCGGAGGGAAGAGGGGGCAGCTTTATGTCCAGACGTCTGGCAGCTCTCTCAATGAGACCCGGAAAATCCGACCTCAGAGAGGCTGCAGCGAAAGACAGAGCTTCTGATTTCTCAGAGCTCGTATCCTCTTCGCTATAGGGACTACAAGCCCTCTCGCTATCCAAAGGAAAGGGGGGCTTGAAAGTATGAGGGATGGGGTCTGACTGTTCCATCGGAATGCCAGACCCCTCCTCAAAGTCCCTATCTTCCCCCGAGTATGTGCCGTCAGACGACGCCTCTGAAGCAGAGGCTAGTATTGACAGCACGTCCTCAAGGGGGATGTCCTCCCTGAAAAACGCCCAACGCTGCTTCCTCTCCTTCAAAGAAAGGAGGGCGCAGGAGGCGCAATTCGGGGGACTGCAGACGCCTTCTTTGGCATGCTGGGACCCCAAACACACGAAACATAGGTCGTGGTGGTCACCGGCCGCCATGGAAGAGCATCTGCACTGAGCTCTGAAAAGAGCTTTTGGGGGTGGGAAATCTCCCGGTGTGCTCATTTAGACGACGTTGATGACTGGAGATCAACGGCGTTTTCGTCCTGAGTCTTCTTCGTGCTTCTTCGTCTCTTCTTGGCTCTTCAGTCTAGTCCAGTCGCTGAAGATAAAGGGAGGCAGATTGAGGGGAGGCAGCCCCTCTTATAGGGACACCTGTACTCCTATTGGCTGCAGGTGTGTGCATAATTTTGTCTCAGGCTGATGCTGCCTTAGGGCAGTGGGTAAACCAATAGGAGCAGAGCTCCCCTATGGGGCGGAGCTCCACGATATAGAACTTGAATTGTTGCATCTTGTTCTGTCGTTGTCCCCCGGTGGCTAGCTAGCTAGCTAAAATTGTCCCTTTCCTATTAGCCATGGATGGAGATAGGGATTTGGACTTGTGGTTTTACTTAATTCTCAGTACTGGCCAATGATTATACAGTGAGGGGAAAAGGTATTTGATCCCCTGCTGATTTTTTAAGTTTGCCCACTGACAAAGACATGATCAGTCTATAATTTTAATGGTAGGTTTATTTGAACAGTGAGAGACAGAATAACAACAAAAAAATCCAGAAAAACGCATGTCAAAAATGTTATAAATTGATTTGCATTTTAATGAGGGAAATAAGTATTTGACCCCCTCTCAATCAGAAAGATTTCTGTCTTCCAGGTGTCTTTTATACAGGTAACGAGCTGAGATTAGGAGCACACTCTTAAAGGGAGTGCTCCTAATCTCAGTTTGTTACCTGTATAAAAGACACCTGTCCACAGAAGCAATCAATCAATCAGATTCCAAACTCTCCACCATAGCCAATACCAAAGAGCTCTCCAAGGATGTCAGGGACAAGATTGTAGACCTACACAAGGCTGGAATGGGCTACAAGACCATCGCCAAGCAGCTTGGTGAGAAGGTGACAACAGTTGTGCTAGCTACAGGACTGTTTTGCTAGCACAGACTGGAACATGTTCCGGGATTCTTCAGACAGCATTGAGGAGTACACCACATCAGTCACTGGCTTCATCAATAAGTGCATCGATGATGTCGTCCCCACAGTGACTGTACGTACATACCCCAACCAGAAGCCATGGATTACAGGAAACATCCGCACTGAGCTAAAGGGTAGAGCTGCCGCTTTCAAGGAACGGGACTCTAACCCGGACGCTTATAAGAAATCCCGCTATGACCTCCGACGAACCATCAAACAGGCAAAGAGTCAATACAGGTCTAAGATTGAATCATACTACACTGGCTCTGACGCTCGTCGGATGTGGCAGGGCTTGAAAACTATTACAGACTACAAAGGGAAGCACAGCCGCGAGCTGCCCAGTGACACAAGCCTACCAGACGAGCTAAACCACTTCTATGCTCGCTTCGAGGCAAGCAACACTGAAGCATGCATGAGAGCACCAGCTGTTCCGGATGACTATGCGATCACGCTCTCCGTAGCCGATGTGAGTAAGACTTTTAAGCAGGTCAACATTCACAAGGCCGCAGGGCCAGACGGATTACCAGGACGTGTACTCCGAGCATGTGCTGACCAACTGGCAAGTGTCTTCACTGACATTTTCAACATGTCCCTGACTGAGTCTGTAATACCAACATGTTTCAAGCAGACCACCATAGTCCCCGTGCCCAAGGACTCTAAGATAACCTGCCTAAATGACTACCGACCCGTAGCACTGACGTCTGTAGCCATGAAGTGCTTTGAAAGACTGGTCATGGCTCACATCAACAGCATTATCCCAGAAACCCTAGACCCACTCCAATTTGCATACCGCCCCAACAGATCCACAGATGATGCAATCTCTATCGCACTCCACACTGCCCTTTCCCACCTGGACAACAGGAACACCTACGTGAGAATGCTATTCATTGACTACAGCTCAGCATTCAACACCATAGTGCCCTCTAAGCTCATCACTAAGCTAAGGATCCTGGGACTAAACACCTCCCTCTGCAACTGGATCCTGGACTTCCTGACGGGCCGCCCCCAGGTGGTAAGGGTAGGTAACAACACATCTGCCACACTGATCCTCAACACGGGGGCCCCTCAGGGGTGCGTGCTCAGTCCCCTCCTGTACTCTCTGTTCACCCATGACTGCATGGCCAGGCACGACTCCAACACCATCATTAAGTTTGCCGACGACACAACAGTGGTAGGCCTGATCACCGACAACGATGAGACAGCCTATAGGGAGGAGGTCAGAGATCTGGCCGTGTGGTGCCAGGACAACAACCTCTCCCTCAACGTGACCAAGACAAAGGAGATGATTGTGGACTACAGGAAAAAAAAGAGGACTGAGCACGCCCCCATTCTCATCGACGGGGCTGTAGTGGAACAGGTTGAGAGCTTCAAGTTCCTTGGTGTCCACATCACCAACGAACTATCATGGTCCAAACACACCAAGACAGTCGTGAAGAGGGCACGACAAAGCCTATTCCCCCTCAGGAGACTAAAAAAATGTGGCATGGGTCCTCAGATCCTCAAAAAATTCTACAGCTGCACCATCGAGAGCATCCTGACTGGTTGCATCACCGCCTGGTATGGCAACTGCTTGGCCTCCGACCGCAAGGCACTACAGAGGGTAGTGCGTACGGCCCAGTACATCACTGGGGCAAAGCTTCCTGCCATCCAGGACCTCTATACCAGGCGGTGTCAGAGGAAGGCCCTCAAAATTGTCAAAGACTCCAGCCACCCTAGTCATAGACTGTTCTCTCTGCTACCGCACGGCAAGCGGTACCGGAGTGCCAAGTCTAGGTCCAAAAGACTTCTCAACAGCTTCTACCCCCAAGCCATAAGACTCCTGAACAGCTAATCATGGCTACCCGGACTATTTGCACTGCCCCCCCACCCCATCCTTTTTACGCTGCTGCTACTCTGTTAAGTATTTATGCATAGTCACTTTAACTCTACCCACATGTACATATTACCTCAACTACCTCAACTAGCCGGTGCCCCCGCACATTGACTCTGCAACGGTACCCCCCTGTATATATAGTCTCCCTACTGTCACTTTATTTTACTTCTGCTCTTTTTTTCTCAACACTTTTTTTGTTGTTGTTTTATTCTTACTTTTTTTGTTTAAAATAAATGCACTGTTGGTTAAGGGCTGTAAGTAAGCATTTCACTGTAATGTCTGCACCTGTTGTATTCGGCGCATGTGACCAATAAGATTTGATTTGATTTGATTTGATTTGATTTGATTATTCGCAAATGGAAGAAACACAAAATAACTGTCAATCTCCCTCGGCCTGGGGCTCCATGCAAGATCTCACCTCGTGGAGTTGCAATGATCATGAGAACGGTGAGGAATCAGCCCAGAACTACACGGGAGGATCTTGTCAATGATCTCAAGGCAGCTGGGACCATAGTCACCAAGAAAACAATTGGTAACACACTACGCCGTGAAGGACTGAAATCCTGCAGTGCCTGCAAGGTCCCCCTGCTCAAGAAAGTGTTAGGTCTACTGCTGCTAGGTAGCTCTCTCTCTCTGCTCTCCCCCTCCCCTCTGTCTGTTCTTAATTGCAGGAGTGAAGTCTGGTGTGCGGGAGTCAGGGTTCCAGCTGCAGCTCATTCACCATAATCACCTCAGCCTTAAAGACCCGGTCAAACTTGCCACTCATCGTCAGATCATAGTCAAGACGACCATGTTAGTCTCGCTGCTTGTTTTCGCTCTTTGTGTTTTTGGCCGGTTCTATTTATATTTCTCCTGTGCCACAGATTATTGGAACCTGACTCCTGCCTCCGCTTCACTCCTGCCACCACCATCCTGCTTTCCACTACTGGATCTCACATTTGGACTCACCACGGACACTAGGACGTTACGGTACCACTCCTGCTCAGAACCCTGGATCTGTTACCCTCCCTGTAGACCTGGACTTGCTCTTCCCCTATTTTTTGGAAACCTGGACAATTTAACTTTGAAATAAACCTGTTAAACCTTCTTTGGCTCGGTGTAGTTGTCTGCATTTGGGTTCATATTCAGTTTAAATCGTGACAGTATGATCTGACCAAACATGAACCCAGTAGACAGTAGCTCAGATACCACCCCAGAGTTCACTCAAATTCGGACTGCCATAGCCAATCAGGGCATTTTACTTGGCCAACATGATACTTTGTTTAAGACTATTTCTGAGAACAGTCAGATGCTGCTTAATCAGGTTCAATTACTCACCAATCAAGTGTCTGCCCTTACTACCCAAGTTAATACTGCACCCCCCGTTCATGGCATACAAACTGCTCCTTCTCCCGCTCCGCCTGTTTTTCCTGCTCCTCCAGCCCAGATCAGAGAGCCTTTTGTTCCTGCTCCAGAGCGCTATGACGGGAACATGGGAACCTGTGGTGATTTTTTTGACTCAATGCTCGTTAGTGTTTGAACAACAGCCACTCACCTACACCTCAGAAAGATCCCGTATTGCCTACCTCATCAACTCTACTAGCGGTTCCGCTCGTTCTTGGGGATCAGCGGTCTGGGAGAGTCAGTCGGACGTTTGCAACTCTTACGTTGCCTTCACCACTGAGATGAGGAAGGTTTTCGACCACCCCGTACGGGGCAAGGAGGCTGCTAAACGGTTGTTTTCTCTTCGGCAGGGGTCTCGCAGTGTGGCGGAGATGGCAGTGGAGTTTCGGACTTTAGCGGCAGTGAGTGGTTGGAATGACGAGGCATTACAAGGAGTGTTCATTAATGCTTTGTCTGAGACTTTGAAAGATGAATTGGTGTCATATCATGAATCGCCTACGCTGGATAATCTTATTTCACTCACCATCAGGTTGGATAATCGGATTCGGGAGCGCCGCCGTGAGAGGAGTGTTAGTTCCAAGCAACCTGTCTGTCGTCAACCAACTCCTCCCCGCCTCTTCCCTACGGAGAAGGCCGAGTCTTCCCGAGTCAATACTAGGAGCACTGAACCCGAAGCCATGGAGGTGGGTCGTGCACGGTTGTCCTCAGAGGAGCGTGCACGTCGAATTCAGGCTTGTGTCTGCCTGTATTGTGGAGAAGCTGGTCATTTCGTTCCTTCCTGCCCAGTTCGTCCGGGAAAAGGGCCGGCTCATCATTAATGGGAGAAGTTTTGGTGAGCCGAGCAGCGGATTCTTCCTCTTCTCCCCGCATTCTGCTCCAGGCATCCCTCCAGTGGCAGTCCCAGAATTTCCCTGTTAGTGCGCTGGTTGACTCTGGTGCCGATGAAAGCTTTTTAGATCGAGAGTTGGCTCAACAAATGGATTTAGAGACTGTTCCTATGGACCGTCCGCTGCAGGCTAAGGGTCTAAATGGACAATTGTTGACCCGTATTACTCATCAGACTGTCCCTGTTTGTCTCAGAGTGTCGGGTAATCATCAGGAGAACATTCAATTTCACATAATTGACTGCCCCCCTGGTCCTTGGTATCCCCTGGCTCATAAGACACAATCCACACATTGATTGGGTGACAGGTAGAATTGTTTCATGGAGCACATTTTGTCATGTTAACTGTTTGTGTTCTGCTCAGACCCCTGCCAGCACTGTTCCTCAACCTCCACTGGAGTCCATGGATCTCTCTGCTGTCCCTGACGTGTATCATGACCTGGCATCCGTTTTCTGCAAACACAGAGCTACTTCTCTTCCTCCTCACCGGCCATACGACTGCGCCATTGACCTCCAGCCAGGAGCCCCTCTCCCTAACAGTCGCCTGTACAATCTCTCCCGCCCGGAGACGGAGGCTATGGAGAACTACATTCGGGACTCCTTGGCGGCAGGTATTATTCGTCCTTCCTCGTCACCTGTAGGAGCGGGATTCTTTTTTGTTGGGAAAAAGGATAAGACCCTCAGACCCTGTATTGATTTCCGTGGACTTAACAACATCACCATTAAGAACAAATATTCTCTGCCTTTAATTAATTCTGCTTTTCCCCTCCTTCATGGTGCAACTATCTTTACGAAACTGGATCTACGAAATGCGTATCACCTGGTGCGCATTCGTAAAGGCGATGAATGGAAGACGGCCTTCAACACACCCTTGGGACATTTTGAGTATCTGGTTATGCCTTTTGGTTTGTCTAATGCCCCTGCTGTTTTTCAGGCACTAGTGAATGATGTCCTTCGGGACATGTTGAATCGTTTTGTTTTTGTCTATCTGGATGATATCCTGATTTACTCAAAGTCCTCCCAGGAACATGAACTGCATGTGCGCCAGGTGTTGCAAAGGTTGTTGGAAAACAAACTATTTGTGAAGATGGAGAAATGTGAATTTCATGTGTCTGAAACCTCTTTTTTGGGTTACATAATAGCTCAGGGGGAGTAGCGGATGGACCCAGCTAAGATCTCTGCTGTCACGGACTGGCCAGCCCCCTCCACCCGCAAACAGCTTCAACGATTCCTGGGGTTTGCGAACTTCTACAGGAGGTTCATCAAAGACTACAGCCGCATTGCTGCGCCACTCACCACTCTCACCTCCATCTCACTACCGTTCGCTTGGAATAAAGGGGCCGAATCAGCGTTCAAAGAGCTGAAACATCGCTTTGCCTCGGCTCCCATTCTGATGCAGCCTGACCCCGACCGCCAGTTTGTCGTGGAGGTGGACGCATCCGACACTGGGGTAGGTGCGGTGTTGTCACAACGTTCACCTGAAGATAACAAACTGCATCCCTGTGCTTTTCTTTCACGAAAACTTTCTCAGGCAGAGAGGAATTATGATGTTGGCAATCGTGAACTGCTCGCCGTTAAGCTGGCTCTCGAGGAGTGGCGGCATTGGTTGGAGGGGGCGGAACAACCCTTCATCGTTTGGACGGATCATAAAAATCTTGCATACATCCAGTCAGCGAAGCAGCTCAATCCCCGTCAAGCCAGGGGGGCACTATTTTTTGGTAGATTCAATTTTTCGCTGTCTTACCGTCCTGGGTCACGCAACGTCAAGCCTGACGCCCTGTCTCGTGTTCATTCTACTGTTGATACTGGTAGTAACCCTGAAACCATCTTGCCTCCTACCTGCAGTATTGCTGCCATTACATGTGACATCGAAGGGATTGTTAGACAGGCTCAACATCTACAAGCTGACCCTGGGAGCGGTCCTCCTAACCGGTTGTTTGTCCCTGAGTCTGTTCGCTCCCAGGTACTTCAGTGGGCTCACTCGTCTCCCCTTACCTGTCACCCTGGAGTTACTCGGACCCTTGACATTTTGCGACGGAAGTTCTGGTGGCCCAGGATGGAGGCGGACACTCGAGCCTTCATTGCTGCTTGTACGGTATGTGCACGAAGTAAGAACTCCACCCAGGCCAGCGCTGGTCATCTACGACCTCTGCCAATACCCAGCTGTCCCTGGTCCCACATTGCATTGGATTTTGTCACTGGACTTCCCCCCTCGTCTGGAAAGACTGTCATTCTTACTGTAATTGATCGTTTTTCTAAGTTTGCTCATTTTTTGGCCCTACCTAAACTGCCCACTGCCAGAGAAACTGCTGATATTTTGGTTGAATATGTGTTCTGCTCTCATGGTCTACCCACTGATATTGTCTCTGACAGGGGTCCCCAGTTTGTCTCCCAGGTATGGAAAGCTTTGGGCATCACATCCAGCCTGTCCTCTGGATATCACCCCCAGACCAACGGGCAAGCCGAGAGAGCGAACCAGGAGATGGAGACCGCTCTCCGCTGTGTCACAGGGTCTAACCCTGGGTCATGGAGCTCCATGCTCCCCTGGGTGGAATATGCTCATAACACCTTGACTAACGCTTCCTCTGGTTTGTCTCCCTTTCTGTGTGCTCTTGGTTATCAACCTCCCCTGTTCCCTTCTCAAGAGAGGGAACTGGCGGTACCCTCGGCGCAGTCCCACATGCGCCGCTGCTTCAAGGTCTGGAGGAAGGCCAGGGTAGCTCTGTCCCGAGCTTCGTCGTACATGCAGAGGCAAGCCAACCGTCACCGGTCCCAGGCTCCCGGTTACTCTCCTGGTCAAGAGGTATGGCTTAAGTCATGTGATCTTCCATTAAAAGTGGAATCTAAGAAGATGGCGCCGCGTTTTATAGGACCGTTTAAAATACTGTATATTGTTAACCCCTGCGCGGTTAAACTACAGCTTCCTGCCTCCCTACGGGTTCATTCCACTTTTCATGTGTCCCAGATTAAGCCTGTGTCTGTTAGCCCTCTGTGCCCGCCCTCTTGTCCCCCTCCTCCGCCCAGGGTCGTGGGTGGGGGTCCTGTCTACACTGTCCGGCAACTTCTGGATGTTCGCCGCCGGGGTCGTGGTTTCCAGTACCTGGTGGATTGGGAGGGTTATGGTCCTGAGGAACGTTCCTGGGTTCCCAGGAGCTTCATTGTGGATCCTGCTCTGGTCCGTGATTTTCATCGGTTACATCCTGATAAACCCTGTCGGCCGCCGGGTGGCGTCCGTAGAGGGGGGGGTACTGTTAGGCCTACTGCTGCTAGGTAGCTCTCTCTCTCTGCTCTCCCCCTCCCCTCTGTCTGTTCTTAATTGCAGGAGTGAAGTCTGGTGTGCGGGAGTCAGGGTTCCAGCTGCAGCTCATTCACCATAATCACCTCAGCCTTAAAGACCCGGTCAAACTTGCCACTCATCGTCAGATCATAGTCAAGACGACCATGTTAGTCTCGCTGCTGACTCAACCTGCTTGTTTTCGCTCTTTGTGTTTTTGGCCGGTTCTATTTATATTTCTCCTGTGCCACAGATTATTGGAACCTGACTCCTGCTTCCGCTTCACTCCTGCCACCACCATCCTGCTTTCCACTACTGGACCTCACATTTGGACTCACCACGGACACTAGGACGTTACGGTACCACTCCTGCTCAGAACCCTGGATCTGTTACCCTCCCTGTAGACCTGGACTTGCTCTTCCCCTATTTTTTGGAAACCTGGACAATTTAACTTTGAAATAAACCTGTTAAACCTTCTCTGGCTCTGTGTAGTTGTCTGCATTTCGGTTCATATTCAGTTTAAATCGTGACAGAAAGCACATATACAGGGCCATCTGAAGTTTTCCAATGAACATCTGAATGATTCAGAGGAGAACTGGGTGAAGGTGTTGTGGTCAGATGAGACCAAAATCGAGCTCTTTGGCATCAACTCAACTCGCCATGTTTGGAGGAGGAGGAATGCTGCCTATGACCCCAAGAACACCATCCCCACCGTCAAACATGGAGGTGGAAACATTATGCTTTGGGGGTGTTTTCTGCTATGGGGACAGGACAACTTCACCGCATCAAAGGGACGATGGACGGCGCCATGTACCGTCAAATCTTGGGTGAGAACCTCCTTCCCTCAGCCAGGGCATTGAAAATGGGTTGTGGATGGGTATTCCAGCATGACAATGACCCAAAACACACGGCCAAGGCAACAAAGGAGTGGCTCAATAAGAAGCACATTAAGGTCCTGGAGTGGCCTAGCCAGTCTCCAGACCTTAATCCCATAGAACATCTGTGGAGGGAGCTGAAGGTTCGAGTTGCCAAACGTCAGGCTCGAAACCTTAATGACTTGGAGAAGATCTGCAAAGAGGAGTGGGACATAATCCCTCCTTAGATGTGTGCAAACCTGGTGGCCAACTACAAGAAACGTCTGACCTCTGTGATTGCCAACAAGGGATTTGCCATCAAGTACTAAGTCATGTTTTGCAGAGGGGTCAAATACTTATTTCCCTCATTAAAATGCAAATCAATTTATAACATTTTTGACATGCGTTTGTCTTGATTTTTTTGTTGTTATTCTGTCTCTCACTGTTCAAATAAACCTACCATTAAAATTATAGACTGATCATGTCTTTGTCAGTGGGCAAACGTACAAAATCAGCAGGGGATCAAACACTTTTTTCCCTCACTGTAACGGTGATCCTGATCCAACCATAAATTCATACATTGTGCCCCTGGCCTGAGAGGATGGTAGTTCAATATGTAGCTAGATGTAGTAGGCTAATGTTAACTAGCTGGCTCATATTTGCCGATGAAAGGAAGTTAGGCTAGCGAGCAAGCATTTTAGCCAGGTAGCCTAGGACAACAAAAACTAAAAGCGTGTACTGTATGACAGAGTCATGGACCATTTTGTCAACATGAAAGAGAGGAGGATGGCATTAGCGTGTCTCTACAAATAGGGTGAGTCAACATGTTTTTTTCTACTTGCACGAACACACACACACACACAGGCCTCCCTCACAATGGTGCTGGAATAGTGGTTCTAAATCAATAGTTGTTTAGTAGTCCGAAATGTCGTAAACATTAACTTGCTTGCCCATGCTGTAGGGCATGTAACTGTTTGTTACATGCAATGTGCTTTGTGGACTTCACCGGACAGAGCTTGCTCTCTGGTTTTGTGATGAAACAAAGGTGTGGTTGAATTTAGTCTGCCACTGTGTCTTCTTATTGTCTTGGCCTTAGGCCTATATACCACGGTGGCAAGGCACATGAACTAACAGGTAATAAAGCAAACAATGCAATTATCACAACACAGGTTGTAATATGGCTATTTTTTTCTGGCTTGGCTTCCCCAGTGATATTATTCACACACCGGCATGTGCTCAAACAAAAAAAAAAGGCACCCCAAAAAATACTTCCCCCGGTCACAGACTCATTGAGCAATTATTACAAGAAGAGGGGAAAGCAGCACTATCTGATGAGTAAAGTATTTTGCTAAACTATTTTGAACTGGAATAAATGCTGCACTTATGAACAATGACCAACACAATTCCAGTCAAAATAGAAGATTGTAAGAAATACTGCATCCTACCATTACTATATCCAACCCAACTCCATTTGTTGCCACTATCATGTTTCCCAGTGGTTTTACATTTTTTGTGACCTGCAGCCTCCAAAAAGGAGTGGTAGAAAACTTGTGATCACAGCAGACGCACATGCATGTGTGCACACGCGACCACTACTCAAAAAATCCTATAGGATTCGAATAAATAAAAAATCAAATAGAAAATCCTATCATATCCTATAGGAGTCCAATAGGACTGGATCCAAAATCTGCGACTATTTTTCTATTGGATTCTTGTATTGGAATCTTAAATTATTTATTTATTAGGGATGCGCGCACAATCGCTGCACAAATGTAGTCTGTTGAACAAGCTAGGAGGTGGGCAGAACCAAGCACGAGCTAGCAAGATCCTATTCGGGTGTTCTAGAATGTATTTGCATATTTCCATTAGGGAATGCCTACTCTGTGAAGTATGTGTGTACAATAACTAAATTCGCCCTTACACTCCTTCTATACAAAGCAAAAAAAATTGAAACTTTGGCAAATGGTAAAGTCTACAAAACTTAGTCCACTCTGTTAGTAACATATTTTAGTTTTAGGAACAGAAAACTGTATTGAGATCAAATGTTTCATCGATGAGAACATTTGCAGAATGTCAGCCAAGCGGTCGCTTAGGCGCCTAGTCTAGCCAGCTATCTAAAGTTGTAGTAATCATGGCGAATACTGACCAGGCATGCAAGGCACGTGCCCAGGGGCCCTGACCTCCAGGGGGCCCCCATTGATTTTGTTAGTCACTCTCACTCAGATATCATTAACATGGCATAAGTCATAACAAAGTGTGTAGAATTCTAGGAAATTAGCTTTAAAACTGAAAAAAAAAAAGGATTTCCACCTCATGGCAAAATGGGTAGAATTGCAGGAAATTAGCTATAAAACTTCAAGAAAATATATCTCTGCCCCATGGCAAAATTTGTAGAATTGCATGAAATTTGTCATAAAATTGCGGAAATGTGTTTGTGTGGGGGGGCACTAAAATGTTTTGCTACCAAATCTCGCTTAGGGTCCCCAAAAGGCTAGAGCCTGTCTCATTGTTCAATCTGTGGCACTATCACTTTGGAGGGCAGCCTGCCTGCAGAGTGCTCGTTGCCAGCCGGGTGGCGGTGTTGTTCCTCACAAATAGCATAATACATTTGACAGAATATGTTCATAAAATCAAATCAAATCAAATTGTATTGGTCACATGGCCGAATACAACAGGTGTAGACCTTACAGTGAAATGCTGACAAGCCCTTAACCAACAATGCAGTTTTAAGAAAAATAATTGTAAAGTAAAAGACAGAAGTGAAAAAAAAACAGTAGCGAGGCTATATACAGGGGGTACCGGTACAGAGTCAATGTGCGGGGGTACAGGTAATTTGTACATGTAGATAGGGTTAAATTGACTATGCATAGATAATAAACAGCGAGTAGATAGTTCGGGTGGCCATTAATTGTTCAACTGTCTTATGGCTTGGGGGTAGAAGCTGTTAAGGAGCCTTTTGGACCTAGACTTGGCGCTCCGGTACCGCTTTCCGTGCGGTAGCAGAGAGAACAGTCTATGACTTGGGTGACTGGAGTCTTTGACAATTTTTAGGGCCTTCCTCTGACACCGTCTGGTATTGAGGTCCTGGATGGCAGGAAGATTGGCCCCAGTGATGTACTGGGCCGTACGCACTACCCTCTGTAGTGCCTTGCGGTTGGAGGCCAAGCAGTTGCCATACCAGGCGGTGATGCAACCAGTCAGGATGCTCTCGATGGTGCAGCTGTAGAACTTTATGAGGATCTGAGGACCCATGGCAAATCTTTTCAGTCTCCTGAGGGGGAATGGGCTTTGTTGTGCCCTTTTCACGACTGTCTTGGTGTGTTTGGACCATGATAGTTTGTTGGTGATGTGGACACCAAGGAACTTGAAGCTCTCAAACTGCTCCACTACAGCCCTGTCGATGAGAATGGGGGCGTGCTCGGTCCTCTTCTTTTTCCTGTAGTCCACAATCATCTCATTTGTCTTGCTCACATTGAGGGAGATTTTGTTATCCTGGCACCACACGGCCAGGTCTCTGACCTCCTCCCTATAGGCTGTCTCATCATTTTCGGGGATCAGGCCTACCACTGTTGTGTCGTCAGCAAATTTAGTGATGGTGTTGGAGTTGTGCCTGGCCATGCAGTCATGGGTGTACAGGGAGTACAGGAGGGGACTGAGCATGCACTCCTGATGGGCCCCCGTGTTGAGGATCAGATGTGGCAGATGTGTTGTTACCTACCCTTACCACCTGGGGGCGGCCCATCAGGAAGTCCAAGATCCAGTTGCAGAGGGAGATGTTTAGTCCCAGGGTCCTTAGCTTAGTGATGAGCTTTGAGGGCACTATGGTGTTGAACGCTGAGCTGTAGTCAATGAATAGCATTCTCACATAGGTGTTCCTTTTGTCCAGGTGGGAAAGGGCAATGTCGAGTGCAATAGAGATTGCATCATCTGTGGATCTGTTGGGGCGGAATGCAAATTGGAGTGGGTCTAGGGTTTCTGGGATAATGGTGTTGATGTGAGCCTTGACCAGCCTTTCAAAGCACTTCATGGCTACAGACGTGAGTGCTATGGGTCGGTAGTAATTTCGGCAGGTTACCTTAATGTTCTTGGGCATAGGGACTATGGTGGTCTGCTTGAAACATGTTGGTATTCCAGACTCCAGACTCCAGACACTTGCCATTTGCTCAGCGCATGCTCGGAGTACACGTCCTGGTAATCTGTCTGGCCCTGCAGCCTTTTGAATGTTGACCTGTTTAAAGGTCTTACTCACATCGGCTACGGAGAGCGTGATCACACAGTCGTCCGGAACAGCTGATGCTCTCATGCATGCTTCAGTGTTGCTTGCCTCGAAGCGAGCATAGAAGTAATTTAGCTCGTCTGGTAGGCTCGCATCACTGGGCAGCTCGCGGCAGTGCTTCCCTTTGTAGTCTGTTATAGTTTGCAAGCCCTGCCACATCCGACGAGCGTCGGAGCTGGTGTAGTAAGATTCAATCTTAGTCCTGTATTGACGCTTTGCCTGTTTGATGGTTCGTCGGAGGGCATAGCGGGATTTCTTATAAGCGTCCGGGTTAGAGTCCCGCTCCTTGAAAGCGGCAGCTCTACCCTTTAGCTCAGTGCGGATGTTGCCTGTAATCCATGGCTTCTGGTTGGGGTACATACGGTCACTGTAGGGACAACGTCATCAATGCACTTATTGATGAAGCTAGTGACTGATGTGGTATACTTCTCAATGCCATCGGAAGAATCCCGGAACATATTCCAGTCTGTGCTAGCAAAACAGTCCTGTAGCTTAGCATCTGTGTCATCTGACCACTTCTTTATTGACTGAGTCACTGGTACTTCCTGCTTTAGTTTTTGCTTGTAAGCAGGAATCAGGAGGATAGAGTTATGGTCAGATATGCCAAATGGAGGGCGAGGGAGAGCTTTGTACGCGTCTCTGTGTGTGGAGTAAAGGTGGTCTAGAGTTTTGATAGCTGATAGAAATTAGGTCAAACAGATTTACGTTTCCCTGCATTAAAGTCCCCAGCCACTAGGAGCGCCGCCTCTGGATGAGCGTTTTCCTGTTTGCTTATGGCCTTATACAGCTCATTGAGTGTGGTCTTAGTGCCAGCATCGGTTTGTGGTGGTAAATAGACAGCTACGAAAAATATAGATGAAAAATGTATTGGTAAATATTGTGGTCTACAGCTTATCATGAGATACTCTACCTCAGGCGAGCAAAACCTTAGAGACTTCCTTAATATTATATTTTGTGCACCAGCTGTTGTTTTCAAATATACACAGACCACCACCCCTTGTCTTACCGGAGGCAGCTGTTCTATCTTGCCGATGCAGCGTACAGTGGGGAAAAAAAGTATTTAGTAAGCCACCAATTGTGCAAGTTCTCCCACTTAAAAAGATGAGAGAGGCCTGTAATTTTCATCATAGGTACACGTCAACTATGACAGACAAAATGAGGAAAAAAATTTAAATGAATTTATTTGCAAATTATGGTGGAAAATAAGTATTTGGTCAATAACAAAAGTTTCTCAATACTTTGTTATATACCCTTTGTTGGCAATGACACAGGTCAAACAAAAGGTTTTCACACACTGTTGCTGGTATTTTGGCCCATTCCTCCATGCAGATCTCCTCTAGAGCAGTGATGTTTTGGGGCTGTCGCTGGGCAACACGGACTTTTAACTCCCTCCAAAGATTTTCTATGGGGTTGAGATCTGGAGACTGGCTAGGCCACTCCAGGACCTTGAAATGCTTCTTACGAAGCCACTCCTTCGTTGCCCGGGTGGTGTGTTTGGGATCATTGTCATGCTGAAAGACCCAGCCACGTTTCATCTTCAATGCCCTTGCTGATGGAAGGAGGTTTTCACTCAAAATCTCACGATACATGGCCCCATTCATTCTTTCCTTTACACGGATCAGTCGTCCTGGTCCCTTTGCAGAAAAACAGCCCCAAAGCATGATGTTTCCACCCCCATGCTTCACAGTAGGTATGGTGTTCTTTGGATGCAACTCAGCATTCTTTGTCCTCCAAACACGACGAGTTGAGTTTTTACCAAAAGGTTATATTTTGGTTTCATCTGACCATATGACATTCTCCCAATCCTCTTCTGGATCATCCAAATGCACTCTAGCAAACTTCAGACAGGCCTGGACATGTACTGGCTTAAGCAGGGGGACACTTCTGGCACTGCAGGATTTGAGTCCCTGGCGGCGTAGTGTGTTACTGATGGTAGGCTTTGTTACTTTGGTCCCAGCTCTCTGCAGGTCATTCACTAGGTCCCCCCGTGTGGTTCTGGGATTTTTGCTCACCGTTCTTGTGATCATTTTGACCCCACAGGGTGAGATCTTGCGTGGAGCCCCAGATCGAGGGAGATTATCAGTGGTCTTGTATGTCTTCCATTTCCTAATAATTGCTCCCACAGTTGATTTCTTCAAACCAAGCTCCTCACCTATTGCAGATTCAGTCTTCCCAGCCTGGTGCAGGTCTACAATTTTGTTTCTGGTGTCCTTTGACAGCTCTTTGGTCTTGGCCATAGTGGAGTTTGGAGTGTGACTGTTTGAGGTTGTGGACAGGTGTCTTTTATACTGATAACAAGTTCAAACAGGTGCCATTAATACAGGTAATGAGTGGAGGACAGAGGAGCCTCTTAAAGAAGAAGTTACAGGTCTGTGAGAGCCAGAAATCTTGCTTGTTTGTAGGTGACCAAATACTTATTTTCCACCATAATTTGCAAATAAATTCATAAAAAATCCTACAATGTGATTTTCTGGAGAAAAAAAATCTCAATTTGTCTGTCATAGTTGACGTGTACCTATGATGAAAATTACAGGCCTCTCTCATCTTTTTAAGTGGGAGAACTTGCACAATTGGTGGCTGACTAAATGCTTTTTTCCCCCACTGTATATCCCGCCAGCTGTATGTTATCCATGTTGTCGTTCAGCCACGACTCGGTGAAACATAAGATATTACCGTTTTCAATGTCCCGTTGGTATCATGTTTACATTTTAGTCATTTAGCAGACGCTCTTATCCAGAGCGACTTACAGTTTGTGAGTGCATACATTTTTCATACTGGCCCCCTGTGGGAATCGAACCCACAACCTTGGCATTGCAAACGCCACGCTCTACCAACTGAGCTACACAGGGCCTATCCGTGATGTTAGTTAGTCTATTTTGTTATCCAATGACCATATGTTCGCTAATAAGTCTGATGGTAGAGGCAGATTATGCACTCGCCGTCGGATCCTTACAAGGCACCCCGACCTACGTCCCGCGATATATCCGTCTCTTTCTGATGCGAATGACGGGGATTTGGGCCTTGTCGGGTGTCTGAAGAAAATCCTTCGTGTCCGACTCGTTAAAGAAAAAATATTTGTCCAGTACGAGGTGAGTAATCGCTGTCCTGATATCCAGAAGCTCTTTTCGGTCATAAGAGATGGTGGCAGAAACAAAATAAGTTACAAATAACGCGTAAAAACACACACAATAGCACAATTGGTTAGGAGCCCGTAAAACGGCAGCCATCTCGTTCGGCGCCATTCTATTCATCCCATAATATTGAAGGCAGTGTGATGTCACAGCTGCCTATCCCAAATACGCCTATCTGAAATTCGAAAATGATCAATCAAATCGCCAGGGAGCCTATTGTTCTGGCAAAGATGAGTCTGTAGTAGATCGCTAAACTGTATCTCATATGGCTGATAAATATAGGCCTACTCTGTTTTTGCCAGGCAAAACTGGAAGAAATGAAACAAGTTATTTGTGGTCACTAATCTTTATATGCACGCCTGCATTTGTGCGCCAATGCTGATGACTGGTCATTGGTCAACTATCAAGATGCTCAACATGTTGTTTCAGAAGCACTCGGAGGGGCGCTGGATAAAATAAAATAAATGTTTGTCCAGGATTAAGCTTATTTGTGTCTGGGAAACTGACCCACTATGGAACTCCTGAAAGGTACTCAAACTAGTTTTCCGGCTCCCTAAGCACTGATCTAATGTTTATTTTTGCTTTTCACCCCAGGGGAAGTGAAATGATAGGCTACAATGACTTTGCTCATGATAATGCGTGCTACAAATGAGATGTAACTATAAGTTCCTTGAATTTCCTTTTGTGGTTGTCTTTTCATTATCTGAATAGACACGTGTGGTTTCTAGCTAACATTACACCAATCAAAGCAGTGGAGCCTGTATTGAAGCAAAACTTTAGTGGTCAAAATCAGGGGTGCAACTTTCATTGGGTCAAGAGGGACATGCCCCCCCACATTCTAAAATTGCATTTTTGTCCCGCCAGTTTTATTATTGCACTGTGATACAAAATGCGACACCGGTGTGCTTTAGGACCACGCAGAGGCCTCAGAGCGGTTGGGTAGGCTGTTTTCCGGTTTTAGCCAGCTGGATTTAGGACCTCACAGACACCACAAATCGTGCGGACAGGCTGGCTGTGTGAAGGCAAAGCTTCCGAAAGGCTGGTGAATAGGACCAGCACCGGAGAGATGAACAGAGGCAGCTGCTGTCTGTGTGTGTTGTGCTTTTTCTCAGAGTTGTAAAAGCAAGTGCAGCAGAAACTGACTACCATTTTAGTTGACTGATCTAGCTGGCAAGGTAACTGCTGTTTGACAGAAAAAAAGTATTTATTCCCAGTGCTGAGCTAGTAGTGTAACTGACATGTTACGTTAGCTAATATTGCATCCCCTCTCCACTGAAGTGAATGAACTACTAGCAGCTAGTTTAGGTAAATAGCTAGTAGCCACCACAGCCAGTTCAGCTCTAGCTAGCCTCTAGCTATCTGTCAGGTAGCAGTATCTAACAGCTCTTGTGTGTATGGAAATGTTTTGTAGCCTTTGTTTTGTCCCGTTTCAACAGAAGTACATTTGATGATGTACCATTGTACCATTAGCTAGAGCTAGCCGAAAGTTTGTTAACGTTAGCTAGCTAACTCACTAACTTTAGCTATTATTCTTGCCTCAATCACACTAGACCTGAATCAAACGATGAAACCAGGATCCAAACGATTGAAGACCGATATTCGTATGTTTTTTCAGAGCAATATGCGTTTTTATTAGTGAGTATAGCAATGTAACGTTGTTGATCTGTCAGTTTCCCTAGCTAATTCCCTACTTTTCACACTGACAAGGTATAAACAGCTCTACAGGCTTCACTGCCATGGGGCACAGTCAGTACACAACAATATGCTCATCATGTCTTAGCAGGATCAGCTGGTGAAAGGTGTCCCTGCAGGGTCAGACAGCCAGGAAAGACCAGTCTACAGAGCTCAGGTGAATTTTGCAGTATATTATAACAATCAGTGAATAGATACAAAATTCGATCTTGAGTTGATGGGTAGGTTACAGTCTGGGATCTGGGAATAATGGTCATTTCAATTATTGAACCATTGATTCTATTCTTGGATAATATAATGTATAAATGTACACCAAGGTAATTCTTTGGTGACAGGGGTCTCATCAGGGTCAGGCAGCCAGGGAACTTTTGCAAATACAACACTTTATTCTCTCTTTGCAACAAACACTGGACAAGCAAGAAGCTTCAAATACTTAAACTATTTGAAGGCAGTCTGACAAACCTCTAAAGTTGATTTCCAAACTGTATCAAGGGTTGATAGAGGCTTTTCCCGATGACACAAAATATGTAAAACAAAAATGTGAGGGAGACCTGGGAGGCTCTATTGATGTTGATGAATGGTAACAGATATGTTAGAATGCCCAATCATGTTCATATAATCTCAGACATAAATTACTGCAGTTTAAGACCATCCATAGAATGTGCTATATGCCAGTGAAACTGAATATCATGCACTCAGAAATGTCATTCTTCTGTTGGAGGTGTAAAACACAAAAGGGGACATATTTGCATATGTTATGGTCTTGTGAAGGCTGGCTGAATTCTGGCAAAGAGTATGTTCTTTTATCTCAGCATGTCTACAGATTCTCCCTGTTTTTGTTTGTTTGGAAATGTTGATGCTGGAGACTGTTATCAGAAGAAACTGTGTAACGTAGGATTTATATTGGCTCAGAAATGCATTGCCATTAATTGGAAGGTTGGTTATCCTCCCACAATGGATGGCAGAAATGTAAAGTTATGTATCACTAGATTAGATTTATTACAAGATTAAGGGTATACTGTGCAACTTTCATAAGATCTGGATGCCTTATATGGAATACTGTATGACAAAAGGAGTCTGTATTGAAAACATGCCCACATCAGGGGAGATAACCATTTAGGCAAATCCTAGCTGCTGGGCTGCTCAGTCCTGGCCCTGGAGGTCTGCCATACTGTTGGTTGTCACTCTGGCCTTGGCCTAACACACCTGAAACCAATAATGAATGTTTCGCTAAGATCCTAAAGCTGAGTGCGGTGTGTTGGGTTGGGGCACTGCAGGGCTGTAGACCCCTAGGGGCAGGACGGGGTGACCCAGCTATGTGTGCAAAAAGAGCTCTACAGTACTATTAGGCCTATGATATGAATTATATGGATGATGTACTGTTTCTGTGTGTTAATGAGTAGGTGTATATGTGTTTTTATTAAATGTTTGTTTTCCAAACCTTTCCCTTGAGACATAAAAAAAGATGGGAAGGAAGTTGTTGGGGAGAGAGTTGAGTTATTGACTAGACTGGTGGGGGTCGGGCGTGAAAGCAGCTCAGGCTGGCTGGGCGGTCTGGCAAATATTTGATATAGAGGATGTCTTAATAAAGACAATCCAAAATTAAGTCTTTGTACTTTATTTGTAAGAGTTAATTTGTTAGGCTATTGGTTAAACCTCTTAAGGATCCTACCCTTTTTTTCAATTTTTGCCTAAAATGACATACCCAAATCTAACTGCCTGTAGCTCAGGACCTGAAGCAAGGATATGCATATTCTTGGTACCATTTGAAAGGAAACACTTTGAAGTTTGTGGAAATGTGAAATCAATGTAGGAGAATGGAGCCAGAGACAGCAGGGGGTCAAACTGTATAACCCAGTTCTTACATTTGAATATAAAAATTGATTTTATCAAACAAAACTATACTACATTTTATCTCTGGGACCCTCAGGATGACAAATCAGAGCAAGATTACTGAATTTAAGTACATTATTTACCTTCAGAGGTGAATGTATCAAACCAGTTGCTGTGACAAAAGTGTTTAGTTGTTGTGCACTCTCCTCGAACCATAGCATGGTCTTCTTTTTGCTGTAATAGCTACTGTAAATTGGACACTGCAGTTAGATTAACAAGAATTTAAGCTTTCTGCCCATGTCCCGGAAAGTTGGCATTGTTTACAACGCCATTCTAGTCACATATCGCATATTGAGCAGCAACCGTCCCGGTATAGGGACACCGATCCCGTAGAGGTTAAAGGTGCAACACAAAATTGATTATTGAATTATCATTGATCTAGTTCAGTCTTATCAATCACTTAAATATATTTAATAATGATATTTTACCTAGCTTGATGACTGTGTGTCACACCCTGGCTCTGGGGACTCTATATGTTGAGCCAGGGTGTGTAAATTCTATGTGTTTATGTTCTGTGTGGGAGTTCTAGTTGTGGTATTTCTATGTTGGCCCGAGTGGCTCCCAATCAGAGGCAACGAGTGTCAGCTGTGGCTGGTTGTCTCTGATTGGGAGCCATATTTAAACAGTCTGTTTCCCTTAGTGTTTGTGGGATCTTGTTCCGTTTTGGTTTGTTGCCGTGTCGGTTGTGTTATACCGAGGACGTCACGTTTTCGTTTTGTTGTTTTGTTCGTGCATTCATTATATAAATAAATATGTTCGTTCATCACGCTGCGCCTTGGTCTACTCTCTATAACGATCGTGACAGAAGATCCCACCAACACAGGACCAAGCAGCGTGTCCAGGAGCAGGCAGCCTGGACGTGGGAGCAGATCTTGGACGGGCAGGGGTCCTGGACCTGGGAGGAAATCCAGGCCGGGATGGATCGCCGGCCATGGAAGGAGACGGTAGAGGCGCGACGGAGAGAGGAGCAACGGCGTAATCAGTGTCGTCGTCGGACGGACGAGAGGCAACCCCCAAATTTTTTTAGGGGGGGGCACAGGGCATGGATGACGGGGCTGACAGAGGCAGACAAGGGGCGAATTCAGAAGGCCACCAGGTTACGGGAGCCATTGGTGAGAAGAGGGAAGGAAGATGTAGAGGCGCGGCGAGAGGTACTGAGGTGTATTGCCAGTCCGGTCCGGCCCGTTCCTGATCCCCGTTTAAGGCCAGTGGTGTGTGTTCCCAGTACGGTCCGGCCTGTTCCTGCCCCTCGCACCAAGTGTACGGTGCGCGTCGCCAGCCCGGCCCGGCCTGTTCCTGCTTCTCGCACCAAGTGTACGGTGCGCGTCGCCAGCCCGGCCCGGCCTGTTCCTGCCCCTCGCACCAAGTGTACGGTGCGCGTCGCCAGCCCGGCCCAGCCTGTTCCTGCCCCTCGCACCAAGTGTACGGTGCGCGTCGCCAGCCCGGCCTGTTCCTGCCACTCGCACCAAGCCTACGGTGCGCGTCGCCAGCCCGGCCCGGCCTGTTCCTGCCCCTCGCACCAAGCCTACGGTGCGTGTCGCTAGCCCGGCCCGGCCTGTTCCTGCTCCACGCACCAAGCCTACGGTGCGCGTCGCCAGCCCGGCCCGGCCTGTTCCTGCCACTCGCACCAAGCCTACGGTGCGCGTTGCCAGCCCGGCCCGGCCTGTTCCTGCTACTCGCACCAAACCTACGGTGCGCGTCGCCAGCCCGGCCCGGCCTGTTCCTGCTCCCCGCACCAAGCCTACGGTGCGCGTCGCCAGCCCGGCCCGGCCTGTTCCTGCCACTCGCACCAAGCCTACGGTGCGCGTCGCCAGCCCGGCCCGGCCTGTTCCTGCCACTCGCACCAAGCCTACGGTGCGCGTCGCCAGCCCGGCCCGGCCTGTTCCTGCCACTCGCACCAAGCCTACGGTGCGCGTCGCCAGCCCGGCCCGGCCTGTTCCTGCCACTCGCACCAAGCCAGGGGTGCGAGTCGTCAGCCCGGTAAGGCCCGTTGCTGCTCCACGCACCAAACCAGGGGTGCGCATCGTCAGCCCGGTCCGGCCCGTTCCTGCTCCACGCACCAAGCCAAGGGTGCGCATCGTCAGTCCGGTCCGGTCCGTTCCTGCTCCACGCACCAAGCCAGGGGTGTGTGTCGTCAGTCCGGTCTGGCCCGTTCCTGCTCCACGCACCAAGCCAGGGGTGTGCGTCGTCAGTCCGGCACAACCCGTGCCTGGGTCACCGGTGCCTGGTCAGGTACCGGTCAGCTGCTCCACACCGGAGCTGAAGCAATCCGCTCCTACGATGTCCAGTCCAGCTCCAGCCAGCGGGACCGGACCAGGGGCGCTACGGGGGGAGTATTGAAGGGTGGTGGTCGAGCCGGAACCGCCTCCGAGGAGGAATGCCCACCCAGCCCTCCCCTGGTTTGTCTATGTTGAGGCGCGGTCGCAGTCCGCGCCTTTGGGGGGGGGGGGTACTGTCATACTCTGGCTCTGGGGACTCTATATGTTGAGCCAGGGTGTGTAAATTCTATGTGTTTATGTTCTGTGTGGGAGTTCTAGTTGTGGTATTTCTATGTTGGCCCGAGTGGCTCCCAATCAGAGGCAACGAGTGTCAGCTGTGGCTGGTTGTCTCTGATTGGGAGCCATATTTAAACAGTCTGTTTCCCTTAGTGTTTGTGGGATCTTGTTCCGTTTTGGTTTGTTGCCGTGTCGGTTGTGTTATACCGAGGATGTCACGTTTTCGTTTTGTTGTTTTGTTCGTGCATTCATTATATAAATAAATATGTTCGTTCATCACGCTGCGCCTTGGTCTACTCTCTATAACGATCGTGACACTGTGGGCATTTTTGCTTACTTTTTGTTTTAAGTAGATACGGCTAGAAGGGCCATGGTTCATATTCAATTGTGTAGAAATGCAAGAAATTAGCTTTAGATGTCAAATTATCCAATGGATTATGATAATTCTCCTATTTTTATTTGCTCCAATGCTGTTTCAGTCATGAAGAGGAATAACATTGCAACAGTTTCTGATTAATAAACAATGCCATGCTGGTGGGTGGTAACGTTCAAATAAAACCCCTGAAATGAAACGTAGGCTGAAAATAATTTGTATTTCATATCATAGGAAAAGACACCGCAGTCACACGGATTTGTACGAAGTGGGCAGTTAGGATTTGTTATTTCAAGCCCAAATATATCATACTTTGACTAAAACGAGAAATGATTGACTTAAATCCTTGTGCATCATCATAAGCTCTGGCCATCGTCTGTCAGCTCGAAAAAGTGGATTTCTACTGGTGTTGGCATTTAAAAAGGCAATTAAAATAGTAAGGCCTTGTTAGTCATCGTATATCATGTCTACGCACGTAAGATAAACCTATAGATTGTATCTGTGAAAAATGTTCGATGTTGAAGTGCTGCTTAAAAAGAATGATGTACTCTTGAGAGTTTTCTCTGCATTAGGGTAAGGGTCAAAACACAATATCCACTTCTTCTTTTTAAGAAAATGGACACCTGCCTGCTGGGCTGCGTCACTTCCTGTGCCACTTTTGTTTTCTATTTGGTTTGTGATTTTAATGAACATGATTTTTAATGTAAAAGATAAATGGAAAGCAAAGTATGCAGAACTGAATATGGATTGAATATGGATATGGATTGATGTTTGGAACTTGATTGCAATGATTTATGGACAAAACCATGCCTTAAGAATACATCTTTGAAAATTGTAATTTGTGTTTGCCTCTGCCTGCTCAACCCAGATCCAAAATAATCTGTACATTTTCCACCATTGGACATATTTACAGTGTAAATGCACCAATTGACTGAGATGGAAACACACATCAATATATCTTTATTTTGAAATACACTGATAAATCCAAACAATTTACGTATACTTTTTATTGAAGTGAAAATAAAAAGGTTTCTCTAATAGGGGTGGAGTTATTAAACTTTGTCATAGTCAGGAGGGCCTATAGCCTTGGAGGACAGGCAACACACCACATCACATGAATCATGGATCAATAGGTCGCTTGATGAAGCTGTCTAGGTTGGTGCCCTTGTACCGGTGCTTGAAGGAGTCGTAGACCCCACGTCTTTTGCTCTCGGAGGCGACCTTGGCACATATCAGGCTGTGTTTCTCCAGGCGGTCAGGATGAAAGCGCCGGCCGCAGATATCACACTCTTTCCGGTTGGAGTCGGCCACGCTCATCGAAAGCTGTAACCCTCCTTGCTGTTTCGCCTCCACTACTTCACACCTCTTCTTCTCCTGAACTGGATTCAAAGTCACCTGGAGGAAACAGGTGAACACTGTTACATGTCATGTGATATCTGTCATTTTGCATACTATTCTTCAATAGAAATATATCGCAATACAAAAGAACCTGATTCAAAGTCACCTTATCTACCTTCTCTATCATGGCGGCCAACTTGGTCTTACTTGAGCTCTCTAGCCACACCTTGCTCGCCCCGAGGACTGCTGTGGGGGGCACAGGGAGTCTGGAGGGCGAATGCGGGGAAAGCTTAGCCTTCTGCTGAACTGAAGTAGCTATACTGAGGCCATGTTGTGAGCACAAATCCTCTAGTTGACTATTTCTCTTCGTCATCCAGATGATCACCTGGTTCATCTGCTCCTTCTCCTCCCTCAGTTTCAGGTATTCCCGCAGTAATTCCTCATAACTTTCCGGAGGCTCCATTGCAAGCCAATTGCTTTGATACCACTTTCTACATTGTTTTAGAGGTGCTGCTATATTTTCAGTAGTCAGACATCAAATGGTTCAAACGGAATGTTCAAGGTGCACTGATCAATTCTGACATCTTGGCTCACATTGTTGTGCTCATAGAATTAGGAATTAGAATACTTAAGTATTCTAATTCCTCATTCTAGATGCGGTAAAGAGGTCAATGGAACCCGACCAAAACAATGGAAATGCCATGGAAATGCATGGGAGAAAGATACTGTGGGGGAAAGATCCCAAATCTCCTACTAGCCCCCCAGCAACATTGCCTACATTTAGGGTATTGTTTATATTTTTATTTCACACTATGTTGAAGTACAAATTGGAGTATAATGCTTGTCTGGATGTCAACCCCAATACATGTTCATGTCATCGTCACCAATCATTTGCATTAAAGTTAAATACAACGGACTACTACCACCGATTTCTGTATGCTAGCTGTGCTAGCTATGCTACAAGCTTATTAGAACGGGAGTTAGCATCTAAACCTGAAAAGGAAAGGAACGGGGATACCTAGTCAGTTGCACAACTGAATGCATTCAACCGAAAAGTGTGGGACAACTTCTAAATGTGATGATTCTTCTATCCCCCACAGTCTGCATTCCATTGACCTCTTTACCGCATCTATTAGTAATTGAATAGGATCTCTATGGTTGTGCTGTGTCAATGTCACAATGGCCCAGAACTGCCCAGAGTTGATTCCACTCATTTCAGAATGTTTAGGTTGTCACTGACTGATGTAATGGATCATACGGAGGTTGATTATTATTTATTTTTTTCAGCTTGGTTTAATTATAATGCACTACCGATATATAAAAGCACTCTGTATCTCAAATGATGGAAAATGGTATATAACAATTCTTGTTGCATCTCAATCTATATGATATGTTCCCTTAAATCAACTATAATGTTTGCCTCTCATCCAGTTACTACTGTGTACCCATTCACCAAAGTGTATAAGACTTTGAGTTCTATGATCTATATATAAAAAAATACAGTCACTCAAAACCAGCTATCTCTATATATACATTTTGATTGATTGTTTGCCAGACAGAGAGACATCTCTAAAGGTTATTACTATAATTTGAAAATATACCCTCTAGTGGAAATTCTGAAAAAGTCAGATGCCTTACATAGGGAAGACTGTGGTTGGTTGTCATACTTTTTACTCTTGTGTCTATTCCTCAGCACTAGTATATCTTACAACACTCTTTTCAATATTAGAAGAAAGACAAATGTTGAAATGGGGACCATTTCTATCCTCATATCTTATTCCAAAATGGAGTTATAAGCCATCAAACACACTCTGTCCACTTGTGACAACCAGCCCTAGCGCAGGGTTGGTTATCACACAGTATGGGGTTGGTTGTCACAATGTTTGCTAGAAACGTATTCCTTTTGAAAAAGGAAATGAAGCAATATAGCATACAGAGTTTTAGAAATGGCTAAGCCTTGATCTAATGATATTCCTAACAAAATAACGCATTTTGTGCCTTGAGACAACCAACCCCGATATCCCCAATAGGAGTTATTCATGTGAATATGACCTTATCTGGATGATTGAAATCTACTACAATTTTGTGACTATCCACTTGTCTTATTCACCTCATAATCTTTATTCAAATGTATCCTCTTTTTAGGTTTTAAAAACGTCATTTTAACATATTAATTAATTTTGTTTGTTTTCATCTGGCAATGTGTACTTCCTATTAAGTACTTGAAGGCTGCTGCCATTATTGGCAAAACCTTAGGATTAGTGATGGTATCTTTCCCCTTTACCTTAAAAACTGTGGTATTAGTAAAGTTATAAATACTGTAAAATACTATCGCCACCCCCACTCCCGCTCCCGCACCCGCTCCCCCTCGAGGGCGCCAGCCTGCCCATTATTACGCACACCTGTTACCATCATTACGCACATCAGCGCTCATTGGACTCACCTGGACTCCTTCACTTTGTTGATTGCCCCTTCTATATCTGTCTGTTCCCCAGTTTGATCCTGGTGTCTGCATTAATGTAGTTATATTTCCCCTGTCCAGACGCTGTCCATGTATTGTTTCATGTCTGTATATATTAAATGTTCACTCCCTGTACTTGCTTCTCGTCTCCCAGCATCTGTCCTCACAACTATGGCAGTAAGAAGTAATTGGTCAAACATAAGTCCCCAATATAAAATGAGGCTAGTTATGCATCATGTTTAGCTTTCAACATCAGCAATACACACACACACCTCCAATTCTTCACACATTCGACAGACCCAAAAATATATATATAATAAATAAATATATATACAGTGCATTCGGAAAGTATTCAGACCACTTGACTTTTTCCACATTTTGTTACATTACAGCCTTATTCTAAAATTGATTAAATTGTATTTTTTCCTCATCAATCTACACACAATACCCCATAATGACAAAGCAAAAACTGGTTTTTAGAAATGTTTGCTAATTTATATTATTTTTTTTGTTTGTTGAAATATCACATTTACATAGGTATTCAGACCCTTTACTCAGTACTTTGTTGAAGCACCTTTGGCAGCGATTACAGCCTAGAGTCTTCTTGGGTATGACGCTACAAGCTTGGCACACCTGTATTTGGGGAGTTTCTCCCATTCTTCTCTGCAGATCCTCTCAAGCTCTGTCAGGTTGGATGGGGAGCGTCGCTGCACAGCTATTTTCAGGTCTCTCCAGAGATGTTCGATTGGGTTCAAGTCCGGGCTCTGGCTGGGCCACTCAAGGACATTCAGAGACTTGTCCCGAAGCCACTCCACACTTGGCTGTGTGTTTAGGGTTGTTGTCCTGTTGGAAGGTGAACCTTCACCCCAGTTTGAGGTCCTGAGCATTCTGGAGCAGGTTTTCATCAAGGATCTCTCTGTACTTTGCTCCGTTCATCTTTGCCTCGATCCTAACTAGTCTCCCAGTTCCTGCCGCTGAAAAACATCCCCACAGAATGGTCCTCTGTAGCGCAATTGGTAGAGCATGGCGCTTGTAACGCCAGGGTAGTGGGTTCGATCCCCGGGACCACCCATACGTAAAAATGTATGCGCACATGACTGTAAGTCGCTTTGGATAAAAGCGTCTGCTAGATGGCATATTATATTATATTATGCTGCCACCACCATGCTTCACCATAGGGATGGTGCCAGGTTTCCTCCAGAAGTGACGCATGGCATTCAGAGTTCAATATTGGTTTCATCAGACAAGAGAATCTTGTTTCTCATGGTCTGAGAGTCCTTTAGGTGCCTTTTGGCAAACTCCAAGCGGGCTGTCGTGCCTTTTACTGAGGTGTGGCTTCCGTCTGGCCACTCTACCATAAAGGCCTGATTGGTGGAGTGCTGCAGAGATGGTTGTCCTTCTGGAAGGTTCTCCCATCTTCACAGAGGAACTCTGGAGCTCTGTCAGTGGCCATCGGGTTCTTGGTCACCTCCCTGACCAAGGCACTTCTTCCCCGATTGCTCAATTTGGCCGGGCGGCAAGCTCTAGGAAGAGTTGGTGTTTCAAAACTTCTTCCATTTAAGAATGATGGAGGCCACTGTGTTTTTGGGGACCTTCAATGCTGCAGAAATTTTTTGGTACCCTTCCCCATATCTGTGTCTCGACACAATCCTGTCTCGGAGCTCTACATACAATTCCTTCGACCTCATGGCTTGGTTTTTGCTTTGACATGCACTGTCAACTGTGGGACTTTAAATAGACAGCTGTGTGCCTTTCCAAATCATGTCCAATCAATTGAATTGACCACCGGTGGACTCCAATCAAGTTGTAGAAACATTTCAAGGATAATCAATGGAAACAGGATGCACCTGAGCTCAATTTTGAGTCTCATAGCAAAGGGTCTGAGTACTGATTTAAATAACGTATTTCTGTTTTTTATTTTAATACATTTGCTAAAAAACCTATTTTCGCTTTGTCATTATGGGGTATTGTGTGTAGATTGCTGAGGATTTTTATTTATTTAATCATTTTTAGAATAAGGCTGTAACGTAACAAAATGTGGAAAAAGTCAAGGGGTCTGAATACTTTCCGAAGCACTGTATATATATATATATATATATATATATATATATATATATATATATATATATATATATATATATATATATATATATACAGTCATGGCCAAAATTGTTGGCACCCCTGAAATTTTTCCAGAAAATGAAGTATTTCTCACAGAAAAGTTTTGAAATTACACATGTTTTGCTATGCACATGTTTATTTCCTTTGTGTGTATTGGAATAACACAAAAAAAAACAGGAAAAAAGCAAATTTGACATAATTTCACACAAAACTAAAAAAATGGTCCGGACAAAGTTATTGGCACCCTTTCAAAATTGTGGATAAATAAGTTTGTTCCAAGCATGTGATGCTCCTTTAAACTCACCTGGGGCAAGTAACAGGTGTGGGCAATCTAAAAATCACACCTGAAAGCAGATAAAAAGGAGAGAAGTTGACTCAGTCTTTGCATTGTGTTTCTGTGTGTGCCACACTAAGCATGGAGAACAGAAAGAGGAAAAGAGAACTGTCTGAGGACTTGAGAACCAAAATTGTGGAAAAATATCAACAATCTCAAGGTTACAAGTCCATCTCCAGAGATCTAGATGTTCCTTTGTCCACAGTGCGCAACATGATCAAGAAGTTTGCAACCCATGGCACTGTAGCTAATCTCCCTGGACGTGGACGGAAGAGAAAAATTGATGAAAGGTTGCAACGCAGGATAGTCCGGATGGTGGATAAGCAGCCCCAAACAAGTTCCAAAGAAATTCAAGCTGTCCTGCAGGCTCAGGGTGCATCAGTGTCAGCGCGAACTATACGTCGAAATTTGAATGAAATGAAACGCTATGGCAGGAGACCCAGGAGGACCCCACTGCTGACACAGAGACATAAAAAAGCAAGACTACAGTTTGCCAAAATGTACATGAGTAAGCCAAATTCCTTCTGGGAGAACGTCTTATGGACAGATGAGACCAAGATAGAGCTTTTTGGTAAAGCACATCGTTCTACTGTTTACCGAAAATGTAATGAAGCCTTCAAAGAAAAGAACACAGTACCTACAGTCAAATATGGTGGAGGTTCAAAGATGTTTTGGGGTTGTTTTGCTGCCTCTGGCACTGGGTGCCTTGACTGTGTGCAAGGCATCATGAAATCTGAGGATTACCAAAGGATTTTGGGTCGCAATGTAGGGCCCAGTGTCAGAAAGCTGGGTTTGCGTCCGAGATCATGGGTCTTCCAGCAGGACAATGACCCCAAACATACTTCAAAAAGCACCCAGAAATGGATGGCAACAAAGCGCTGGAGAGTTCTGAAGTGGCCAGCAATGAGTCCAGATCTTAATCCCATTGAACACCTGTGGAGAGATCTTAAAATTGCTGTTGGGAAAAGGCACCCATCCAATATGAGAGACCTGGAGCAGTTTGCAAAAGAAGAGTGGTCCAAAATTCCGGGTGAGAGGTGTAAGAAGCTTATTGATGGTTATAGGAAGCGACTGATTTCAGTTATTTTTTCCAAAGGGTGTGCAACTAAATATTAAGTTAAGGGTGCCAATCATTTTGTCCGGCCCATTTTTTGAGTTTTGTGTGAAATTATGTCAAATTTGCTTTTTTCCTGTTTTTTTTGTGTTATTCCAATACACACAAAGGAAATAAACATGTGCATAGCAAAACATGTGTAATTTCAATACTTTTCTGTGAGAAATACTTCATTTTCTGGAAAAATTTCAGGGGTGCCAACAATTTTGGCCATGACTGTATATATATATATATACAGTGAGGGAAAAAAGTATTTGATCCCCTGCTGATTTTGTACGTTTGCCCACTGACAAAGACATGATCAGTCTATAATTTTAATGGTAGGTTTATTTGAACAGTGAGAGACAGAATAACAACAAAAAAATTCAGAAAAACCCATGTCAAAAATGTTATGAATTGATTTGCATTTTAATGAGGGAAATAAGTATTTGACCCCTCTGCAAAACATGACTTAGTACTTGGTGGCAAAACCCTTGTTGGCAATCACAGAGGTCAGACGTTTCTTGTAGTTGGCCACCAGGTTTGCACACATCTCAGGAGAAATGTTGTCCCACTCCTCTTTGCAGATCTTCTCCAAGTCATTAAGGTTTCGAGGCTGACATTTGGCAACTTGAACCTTCAGCTCCCTCCACATATTTTCTATGGGATTAAGGTCAGGAGACTGGCTAGGCCACTCCAGGACCTTAATGTGCTTCTTCTTGAGCCACTCCTTTGTTGCTTGGCCGTGTGTTTTGGGTCATTGTCATGCTGGAATACCCATCCACGACCCATTTTCAATGCCCTGGCTGAGGGAAGGAGGTTCTCACCCAAGATTTGACGGTACATGGCCCCGTCCATCGTCCCTTTGATGCGGTGAAGTTGTCCTGTCCCCTTAGCAGAAAAACACCCCCAAAGCATAATGTTTCCACCTCCATGTTTGACGGTGGGGATGGTGTTCTTGGGGTCATAGGCAGCATTCCTCCTCCTCCAAACACAGCGAGTTGAGTTGATGCCAAAGAGCCCCATTTTGGTCTCATCTGACCACAACACTTTCACCCAGTTTCTCCTCTGAATCATTCAGATGTTCATTGGCAAACTTCAGACGGCCCTGTATATGTGCTTTCTTGAGCAGGGGGACCTTGCGGGCACTGCAGGATTTTAGTCCTTCATGGTGTAGTGTGTTACCAATTGTTTTCTTGGTGACTATGGTCCCAGCTGCCTTGAGATCATTGACAAGATCCTCCCGTGTAGTTCTAGGCTGATCCTCACCGTTCTCATGATCATTGCAACTCCACGAGGTGAGATCTTGCATGGAGCCCCAGGCCGAGGGAGATTGACAGTCTTTTGTGTTTCTTCAATATGCGAATAATCGCAACAACTGTTGTCACCTTCTCACCAAGCTGTTGGCGATGGTCTTGTAGCCCATTCCAGCCTTGTGTAGGTCTACAATCTTGTCCCTGACATCCTTGGAGAGCTCTTTGGTCTTGGTCATGGTGGAGAGTTTGGAATCTGATTGATTGATTGCTTCTGTGGACAGGTGTCTTTTATACATGTAACAAGCTGAGATTAGGAGCACTCCCTTTAAGAGTGTGCTCCTAATCTCAGCTCGTTACCTGTATAAAAGACACCTGGGAGCCAGAAATCTTTCTGATTGAGAGGGGGTCAAATACTTATTTCCCTCATTAAAATGCAAATCAATTTATAACATTTTTGACATGCGTTTTTCTGGATTTTGTTGTTGTTATTCTGTCTCTCACTGTTCAAATAAACCTACCATTAAAATGATAGACTGATCATTTCTTTGTCAGTGGGCAAATGTACAAAATCAGCAGGGGATCAAATACTTTTTTCCCTCACTATATATATATATATATATATATATATATATATATATATATATATATATAAACATACAGCGCCTTCGGAAAGTATTCAGACCCCCTGACGTTTTCCACATTTTGTTACGTTACAGCCTTATTCAGCGCTCTGGACCTCAGACTGGGGTGAAGGTTCACCTTCCAACAGGACAATGGCCCTAAGCACACAGCCAAGACAACGCAGGAGTGGCTTGGTGACAAGTCTCTGAATGTCCTTGAGTGGCCCAGCCAGAGCCCGGACTTAAACCTGATCGAACATCTCTGGAGTTAAACCAGATCGAACAAAAATGACAAAAAACCTGTTTTTGCTTTGTCACTATGGGGTATTGTGTGTAGATTGATGAGGGAAAAACCAATTTTATCCATTTTAGAATAAGGCTGTAACATAACAATATGTGGAAAAAGTCAAGGGGTCTGAATCCTTTCCGAAGGCACTGTATATATATACTGTAGATATATACTTTACATATATAAAAACTCCTGCCTCACATTCCTCCTGTTGCTGTGCCTGAGCTTGCATGTGACGGCCAGTCTACAGCTCTCTACAGCTCCACTCTAACTATTCCAACCATGCTGGAGAGAGAAAGGGGAGCGGGCCCAGAGGGATGGGCCGTCTGGGTCTGGGGGAGGGGGGGCTGGGTTTCCCCGCTCAGCTGAGGTGGAGTCTTACGGACAAGGAGGGGCCAGGGATGGGAGAGGAGAGGAGGGGCCAGGGACGGGAGAGGAGGGGCCAGGGACTGGAGAGGAGAGGAAGGGAAAGGGGAGAGTCCCAGGAAAAAGGGGTCCGGAAAGGAAAAAAGCAGCTGGCTCTGCTTTGACTGGAAGGGTTTCTCCGGGAAGAGTGTCATTCGCATCCCAGCGCTCCTACGGTTACTTCTAAAGCAGACTTCTTCCCTGTAGACTGGACTTTGTCCAAGGATTAGGAACATAGGGAAGAGAGAGAGAGCCTGCTTGTGTGTTTGAGAGCAAGAGTTTGAGAGTTTGAGAGAAAGACAGGAGAGAAGTGTAAAGGGTCCACAGAAGGGCAGAGCAGACAGAGAAGTGTGTGAGTCAGGTGAGAGAAAGCAGCAAAGACTGAACTGACAACCAAGGAGTTCGACTGAAGTCCAAACATTTTGACAAAGGATCTCTTTCCGGCGTCTAATTCTTTTGAATACACAGTCCTTTGACTTATTTTCTCCATCCAGAAAACAATCCAGAAAGTCATGGAAGTGGAAACATCCAGCATGCACTTGGAGCTGCAGGAGCAGCATCAGACCCTCACCGAGATCTCTGACGACGAAGTCAACCTGCCACCGTCGGATGATGAGGAATCTGGTGCCGCCAAGGAACGTTCGTCGGTAGCGCTAGCCATCTCCGAGGGCGACCAGGACGAAAAGGAAGAGGATAAAGCGGGCGCCCAGGTGAACGGTGTTATGGTCCTGGCTTTATTGGACAAGATCATCGGGGCTGTGGACCAGATCCAACAGACGCAGAGTGGCCTGGAGGCTCGGCAGCAGGACATGGAGCGATCAGTGACGGGGATCCAGGGCGAGCTCACCAAACTGACCAAGAGCCACAGCACCACGTCCAACTGTCAACAAGATGCTGGAGAAGGTGCGCAAGGTGAGCGTCAATGTGAAGACAGTGCGTGCCAACCTGGAGAAGCAAGGGGGTCAGATCAAGAGGCTGGAGAGCAACGAGAACGAGCTGCTGAAGAGACGTAACTTCAAAGTCATGATCTACCAGGTGAGCGGGGGGTGAAGGTGTGTGGGTGATGTTGGGGATGTGGATGTGGAGTTGGGATGGGATGGAGGTGTGTGGGTGGTGGGTTGAGGGGTGTGTGTGGATGTGTGTGTGGATGGGGGGAGGTGTGTGGGGTGATGTGTGAGTTGGTTGAGGGGGGAATTGGGCACGGCACGCCCGCTTGACACCGGGATGGGTGAGGATTGGGGATTATCATGAGGGTACTGGACTAGGGGTGGATGGCAAACAGACAAACAATTTGAACTTGGTGAAAAGGTTAATGCTCAATTGACAGGTATTTTTTGCAGATGATAGTTTGCATATTACCCGGCTGAGTGTGTACTGGCTAGGGAGAGGAGTTTGGGGTGTGGCTCACCTCAAGGCATCATTGGCAAGTGCCCAAATGACAGCTTGTTCTTTAATATGGATGTACTCCCAAGTCAAACATGCCATTCAAAAATAAGTATATTTCACATCACACATCACTATGTTTATAGGACACAATTGCCGGATGAAAGCAATCAATCAAGTCGGGGGAAAAAATCTATATTTGAACTTGAACTCAAACTTCAATCAGATTCATATAATTCAAAAAGCGGTTTATCCAGTACCACATACATTTACAATAATATGTTCCACTGTGTCATATTTCTACGCAATATATGTTTCATTGTTTTGGTATACCTTGGGTGATCTAGGATTATATCATACTGTACCATGTGCCACACCCTATGGTAGAAGTAGGGTCATCCTCACTAATGTCCACTACCGACTACCCATTGCTCTTGCCTTTGATCCTATTTGACACCCCACCGAGTTAATACATACATGGCTTCCCATGTGGATACAGCTCACTTCTTTGGTCATAAGGAATCTGTAAGTCATCCCTTTTCCATTTTCTTTAAACAAAGATGGAAAATACCACGAGCACACTCGACTTCTTCGCCAAGAGAGAGGCAGGAGTGGTTGTTGGAAGGGGGGAGTGAGGAAAGTAAAGGAGAGGAGAGTTTGAATGGCAGATGTTTCATTTGAAAAGACACTCTGTAGTTTTGCAGCGAGCGCGGGAGCACCGCGCAGGTCTTTTTTTTAGCCCCGGCCATGGTATAATGTGTAATGGCTTGCAGCTTTGCACAGCGATGTGAGAACATTCAGAGTTTCCATCCTCCTAAATGACTCAAGCACGGCTTGGGCAGCCTCTCTCTCTCTCTCTCTCTCTCTCTCTCTCTCTCCTCTCTCTCTCTCATCTCTCTCTCTCTCTCTCTCTCTCTCTCTCTCTCTCTCTCTCTCTCTCTCTCTCTCTCTCCTCTCTCTCTCTCTCTCTCTCTCTCTCTCTCTCTCTCTCTCGATCTCTCTCTCTCTCTCTCTTTCTCTATCTCTCTCTCTCTCTCTCTCCTCTCTCTCTCCTCTCTCTCTCTCTCTCTCTCTCTCCTCTCTCTCTCTCTCTCTCTCTCTCTCTCTCTCTCTCTCTCTCTCTCTCTCTCTCTCTCTCTCTCTGCTCTCGTCTCTCTCTCTCTCTCGTCCTCTCTCTCTCTCTCTCTCTCTCTCTCTCTCTCTCTCTCTCTCTCTCTCGTTCTTGCTCTGTTCCCTTCCCCCCTTGCCTGTCTATAATAACATGTTTTTGTCTGTGTTTGTGTGGCTCTCGCCCATGCGTGGGTGTGTGTGTATGTGTTGGGTTGCCTCATGTCACTTACTGGCATCCAGATGCAGATATGTAGATCCTCTGAGCCATATTGGTAGAAGTCAATCTGTCCATGTCTTTTTATAACCCAGAATAAATCGAATCAAAATGGGAATGATACACAAATAATCCAGGCCTACAGTACCATGCATCACACACACACACACACACACACACACCACACACACACACACACACACACACACACACAACAAAGAGCTGTCCACTCTCCCATTTGTACAAGTCTTATTTTAACTACAAAAATGATTCAAATCATATCATACCCAAACGAGGCAGGCATAACATACATATGATACACAAGAGCACACAAAACAGTCTTTCCTCCTCAATTATGTTGAGAGATACACTGGCAACACAGGAACATTTAATCCACCACAGATGAGACTGTTGCAATGCAAAGAAGAATACTACATTCTTATCGGTTGACTCATAGGATTACTTTTTTGGGTCTAATTTAGATGATTGGATTATTTCTCAATCACTACCATAAATCATTTGTTTAATTAGAAATGGATCAAATGGCAGGCGTAGAAGCTAGTATTGCTATGAGCCTTCTAAAATGAAATATGTGTGTGTTTGTGTGTTTGTGTGTGTTTGTGTTTGTGTTTGTATTTGTGTGTAAGAATAAATTCTGGGGCTTCTGTGGTGTAGAAGAGGACAAATGTGACATATCATCATATTCATCTCCATTAAAAAACACCAACCACAACATATTCTGTTTTCTGTTTTGTACTACTTCTCTTAGAGACATCAAGGTCAAATCCCCCCCCCCCTCCCCCACACACACACAGACACACACACACACACACACACTAACACACATCCATGAATGCTATCAATGTTTTTGCTACTTTGGGGTGCATGAATACTGGATACAGTACGCAGATAATAGCTTTTTGGAGCATTCCATTTGGAGGCTATTTGGAGGGGAGGATACTGTTGGTGATGAATTTCTATCTCACCCTGCCAAATAGTGTTAGGTGGTTCCAATGGCAAGATGTGTACACTTTCACTAAGAGGGAGAGTCCACTAGGTGATGTATGAGAGGGGAGATGGAATAGAGTGGGAAAAAACCCCATAACTTACGCTAGTTGGTTTCAACCCTTCCCGGTGATTGATACTCAGGGTGTGGTTCTTTGGGCTTTGTTTATTCGTTCCAGCCAGTGAGTGGTACTGTGTGTATCAGTGATGTAGAGGTCAAGCTAGAGACATAGAATGTAGCGTGGAGATGCCTATTCTTACACAACACTAGGGATGCGTCCCAAATGGCACCCTATTCCCTATATAGTACAGTACTTTTAACCAGGGCCCATAGCGAATAGGGTGCCATTTGGAACGCAGCCCAGGAGTCAACAAGATACTGGTACCTATCAGAAACATGTTTCCTGTTAATGGATCAAATAAAATAAAACTTTTGGGTTTCTGTGTATCTTTCCAATGTTCTTTTCAAGCCTCGTTCTCAGAACTAACTCCAATTATGACGTCACGCCAAAAACAGCCTGTGTGATTCAGTCGTTCCTGATAGAAACAATTTTTTTCATTGGAGAGAATCTAACTTTTGTCCAAGCCTTTAGGAAACCCTACTGAGCCACGGCCCTCCTCTGATACTGTAGTAAAAACCTACTGTAACTCATCCTGAAGGGACGGTAGAACGGCGAGGGCACAGCTGGGGTGCTTTGTAGTCGGCAGGAGCACTGGTATTTATCTTCCCTTTACAAGTGCCTGTTTACCCTTTAGTCAGCGCCCCACCACCCCACTCCCTCCAGTGGGGTGGTGGGGCGCTGACTAAAGGGTAAACGGGCATTTGTTAGGCTAAGCTAATATGAGAAGCCATTGGTATGCTAAGTTAGGCTAAGCTAGGCTAAACTAAAGTAAGTAGGGGGAGTGAGTGGACCCTAATCTGTGTAAGGTCTGTCAGCGCATCAGCGATATTGACGGCTCCCAACGCTCTATTAGCAGGAACAGCTGTCCTCCCTTCCGTGTGTATGTGTGTATGCATGCATGGTGTGTATATGTGTGCGTGCGTGCATGCACTTGTGTGCGTGCATTTAATTTATGTACATTTACTATAACTCCTTGTTTAATCTCTCTGATGTATCGGCTTGGACAGCTGACTGAATGTATGTGTTGCTGTGTTCCTGGAATGTGACAGCTCCATGAGAGGGAGGGAGAGCGAGCGAGCGAGAGAGTGAGCGAGTGAGTGAGCGAGTGAGTGAGTGAGTGAGTGAGTGAGAGAGAGAGAGAGAGAGAGAGAGAGAGATAGAGAGAGATATAGAGAGAGAGAGAGAGAGAGGAAGGGGGCAGAGAGGGAGACAGAAAGAGAGAGAGAGGGGAGTGGGAGAGGGAGGGGGAAGGGGGGCAGAGAGGGAAACAGAAAGAGAGAGAGAGGAGCATGATAGGGAGATAAATAGGAAAGAGAGCGAGTAGTATGATAGGGAGATAAATAGGAAAGAGAGAGAGTAGTATGATAGGGAGATAAATAGGAAAGAGAGAGAGTAGTATGATAGGGAGATAAATAGGAAAGAGAGAGAGTAGTATGATAGGGAGATAAATAGGAAAGAGAGAGAGTAGTATGATAGGGAGATAAATAGGAAAGAGAGAGAGTAGTATGATAGGGAGATAAATAGGAAAGAGAGAGAGGAGTGTGATAGGGAGATAAATAGGGAAGAGAGAGAGTAGTATGATAGGGAGATAAATAGGAAAGAGAGAGAGTAGTATGATAGGGAGATAAATAGGAAAGAGAGAGAGTAGTATGATAGGGAGATAAATAGGAAAGTGAGAGAGTAGTATGATAGGGAGATAAATAGGAAAGTGAGAGAGTAGTATGATTGGGAGATAAATAGGAAAGAGAGAGAGTAGTATGATAGGGAGATAAATAGTAAAGAGAGAGAGTAGTATGGTAGGGAGATAAATAGGAAAGAGAGAGAGTAGTATGATAGGGAGATAAATAGGAAAGAGAGAGAGTAGTATGATAGGGAGATAAATAGGAAAGAGAGAGAGTAGTATGATAGGGAGATAAATAGGAAAGAGAGAGAGTAGTATGATAGGGAGATAAATAGAGGTAAATAAGGGCAACACAGGAACATTTAATCCACCACAGATTAAACTGTTGCATTGCAGAGCAGAATACTACATTCTTATCGGTTGACTCATAGGATTACTGTTTTGGGTCTAATTTGATGATTGGATTATTTCTCAATCAGTACCATAATCATTTGTTTGATTAGAAACAGATCAAATGGCAAGCGTAAAGCTAGTCTTGCTATGAGCCTTCTAAAATGAATATTTGTATGTGTGTGTGTGTGTGTGTGTGTGTGTGTGTGTGTGTGTGTGTGTCAGAGGAGGCTGGTGGGAGGAGCTATAGGAGGATAGGCTCATTGTAATGGCTGGAATGGAATCAGTGGAATGGTACCAAACACATCAAACATACGGAAACAACATGTTTGACTCCGTTCCATTGATTTCGTTCCAGCCATTACAATGAGCCTGTCCTCCTATAGCTCCTACCACCAGCTTCCTCTGGTGTGTGTGTGTGTGTGTGTGTGTGTGTGTGTGTGTGTGAGAGAGAGAGCGAGAGAGAGAGAGAGAAAGAGAGGGTCCCATCTTCTTTGTGTAAGGAGTGCGTGATGAGGGTGTGTGTTTTGATCCAGAGCAGCACATATTTAGACAGCTGATTCATACCATCGGCATCTGCAGCTCCCCAGCTCTGTTCTGCTCTCTCACCTCCACTACCATCACTCCACCCTAACTCCCATTCCACCTCCCTCTCTCCTACTCCCCCTACACTCCTCCCTCCACCCTAACTACAAACCCACTTCCCTCTCTCCTACTTCCCCTCCACCCTAACTCCCACCCCTCCACACCACTGCCAACCCCACCTAGCTCTCCCTGTATGTTACAAACCACGTTTCCCTAAGGGACGATAAAGTATGCTGTTCTCTTGTCTATTTTCACACACACACCTCCAAATAGTCTACAAATTGAATGCTCAAAAAAGCAAGTATCTGTGTACTGTATCTAGTATTCATGTATCCAAAGTACCAGAAACATTGATAGCATACATGATGTGTGTATGTGTGTGTTGGAGGCTCTAAGAGAAGTAGTACAGAAAACAGAATACTTTGTGGTTGGTGTTTTTAATGAAGATGAATAGGATATGTCACACTTGGCAATCAGCTAATGTTTTGAGTTACAGTGCCTTGCAAAAGTATTCATCCCCTTTGGCGTTTTTCCTATTTTGTTGCATTACAACCTGTAATTTTAATGGATTTTTATTTGGATTTCATGTAATGGACATACACAACATAGTCCAAATTGGTGAAGTGAAATTTTAAAAAATAACTTGTTTCAAAAAATTCTAAAAAATTAATAACGGAAAAGTGGTGCGTGCATCAGTGGGGAGAACAAGTATTTGATACACTGCCGATTTTGCAGGTTTTCCTACTTACAAAGCATGTAGAGGTCTGTAATTTTTATCATATGTACACTTCAACTGTGAGAGACGAAATCTAAAACAAAAATCCAGAAAATCACATTGTATGATTTTTAAGTAATTAATTTGCATTTTATTGCATAACATAAGTATTTGATCACCTACCAACCAGTAAGAATTCCGGCTCTCACAGACCTGTTAGTTTTTCTTTAAGAAGTCCTCCTGTTCTCCACTCATTACCTATATTAACTGCACCTGTTTGAACTCGTTACCTGTATAAAAGACACCTGTCCACACACTCAATCAAACAGACTCCAACCTCTCCACAATGGCTAAGACCAGAGAGCTGTGTAAGGACATTAGGGATAAAATTGTAGACCTGCACAAGGCTGGGATGGGCTACAGGACAATAGGCAAGCAGCTTGGTGAGAAGGCAACAACTGTTGGCGCAATTATTAGAAAATGGAAGAAGTTCAAGATGACGGTCAATCACACTGGGTCTGGGGCCCCATGCAAGATCTCACCTCGTGGGGCATCAATGATCATGAGGAAGGTGAGGGATCAGCCCAGAACTACATGGCAGGACCTGGTTAATGACCTGAAGAGAGCTGTGACCACAGTCTCAAAGAAAACCATTAGTAACACACTACGCCGTCATGGATTAAAATCCTGCAGCGCACGCAAGGTCCCCCTGCTCAAGCCAGCGCATGTCCAGGCCCGTCTGAAGTTTGCCAATGACCATCTGGATGATCCAGAGGAGGAATGGGAGAAGGTCATGTGGTCTGATGAGACAAAAATAGAGCTCGCCGTGTTTGGAGGAAGATGAAGGATGAGTACAACCCCAAGAACACCATCCCAACCGTGAAGCATGGAGGTGGAAACATCATTCTTTGGGAATGCTTTTCTGCAAAGGGGACAGGACGACTGCACCGTATTGAGGGGAGGATGGATGGGGCCATGTATCGCGAGATCTTGGCCAACAACCTCCTTCCCTCAGTAAGAGCATTGAAGATGGGTCGTGGCTGGGTCTTCCAGCATGACAACGACCCGAAACACACAGCCAGGGCAACTAAGGAGTGGCTCCGTAAGAAGCATCTCAAGGTCCTGGAGTGGCCTAGCCAGTCTCCAGACCTGAACCCAATAGAAAATCTTCGGAGGGAGCTGAAAGTCCGTATTGCCCAGCGACAGCCCCGGAGCCTGAAGGATCTGGAGAAGGTCTGTATGGAGGAGTGGGCCAAAATCCCTGCTGCAGTGTGTGCAAACCTGGTCAAGACCTACAGGAAACGTATGATCTCTGTAATTGCAAACAAAGGTTTCTGTACCAAATATTAAGTTCTGCTTTTCTGATGTATCAAATACTTATGTCATGCAATAAAATGCTAATTAATTACTTAAAAATCATACAATGATTACAGACCTCTACATGCTTTGTAAGTAGGAAAACCTGCAAAATCGGCAGTGTATCAAATACTTGTTCTCCCCACTGTATGTATTCACCCCCTTTGCTATGAAGCCCCTAAATAAGATCTGGTGCAACCAATTACCTTCAGAAGTCACATAAGTAGTTAAATAAAGTCCACCTATGTGCAATCTTAGTGTCACATGGTCTGTCACATGATCTCAGTATATATACACCTGTTCTGAAAGGCCCAAGAGTCTGCAACACCACTAAGCAAGGGGCACCAGCAAGCAAGCGGCACCACAAAGACCAAGGAGCTCTCCAAACAGGTCAGGGACAAAGTTGTGGAGAAGTAAAGATCAGGGTTGGGTTATAAAAAACTATCTGAAACTTTGAACATCCCACCATTAAATCCATTATTAAAAAATGGAAAGAATATGGCACCACAACAAACCTGCCAAGAGAGAGCTGCAAAGCTCCACAGCGGAGATTGGAGTATCTGTCCATAGGACCACTTTAAGCCGTACACTCCACAGAGCTGGGCTTTACGGAAGAGAGGCCAGAAAAAAGCCATTGCTTAAAGAAAAAAATTAGCAAACACGTTTGGTGTTTGCCAAAAGGCATGTGGGAGACTCCCCAAACATATGGAAGAAGGTACTCTGGTCAGATGAGACTAAAATTGAGCTTTTTGGCCATCAAGGAAAACGCTATGTCTGCCGCAAACCCAACATCTCTCATCACCCCAAGAACACCATCCCCACAGTGAAGCATGGTGGTGGCAGCATCATGCTGTGGGGATGTTTTTCATCGGCAGGGACTGGGAAATTGGTCAGAATTGAAGGAATGATGGTTGGCGCTAAATACAGGGAAATTCTTGAGGGAAACCTGTTTCAGTCTTCCAGAGATTTGAGACTGGGACGGAGGTTCACCTTCCAGCAGAACAATGACCCTAAGCATACTGCTAAAGCAACACTCGAGTGGTTTAAGGGGAAACATTTAAATGTCTTGGAATGGCTTAGTCAAAGCCCAGACCTCAATCCAATTGAGAATCTGTGGTATGACTTAAAGATTGCTGTACACCAGCGGAACCTATCCAACTTGAAGGAGCTGGAGCAGTTTTGCCTTGAAGAATGGGCAAAAATCCCAGTGGCTAGATGTACCAAGCTTATAGAGACATACCCCAAGAGACTTGCAGCTGTAATTGCTGCAAAAGGTGGCTCTACAAAGTATTGACTTTGGGGGGGTGAATAGTTATGCACGCTCAAGTTTTCAGTTTTTTTGTCTTATTTCTTGTTTTGTTTACCCCCAAAAATATTTTGCATCTTCAAAGTGGTAGGCATGTTGTGTAAATCAAATGATACAAAAAATCAATTGTAATTCCAGGTTGTAAGGCAACAAAATAGGAAAAATGCCAAGTGGGGTGAATACTTTCGGAAGAATAGGCATCTTCCTATTCAAAATCCTATTTTCCCTAACCCTAACCCTTACCCTAAACCTAACCTTAACCCCTAACGCTAACCCTAATTGTAACCCTAACCCTAAACCTAACCCCTTAGCCTAAAATAGCTAAATGTCCCCACTTGTCTGAATTGTCCTTGTTTTACTATCCTTGTGAGGACTTCTGGTCCCCACAAGGATAGTAAAACCAAAAACACACACACACAGACCATCCGCTGTAATGAGTAAACACATATACCTGTAATTAATTATTCCCAGTCATTCATGTTACAGCCATAGGAATACTTTGAGGTTTTCCATTCCATTCCCCTCCGAGGCATTTCACTTTCCATAAAGTGTAGTCTCTTCCCACACCCGCTGCGTCTATCAACACAACGCAAGGGTGGAATAGGACATGTAGTATAAATACAATACCGTATAAAATACAGTGGCCTACGTATGCACTCAAGAACTCACATGGACATTTGTAGACACAATCCATTGCGAACTGTAACCAGCTTTTGCTACTGACTCCATTCTTTCTGTCCAGGCCTGTTTATGTACAGTTCTGTACGCTTGACTTATGGTGACTCTGAATGGGATGAAAGTCACCACCGTTGCCATGCCCCCCCATTACTCTTTCCAATAACAATGGAGGAGATTTCTGTTTATGGAGAGATTTATGACCGTGTGTGTGTGTGTGTGTGTGTGTGTGTGTGTGTGTGTGTGTGTGTGTGTGTGTGTGTGTGTGTGTGTGTGTGTGTGTGTGTGTGTGTGTGTGTGTGTGTGTGTGTGTGTGTGTGTGTGTGTGTGTGTGTGTGTGTGTGTGTGTGTGTGTGTGTGTGTGTGCGTTTGTGTGTGTGTGTGCATGAATGTGCATATGTTTGATCGGAGCCCCGGACAAAGTATGTAGGAAAAGGAAAACAACCCTGACTTCTCACAATGGCAAGCTGTATCTTGCAGTGGCGGTGGAGGGTGTCTGTGAAAAGTGCTCAGAGTACTTGACACAGACCTGTTGGTATCCCGGGTAACCCTATAAGAGGCATGGTTGCTACCATAGCCATGTATAGCCCTGAGATCGCCATGGCTCAGGGCATATTTACAGCCTTGAACATGCACAAAGACGAGCCAAATTCCTATAAGCAGAACATCAAGCTATTATCGACTAAACAATAAATGTATTGATACGAGTCAAATGACCGGCATTACTGTTGATCTGGTATGGGCCTTCCAAGAGGGGGGATGAAGAGGGAGATGCAAATTGGGACACAGAAGGCCCTCAACAAACCCTCTTGTCCAGAAATGAAGCCATCCTTCAGTCAGCTGGCACTTAATTGGTACAGTGAATTAACAAGCAATAATTTGCCACAACTGTCAACTGACACATTTAAAGGGATAGTTCACCCAAATTACAAAATTACTGACTATTCATTACCCAGTCTTTGGACAATGTAAGACAGCAATCCATGCTTTGGTTTTGTTTACCTGGCAACTTCTTTTGGGGGGTGAACTATCCCTTTAAACACAACCATACCATGACGACATGGCATGCCGAAAGCCACAAGAGATAGAGTTTCGCAGGACAAAAAACTAAAAACATTGGTTCAAATCCAAGACAAACTAAACAGGAACCTGATCCCATAAAGGCCACTTCCTTCTCACAATCAAACAAGTATGTGATAGTCGCTATTTTTAGATTGCAGCCCCCCCTCCCTCCCTCACCGACCCCTCTACCTCCCTTTCCCGTGGGTCCTACTAGTGGCAAGTCGAGTCGGAGTCGCCACTACGCCAGCTGTGTAGATGTGTCCTCTGTTTTCCTGCGATTCCGTCCGTTGACAAGCTCTCTGCCGAATGTATGATGTCATACCGGAGAGGATAAGCACGCTACCCTACCCGCCAAAGTCTCCCGAAAGAAAGAAACTTCCTAAATGAATGTTGAATGTTATACATTTTGACTAGTAAGTGAGTTAAGAGAACCAAAGCATTCCTGAGACCTTGCCTTATATGGCACTGTAGACTGGAGAGAGGTGAACAAATGGATTTGCCCTTTATAAAATAACATGTCAAAGATAGAAAGGTTTGAGTATGAGAGTTTTTCTCAAGGCAGCTTCTAACATGTAGATTTTCATCATTGTGTTATGAATCACTGGTTTCAATCTTGAATTCAAATGGGAAACATTATGGGCTTGTAATAGTAAAAACAATACATTCGGCTTTATGTGAGCAATTTGGATGGTGTGCAACACTAAAAAAGGTACAATTAGGGGGCATTTTACATTTACATTTACATTTTGAAAGCACTGTCAAACACAAGTGACGGAGCCTGTGTGTGTGTGTGTGTGTGTGTGTGTGTGTGTGTGTGTGTGTGTGTGTGTGTGTGTGTGTGTGTGTGCGTGTGTGTGTGTGTGTGTGTGTATCCAAAGAAGAAGGGGGCACTTCCTTTAACACTGTTCCTCTCCACACAACTTCCTACTGGGCACAGACGTCAGTTCAACGTTTAGTTTTGATTTACATTTGGTTGAGTTTTCAACTAACGTGAATTCAATGTGAAATCAACAAAAAATGTCACCATGTCATTGGATTTAGGTTAATAGTTGGGTGAAAGCCACAAAATGCCAAATGCCCTTAAGTTGATGACTTCTTGCAAATCCAATCAGTTTTCCACGTTGATTCAACGTCATCACATTGATTTTGGGGGTTGAAATGACGTGGAAACAACGTTGATTCAACCAGTTTTTGCCCAGTGGGTTGAGTCTGCACTCAGACAAAACATATAAGGACAACCCCTGCATTCACTGTACTGTATCAAGAATACTATGGCACTGCTAGCCATCTCACAAACGTACCCTAGCATGGCTCTGAGGTATAAACTCACATCATGTTGTTGTTTTATATTCTTATACACAGTGATGTCAGTTCTTTATGACAGAGGTTTTACTTGTGACACTCCAGTGGTTGTTTGTTTCACTTTGGTTGGTTGAATGGACTTACTGTTGGTCTGCATCTGTGAAATTATTAAACTGTAACATTTATTAGCCCTGGAGTGTTTTGAAGATTCATATTTACAGCCTTACATCTTGAACAAGCACAAAGACGAGCCTATTTGCGATATCTAATAAGCAAATTCCTGTAAGCAGAACATCAAATATGAAATCATGTGATCAGATTAGTGTATTTTGTAATTTAGGGCGTTTGTGAAAAGGAATCATAGGTCTGACTCACTGAGAAATCTTTAAGACTGTTTCTGGAAAAATAGCAAGCTATTATTCGAAATTGAACGGCTTAGCATTACACTACCGCAGTACAGGCCCACTGCACTAACTATAACTAAATCACCCTACAAAGCCATAGGAGAACAGCTAACACTAGGTAGTCAGAGCAGACCTTTTCTGAGGGGAAAAAAATAGGGGAGTCCGTAAGGGTGTGCTGCTTATCTTTTAGGAGTCAGGGGTCAGCTAGTGTTGGCCAGGCATGGGCTTACTGTAGCTCATAAAGGAAATGTATAGTGAGAGTGTACTTGTCCCTAAAGGGAACTTATCTTTGTGTTCAGTGAGACCTCACTGAAGACCTTTCAATTCAGTCAATTGATGAAGTAAACCAAAATTCCAATGTTCCTCATTGAAAAGCATTACTTCATGTCCTTTGTACCATATGTTCACTGAGTTACTCAGTTTTCCTTATGACATGACATAGTGTGTCTACTGCTCCACCTTCAGAAACCATTCAAGGAAGGTGTGGAAAAGTCAATTGCAACAACATAGTGGAGTCAAAGTGCACTAATCTCAAAGAGAACTGCATAGGGGAGTCAGAGTGTACTCATCCCAATAGGAATAACATAGGGGAGGCAGTGAATGTGTTGCTATGGCCAGTTTGTGATCACAGGGCAGAGGAGGAGAGATGTCTCAACAACAGAGCTTGTGATTCATCGAGCTCCGCTCCCCCTGAGGGACCTCTGGCATGCCATAACTTTATATAGCAATCTCTCCTCTCCTCTCCTTCTGTGACTCCGACTTTCTCTCTCTCTCCCCCTTTCTCTCTCTCGCTCGATCTTTCTCTCCTACACACTGTATTTCTCTCTCTCTCTTTCCAATTTTCTTTCTCTCTCTTTCTTAATTTTCTCTCTCTCATTCTTTCTTTCATTCTCTATTTTCTCTCTTTCTTTCTTTCTTTTGTTTTCTTTCTCTCTCCCTCCTTATTTCTCTATTTTCTCTCTCTCTTTCTTTCTTTCTTTTGTTTTCTTTCTCTCTCCCTCCTTATTTCTCTATTTTCTCTCTCTCGCTTTTTCTTTTTCTCTCTCTCTCAATTTTCTTTCTCTCTCTATTTTCTCTATATTGTCTCTCTATTTTCTCTCTATTTCGCTCTTTTTCTCACTTTGTCTACTTTCTCTCTCTCTCTCTCTCTCTCTCTCTCTCTCTCTCTCTCTCTCTCTCTCTCTCTCTCTCTCTCTCTCTCTCTCTCTCTCTCTCTCTCTCTCTCTCTCACTCACACTCACACTCTCATTTTCACTCCCTCTCCCTCTCACTCACTCACTCACTCACTCTAAGGGCCAGGGGAAAATCAGAATGGAAAAAAGGAGCAGCCATTCTCCCCCAGAGGCTCTGTCACTGTTTGCCCATCACATGCTTTCCCCCACACACACACCCCTTAGGCACAGATCCAGGATCAGCCTCCCCTCCCCCAATTGTAACTTTAACCATTAGTGGGGGAACACACAACTGACCTTAGATCAGCATCCCAGACCAGGCCTAATACGATCTACAGTCAGTGGTTTGCTTGGGAATGTGGTGCAATTCATTCTCACGTTAGTCCAGTGAAGGATTTCTATTTCCAGGAAGTTTGTTTCATCTAAGCCTGCGTCCCAAATGGCACCCTAATCCCTACATAGTGCACTACTTTTGACCAGGGCTCAAAGGGACTTAAATTGAAGGGCATGAAATTATTCCTAAAAGGGATATTTGGTTTCTTTCTGCTTCTGTGATAAAGAGCGACATTTTCGTGATGCATAAAAGTTGAAATGTGTGCAAAAAATAATGTAAAACTGATTTTGCACCATGAAAACGGAAAAGGAGGAGGACAGAGAGGGAGTGTTGGTGAGAGAGGGATTCCTCTGTAGTCGGGCAGACACACACACACACACACACACACACAGTAAAAGAGCTGTACACATGGCAGTGATGAGTGGTTATACTGTGATTTGGGTATTCGGGCTGGGCTGGGCTGGAGGAAAGCTTCCATGGTGAGCCTCACCCGGGTCCTCAAGCCTTGCCGCGGTCAAACGAGGTCCTCTGACACATGCCTGTTTGTAAAGTGGAATTTATTTTTCCTGCTGAGGTTGGAACGTGGAAATACTGACAAAGCATAGACTCAGGGACAGGCAGATACTCCCTGTCGGTATTCGATAGAACGTAGCCCCGCCCGCCTTGGGGGAAAACAACCAATGGTTACCTTGGTTACCTAATTGGCTCACAGCAAAAACTTTACATTTTTCAAATGCAATTTTCTTGTTGTTTGCTTGTTTTAGTCAATTACAAAACTACAAATATTACTTTTCAACATTGCCTGCTGCCGAGCGTTCTCAATGCTTAGAAAAACGTAATATTGTAGGGCTTCCCTCATGCACCTTTTCATAATGGCGCTAGCAGCCACGTGAGTGAGTGCTAGCTAGCTAGCTACCAACTAAAACATTAAGCTAGCCAAGACCAACAATACAAACAGACTATACAGCTACAAGTAGTGACTGGAGTTACAAACTGACTATACTAAACAAGTTAAATGTCTTACCTGTGATTAGATGTTTTCCACACACATAGCTATGAGTAGTCTACTTGGGTACCGGATCCCCACATTTCCCTCTCTCCCACGCCGAATAGCCTGAAGCCACTGGGCTCTTCTCGCAGGCTCCATTTCCCTACATGGGAGCATTGTGAACCGTAGGTCTGATCTGGTTACATGTAATAATAATATGCGATTTAGCAGACGCTTTTATCCAAAGCGACTTACAGTCATGTGTGCATACATTTTTACGTATGGGTGGTCCCGGGGATCGAACCCACTACCCTGGCGTTACAAGCGCCATGCTCTACCAATTGCGCTACAGAGGACCACGTACATTCAACAAAAGCAGCTCTTCAGCATGTTTTGTTATTGCTGTATAACAAAAAATGTACGAAGAAGTTGGCTCTTTTACAATGGGGGTCAATGTTAAAGAATGTTTGTTTTCCCCAATTTATGGGCGTGGTCAAGGGGAATTCCTTATTATGACGTGAATATCGACTCGGAATATACACGTAGTAAAGTATAGTGGTAATGGTGATGGTAAGGATAAGGAAATTAATATTACAATTACAATATGAAGGACGATTGTCTAGGAACATTTATTGCACCTACCTATATCATTTTTGCACATGCATTACACTTGCACGTCCCACCACCAAATCATTCCACAAGGCAGAAAAACAGGCCAAAAGCAGAATAGGGCTGTGGATACTGGACAGCCAGAGAAAGAGAGAGGCAAGAAAGGGAGGAGGGGGGGGAGAGAGAGAGAGACAGAGAGACAGAGAGACAGACAGACAGACAGACAGACAGACAGACAGACAGACAGACAGACAGACAGACAGACAGACAGACAGAGAGAGAGGGGGGGGGGGGGAGAGGGGGGGGGGGGACACGTAGGCTTGTTAGTGAAAGAGTGGGACTTTTTTGTGCTGACTGTACGGGGCTGCAGCCAGCTGATCTCAGCAATGAGCCCCCCACCCCTCCCACCCCCTCCCAGTCCCCATACCCCCCACCCCCACCGGAACACAATGACAAAGCATGCAGACAACAGTTCAACATGGGTCGCCTGTTTTGACTTTGCTAGCCTAGCCAGCCCCCACTGTTTGTGCTGTTTGCAGCAAAGTAGAGAAATGTTTAACAAAAGAGACATTTGGGTGTGTTAGTGTTGGTAGTCATAGGTGGATAGTCACATTTCTTTCTACATACTGTAAATAGTCTTTCTACATACTCTCGTTTATAATGTCTGTACTCATCTGGAGATGACATAACCTGGTTAAACCAGACTGTACGTTACGCTCATTATTGTTTCACTTGAGCTTAACATTCAGTATGTACACTGGAGTGCAATGTGTGGTGTTGAATTATTGTGGATAGACTGGCCTCACACACACACACACACACACACACACACACACACACACACACACACACACACACACACACACACACACACACACACACACTCTCTTAGTGGGTGGCAGAGGCACTCAGTGAGTGTGAGTCTAACTGCACTGTAAACACCTTTAAGACAGATTACTTTTCCACAGGCCATGTCTCAGAGCTAATGCACCACTCTCTCCATGACTAAGACTAAGTGAAAGAAGGAGAGAGGGAGGGAGGGAGGAAAGAGAGGGGGAGGGAGGAAAGAGAGGGTAATAGAGAGACAGAGAAGAAGAGAGGGAAAGAGGAATGAGAGATGGAGAGAGAGAGAGAGAGAGAGAGAGAGGGAGAGAGAGAGAGAGAGAGAGAGAGAGAGAGAGAGAGAGAGAGAGAGAGAGAGAGAGAAAGAAATATAGAGATAAAGAGAGAGGGAGACATCAAAGAGAAAAGAGAGAAAGTAGAGAGAAATAAGGAGAGAGAGGAGAAGGAAAGAGAGAGAAAAATAGACTGTATTCACCACTGCGGTCCCAGCAAACGAAGCAGCGGCTTGGAGGGAGTTTATCTGTGGTGGTTGCTAAGGACAACAGAGGAGTGTGTGTATACACTGTAGCTGTGTATCAGTGGTGGTAGAATGGAACGCAGAAGTAACCAATGGAATCTGGAGCAGAGGAGGGGAGGTCTGAAATCATCGAAAAACTATAAGCAGATACACAAACACATTACCCCCGCCCCCCACCACCCTACATGCACAGACACACCACACCCTGCCTTGACTGACACCAAGCAGCACAAGATTAAGATTGCAGCCAATGTAATGATGAAACACAAATCATAGACTACACCCAACACTACAGGACACATTTAACCCTGGCACAGAGTGTTTTGCAATGCCTGCCATTTGTAATTGATGGGCAAAGTTCAAATCAAATATGGCGATAATACTGTAGGTATTGGGCAAGTTTTCCTTTGCAACATTTAGACACTTCCACACACAGAGATGTCAAATCAAATCAAATCAAATTGTATTTGTCACATACACGTGTTTAGCAGATGTTATAGCGGGTGTAGGGAAATGCTTGTGCTTCTAGCTCCGACAGTGCAGTAATATCTAACAATTTCACAACATATACCCAATACACACAAAAAAGTAAGGAATGGGATTTAAGAATATATACATATTTGGACAAGCAATGACAGAGCGGCATGGACTAAGATACAGAAGAATATTATAGAATAGAATGCAGTATATAAATATGAGATGAGTACTGCAAGATATGTAAACATTATTAAAGTGACTTGTGTTCCATTTCTTAAAGTGGCCAGTGATTTCAATAGGCAGCAGCAGCCTCTAATGTGCTAGTGATGGCTATTTAACAGTCTGATGGCCTTAAGATAGAAGCTGTTTTTCATTCTCTCGGTCCCAGCTTGTGGTCCTCTGTAGCTCAATTGGTAAAGCATGGTGCTTGTAACACCAGGGTAGTGGGTTCGATCCCCGGGACCACCCATATGTAAAAATGTATGCGAACATGACTGTAAGTCGCTTTGGATAAAAGCGTCTGCTAAATGGCATATTATTATTATGCACCTGTACTGACCTCGCCTTCTGGATGATAGCGGGGTGAACAGGCCGTGGCTCGGGTGGTTGATGTCCTTGATGATCTTTTTGGCCTTCCTGTGACATCGGGTGCTGTATGTGTCTTGGAGGGCTGGTAGTTTGCCCCCGGTAATGTATTCGGCAGACCGCACCACCCTCTGGAGAGCCCTGCGGTTGTGGGCGGTGCAGTTGCCGTACCAGGCGGTGATACAGCCCGACAGGATGCTCTCAATTGTGCATCTGTAAAAGTTTGTGAGGGTTTTAGGTGATAAGCCACATTTCTTCAGCCTCCTGAGGTTGAAGAGGCTCTGTTGCGCCTTCTTCACCACACTGTCTGCGTGGGTTTGTCGGTGATGTGTACGCCAAGGAATTTGAAGCTTTCCACCTTCTCCACTGCGGTCCCATCGATGTGGATAGGGGGGTGCACCCTCTGCTGTTTCCTGAAGTCCACGATCATCTCCTCACATGCTCACGCTCACACACAGGCATGTATACCCCCCCCCCCCCCACACACACACACACAAAATCCCCCCCCCCCCCCCCCACTCCCCCCTTGTCATTTACCTTCCTGCCTCTCTCTCTATCGGTCTCCCCCTCGTCGGCCTGAGAGAACAATGTCCTATTAAATCAGGAGGGGTCAGGATATCAGTCACGCCAAGGTGAATGCCTGGCTTCCTGTCACACTCCGGTTGTAGCCCTAATGGCACCCTATTCCCTATAAAGTGCACTACCTTTGACCAGTCAAAAGTGGTGCACTTCATAGGGAATAGGGTGCCATTTGGGACACAGACCCACTTTATTTCCATGTACACACTTCCCTCCGTTACACCCGCCCGTTTTGGCTCCTCAAGAAGCCTTATATAAGTGCCTTGACCTCTGAACTTCCGTTCTTTGAAGTTGCATACTGACAGATTGGAGGTCTCCCAAGCCAGGCCAGGCAGAGGTATTCACTGTAGGGAGGCAGATTAAAGTCGAGAAAGGGCACATATGTCCAGTTTTTACCATCCAAAATCTAAAACTCGATAGATTAGTCATATTTGTATTCGGAGGGTTACTTTCACACAAGGGGGGTGGGGGTGGGGAGAGGGATTTGGGTAGGTGTGCTGTGGAACTTGTAGACTTGTGCAACTCAGGAGGCTGCTGAGGGGATAACGGCTCATAATAATGGCCGGAATGGCGCAAATGGAATGACATCAAACACCTGGAAACCATGGAAACCATGTGTTTGCTGTATTTGTTACCCATCCACTAATTCCACTCCAGTTATTGCCATGAGCCCGTTCTCCCCAATTAAGGTGCCACCAACCTCCTGTGCTGTGTACGTACGTGCCTGGTGGTCTCATGCAGATTTGATCAGTACGGTAGGAGTAAATGGGCTTTGAAATAAGAAAAGGTTGAGGAAGTTGAGTCATTACATAGGCCTGCAATGAAAAAGGCTGTTGTAACAGACTGTTAAAGCCTGCGCTAAGAGCACATTAGCCTTACATTTCATCAAAATTGTCCCCGGGTGGAACAAATATGATTGGTCTACTGGGGTCAGAACAAATCTGATTGGTTCGGTTGTTGACTTGGCTGCTAGGCTTGGGCAATATACCATCTATACCGTATACCAGGGTATTTCGAAATACCAACGGTATGATTTATACCGTTTTAAAACAAACAACAGAGACATTACAGCAGAGACATTCAATCCCCTCCTGGATCAAGATCCCTGTTGCCTAAATTGTTTTGTGCGTTAAAAAAAAACGGCCCAAAAATGTTTGTCCCTTGTGTCCACATTCGGTAATAACGTATACCCCAGTATGGTACAGAAATGGTATGACGGTATGAAAATCTGGATACCGCCCAACCCTATTGGCTGCTCGTTAAACCACGCCCTGCAACCTTTTCGCCAGAACCAATAGGAATCGTTCTGCCCTACAGAACAACGTTGATAACATACAAGTCTAGGAAATTGTTTCACGAAAACCCATGTTATGCTTGTGATGTAAATCAATGTAAGACTCTCTTCCTGGCAGCATCCCAAATGGCACCATATTCCCTTTTAACCAAAGCCCTATGAGCCCTGGTCATAAGTAATTCACTACATAGGGAATAGGGTGCCATTTGGAACACAACCCCTGTGTACTATTAAGGAAATAAGGTCAAGGTTGAGTTTACCCTCGACACCACTAGAACACAATGCATGACCAAAAGTATAACCCCAGTCACAGAACAATGAAACACAATAGGGAGTTCTCCTCTCCCACCTGCTTTGACACTCCAGTTGTTTTTTTCCAATAGCGATGCGAGCACATGGTTTTCCAGACGGCCGTAAAAGCATCATCACCTTTGTGCTTATCAAAATAGCCGGCGGTGTCTCCCTCGTTTAACTCAGCCAAGAGATATTTCTTGGCCCCCCCACTCAGAGCCCCTTTGTTAATGCCTTTTACTGTTCCTGTTTTCTTAAGGGTGGAGGGGGGGGGGGGACAATACACAATTTTAGCTGGAGACACATAGGAGCCATTTGGCAGTGTAAGCGAGTGACTCAGGGAGATTGCCGTGATGGAAAAAAAGAACATGTATTTTCCATTAACAAGCCGGTGCATTGTACACGGGTTGGCGGAACACAGGAACACACGCACACGGGAAAAGAGCGAGGGGCTTGCGAGCCTGGAATGCGAGGAGGAGGAAGAGGGAGAGGCGGGCTAGGCCGGTGAGAAGGGGTGGGTGGGAAAGGGGAAGGGTAGGAATGAGGAAACGACAACAAAGACTTGAGACGTGTTCAGCCTGTGCTGTTCAGAAACACTCTGAGGCAGGTCAAGACATCAGGTGTTTTTGAGAAGCAGCTATCTTGGTGGGTTAGATCATGTGGAATATGAAAATCAATGGCCTCATCCACTAGGTTAGACTAATGGATTACTTTCTATCCATCCTCATGTCAATAAGGCATTAACACCAGTGGAACCTGTCCTTTGTAAATGTGGACAAATTAAACATTTGTCAAAGAGCATCCTTCAAGTTTTAAAGAGTGTACTTCATTCCTCATTGGAAACAGTTGGTCTGCACAGGGGAATTATACACAAATGTTTCGGTTGAAAGCTGTCTTCAGTGTCTAGGTTCCCCAGTTCCAGCCAGGTGATGTGATGCAGTGAGGTTTGGTTAGGAGAGGGCGTCTGACTCTGAACGTGTGGCAGCCTGCAGGTAGATACAGAGCTCAGAGGCCTTGGAATCACCATGTTCCTGACAGGAAAAAGCCTGGAGGTCTCTCCACCCCTCCAGAGCTAGCCAGCCAGTGTGCATGTGTGTGCACAAACATTTAAAAGTGTGTGTGTGTGTGTGTGATCATTTCAAAATGTGTGTGTGTGTACATAAAAAAATGTGTGTGTGTGCAGTGCAAAGGAGGTGAGGAACATGACTCACCAGCATCAGGAGTACAGGCGTTAAACAATAGAGTCATTAAGCCTAGAGGTACACTGATTGCTTCTGGCAAGGCTGGGATCCATTAGATAGCTTGGACGTTGAAGGTTACTTATTTTTTTCATGCCATAGGGAGACGCGACAGTGGAAAATGTAATGGTCTTGTAGAGGAGTGGAAATATGGAAACGGGGGGAGGGGGGGGGATGCTGTTATGAGGTGGAGAACTGGGAGAGGAGAGATGTTTGGGATCTCAGGGTTTCCTCACACAGGCGTGTACACACACACACTCTCTCTGTTTCTCATACACACACACACACACACACACACACAAAAACACACACATGCACACACACAAAGGTTGTTTTACTGGTACAAACACAGAGCAAGGGTTCTCATGTGGGATTCTCATGTCAGCCTTTTTTAAGATGTACTATTCCTGTTGCTTTGAAGTTACATTTACATTTACATTTTAGTCATTTAGCAGACGCTCTTATCCAGAGCGACTTACAGTTAGTGAGTGCATACATTATTTTTTTTCATACCGGTCCCCCATTGGAAACGAACCCACAACCCTGGCATTGCAAACGCCATCCCTGCCGGCCAAACCCTCCCCTACCTTGGACGACGCTGGGCCAATTGTGCGCCGCCCCATGTCTCAAATGTTTGAGGACAAAGTTGAAGTTCCTCATGAATGTAATCAAAGAAAGGGTAGTGTTTACGATACAAATGTGTAACTTCAGATACCCATTCCCTGCATAATTTGACTTTTAACTATTATTGTCAATAAGATATTTGTAGGGGGGTAGGGGGATTGCCCAATACAAAGAAAACATATTTATTGTTCCAAAAACATATTATCTGACCTATAGAGCATGTCTATCATCTGTTTTAACCGCTTCATGTCTCCTCTTGTCTGCAGGACGAGGTGAAGATTCCCTCTAAACTGACCGTGTCCAAGTCCATGAAGCTCCCAGAGCTGGTGGAGGGAGGAAGAGGCAGCGTGCTGGACCTGAAAGAGGGAGTTGAGGAGCACGGAGAGGAGGGAGAAGAGAAGCCCCACTTGGACCTCTCCTCTGACGAGGAGGAGCTGGAGATCGAGGACGTCATCGAGGAGTCGCGCACCGAACGCATCAAGCGCAGCAGCCTCCAGCGCGTGCAAAACATCAAAAGCGCCTTCTCCAAGGAGAAGATGGGCTTGACCAAGGAGAAGATGACCTTGACCAGGGAAAAGATGGGCTTGACCAAGGAGAAGATGGCCTTGACCAAGGAAAAGATGGGCTTCAACAGGCAGAAAACCAATAAGGAGAATGTGGAGAAAATCCCGAAGCCAAACGCCAAAGAGAACTTTGACAAGACCAAACAACACGCCAAAGAGAACTTTGACAAGACCAAAAAAAACGCCAAAGAGAACTTTGACAAGACCAAGCAGAAGACCAAAGAGAACCTGGAGAAGACGCGCCACAACATCGAGAAGAAGATGGGCAAGCTGGGCACACGCATGAGTGTCAACCCCGAGCAGAAGGAGAAGATAAAGGTGTCGCGGCAGAAGATGATGAAATCCTTTACCCCCGACCACACCGTCTACGCCCGCGACAAGACCGCCGTCTACAAGGTGCCTCCCTTCACCTTCCATGTCAAGAAGTTCCGCGAGGGCGCCATGGAGCCTGTGGAGGTCCAGGGGACAGAGATGGTGGAGGTATCCCAGGACCTGAACCCTTTTCAGGGACTGGAGGATGACTGCCATGAGGGGCGTGTGGATCTGGACGTGGACGTGGATATGATGAATGGAGGAGGAGAGGAGGAGGTGATGGAGGATGAAGAGGAAGAGGAAGAGGAAGAGGAGGACAGCCATTCCCTGCAGGAGATGCACGAGGACTCAGAGCATGTTCTGGTGGAGCGGGATAGGGACAGCGACTAGGTGAGGAAGAGGAGGAAGAGGAGGAAGAGGAGGAAAAGGAGGAAGGTGAACAAGACAACTATGCCCAATCCCAAAACTGCCCACTAGAACCAAACTCCCTGAGGGCCTTGTGTATATCTAAAAAGGACTGGATAGGTAGAAGCAATACGGTAATAGCTTCCCATTGTCTTCTGATAGGCTGTATTTCTTACACATGTCCAATCCACTTTACAAAAGTGTCTAGGGGGGAGGGGCTAGGGATTGATTTTGGGATTGGGCGCTAGAGAGGCCATGAAGAGAAAAAGAAAAGGAAGAAGAATGAGACAACAAACAACAACATGGGGTTGGAAGGGAAAGAAAGGGAGAGAATGGGGGTGGGGGGGGTAAGGAATACAGAATAAAGTTTCTATGCCGTGATATAATCCTGAAGCCCATTAAAAAACAGTATGGGACTGGATCCAGGAAGTAAGGCGAAATGGGCGGTCACTTTCCCATCGTGTAAGTGATTATAAAATCTCTAAGCACTGCATTCATTTATTCATAAATGCTTATATCATTTTACCAACCTACAAACAACCAAAGGTTGACATAAAGTTTACAGTGACATGAATGATTATGTAGTGCTTTTGGATATTTTATAAATATGTATTTTGAAGACCTGATTTAGGCCCCCTATATGACGAAAGTATTACTTAATTATTGTTATTATTATTAACACACACACACACACACACACACACACACACACACTCACACACTTTCCCTATAGGCATATATGTTGTGAATTTGACCAGTTCATGAACACAGTGTCATTTGGGTGTATTGTCTTGATAAAGATTACATCTTATGCCATCACCTTTTTGCTGTGTGTGAAGAAAGATGAGAGAATGAGACCACTGTCACAAACGAAATACACGGAGTCTAACAAAGGGGTCTAAGCTCAAATGAAGGATCCTAACATCTGCAAGAAACACAAAATGTTCATGAGACGTTCATGAAACGTCACTCATGTGCTGTAGGTAGACTACGCACCCATGTATTCATTCACTGCCTGAGTTTTAGATATGAAAGGACATTCTGATGAAATCTCGAGTCATCAAAAGCTCTGTTTTGACGTGACAACAAAGATAAGGAGCTATACTATAAGATTTCTTCACGATCCTGGTGGAAAAATGTAAATCCTGCCACTGGTGTGCTATATATACCTTGTACAATAGCAATCATTTGTTTTATCAATGTTTTATCAACGTGTCTTACGTGTTGAGTTGACGGTAGACTAACCAGCCACTTACACACTCATTTTCCCGACACTTTTTTAACGTCTACTCTCCTTAAGAGTGTTTTGAAGAGGTGCACCACCTAGTGGCAATGTATGGTATTACACATAGGGACATTTACAACGCAGCCGTGCTGAGACCAGCATCTCCTTAAGAAAGCCGCCCATCAACTACTACTTTTCACTGATGTAAGAGCAACCCTTAAATACCAATGGGCCGATACCAAGCACTTGTTTTCTCTAACATTTTAAACCTGGCTGATGCAAGTCAACTGTGCTTTGATTCTCTTGTTGCGTTTAGAATCAGAATGTTTTTAATATCCGATTCAACCCTTTTTAGTTTTTATTGACACATTGACTTGTTTTGCAAAGAGATAATATAAAGCTGGGGTTCAATCTAATCCTGGCCTAATGTGGGCATGCTCACAGACTCACAGTCACTGATTATTCCAACAGCACATAAATGCACCATCACCGTCGCTAATGATCTCATACAGACAATTTCTCTATTTTAATTTTAATTTAATTTTCAACTTTAATTTTCAACTAAACAGATAAATAGTTGGATCAATTGATCGAAGGTGAGGTGAAACAGACTTTTCCTACAAACTGTAACAAAGGGGGAGGCAGTACTTCAGTATCAGTGATGTCCTGGGTCTTGTTCATTGTGGCACAGAACAGAAAACATTTTAAAACGTTTTGCAACAGAACACGGACATTAGTGTTACTTATTGGACAAGTCAAGGTAGTCCCTACCTAAAAAGTGCATTTTCTTTTGTTTGGTGCCTAGAGAACACGGCCCAGGTTTCCAAACCCAGACCTGTATACTATACTATACATAGAGTACCAGTTGACCAAACCTGTAGTTTCTACCATTAATTTTCATGTATGTAAGTGTATATAATGTGAATCACTGCCACAGCAGTGCAACTGCCTTTATTGCAAAACCAATTCATCTTAATTTGCTTCCACTGTCTCCAAACCCTCTGTGAAAATACTTGCTTTAACCCCACAGCTAAAGCCTATGTTTACTAAGACACTAAAGCCTGTTTAACCCCCCCCCCCCACATCTCTTTTTCATGTTGGTTAAATAATGCATATGAATTCTGTACCATGTAATGACTCATTCCCTAACCACTAATACTTTAATAAAAGCTATTTGATTCACAATTGCTGTATGTCTTAATTGAAAACACTGGGATGATCCCAAATGAAAAATAGGTGGTAGTGTATCCTTGCAAGTACAATTTATTTTACTTTGATTAAGTTGTTGCATGTGATACGAATAAAATTGTGAATATTATTTAACAAACATATAAACCACAGAGACAAAAATTGTCTATAGTGCATGTAGTGCACGTGTCTCACTATCCTCCGTACAACGTTTTCCATAATGTCTCAAATACACACTTTTCAGTTATACTGCAACATATTGTGCAACAACTAAGTCAAAATATTTTAATGATCAACTACAAATGACTCCTCCCCTGGAATTGTTCAGCAGTGTTCCACTCCCAGACTGACTAAACTAAACTCAACGATGATTGGTCCCTTTCATCTGTCAATCAAACTTCCACCATTGAAGTGTATGTATGTCTCATCATTATGTGTTCATGTTCATTCAAGAACCCAAAGGCTCAGTCTGTTACACTTGGTTTTATTTACACCTCTGTATATGCAAATGAAGCAAACTTATTATGCACTCTTAGAAAAAAGGGTTCCAAAAGGGTTATTCGGCTGTCCCCATAGGAGAACCCTTTTTGGTTTCAGGTAGAACCCTTTTTGGTTCCATGTAGAAACCTCTGTGGAAAGGATTCTATATGGAGCCCAAAAGGGTTCTACCTTGAACCAAAAAGGGTCATTCAAAGGGTTATCATATGGGGACAGCCAAAGAACCCTTTTAGATTCTATATAGCACCTTTTTTTTATGAGTGTACTGTACTCTATGATGTCTGCAATCCAAAATCAATCTCTAAAGCTCACAAAATTGATACCAGCAGACTGATAGCTTTATCACTGAGTAGGTGTCAGTATCTTCACAGAAGTTCCAATACGAATAAAGAATCCAGGATAGAATGGCTGAGTGAATGTGGTCTGGACTCTGTGGAGGAGGGTCACTGTGTCAGAGATGCTGTAGAAGGACATAGTTCCTGCCATGTGGTCCAGGCACACCCCTATTCTGGAGGAGCAGGTGACATGGATATCAGTCCTGTTATTACTGTGGAAGAAACAGCAGCTGAATGAAGAGCTGTATAACCTCCAGGATTGATCATTACCCCCAAGCACACACTCAATGCCATCTTCTTTCCTGCTGATCCCTTTATTTGAGACAGCTACATGAATCCCTTCCCCGCTCCACTCTACCTTCCAGTAGAAAGTTCCAGAGAGACCCTCTCTACACAGCACCTGTTGGTAGGAGGGAAATCTGTCTGGATGGTCAGGATATGACTGGGCCTTATCACTCCTGGTCACCCTTCTGTTCCCCTCAGACAGACACAGGCTAGTATGTGCTGTATTTGGATCCAATGTCAACTGGCAAGAGTCTAAGAAGATGAAAAAGAAAGTGATACGCTTGTATGTATGCGTTTATGTGTGTGTATGTGTGTCTCATGCACTTCTGTTTGTTTGTTTGCTAATGTTTTTTGTTATATTCATTCCAAATACTCCGCTATTTCTAAGGATATAGTCAACAAGGTACTTGGCTATTTAAAAGAAAGCAAACAGACATGTTTGTGTTTGCCAGTTTACTCACATTTTAAAAACTCCTCTCTGGTCTTGGGCTCAGCAAGGTGTTCAATCTGAAATGTAGTCACTATGGAGACAGACTCATATCACAAACTATTCAGTTTCATAAACATTAACCATATACTTAAGACAAGATAAGATAGTACATTATTAATCCCCCAGAGGGAAAATTTGAATGCACCAGCAAATACATACATTACCAATAAATTCACCATAAAAACACAACAAGGGCACACAGACATTGAAAGCAGCACATCATCAATGAAAATAAAAAACTAAGTGTTCGTGTTAAAAAGCCTCATAGCATATGGTAAGAAGGATCTGCTGGAAACGTTCTGTTTTGGCCCTAGGTCAAATAAATCTGTCTGCCATCGCACTACGATGCTCCAGGCAGGTACTGTGGAGGGTGTGGCTAGTGTTGGCCTCTATACTTATAGCTTTTTGAGGGTTTCATGCAGTTACTATTAGATTTTATTTTATGACTAGCAAAAAAATATTATTTGGTCTTGAAATACAATTGACCAACCTTTCCCAAATATCTTGTCCATTTCCTCCTTGCATATGTCCTGTAGTCGATCTTTCAGTTAAGAGACTGATTTCTTCACATGCTCAAAAGAGACGCGTGGATAGACAATGATGCTGGGTAAGGCTTTAGATCCAGGAGAGACACAGAGAGACTGGAAACTCTACAGAGAGAGGGAAACAGTAGAAGGGATTGAGAAAGACAAAACGTTACTATAATTCAAGCACATTTCCATGGAAAATAAATCTAGAGATAGATGTACCTTATCATCTGTAGTGATGTCACCTGGAGAAAAATGGATGTGATCCTCTGTGTGTGAGAGCTGTTTCAGCTCAGCATCTCTCCTCCTCAGCTCAGCCACATCCTGCTCCAGTTGCTCCAGGAGTCCTTCAGCCCGACTCACTTCAGCTTTCTCCTGGGCTCTGATCAGCTCCTTCACCTCAGAGTGCTTTCTCTCAATGGAGCAGATCAGATCAGAAAAGATCCAGTCACTCTCCTCCACTGTAAATGTAATATATATATATATATATATATATATATATATATATATACAGTGGGGAAAAAAAGTATTTAGTCAGCCACCAATTGTGCATGTTCTCCCACTTAAAAAGATGAGAGAGGCCTGTAATTTTTACCATAGGTACACGTCAACTATGACAGACAAATTGAGAAAAAAAAATCCAGAAAATCCCATTGTAGGATTTTTTATGAATTTATTTGCAAATTATGGTGGAAAATAATTATTTGGTCACCTACAAACAAGCAAGATTTCTGGCTCTCACAGACCTGTAACTTCTTCTTTAAGAGGCTCCTCTGTCCTCCACTCGTTACCTGTATTAATGGCACCTGTTTGAACTTGTTATCAGTATAAAAGACACCTGTCCACAACCTCAAACAGTCACACTCCAAACTCCACAATGGCCAAGACCAAAGAGCTGTCAAAGGACACCAGAAACAAAATTGTAGACTTGCACCAGGCTGGGAAGACTGAATCTGCAATAGGTAAGCAGCTTGGTTTGAAGAAATCAACTGTGGGAGCAATTATTAGGAAATGGAAGACATACAAGACCACTGATAATCTCCCTCAATCTGGGGCTCCACGCAAGATCTCACCCCGTGGGGTCAAAATGATCACAAGAACGGTGAGCAAAAATCCCAGAACCACACGGGGGGACCTAGTGAATGACCTGCAGAGAGCTGGGACCAAAGTAACAAAGACTACCATCAGTAACACACTACGCCGCCAGGGACTCAAATCCTGCAGTGCGAGACGTGTCCCCCTGCTTAAGCCAGTACATGTCCAGGCCCGTCTGAAGTGCATTTGGATGATCCAGAAGAGGATTGGGAGAATGTCATATGGTCAGATGAAACCAAAATATAACTTTTTGGTAAAAACTCAACTCGTCGTGTTTGGAGGACAAAGAATGCTGAGTTGCATCCAAAGAACACCATACCTACTGTGAAGCATGGGGGTGGAAACATCATGCTTTTGGGCAGTTTTTCTGCAAAGGGACCAGGACGACTGATCCGTGTAAAGGAAAGAATGAATGGGGCCATGTATCGTGAGATTTTGAGTGAAAACCTCCTTCCATCAGCAAGGGCATTGAAGATGAAACGTGGCTGGGTCTTTCAGCATGACAATGATCCCAAACACACCGCCCGGGCAACGAAGGAGTGGCTTCGTAAGAAGCATTTCAAGGTCCTGGAGTGGCCTAGCCAGTCTCCAGATCTCAACCCCATAGAAAATCTTTGGAGGGAGTTGAAAGTCTGTGTTGTCCAGCGACAGCCCCAAAACATCACTGCTCTAGAGGAGATCTGCATGGAGGAATGGGCCAAAATACAAGCAACAGTGTGTGAAAACCTTGTGAAGACTTACAGAAAACGTTTGACCTGTGTCATTGCCAACAAAGGGTATATAACAAAGTATTGAGAAACTTTTGTTATTGACCAAATACTTATTTTCCACCATCATTTGCCAATAAATTCATTAAAAATCCTACAATGTGATTTTCTGGATTTTTTTTTCTCATTTTGTCTGTCATAGTTGACGTGTACCTATGATGAAAATTACAGGCCTCTCTCATCTTTTTAAGTGGGAGAACTTGCACAATTGGTGGCTGACTAAATACTTTTTTTCCCCACTGTATATCGGCTCCAACACTCACCTTCAGAATCCACAGCCTGTCTCAGCTCCTGAATCTCCTTCTCACGCTCCTGAATTCTCTTCTGGGATTTTTGACGTTTCTCCCCCCACTCTTTCTACAGATAAATAAATAATATCGATACATTTACAAATATGACTTTGAGAAATGTTAAACATTGTGTGCCCTATTATAAACTCGATGACAATCAATGTATTGCTCAAAGACAAGCTAAGTTTAGCCTAACAACAGTTCAGATAATAATGGCGCCGAAGGGGATGGCTGCCATTTTACGGGCTCTTAACCAATTGTGCTATTTTGTGTGTTTTTTCGCATTGTTTGTAACTTATTTTGTACATATTGTTGCTGCTACCATCTCTTATGACCAAAAAGAGCTTCTGGATATCAGAACAGCGATTACTCACCTTGAATTGGATGAAGATTTTTTCTTTGATGAGTCTGACGCGAAAGATATACTGTTTCTCCCGGACCAGGCCCAAATCCATGTCATTCGCATGAAGAAAAGACGGAGATACAGGGGGTGCAGGTCCGGGTACCTTGTGAGAATTTGTCAGCGAGTGGGTAACCCGCCTCTACCATCCGTTCTATTGGCCAACGTGCAATCACTGGAGAATAAACTGGATCAGCTCCGTTTGAGACTATCCTACCACCGGGACATTAAAAACGGTAATATCTTATGTTTCACCGAGTTGGCTGGGATTTCCGTGCATCGGCAGGACAGAACAGCTACGTCTGGTAAGACGAGGGGTGGCGGTGTGTGTCTATTTGTCAATAACAGCTGGTGCGCAATGTCTAATATTAAAGAAGTCTTGAGGTATTGCTCGCCTGAGGTAGAGTACCTCATGATAAGCTGTAGACCACACTATCTACCAAGAGAGTTTTCATCTATGTTTTTTGAAGTTGTCTATTTATCACCACAAACCGATGCTGGCACTAAGACCGCACTCAATGAGCTGTATAAGGCCATAAGCAAACAAGAAAATGCTTATCCAGAGGCGGCACTCCTAGTGGCCAGGGACTTTAATGCAGGCAAACTTAAATCCGTTTTACCTAATTTCTACCAGCATGTCAAGTGCAACCAGAGGGAAAAAAACTCTAGACCACCTTTACTCCACACACAGACGCATACAAAGCTCTCCCTCGCCCTCCACTTGGCAAATCTGACCATATTTCTATCCTCCTGATTCCTGCTTACAAGCAAATACGGAAGTGGTCAGATGACTGTTTTGCTAGCACAGACTGGAATATGTTCCGGGATTCATCCAAAGGCATTGAGGAGTATACCACCTCAGTCCTGGCTTCATCAATAAGTGCATCGATGATGACGTCATTCCCACAGTGACCGTACGTACATATCCCAACCAGAAGCAATGGATTACAGGCAACATCCACACCGAGCTAAAGGCTAGAGCTGCCACTTTCAAGGAGCGGGACACTAATCCGGACGCTTATAAGAAATGCCGCTAGGCCCTCAGACAAACCATCAAACAGGCAAAGCATCAATACAGGACTAAGATTGAATCCTACTACACGGGCTCTGACGCTCGTCGAATGTGGCAGGGCTTGCAAATTATTAAGGACTACAAAGGCAAACCTAGCCGCGAGCTGCCCAGTGATGTGAGCTAAGCTAAGGACCCTGGGACTAAACACTTCCCTCTGCAACTGGATCCTGGACTTCCTGACGGGCCACCCCCAGGTGGAAAGGGTAGGCAACAACACATCTGCCACGCTGATCCTTAACACTGGGGCCCCTCAGGGGTGCGTGCTTAGTCCCCTCCTGTACTCCCTGTTCACCCACGACTGCGTGGCCAAGCACGACTCCAACAACATCATTAAGTTTGCTGACGACACAACAGTGGTAGGCCTGATCACCGACAACAATGAGACAGCCTATAGGGAGGAGGTCAGAGACTGACAGTGTGGTGCCAGGACAACAACCTCTCCCTCAACGTGTGCAAGACAAAGGAGCTGATCATGGACTACAGGAAAAGGAGGGCCAAACAAGCCCCCATTCACATCGATGGGGCTGTAGTGGAGCGGGTAGAGAGTTTCAGGTTCCTTGGTGTCCACATCACCAACAAACTATCATGGTCCAAACACACCAAGACAGTCGTGAAGAGGGCACGACAATGCCTTTTCCCCCTCAGGAGACTGAAAAGATTTGGCATGGGTCCCCAGATCCTCAAAATGTTCTATAGCTGCACCATCGAGAGCATCCTGACCGGTTGCATCACTGCCTGGAATGGCAAATGCTCGGCATCCGACTGTAAGGCTACAGAGGGTAGTGCATACGGCCCAGTGCATCACTGGGGCCAAGCTTCCTGCCATCCAGGATTAGGCGGTGTCAGAGGAAGGCCCAAAAAATTGTCAAAGACTCCAGTCAGCCAAGTCATAGACTGTTCTCTCTGCTACCACACGGCAAGTGGTACCGGATCGCCAAGTCTAGGTCCAAAAGGCTCCTTAACAGCTTCTACCCCCAAGCCATAAGACTGCTGCTGAACAATTAATAAAATGGCCACCCGGACTATTTGCATTGATACACCCCCGCCCCCCCCCCCCCCACCCTTTGTTTTTACACTGCTGCTACTCGCTGTTTATTATCTATGCATAGTCAGCCACCAATTGTGCAAGTTCTCCCACTTAAAAAGATGAGAGAGGCCTGTAATTTTCATCATAGGTACACGTCAACTATGTCAGACAAAATGAGGAAAAAAATCCAAAAAATGACATTGTAGGATTTTTTATGAATTTATTTGCAAATTATGGTGGAAAATAAGTATTTGGTCAATAACAAAAGTTTCTCAATACTTTGTTATATACCCTTTGTTGGCAATGACACAGGTCAAACGTTTTCTGTAAGTCTTCACAAGGTTTTCACACACTGTTGCTGGTATTTTGGCCCATTCCTCCATGCAGATCTCCTCTAGAGCAGTGATGTTTTGGGGCTGTCGCTGGGCAACACGGACTTTCAACTCCCTCCAATGATTTTCTATGGGGTTGAGATCTGGAGACTGGCTAGGCCACTCCAGGACCTTGAAATGCTTCTTACGAAGCCACTCCTTCGTTGCCCGGGCGGTGTGTTTGGGATCATTGTCATGCTGAAAGACCCAGCCACGTTTCATCTTCAATGCCCTTGCTGATGGAAGGAGGTTTTCACTCAAAATCTCACGATACATGGCCCCATTCATTCTTTCCTTTACACGGATCAGTCGTCCTGGTCCCTTTGCAGAAAAACAGCCCCAAAGCATGATGTTTCCACCCCCATGCTTCACAGTAGGTATGGTGTTCTTTGGATGCAACTCAGCATTCTTTGTCCTCCAAACACGACGAGTTTTTACCAAAAAGTTATATTTTGGTTTCATCTGACCATATGACATTCTCCCAATCCTCTTCTGGATCATCCAAATGCACTCTAGCAAACTTCAGACGGGCCTGGACATGTACTGGCTTAAGCAGGGGGACACGTCTGGCACTGCAGGATTTGAGTCCCTGGTGGCGTAGTGTGTTACTGATGGTAGGCTTTGTTACTTTGGTCCCAGCTCTCTGCAGGTCATTCACTAGGTCCCCCCATGTGGTTCTGGGATTTTTGCTCACCGTTCTTGTGATCATTTTGACCCCACGGGGTGAGATCTTGCGTGAAGCTCCAGATCGAGGGAGATTATCAGTGGTCTTGTATGTCTTCCATTTCCTAATAATTGCTCCCACAGTTGATTTCTTCAAACCAAGCTGCTTACCTATTGCAGATTCAGTCTTCCCAGCCTGGTGCAGGTCTGCAATTGTGTTTCTGGTGTCCTTTGACAGCTCTTTGGTCTTGGCCATAGTGGAGTTTGGAGTGTGACTGTTTGAGGTTGTGGACAGGTGTCTTTTATACTGATAACAAGTTCAAACAGGTGCCATTAATACAGGTAACGAGTGGAGGTCAGAGGAGCCTGTTAAAGAAGAAGTTACAGGTCTGTGAGAGCCAGAAATCTTGCTTGTTTGTAGGTGACCAAATACTTATTTTCCACCATAATTTGCAAATAAATTCATAAGAAATCCTACAATGTGATTTTCTGGAGAAAAAAATTCTCAATTTGTCTGTCATAGTTGACGTGTACAGGCCTCTCTCATCTTTTTAAGTGGGAGAACTTGCACAATTGGTGGCTGACTAAATACATTTTTTTCCCCACTGTATATAGCCTCGTTATTGTTATTTTTTTGTGTTACTTTTTTATTTTCTTAAAACTGCATTGTTGGTTAAGGGCTTGTATGTAAGCATTTCACGGTAAGGTTGTATTTGGTGCATGTGACAAATAACATTTGATTTGATTTGATTGGTTGTGTGTGTACTTTGACATTTCTGGGCATTGCCAGATTTTTTCTCTCTTTCAGTTATATCATCTTAGACTAAAACACTTCCTCATAGTTATTGAGGCATATTACATCTAACTGTGGAGTTCCCATCTTTACCTGTTTCTCAGTTCTTTCTGCTGCAGCTGATACTGTCTCATGGCTTTAATGTTCATCCATCATACAAAGATAACAGATACACTGCTGATCAGTATGGCAGTACACCTCCAGTAGTTTGTCATGATGAGAGCAGATATTCTCCTGTAGTTGTGTGGAGGCTTTGACTAGCTTGAGCTTATTTAATGGAGCTACTTCATTGTGAGGCTGGAGGTGAGTCTCACAGTAAGAGGCCAGACACACCAGGCAGGACATCATGGCTTTGAGTTTTCTCCCAGCGCAGAAATCACACTCCAAATCTCCAGGTCCAGCAAAGGACAGAGCAGGGGGAGCAGCTTAGACTCTTCTTCAGTTTCTCCACCACTTCAGAAAGCATAATGTTTCTGTTTAGAACAGGCCTTGGGATAAAGGTCTGCACTGGGGGCAGCTGTAGACCCCTGTCATCTTCCTGATCCAAGCAGCCATTAATACAGCCCATACAGTACCTGTGTCCACAGGGAATAGTCACTGGATCCTTCAGTAGATCCAGACTGATCGGACAACTGATCCATGGCCTCTGCCATTTTGATGCACACACTAACAAACATAGCAAGAGAACCAGAGATAAGTTTAGTTTTCTGAGGAGTAGGAGCAGAGGTGGGTAGTAACGAGTTACATTTACTCCGTTACATTTACTTGAGTAAGTTTTTGAAAAAATTATACTTCTAGGAGTAGTTTTAAATCACTATACTTTTTACTTTTACTTGAGTAGATTTGTGAAGAAGAAACTGTACTCTTACTCCGCTACATTAGGCTACAATGAGGTCGTTACTTTTCTTTTTACCTCTTTGGTATTCTATGCGTCATTGTCTTTATCCCCCCGCATATGCCTTATTTTAATGTTTTATTTTGACAGAGAGAGAGAGACTTCCGCTAAGGCTCTACCACGTGACTGTGTTTCACCAATCAAACGTAGTTGTGCAGTCTCGTCACTTTACCATACTCAATCTCAGCGGCGGGACGGGTTGGCTTTACAGTCATAGCAACACAAAAATGTCAGAATTAGCCGTCGGCAATGCAGACACAGACGAGGAGGAACACCCGCACCCCTGGCCTCATATTGAAAGCATGTTTACCTTAGTAAAAGTGCGAAAGAACAGCTACATTATGCGGTGTCTTCTGTGTCTACCAAAACAAACGGACATTTCAGCATTCAAGAACTCAACATCTAACTTGAGGAAACATGTAGCGGTAAGTTTCCTAAATTCGTTTTTTTTTGCTGTGGATAGGCGAATGTTTGTCTTTTAGGTTACATATGTTTTAAACATTTTCTATATATATATATATATATATATATATATATATATATATCCACATTTGATGTGATAATAAGTCTATTTTAATGTCTTGATCTCCCTGTAGCCTCACATATTTTTTTTGAGTCCACAGAGGATTCACCCCAACAAACTGGCAAAGTACACAGACTTACTAGAGAACCACAGAAAGCGTAAGTCCTCCTCTTCCAGTGATACTCTTGTGAAAAATGCAAAAATCACAGCCTTTGCTGCCCCAGGGCGGGTAACACAAGCAACGCTTGACAAGCTGATGCTAAATTTTGTATGTGATGCCAACCAACCATTTTCTGTGGTTGAGACGCCATCCTTCAATACTTTGATAGAAACCTTGCAGCCTCATACAGTAATGACAATTAAAACGTTATGCACAAGAATACAAGAAGCTGCAAAACACAAGAAGAGCATAATCATCAAAAAGCTGAGTGCTGTGAACTATGTTGCTAACGTAGCTTCTTAGGTGTCACCTGTCACTGGATAGACAACACCTCACTGGAGAGGCACTCCACATTGGCTTGTAGACCTGTCAAAGGCTCGCACACGTTTGATGTCCTTGCTGCTGCATTAGAGGAAATACATTCTGAGTACCACATCAGGGAAAAAGTGACCAGGACAACAACAGACAGTGGCTCAAACTTCCTTTCGATTATATGGTGAGGAGAAAGAGGAGGAAGCCATCAATGTACAAGAGGAAAGTGACTCCACCCTTGATGATGCAACAGAAGATCAGAGTGAGTCAGAGGTGGAGTATCAAGATGTCTGCAATTCTGGATGACAACACAGGCCTTGAGTACCAACTTCCAAGGCACCAAAAGTGTGCATGCCATCTCCTCAATCTTATATCCACAGTTGATGCCACTGCTGCAGGAGGAGCTGCAAACGAAACCTACAAGAGGCTGTCTCGGTCTGCTTTTGCAAAATGTCATGCTCTTTGGAATAAAACCAGCAGGTCAACCATGGCTCATGAAACAGTGGAACGTGAATGCAAGCTGCAGTTTCTCCGACCCAATCAGACACGCTGGAGCTCCCTGTTCCTCGCTGTAGAAAGGATTGTGCGCATTCACCGAGAGCAAGGAGAACAAGCAATTCGCAATGTCTGCACAGCATTAAAGATAAAGATGTAAGTTGACAAAATGTATATTTTGTTTTTAAAGAATAATAAAAGTAAATAAGCCTTGCTGATTAATGGGTGAATCCACTTGTCTCAAGTAACTAAGTTTTCTTTGGATGGTGGTGTGACAATTGTGGATGGCTTGAATGAAATATATATATATATATATATTTTTTGTATTTAACATGTACAATGCATAATAAAGACATTGTACCAGAAATAGCTATAAGTAATTGTTTTATCGTTACATCTTTTATAGGTTCAATCCAGCTGAAAATGGGTTTTTGGTCGAGTATGCTGCTGTGATGAAGCCTGTTGCCATGGCCCTTAATATCCTCCAAGGGGAATCATCTGTGCATATGGGCCTCCTGCTGCCAACACTTTACCAGTTGCGGGACAAGCTGAAGAAGTTGGAGTCAACTTGCAAAATGTGTACACCTCTTGTTCACGCCCTGCAGCAAGGGATCCAGAAACGTTTTGGAGACGTCATGAAAGAGCCTGAGCTGACTGCAGCAGCAATACTCCTACCAAGATTCAGAACATCCTGGACCACAGAGGAGAACATCTTAAATACTGGTAAATATACTTGTTTATCAATTCAAATGTGAACCAGTAGACATTGACCTATATAACTCTGTATAATGTTACTGTCATTTAGGATTATAGTGTGTCAGTGACAAACCACAGGGTGGCAATATAGTTAGTGTGACTTTTTTTTGCTGACTTTTCTTGTTAGATATTGGAACTGGAAGTAAACATAATGCCCGATCTACAACTACATCACTCTCCTCTAATGCCTTTTAGAGAACATGCATTCAGCTTAATTTGTGTTCTGGGATACTAGGCCTGCAATATTGTTTTATTTGGCCATCTATCATGGACTGGTGCTTTTTCAGTTGATGTGTACTGCTGCTCTTTTCCTCTGCTCAGTGAGATGTGCAGTGTGGCCTAATCACAGATCAGAGTATTCATTTCTAGGCACACAGAAAAAGGGCTGTTGCTTGCCATGCAATACAAAGGTACTGAGTAGGCCTAATCAACACCTATTGATTATTTTACGTTGACCGCTTCCTTCTGGTGTGCAGTTTTCTGTTCAGCATGCCTGGTTTGAAATGTTTGTGTGTTTCCTTCTGTTGTTCTGTCACTGTGGAGACACACACACAGTGTATGAGAGTTTATGGGCCTCGTTCTAGTTCTGCCTGGTAACAAAAGTATAAAGGTTTGGAAATTTGTGTTACTTGTGCTTATTTATTTATTTTTTATTTATTATTTTTTTATTTTTTTATACTTGAATTTACCTGAATTATTTTAATTTAAGCTATTTTGTAATTCATTAAAGATGATTATTTTGTATTTTTGTCTGTCTGATTGTTGTCTTGTGTTAAAAAATAAATCAGACGTTACTCAACAGTTACTCAGTACTTGAGTAGTTTTTTCACCAAGTACTTTTTTACTCTTACTCAAGTAATTATTTGGATGACTACTTTTTACTTTTACTTGAGTCATATTATTCTGAAGTAACAGTACTTTTACTTGAGTACAATTTTTGGCTACTCTACCCACCTCTGAGTAGGAGTGGCTTGTATTCTGTCGATGGTGGCTTCCTGGTTCTGTGTGATCTCAGATGTCAGATAGCAGATCTGGCCAGCAGAGGGCATGATTTGTCTGTCACAGCCAGAGAATAAATGTGTCCTTACATTTGTGCGTCAGTGTAACAACAAGAGGCACTGTACAGCAAGGTAACACAGGAGACACATCTCTATGAAAAATCTGTATTCTTTATAAGGTCATGTACAACGATACAGACATTATATAGACATTTTCTTTACGAATACCAATTTACATTATTGCAATGGATGGAAAATTAAGCTACCCATGTAGTCCACCGGATGACACTTGGAACAAAGGATACAAAACTGAGGGATAGTAGCAGCTTAATACTACAGAGGTGTTACATCTTCAATAGTCCCCTTCTGTGAAAACACTTACCAGCTTCCTCAGGAATTAACATAAAGTGATTGAGAGGAGAAACCTTTTTTAATAAGTCCTCATATTACACATTATCAGCCTACAGCATCAGGAAACGATTCCCACTTGTTACCAAGGAGCTCCTTTACTTCAGACTCCCACCAACAGAGTTTGCTTGGTGGCATCTGGAGACTGTTCAAAAGAGTGAAACATTTCAGAACTTTGCAGATAGAAATGCACCGTATAGAGTGGACATGATTGCCTATTCTCTATGACAAAGAGGACTGCTTATCTATGTGACATACTTCTATGTTAAATGATACATGTTCTGTGATGTTGCCCCCTCCTGAATAAGCCCCAGATTATGGCTGTTTTGAACGCAGGCTTCTCTCCCTCTCTCTCTCCCTTCCCCCTCTCTCTGTCTCTTTATTCCTGTTTCCCTGAACATTCCTGTTTCCATTCAGTTTGAGTGGGGGGCTAATTGGGGCTGTACTAATACAGATTTTTAAACAGAGGGAAGAAAGGGAGAAAGAGAGAAAATAAAGAGCACGAGAGAGCGTGACCCTTACCTCATCGATACCTTCTAATACCCCTCAATGTTAGCCTGGCTTCAGATCTGCTTGAGCCAGCTCCTCTGAATATTTTGAAAGCATATACAGATCTGGGACCAGCTACATTGATGTCTCTTTCTCTGTCAAATGCTGAGAGCAGGGCATACATTGTTTATCCAGAGCGACTTGAAGTACAGTGAGTGCATACATTCTTTAGTAGGTGTATGTGTTCCCTGCGAGAATTGAACACATGACCATGCCGTTGCCTGAGCCACACAGAACTACTAATAATGTGTTGTCTGATGGGTCTGTGGTTGCTGGGACTCGAGGTCTCACATTGGCATCATGTTCCCAGACCCAGGCCAGGATTCTAACGGATCAGGAAGATCCGCGTTATAGCGAATTGACATTTGAAGGTCATTTCCGATTGAGCCGACATATGCAGCATTTACCGTGATCGGTGCCGCAACCTGGCAAACCAAAGCTGTTTATTTAGGTTGGCCAACATCAACAAGGCTTGAGAGAGAGAGAGAGAGAGAGAGAGAGAGAGAGGGAGAGGAAGGGGGCAGAGAGAGAGAGAGAGAGAGAGAGAGAGAGAGAGAGAGAGAGAGAGGAAGGGGGCAGAGAGGGAGACAGAAAGAGAGAGAGAGAGAGAGAGAGAGAGAGAGAGAGAGAGAGAGAGAGAGAGAGAGAGAGGAAGGGGGCAGAGAGGGAGACAGAAAGAGAGAGAGAGAGAGAGAGAGAGGAAGGGGGCAGAGAGGGAGACAGAAAGAAAGAGAGAGAGAGAGAGAGAGAGAGAGAGAGAGAGAGAGAGAGAGAGAGAGAGAGAGAGAGAGAGAGAGAGACTCAACCTATACAATTTGAGTCAACATACCTAGGTTTGCTCTTTTGGGATTTAATACCGGGTTTCAGTGAAAGTGTTAGTTGAAAAGCACCTTAGCAGAAAGCAGAACACAAATAAAACAGTATCCTTGATAAAAGGTGATAGATTAATACTGGACAGGGGAAATCTGAAAGTGTAGGCCTACTCCCAGAATGCAACTGTTTGGAAAAGCGAGGGGACATTGGCAACGGACATAAATATAGGCCTACTTCTCTATCGTCGTCTAATAAATAGCACAAAACAAATAAAACTCGATCGTTCGTCGTCATGGCTTCAAAGAGGGTCCTCCAGACCACGTTGGAGCATGCAGTCGACAGTCTTCAGAGAGCCAACGGGAGAGAAGGGCAACAGTTTTGTGGCTGAAACGCCACGGCCATCTCTGGTTCTCCAGTGTGTAGCACCGTAGCCAGTAAGGGGTTTTGTATGTTGGACTTGGTGGCACGCTGCTCTGCTCTCATTGGCTGCATAGAAATGTTTTAGGCCCTGTCCAAAATCAACCACTAACCTCTATGCAGTTGTGAAGATCCGAAAGGATTGGATGGGTTTCAGCGATAGGGTGAACATACCACTTAGCCTATTAGAAGTTAAAGTGGAGCTCCAACCATTTTGCTTATATACAGTATCTATCCAATCATTTTATACGGTATAAAATTATATATAGTACTGTACACAAGTTACAAGGTGGGGGGGGGGGTAAAGGGTTGTTTCTGGACAGGGCCTCAGAGTAGCTCCAATTAGGGTCCTTATTTTTCATCTAGAAAGGCTAGAGCGTCTGCTCTACTAAAATTTAAATGTAGGCCAATTTGATCCAGGCTAGTCCAAGTTTGGCTTGTCCAGGCTAGGTCAATTTGATCCAGGCCTGTCCAAACTCAGCTAGTACGGCGAAAAGATGATGGGCGTGTGAGTGGCCCTCAGGGGCCCCGGGGCGGGCCTGAAGAGCGCGGGGCTGAGCAGGGGGTTCTGGATGAGGGCTGTGTGACCGGGGCCCGGGGGCCCCCGCAGGGTCAGTGGATTGGAGGCCATGGTGCAAAGGGTGGCCGGGTTCATGTGGTTGGCCAGGAAACCTGCCGACAGGGCCTTGGACAGCTGCTTCTGCAGGGCCAGTTTGGTCTGGAAGAGAGGAACCATAGGGTTTTTAGTACGAGTCTGCGGCAGGTCACGTTCATTAGAGCATGCAACGAAAAAAGGGTGTCCACTATATATACAAAAGTATGTATTTGACCCTTGTCTGGTATTCAGTAAATTCCTGATAGTGGATTTTCGATAACTCCCTCCATCCAGGACATACTGCTGTGCAAATTCAACTTACTTCTCAAAGAAATATTTGAAAAACCCACTATCTGCACTTGATTGAATACCAGCCACCTCAAGGTCTGTGGTACTGCTGGTTTTCTTTATTCCCTGGTAAGTCATCAATTATTTTGATTGATTCATGTCACTAACCACGTTTCCATCCACAGTTTATATACGAGTAAAGTCATAGCTTATAAAAAAAATCACGACAGCTGTGATGGAAACAGGAAGTTTCGGTACAATTTTATAAATGTATTTTTTTGTCGGTCAAATTATTTGATTGGCAGTGGAAATGCCTTTATGCGCAAATATTGATATAATAACCATCATATCTAAGTAAACTTGGAGTCATGTGATGATATGGTGTGTGGTCCTCCCACTATGACTCAGGAAACGATGCAGTTGGTTAGGCTACAGATTAAATAAGTTATGAACTTCACAGGGTTGTGAAAGTGCACAGTGATCTTGATGCTCCTTTCCAATAAATATTGAGGGTCTTATTCTGGTGACATGATGATTGATGCTTGCCTGCCGTTTGACAAATAAAAATATTCTTGCTCTTATCCATAATAATCTCATCATGTAGACTAGCCTACCCGTACTGTATATGTGGGCTGTTGGCTAGAGCGGACGTGCCAAGACCAGAGTTGGCACAGTTGCTATTTTACGCAACAGTTTTTGTGACAAAACTATCGGTAGAGTTGAAAATGCGATGGAAACACAAGCTTACAAAATGTATTTGGTAAATAAAAACGTGTGTGTTTGTGTGCATTATGTCATCACGAACTGATTGTTGGTGGAAGCCAGTTTGGTGGAAACACATCACTGGTGGGAAAATGCGCATATTTTCTTTACGCATATTTTAGAATATTTCCATGACAATCTGTCGCTAATTAGATGGAAACCTAGCTATTGTTTGGCCAGAAAGTATTTTCACCTGTCACCATGTCTCTATTCAAGCCCATACAATTGTATACAAAAAGTATTTCTAGTCATTACAGTGATATACTCTAGCTCAGGCCCATACTTATTAAGGCAACCACAACATTAATGTCAGAGTGAGGGTGAATGAAACATGATGGTGAATGTCCATCACCATCAATCTGTGTGAAGCCAGTGTGGATTGTTGGCAACCTCATGAGCTGGCCTTAAATATCCCAGACAAGATTGTGACCAGGACCTAAGACACTGCCTCTCCCCAGCAGCTGGCAAAACACAAATCCTGTGTGGCCCTCTGTCTGTGTGTGTGTGTGTGTGTGTGTGTGTGTGTGTATGTGAGCATGTGCTTGCGTGTGTGTTGTGGTTATGTGACAATGTTTGTGTGTGTGTGAGGCTATGTTTACATGAGTGTGTGAGAGACATTTTTGTGCCTGCCAGTATATTTGGCCTCACCAACTTTCAAGAAGTTATTCTTGTAGTTATTAAACTGTGGAAGAACGTGACCATGCCTATTCCCAAACATGGTCCTTTCTCAGCTATCCGATATAACAGCAGCACGCTATAGCGCTCAGTTCATTAACCCCATAGATAGACAATGGGCACAGCCAGAAGAAGACTGGCCACCCCTCAGAGCCTGGTTCCTCTAGGTTTCTTCCTAGGTTCCTGCCTTTCTACAGAGTTTTTCCTCGCCACGTGCTTCTACATCTGCATTGCTTGCTGTTTGGGGTTTTAGGCTGGGTTTCTGTATAGCACTTTGTGACATCTGCTGATGTAAAAAGGGCTTTATAATTGATTGATTGATGTGTGTTTGCCTTTTATGTGACCAGAGCCACCTAAGACAGTAGCCCAATTCAAATTCAGGTTCTTCTCCTTCCTAAGTGGGTAAAATGTGGCCCTTGACGTCTTAATGATGTTATTTTCAGCCTGTAAACTGGTTTTCTGGGTTAGAAGACCGGATGTAACTAAAATACAACCAACTGGTCTCTGTTACATCCAGGTAAAGACGTCTGATGTCATGGACGTCATAGTTTGGTTATCTGGTAAAACATCCAGACAACCAGATAAAGACATCGGTCTCCGGTTGCTAAAAAGACATTCACAAAACATCCTCATATAAGCAGTATACAACCTGACCATGACGCCATGAAAGACTTCGTAGCGACGTTATTGCAACCAGTTTTGCCAGCTGGTTTTCAACTGTCACAACATGCAGATTTCAGCTTTTGCATTTAGTGATATCTACATGACAGATGGCATGGTAGAATATGGACCCCTTTCCTTTCCAATCTCTCTCTCGGGCCCTTGGCCCTCACCTGAGGGTTGTAAGTGCTGAGGTGGCAGTGGCTGGCCAGTTTCCCTATGGCCGAGGTCACCCCCCCAAATGGGAAACCACTCCATCTCACGCTCTGCAGAGAGGACACAAGAACGGGGGAAAGGGGGCGAAAAAATAAGAACGCTGGCTGTGTGGGAATGAATGGGCAGGACAGGAGGGGTAGTTGGTGTGTGTGTGTGTGTGTGTGTTGGACGGACACTCACCGCTAAAACAGGGTTTGGCTGGCTCTTAGTATAAGGGCTGAACTTCGGTTTCTGGGGCTTTCCTGACAACCGGTCTTTGTGTCTTCTGCTGCTCATGTGCTGAGGGACAAAAGCAAAGCATGTTAGGTTTTACAGTGAGAGAAAAAAAGTATTTGATCCCCTGCTGATTTTGTACCTTTGCCCACTGACAAAGAAATGATCAGTCTATAATTTTAATGGTAGGTTTATTTGAACAGTGAAAGACAGAATAACAACAAAAATATCCAGAAAAACGCATGTCAAAAATGTTATAAATTGATTTGCATTTTAATGAGGGAAATACGTATTTGACCCCCTCTCAATCAGAAAGATTTCTGGCTCCCAGGTGTCTTTTATACAGGTAATGAGCTGAGATTAGGAGCACACTCTTAAAGGGAGTGCTCCTAATCTCAGCTTGTTACCTGTATAAAAGACACCTGTCCACAGAAGCAATCAATCAATCAGATTCCAAACTCTCCACCATGGCCAAGACCAAAGAGCTCTCCAATGATGTCAGGGACAAGATTGTAGACCTACACAAGGCTGGACTGCGCTACAAGTTCATCGCCAAGCAGCTTGGTGAGAAGGTGACAACATTTGGTTTGATTATTCGCAAATGGAAGAAACACAAAATAACTGTCAATCTCCCTCGGCCTGGGGCTCCATGCAAGATCTCACCTCGTGGAGTTGCAATGATCATGAGAACGGTGAGGAATCAGCATTGAACTACACGGGAGGATCTTGTCAATGATCTCAAGGCAGCTGGGACCATAGGCACCAAGAAAACAATTGGTTACACACTACGCCGTGAAGGACTGAAATCCTGCAGCGCCCGCAAGGTCCCCCTGCTCAAGAAAGCACATATACAGGGCCGTCTGAAGTTTGCCAATGAACATCTGAATGATTCAGAGGAGAACTGGGTGAAAGTGTTGTGGTGAGATGAGACCAAAATCGAGCTCTTTGGCATCAACTCAACTCGCCGTGTTTGGAGGAGGAGGAATGCTGCCTATGACCCCAAGAACACCATTCCCACCGTCAAACATGGAGGTGGAAACATTATGCTTTGGGGCTGTTTTTCTGCTAAGGGGACAGGACAACTTCACCGCATCAAAGGGATGATGGACGGGGCCATGTACCGTCAAATCTTGGGTGAAAACCTCCTTCCCTCAGCCAGGGCATTGAAAATGGGTTGTGGATAGGTATTCCAGCATGACAATGACCCAAAACACATGGCCAAGGCAACAAAGGAGTGGCTCAAGAAGAAGCACATTAAGGTCCTGGAGTGGCCTAAGCAGTCTCCAGACCTTAATCCCATAGAAAATCTGTGGAGGGAGCTGAAGGTTCGAGTTGCCAAACGTCAGCCTCGAAACCTTAATGACTCGGAGAAGATCTGCAAAGAGGAGTGGACAAAATCCCTCCTGAGATGTGTGCAAATCTGGTGGCCAACTACAAGAAACGTCTGACCTCTGTGATTGCCAACAAGGGTTTTGCCACCAAGTACTAAGTCATGTTTTGCAGAGGGGTCAAATACTTATTTCCCTCATTAAAATGCAAATCAATTTATAACATTTTTGACATGCGTTTTTCTGGATTTTTTTGTTGTTATTCTGTCTCTCACTGTTCAAATAAACCTACCATTAAAATTATAGACTGATCATGTCTTTGTCAGTTGGCAAACGTACAAAATCAGCAGGGGATCAAATACTTTTTCCCCCTCACTGTATATTGAGTGAAACATCCCTTAAAAGCTACATTGTGGGATTCATTCGAAATACATTTGAAAATCCCACTTGTTTTCGTCTACAGCTGAGCGATAGGACTAGGGAAATGTAACCCCTCTCAAATTCATAGACAGAGCTCCACATGCAAGGACTGAGTGCATGGCATATATATACTGAAGCTGTACTACACACACTCAAAAACACTCAGAAACACACACACCTGTTTGAGCTGCGTCTCCGAATTGACGGACACTTCACACATCTCGCAGTGGAATGGTTGGCTAGCCAGGGCCACGCCCACCCTGGCCTTGCTGCTGATTGACTGCTTGCTCCTGGACGTCGGCCTAGGCGATGACATTACCTTGCCTCGGCGTCGCGCCTGAGCACCCGCCTGGCCCTCCAGCATCTGCTTGTGTTTGGAGCCTAGGACACCACAGACACATCACAGACACACATCACAGACACGACCACATGGCTATTGATTCCTTTATCAGTTAAAATGTTAATTTAGGTCACCATTTAAATAGTATCTACTTATCACTCAATAGAAAACACCATACAGACAGCGGTCTAAGGCACTGCATCTCAGTGCTTGAGGCATCACTACAGAACCCCTGGTTCGATTCCAGGCTGTATCACAACCAGCCGTGATTGGGAGTCCCATAGGGCGGCGCACAATTGGCACAGCGTCGTCCGGGTTTGGCCGGTGTAGGCCGTCATTGTAAATAAGAATTTGTTCTTAACTGACTTGCCTAGTTAAATAAAGGTAAAATAAATGAATAAATAAATAAATAAATAGACATATTGCAGTGCATACCGCTATAGTGGGCTTCTAGCTGGGACGAGGAGTTGACTGTGACTTTGCACATGGGACAGTGGAGGTGCTGCTTGGCGGGGGGGCTCTTTTTTCCCTGCCTGGTCTCCTCTTCCCCTTCTGGTGCCCCTGGGGACTCCCCCTGGCCCTCCAGCGGCGGGTTGGAGTCCGGTGTCGGGCTGGGACCCTCCATAGGGCTACCGTCTGACGTGAGCTCCGAGAGCTGGTAGGCAGCAGGGGAGACCTGGGGGGAGAGGAGGGCCAAGGCGTCCAGGGAAGAGGTCTCCGAGACGGGCGTAGGGGTTGGGGAGACCCCCTGGAGGGTGTCATCCAGCTTCGGTCTGGTGGGGGGCTGGGGAGCCGATAGCAGGCCTGGGGAGAGAGACGTTGCTGTTTGAGAGTTATCGTACATGTGGTATTCACATACAAACAGGGATTGGGGTTACATTGTCTTCCGACAGGTCCTACACACCACTAGCCCCTCAACTGACTCTAATCTCTATCTGACGTCAGACAATGGAGTTAGGGCTACATGGGGAGAGAAAGGCCAGCACTAACTTGGCAACTATATCAGGCAGCCAAAGACAGTGGATTCATGTGAGAGCTGGATTCAATTAAATACACATGCAGAGCAGCTAATCAATGTAGATTCTGCTGTGTTTACTGAGAGCAGTGCTCGACACTGGTAGCATGTTTAGCCTCTCTCTACCTGTCTCTCTAGATACATACATAGGTCAAATTGATTTGATCATTTAAAATTACAATTACAACCACATAAGTGTATCTCTACATCTCTCAGTCTGTTGCTCTCTGAATATTTCTTTTCAATTCAATATACTTTATTGACATGGAACGTGCTAGACAACCATTTACAGGTCTTGCCATAGATTTTCAAGTAGATTTAAGTCAAAACTGTAACTCGGCCACTCAGGAACATTCACTGTCTTCTAGGTAAGCAACTCCAGAGTAGATTTGGCCGTGTCTGGTGGAAAGCAGACTGAACCAGGTTTTCCTCTAGGATTTGTCCTGTGGTTAGCTCCATTCCGTTTCTTTTTTATCATGAAAAACTCCCCAGTCCTTAACAATTACAAGCATACCCATAACATGATGCAGCCACCACTATGCTTGAAAATATGGAGAGTGGTACTCAGTGATCTGATCTATTGGATTTGCCCCAAACATAATACTTTGTATTCAGGTAAAAAAAGTATTATTGCAAACAGGATGCATGTATTAGAATATTTTTATCCTGTACAGGCTTCCTTCTTTTCACTCTGTCAAATAGGTTAGTATTGTGGAGTAACTACAATGTTGTTGAGCCAAGCTCAGTTTTCTCGTATCACAGCCATTAAACTCTGTAACTGTTTTAAAGTCACCATTGGCCTCACGGTGAAATCCCTGAGTAGTTTCCTTCTTTGTAGTGGTTGGGTGTATTGATACACCATCCAAAGTGTAATTAATAACTTCACCATGCTCAATATCTGTTTTTTGTTTTTTTACCCATCTACCAATAGGTGCTCTTCTTTGTGAGGCATTGGAAAACCTCCCTGGTCATTGTGGTTGAATCTGTGTTCAAAATTCACTGCGCAACTGAGGGACCTTACAGATAGTTGTATGTGTGGGGTACAGAGATGAGGTAGTCATTCAAAAATCATGTTAAACACTATTATTGCACAAAAAGTGAGTCCATGCAACTTATTATGTGACTTGTTAGGCCAATTTTTTTTCTTGAACTTATTTAGGCTTGCCATAATAAAGGGATTGAATACTTATTAACTCTAGACATTTCAGCTTTTCATTTTTAAAACATAATTCTACGTTGATATTATGGGGTATTGTGTGTAGGTCAGCGACAAAAAAATCTCAATTGAATCCATTTGAAATTCAGGCTGTAACACAACAAAATGTGGAAAGGTCAAGGGCTGTGAATACTTTCTGAAGGCACTGTACATTGTCAAAGTAAACATATAACAACGATGGTCAAAGACAGGAATACAGTGGCTTGCGAAAGTATTCACCCCCCTTGGCATTTTCCCTATTTTGTTGCCTTACAACCTGGAATTAAAATGGAATTTTGGGGGGTTTGTATAATTTGATTTACACAACATGCCTACCACTTTGAAGATGCAAAATATTTTTTTGGGGTGAAACAAACAAGAAATAAGACAAAAAAAACAGAACTTGAGCATGCATAACTATTCACCCCCCCCCAAAGTCAATACTTTGTAGAGCCACCTTTTGCAGCAATTACAGCTGCAAGTCTCTTGGGGTATGTCTCTATAAGCTTGGCACATCTAGCCACTGGGATTGTTGCCCATTCTTCAAGGCAAAACTGCTCCAGCTCCTTCAAGTTGGATGGGTTCCGCTGGTGTACAATTGGATTGAGGTCTGGGCTTTGACTAGGCCATTCCAAGACATTTAAATGTTTCCCCTGAAATCACTTGAGTGTTGCTTTAGCAGTATGCTTAGGGTCATTGTCCTGCTGGAAGGTGAACCTCCATCCCATTCTCAAATCTCTGGAAGACTGAAACAGGTTTCCCTCAAGAATTTCCCTGTATTTAGCGCCATCCATCATTCCTTTAATTCTGACCAGTTTCACGGTCCCTGCTGACGAAAAACATCCCCACAGCATGATGCTGCCACCACCATGCTTCACTGTGGGGATGGTGTTCTCGGGGTGATGAGAGGTGTTGGGTTTGCGCCAGACATAGCGTTTTCCTTGATCTGACCAGAGTACCTTCCTCCATATGTTTGGTGAGTCTCCCACATGCCTTTTGGCGAACACCAAACGTGTTTGCTTATTTTTTTCTTTAAGCAATGCCATTTTTCTGGCCACTCTTCCGTAAAGCTCAGCTCTGTGGAGTGTATGGCTTAAAGTGGTCCTATGGACAGATACTCCAATCTCCGCTGTGGAGCTTTTCAGCTCCTTCAGGGTTATTTTTGGTCTCTTTGTTGCCTTTCTGATTAATGCCCTCCTTGCCTGGTCTGTGAGTTTTGGTGGGCGGCCCTCTCTTGGCAGGTTTGTTGTGGTTCCATATTCTTTCCATTTTTTAATAATGGATTTAATGGTGCTCTGTGGGATGTTCAACGTTTCTGATATATTTTTATAACCCAACCCTGATCTGTACTTCTCCACAACTTTGTCCCTGACCTGTTTGGAGAGCTCCTTGGTCTTCATGGTGCCGCTTGATTGGTGGTGCCCCTTGTTTAGTGGTGTTGCAGACTCTGGGGCCTTTCAGAACAGGTGTATATATACTGAGATCATGTTATTTAACTAAATATGTGACTTCTGAAGGTAATTGGTTGCACCAGATCTTATTTAGGGGCTTCATAGCAAAGGGGGTGATTATATATGCACGCACCACTTTTCCGTTATTAATTTTTTAGAATTCTTTAAAACAAGTTTTTTTTTCATTACACTTCACCAATTTGGAAATCCAAATAAAAATCCATTTAAATTACAGGTTGTAATGCAACAAAATAGGAAAATCACCAAGGGGGATGAATACTTTTGCAAGGCACTGTATACTAGAATGTTTGTAATAAATCAATAATCTCACCTTTCTCTCACTCTCTCTCCCTTTCTCTCTCTCCCTTTTTCTCTCTCTCCCTTTTTCTCTCTCCCTCTCCCTTTCTCTCCATCAATCAATTGCCATGGTTACCCTGGATATAAAGGCTCTATCATTATGTCGTTAAATGGAATTGAAATATGGTGAACAAAGGAGAGAATCGATAGAAAAAGAAGATGAGTCTTGTAAATACAGCGAAGGAAGGAGCGACAGGAGATGGGGTTATTTTCAGATGAGAAAAATGGCTTGACAAATGACAAGACAAAGATACTGTTCTGATTGGTAAACGGCATGGCCGACATTTTCTGTCCACAAAACAGCACTAAAATTATCAATATTTTTAGCAGGAATGATCTCCTACCGTAACTTAGGTTTTTACGATGTCTGTGAGAAATCTGTGATCTTTAAAGCGGATTCAACACAAGTGTCGTGAAGATGGGTTGCATGCAATGCAATCCCTAGCAGTAGCATTCCAAACTTGGATTAAGAGTAGCTGTCTTGTCTACCTAAACTGGCTATTATGGGCAAGTTTCTTTGCTGTGAAACTGTTTTGCGGACAGAAAACAAGGTTACAATTAACCTGGAATCCACACTTATTCAATGAATTGAAACAATGGCGAAACAGAACAATATTCAATGTGGATTCCAGGATAGCTTACAACAACAGCTCTGCTCCAACACGTCAATACCACATCCTCCGCATGCATGTTCCTTGCTATGATCACTGATCTGACATGAATCCTAACTGTTGATGGCAATCAGATCTCAACCCTTACTTCAAAGGAAGGAGGAGAGCAGGCGAGAGTGGAACTTTTTTTTCCAGACCTGGTATTTTACCTGTTCCCTCTGTGAGGCTGGGGTCCATCAGTGCTGGTAGGGCCTTTGACACTCCAGTCTTCCCCCTCTCCCTGTCTCTCTCCCTCCCTGCCATGGAGCCCTGGCCCCTCTGACGGTTCCTCTGGGCGTCCATGGCTTTCAGCTTGCGTGCGTGTTTGTGGCCCTTGTAGTGAGCCTCAGCCTGGTTCTGGTCATAGAGTAGACAAAGAAACAGTATGAGAGGAGATGAGATCTCTGGATCTCAGCATCAGAACAGCAACCAAAAGTGACAAGAAATGAGGAAAGGGGAAAGGATTTTGGCAAACAACTTGGTAACTAGTTACACAGTTTATACAGCGCATTCGGAAAGTATTCAGACCCCTTGACTTTATCCACATTTTGATACGTTACAGCCTTATTCTCAAATGGATTAAATCGTTTTTTTCCTCCCATCAATCTACACACAATACACCATAATGACAAAGCAAAAACAGTTTTTTATTTTTTATTATTGCAAATTTATTAAAAATAAAAAACTGAAATATTACATTTACATAAGTATTCAGACCCTTTAATCAGTACTTTGTTGAAGCACCTTTGGCAGCGATTACAGCCTTGAGTCTTCTTGGGTATAACGCTACAAGCTTGGCACACCTGTATTTGGGGAGTTTATCCCATTCTTCTCTGCAGATCCTCTCAAGCTATGTCAGGTTGGATGCGGAGCATCGCTGCACAGCTATTTTCAGAGACTTGTCCCGAAGCCACTCCTGCGTTGTCTTGGCTGTGTGCTTAGGGTCGTTGTCCTGTTGGAAGGTGAACCTTCACCCCAGTCTGAGGTCGTGAGCGCTCTGCAGCAGGTTTTCATCAAGGATCTGTCTGTACTTTGCTCTGTTCATCTTTCCCTCGTTCCTGACTAGTCTCCCGGTCCCTGCCGCTGAAAAATATCCCCACAGCATGATGCTGCCACCACCATGCTTCACTGTAGGGATCGTGCCAGGTTTCCTCTAGACGTGACGCTTGGCATTCAGGCCAAAGATTCAATCTTGGTTTCATCAGACCAGAGAATCTTGTTTCTCATGGTCTGAGAGTCCTTTAGGTGCCTTTTGGCAAACTCCAAGCGGGCTGTCATGTGCCTTTTACTGAGGAGTGGCTTCCATCTGGCCACTCTACCATAAAAGCCTGATTGGTGGAGTGCTGCAGAGATGGTTGTCCTTCTGGAAGGTTCTCCCATCTCCACAGAGGAACTCTGGAGCTCTGTCAGAGTGACCAATGGGTTCTTGGTCACCTCCCTGAGCAAGGCCCTTCTCATCCGATTGCTCAGTTTGGCTGGGCGGCCAGCTCTAGGAAGAGTCTTGGTGGTTCCAAACTTCTTCCATTTAAGAATGAGGGAGGCCACTGTGTTCTTGGGGACCTTCAATACTGCAGAAATGTTTTGGTACCCTTCCCCAGATCTTTGCCTCGAAACAATCCTGTGTCTGAGCTCTACAGACAATTTCTTCGACCTCATGGCTTGGTTTTTGCTCTGACATGCACTGTCAACTGTGTGACCTTATATAGACAGGTGTGTGCCTTTCCAAATCATGTCCAATCAATTGAATTTACCACAGGTGGACTCCAATCATGTTGTAGAAACATGTCAAGGATGATCAATGGAAACAAGATGCACCTGAGCTCAATTTCAAGTCTCATAGCAAATGGTCTGAATATTTATGTAAATAACGTATTTCAGTTTTTCTAATTGTAATAAATGTGCAAAAAATTCTAAAAACCTGTTTTCGCTTTGTCATTATGGGGTATTGTGTGTAGATTGATGAGGGGGGAAAAGAATGTAATCAATTTTAGAATAAGGCTGTAATGTAACAAAATGTGGAAAAAGTCAAGGGGTCTGAATACTTTCCGAATGCACTGTATATATACAGTACATAATAGCCCCATCAAGCAGTTCTTCAATTCCTTGATAAGCATAGCTTGAGCCCCAAAAATTTAATTAGTTCTCGTGAATGGACCAGTCCACAGATGTATTGAGCATTCCCTCTGTGTTCATGAGTCTCTGTGTGCTCAGTGAGTGTGTGTGTGTGCTCAGTGAGTGTGAGTGTGAGTGTCAGTTTTTGTGAGTGTGGACTGCGATGGTTCTTCTATGTGTGGATTTGGATGCCAGCAGAGAGAGGGTGTCTGGGTTTACTGCTTTTTCTGGCTGATAGGCGGAGAAAGGCTCACAACTTTCACAGAGATAGAGGAACAGGAGAACGCATGCGCACACACGCACACGCACACGCACACACACACACCGTCAGAGTGATGAACGATCTGACAGAGAGGAGGATAGCTTCAGCCTGTATTATCGTTGTAACGGAATTGACTGACTTACGGTGGAGTTGAAGCGGAGGTGACATATGTTGCAGGAGATTATCTGTTTCCTCTTGGGCGGTGCCACGCCGAACGTGTGGTTGATAACCGCCTTCTGGACCGGGTCCATCTGTCGCACACAAAACAAGCCAGACTAAACCCAAACATTACTCAGATTTAGTTGTGTCTAACTATTACAGGGGCGGTCAACCAACCCTCCTGGGGAGCTACTCTCCTGTAGGCCTTTGCTCTAACATACCTGGCTCATGTTCATCAGGGCACGCAACGGAAAACCTTTAGAATGCTTCACAACGGAAAGTGAAAATTAGTGCAGGTCCAGGTATTCCCTGTTTCAGTCGGTTTGATTCCGTTTGGGGCCTAATGAACACGACCCTAATCAAGGTCTTGAGGAGCAGCTGATTAGTATAATCAGGTGTGTTTGAGCAGGGCTGGAGCAAAAGCCTGCAGGGGGGTATAGCTCCTCAGGAGGGTTGTTGTCCATGACCACCCCTGAACTACAAGGTCAGGGAGGGTTACACAACGCGAGTCCTGCTGATTTCTTGATTGGCAAGACATTTTCCAACAAATAATTTGGTCTGATATTGTATGGCAAGGACATAAGAAGACAGCCAACCAACACTGCTGCCCTCCAGGACTGAAGTTGAGCATGTATTCACTAAGTTGACTGTGCCTTTAAACAGCTTGGAAAATTCCAGAAAATGGCTTTAGAAGCTTCTGATAGGCTAATTGACATCATTTGAGTCAATTGGAGGTGTACCTGTGGATGTATTTCAAGGCCTACCTTCAAACTCAGTGCCTCTTTGCTTGACATCATGGGAAAATCAAAAGAAATCAGCCAAGACTTCAGAAATAAAATTGTAGACCTCCACAAGTCTGGTTCATCCTTGGGAGCAATTTCCAAATGCCTGAAGGTACCACGTTCATTTGTACAAACAATAGTACGCAAGTATAAACACCATGGGACCACGCAGCCGTCATACCGCTCAGGAAGGAGACACGTTCTGTCTCCTAGAGATGAACGTACTTTGGTGCGAAAAGTGCAAATCAATCCCAGAACAACAGCAAAGGACCTTGTGAAGATGCTGGAGGAAACAGGTACAAAAGTATCTATATCTACAGTAAAACCAGTCCTATATCGACATAACCTGAAAGGCAGCTCAGCAAGGAAGAAGCCACTGCTCCAAAACCGCCATAAAAAAGCCAGACTACGGTTTGCAACTGCACATGGGGACAAAGACTGTACTTTTTGATAAAATGTCCTCTGGTCTGATGAAACAAAAATAGAACTGTTTGGCCATAATGACCATCGTTATGTTTGGAGGAAAAAGGGAGCTGCTTGCAAGCCGAAAATCACCATCCCAACTGTGAAGCACGGGGGTGGCAGCATCATGCTGTGGGGGTGCTTTGCTGCAGGAGGGACTGGTGCACTTCACAAAATAGATGGCATCATGAGGAAGGAAAATTATGTGGATATATTGAAGCAACATCTCAAGACATCAGCCAGGAAGTTAAAGCTTGGTCCCAAATGGGTCTTCCAAATGGACAATGACCCCAAGCATACTTCCAAAGTTGTAGCAAAATGGCTTAAGGACAACAAAGTCAAGGTATTGGAGTGGCCATCACAAAGCCCTGACCTCAATCCTATAGAAGATTTGTGGGCAGAACTGAAAAAGTGTGTGCGAGCAAGGAGGCCTACAAACCTGACTCAGTTACACCAGTTCTGTCAGGAGGAATGGGCCAAAATTCACCCAACTTATTGTGGGAATCTTGTGGAAGGCTACACGAAACGTTTGACCCAAGTTAAACAATTTAAAGGCAATGCTACCAAATACTAATTGAGTGTATGTAAACTTCTGACCCACTGGGAATGTGATGAAAGAAATAAAAGCTGAAATAAATAATTCTCTCTACTATTATTCTGACATTTCACATTCTTAAAATAAAGTGGTGAACCTAACTGACCTAAGAGAGGGAATTTTTACTAGGATTAAATGTCAGGAATTGTGAAAAACTGAGTTTAAACGTATTTGGCTAAGGTGTATGTAAACTTCCGACTTCAACTGTACATGTCATCAAGTACATAAGGGAACAGGTAATAAGACAGGAACTGGACATACTCCCGAACAGTGTGTGTGTGTGTGTGTGTGTGTGTGTGTGTGCTAGGCTTTGGCGATATACCGTTTATACCGTATACCGGGGTATTTCGAAATACCGATGATATGATTTTCAATTCCCTCGCTGAGGCTGCGGGGGTGCGTGCGACGCCACTGCTTATAACTATAAATTAAGTAGAACTATAAGAAATCAAAGATGTGTCAAATAAATGATATCCAGCTCTGGGTTCCAGCTATGCATTTGGTTTGCTAACTTGCTAACTATGTGGCTAGATGTCAAGATCAAGCTTCTTGGTTACAGCAGATATATGCAATCCCCTCCTGGATCAAGATCCCTGTTGCCTAAATATATTTGTGCGCCCTCCCATTTGTGCGCCCCTTGTGTGCACACTCTGTAATACCATATACCCCGGTATGGTACAGAAACGGTATGACGGTATGAAAATCTGGATACCTCCCAACCCTAGTGTGTGCATGCCTGTATACATGCATGTGTGTGAGAGCAGCTCACCCTGTTGAAGTTGGGGAAGAGGTTGAGGGGGGAGGAGGAGGAGGCATTGACGTGGAGCGGCAGGAAGTGCTTGATGTCCAGCTGGGTCTGGAGGGGCCGTCCCGGGAGGGACAGGGAGGCCAGGAGGGGGTTGACCTGGGACAGTGTACCTGTAGAGGGTGGGTGGAGGACATACAGATGCTGAAAATCCATTGTCTTCCAACAGGTGTTGTCAATTCTACCTGACATACTGTCTGGCGTAAGACAATGGGCTAAGACTGGAATTCAATTGTCACCGACAACTCTTTGCTGTATTGGCGGTGTCAACTGGAGGTGATCAACACACCTCCCAAGCTACTTGGTAGACTATGACTACCTATCATCCTTGTGCACTCAGACTGACATCTTGTGGACCTTTTCATTGGAAATGAATACAAAGCCACACCTCTCCTTGAAATAAATTCTGACTGCCATATAGGGATGAGAATTTGAAATTATTTTGCTATTTGAATAATAGCATGATAATTTTTAGGATATCCAGATAGTCAAAATACAAATGTCTTAAAGAAAATATATAATTTTTAAACTTCAATGGAGACTTGAGAGAGAACCGGTGCGATGCGCTCCGCTTTCAGGGGCCGGTGTGTGTGACAGTCAGTGTGGCACGGAGGGAGAGAGAAAGAGAGAGAGAGGGCGAGAGAGAAGCCAAACCGACTCACGCTAGTTAGACAAACTTGGTGCTGCAATAGTGTCACGGATTCAGCCGAGGCTGCTCCTCCTCCTTGCTCGGGCAGGCTTCGGCGTTCGTCGTCCCCGGAGTACTAGCTGCTGCCGATCGATGTTTCTGTGTTTGTCTTGTTTGGTCTTTATTGTTTACACCTGTTTCCCATGATGTTTTATTGTGTTCCCTTTATAACCCTCTGTTTCTCATTGTGTATTGTGCGTAATTGTTTTGGTCTTTGCGGCAGTTGCCCATGTGTGCGGGTCATATTATTTCCTCTCTGATTGAGGTTGCCTTTGTACTTTGTATTTGAACTGCATCCAGTAAAGTTTCTGCCAGTAGCTCGGTGTCCTGCTCTTGACTTCGCCTACCGCATACATGTCGCTGTGACAAATAGGTTATCTGTCATACCATCTGGTAGTGCCTGTCTTGACCGCATCAAATTGTTGTAAAGAAGCTAGCTAGCTACAGGAGCCAGCTAATTTAGGCTATTTTGCTGCACTTCCCATCCTTGTCTAAAACAACTCGATTCATATGAAACAACAGCTTACCTGTTGGTTGATCATTGTAGCCTACTCCTTCTCATTTAGCCAACTTAATTCCATAATTTTAAATCTCACTTCACTTGCTACACATGGATGGCTCCCGAGTGGCGCAGTGGTCTAAGGCACTGCATCTCAGTGCTTGAGGCTGTATCACAACTGGCCGTGATTTGGAGTCCCATAGGGCGCCGCACAATTGGCCCAGTGTCGTCCGGGTTTGGCCGGTGTAGGCCGTCATTGTAAATAATAATTTGTTCTTAACTGACTTGCCTAGTTAAATAAAGGTAAAAAATAAATAAATGGAGCCTCTGACTGTAGCGCTGCTTTGATTGTGTCACGGTTTCGGCCGAGGCTGCTCCTCCTCCTGGTTCGGGCAGGCTTCGGCGGTCGTCGTCCCCGGAGTACTAGCTTGGTTTTGTCTTGATGTTGTACACCTGTGTCTAGTTAGTCCTCGTTAGTGTTCTATTTAGTTCTCGTTGTGTGTGTCTGTGTTTGTGTGTGATTGCCCATTCTGTTTTCGTGTTGGAGCTTTGTTCCTCCCTCCAGTGTTTTGGAGAGGTTTGTTTGCACATGTTTGTGCGCCGTTTATTTGACGCCTGTGTGCGCCGTGATTTTCGCCTTCGGGCTATTATGTGCTTTTCTCTTGTGGATATTGCACTAAAGTCTTTTGGACTGTACCTCTGCCTCCTGCGCTTGATTCATTCACCACACCCACCTTCAGCACCCCTGACAGATTGACCGACAATAACAACAACTTGAGGTATTGGGTGTAGGCTACCGGGGTGTCTTTTTTAAGGGACGCACTCATAAAAACTGTCATAAAACAGTTGTTTTATTACAATTTTGAATGTAATGGTCTATCCTTGTAAGCTATCTAGCAATGTCACAGATCATTTGATTGAATTTTAGACAAAGCCTTTAAAACCTTTCTCTCAGAAATGAATACTCTCCCAAGTAATTGGATACTAATGTCTGTTCGGATATTCGAATAACCGTGCCAATCCCTACTGCCATACTGAGTACTTCAATCTACACATTTCTGTCCTTCTGTCTAGTGAGCAGAACTCTCAATGTGCAAAATTGTCCAAAAATAACCAGAACATTTTAAGGATTAAGGACAGCACTTAATCCAAATCAAGTTTGGAGTACTGCAGCTGGCACACACATTTCTATTGTGGTACAGCTATAGGAGGTTGGTCAGCAGAGAGAGAGAGGGAAGAGAGAGAGAGAGGGAAAAGAGAGATGGCATAGCAGTGCGGTCCTGTATTCTGTTGTGTCCTCGTGTGAATAGCCAGTTTTTTTGTATTTTTTCGTATATATTTCTCTATCTCACTTTCCATCCTTAACTAAATATACTTTCCTGCAACCCGCCTCACCCAATGTGGAAAGGATTCTATTATTTCTTCATACCTTTTATCAAGAACCCACAGCTGAAACTAGCCAGCTAACTAGCTACTTGCTATTAGCTATTGCTATTAGCCACCGTTAGCGGTCTTCACCACTGTCCGTGGCCTGCACTACCTACCAGCCAGCTCTAGCCTGGACAATTATCGGCCAGTCTGCACAGCGTGCTATCGACCCAGAGCATTTAGGATTTTCTGCCGGAATCACTGAATCACTGGACCTTAACACCGGATGATCACAACTAGCTAGCTGCAACCGAATGGATGTTGTTGTTGGCTAATCACCACTTGTCCCAAAGCTAGCACCAGTTAGCATTGAGCTAGCCTCGAGCCAGGATCGACACGGAGCCCCGCCGATCCATCACGACTGGTCTGCCGACGTAATCGTCTGATGTGGTTTCAACAGGCTTCCCGTTGCGACGACCACGAAGATCCATCTGCTAGCACCGGCCCGCTAGCACGCGCAATCAACAGCCGTGCCTCCTGCTCGCCTGTGCTGTAGCAGCCTACGAACTGCTCCCGGACTTACCTATTGCTGTTCACTGGACCTTATGATCACTCAGCTACACATCTGATGCCCGCTGGACTGTTCCTTTACACGGTACCCCATCCTGTTTATTTGTTTAGCCTCAGCCCAAACTTTCATCGCCATTATCAGTTGTCCCCAGTCCCGCTCAACCTGCCGCAGATAGCTTCTTTGTCCCACCCCCCATACATGCGGAGACCGGCTCAATCGGTACCTCCAGTGATGCTATCTCTTTCATTGTTACCAACTGCTTAGGTGTACCTAATAATAATAATAATAATAATAATAATAATAATATGCCATTTAGCAGACGCTTTTATCCAAAGCGACTTACAGTCATGTGTGCATACATTTTTACGTATGGGTGGTCCCGGGGTTCGAACCCACTACCCTGGCGTTACAAGAGCCATGCTCTACCAATTGAGCTACAGAGGACATCCACTGTACTCATATCCTTCCATATCCTTGTCTGTACATAACGCCCTGAATCTATTCTACAACGCCCGGAAATCTGCCCCGTTTATTCTCTGTACCCAACGCACTAGAAGACCAGTTCTTAAAGCCTTTAGCCGTATACTTATTCTATTCCTCCTCTGTTCCTCTGGTAATGTAGAGGTTAACCCAGGCCCTGTAGCCCACAGTATCACTCCTACTCCCCAGGCGCTATCATTTGTTGACTTCTGTAACCGTAAAAGCCTTGGTTTCTTGCATGTTAACATCAGAAGCCTCCTCCCAAAGTTTGAGTTATTCACTGCGTTAGCACACTCTGCCAACCCTGATGTTCTAGCAGTGTCTGAATCCTGGCTTAGGAAGGCCACCAAAAATTCAGAAATGTCCATCCCGAACTACAACATTATCCGTCTAGATAGAACTGCCAAAGGGGGCGGAGTTGCAATCTACTGTAGAGCTCTATCATACTATCCAGGTCTGTGCCCAAACAGTTTGAGCTTCTACATCTAAAAATCCACCTTTCCAGAAATAAGTCTCTCACTGTTGCCGCTTGCTACAGACCCCCCTCAGCCCCCAGTTGTGCCCTGGACACCATATGTGAATTGCTTGCCCCCGATCTATCCTCAGAGTTCGTACTGCTTGGTGACCTAAACTGGTATATGCTTAACACCCCGGCCGTCCTACAATCTAAACTAGATGCCCTCAATCTCACACAAATTATCAAGGAACCTACCAGGTACCACCCTAAATCCGTAAACATGGGCACGCTCATAGATATCATCCTGACTAATTTACCCTCTAAATACACCTTCGCTGTCTTCAACCTGGATCTCAGCAATCACTGCCTCATTGCCTGTGTCCGTAATGGGTCCGCGGTCAAACAACCACCCCTCATCACTGTCAAACGCTCACTAAAACACTTCAGCGAGCAGGCCTTTCTAATTGACCTGGCCCGGGTATCCTGGATGGATGTTGACCTCATTCCGTCAGTAGAGGATGCCTTGATGTTCTTCAAAAGTGCTTTCCTCTCCATCTTAAATAAGCATGCCCCATTCAAAAAATTCAGAACTAAGAACAGATATAGCCCCTGGTTCACCCCAGACTTGACTGCCCTTGACCAGCACAAAAACATCCTGTGGCGTACTGCATTAGCATCGAACAGCCCCCGCGATATGCAACTTTTCAGGGAAGTCAGGAACCAATATACACATCAGTTAGGAAAGCAAAGGCTAGCTTTTTCAAACAGAAATTTGCATCCTGTAGCACTAACTCCAAAAGGTTTTGGGACACCACCGATAAATCTACGATAATCGAGAATTTCAATAAGCATTTTGCTACGGCTGGCCATGCTTTCCACCTGGCTACCCCTACCCCGGCCACCAGCTCTGCACCCTCCGCTGCAACTTGCCCATGCCCCCACCCCCCCGCTTCTCCTTCACCCAAATTCAGATAGCTGATGTCCTGAAAGAGCTGCATAAATCTGGACCCCTACAAATCAGCTGGGCTAGACAATCTGGACCCTTTCTTTCAAAAATTAGCAGCCGAAATTGTCGCAACCCCTATTACTAGCCTGTTCAACCTCTCTTTCGTATCGTCTGAGATTCCCAGAGATTGGAAAGCTGCCGCGGTCATCCCCCTCTTCAACACACTAGATCCAAACTGTTACAGACCTATATCCATCCTACCCTGCCTTTCGAAAGTATTTGAAGGCCAAGTTAACAAACAGATCACCGACCACTTCGAATCCCACCGTACCTTCACCGCTATGCAATCTGGTTTCCAAGCTGGTCATGGGTGCACCTCAGCCACGCTCAAGTTCCTAAACTATATAATAACCGCAATTGATAAAAAACAGTACTGTGCAGCCGTCTTCATCGACCTGGCCAAGGCTTTTGACTCTGTCAATCACCGCATTCTTATTGGCAGACTAAATATCCTTGGTTTCTCAACTGACTGCCTCGCCTGGTTCACCAACTACTTTTCAGATAGAGTTCAATGTGTCAAATCGGAGGGCCTGTTGTCTGGACCTCTGGCAGTCTCTTTGGGGTGCCACAGGGTTCAATTCTCGGGCCGACTCGACTTTTCTGTGTATATCAATGATGTTGCTGCTGGTGACTCTCAGATCCACCTCTACGCAGACGACACCATTTTGTATACATCTGGTCCTTCATTGGACACTGTGTTAACAAACCTCCAAACGAGCTTCAATGCCATACACCACTCCTTCTGTGGCCTCCAACTGCTCTTAAACGTTAGTAAAACTAAATCAATCAAACGCTGCTTGCACCCGCCCGCTCGACTAGAATCACTACTCTCGGCGGGTCTGACTTAGAATATGTGGACAACTACAAATACCTAGGTGTCTGGTTAGACCGTAAACTCTCCTTCCAGACTCACATTAAGCATCTCCAATCCAAAGTTAAATCTAGAATCAGCTTCCTGTTTCGCAACAAAGCCTCCTTCACTCATGCTGCTAAACATGCCCTCGTAAAACTGACTATCCTACCGATCCTTGACTTCGGCGATGTCATTGACAAAATAGCTTCCAACACTCAACTCAGCAAATTGGATGTAGTCTATCACAGTGCCATCCGTTTTGTCACCAAAGCCCCATATACTACCCACCATTGTGACCTGTATGCTCTCGTTGGCTGGCCCTCACTACATATTCGTCACTGGCTCCAGGTCATCTATAAATCACTTCTAGGCAAATCCCCGCCTTAACTTAGCTCATTGTTCACCATAGCAACACCCACCCGTAGTATGCGCTCCAGCAGGTATATCTCACTGGTCATCCCCAAAGCCAACACCTCCTTTGGCCGCCATTCCTTCCAGTTCTCTGCTGCAAATGACTAGAACGAACTACAAAAATCTCTGAAGCTGGAGACACTTATCTCCCTCATTAACTTTAAGCATCAGTTGTCAGAGCAGCTTACCGATCACTGTACCTGTACACAGCCCATCTGTAATTAGCCCACCCAACTACCTCATCCCCATATTGTGATTTACATTGTTATTTCTTTTGCTCATTTGCACCCCAGTATCTCTATTTGCACATCATCTTCTGCACATCTATCTCTCCAGTGTTAATACTAAATTGTAATTATTTTGCACTATAGCCTATTTATTGCCTTACCTCCATAACTCGAAGAGTACGACCCTGCCTTACACAGGAAGCGGCACAGGTCCTAATCCAGGCACTTGTCATCTCCCGTCTGGATTACTGCAACTCGCTGTTGGCTGGGCTCCCTGCCTGTGCCATTAAACCCCTACAACTCATCCAGAATGCCGCAGCCCGTCTGGTGTTCAACCTTCCCAAGTTCTCTCACGTCACCCCGCTCCTCCGCACACTCCACTGGCTTCCAGTTGAAGCTTGCATCTGCTACAAGACCATGGTGCTTGCCTACGGAGCTGTGAGGGGAACGGCACCTCCATACCTTCAGGCTCTGATCAGTCCCTACACCCAAACGAGGGCATTGCGTTCATCCACCTCTGGCCTGCTGGCTCCCCTACCTCTGCGGAAGCATAGTTCCCGCTCAGCCCAGTCAAAACTGTTCGCTGCTCTGGCACCCCAATGGTGGAACAAGCTCCCTCACGACGCCAGGACAGCGGAGTCACTCACCACCTTCCAGAGACATTTGAAACCCCACCTCTTTAAGGAATACCTGGGATAGGATAAAGTAATCATTCTACCCCCCCCTTACCCCAACCCAAACCCCAACCCCCAAAAAAACAAAAAACATTGTGAAGTGGTGATCCCACTGGCTATTAGGTGAATGCACCTATTTGTAAGTAGCTCTGGATAAGAGCGTCTGCTAAATGACGTAAATGTAAATGTATAACTTACTACATTTGCACACACTGTATATAGAGTTTCTATTTTCTATTGTGTTATTGACTGTACGTTTTTGTTTATTCCATATGTAACTGTGTTGTTGTTGTTTTTATCGCACTGCTTTGCTTTAGCTTGGCCAGGTCGCAGTTGTAAATGAGAACTTGTTCTCAACTGGCTTACCTGGTTAAATAAAGGTTAAATAAATAACTAAAAATAAATACGAGAGAGAGAGAGAGTGAATGGGGCTTAAATAGCCAATTATATTCCTTTTGATCTTGATGGAGGTGAACACTACCCCTGGAGATATTACCATCAGCACACATTAATAGCAATCAGGATCCATTAAATAGAATGTGTGTGTGTGTGTGTGTGAGTGTGTGTGTGTTGTGTGTGTGTGTGATAGAGCAGAAAGTAAGGGGACATTTTCACCTCCAATGGGGTGCTGTGCTTAATCTGCCTATCAGTTGTGACTTTTGGGGACCTTGACTCTCTCTCTCTCTCTCTCTCTCTCTCTCTCTCTCTCTCTCTCTCTCTCTCTCTCTCTCTCTCTCTCTCTCTCTCTCTCTCTCTCTCTCTCTCTCTCTCTCTCTCTCTCTCTCTCTCTCTCTCTCTCTCTCTCTCTCTCTCTCTCTCTCTCTCTCTCTCTCTCTCTCTCTCTCTCTCTCTCTCTCTCTCTCTCTCTCTCTCTCTCTCTCTCTCTCTCTCTCTCTCTCTCTCTCTCCCCCCTCCCCCTCTCTCTCACATAAATCTGCAATTGATCTCAATAATTTCCAAGCATTAAGTCATAAAAAGTACCAGGGCGAGAAATGTAATTTATGATATTTTGCTCCATAGAAGCGGGTACTAACATCAACTGTGTGTGCATTTATATTTGGCTCAGAAAAATATTTTGGCTACAAGGTAGAGTTTTATATTTTACCTTTTTTATACCACATTTTGGCCTTCATTTGACACTTTTAACCACACACTCAGTATTTTGCTGTCTTTGTTGTCAACTGGTCGACTGTGCATTGAATCATGCTTTTTAACACATGCCTTTTAATCTTACACATGCCTTTTAATCTTACCCTTATATTTGCTGTGTGTATGTCTGTAAGTATGTGTATATATATATGCATTTTTTATGCTACACAAGAGTTGCCCTTTGCGATCTATTGAATTGATTGTAAAACAGTTTTCCTCTTTAAACCCGGCTTCGACTTCCCCAGAGAAAGATACCATATTCATGGCTGATAGGAGTGTAGATCCTTGCAATGATCCATTTCATAGAGTGGGTATAAAAGCTTATGAGGTAGAGAAATTATGGCACACTGCAAACTGGAGGAGAGGCTTAATCGCTATTATTTTGAGGATTATTCTTTGGGTGACTCACCGTCCCAGTGCTTATCATTCTTTTGATGAGGAAAAGGGTAATAAGCCTTTCAACGCAGAGGATCGCAGTGACAGAGCGCCTCAAAAGAGTGTTTCAGAGCTGACGCCATCCCTTAGGATCCACCATATTGTCGCTCTGAGATCAATTCATTTTGTCTTCGCTCAAACTGAAAGTGTCACTAAAAGTGTGGATTTTATTCAGGGGTTGGCTACCCAGCAACTTTAGAGAACGTTCTCTTAAGAGTCTCATTAGGTCATTAACTAACGTTTTCATAGTAATGTTCCCGTGATGTGCAAGGAATGTTTCCAAGAGACCATTCCCTTAATGTCAAATAGAACTTACCCAGACCGTGGTTACCATGTTCTCATAACTTCAAATATTAATGTTCTAGACACGTTTCATGGAAACGTTACAAGAACATGAACGTGTCCAGTTTTCTGAGGGTTACGAGAATATTTCATCAACTTCCCACCAAACATACACAGAACATGGTTGCCATGTTCTCAGAATATAAGATATTCATGTTCTAGACACGTTTAATGGGAACGTTGCAGGAAGATTTCTCTGTATCAGTTGTCAGGACCTCGCCTGATGGTCCCAAAGAAACATTCTACCCCTCAAAAATATTTCATTACAATGTTGGCAAGGTTTGGGATTCTCTCTCTCTCTCTCTCTCTCTCTCTCTCTCTCTCTCTCTCTCTCTCTCTCTCTCTCTCTCTCTCTCTCTCTCTCTCTCTCTCTCTCTCTCTCTCTCTCTCTCTCTCTCTCTCTCTCTCTCTCTCTCTCTCTCTCTCTCTCTCTCTCTCTCTCTCTCTCTCTCTCTCTCTCTCTACTGCAGGAGTCATGTTCAGATCTTCAAATAGCCACCCTTTGCCTTGATGACAGCTTTGCACACTCTAAACATTACATATGTTCTGTAATATGTCATGTTTTGTGTGGACCCCAGGAAGAGTAGGTGCTTTCACAACAGCTAATGGGAATCCTAATAAAATACCCCTCTCATGAAACATGTCTAGAACATTAATATCTTATATTGTGAGAACATGGCAACCATATCCTGTGTATGTTTGGTGGGAAATTGATGGAATATTCTCCTAACCCTCAGAAAACTGGACACATGGGAATGTTTTTGCAACATCCCATAAAACGTGTCTAGAACACTACTATTGTATATTCTGAGAACATGGCAACCATGTACTGTGTATGCATGGTCGAACGTTGATGGAATTTTCTCCTAACATGGGCACAGTGGGAACTTTATATTTGTTATGTTTACAAATAGTATCATCAACAGGACAACGTCAGGTCACTCTTCCTTCACTATCAATTAACCACATGCGGAATTACAGTCACTTGTTGCCATTAGCCAATGAGCTACAGCAGAATAACGTAATTCCACCAGGCTTCCTAATATACCTATGGGCATAGCAGTTCAATAATCACCTTGCTCTCATTCTCACCAATGGGGGAAATCATGAGATGTATTTAAATAATTGCTTAGCCCTTGTCTCGCACTTGCAGCAAAAGTTTACGCCGTCACCCCTCTTCCTCCCCACCGCCACCAGCTGAGGGTCCCAGCATCAGAATACAGCATTTTACACCCAGCCAGTGGGGTCCTGATGCCAAATGCCCATCAAAGGGCTATCTGCCATCCCTGTGTCTGGCTCTGGGGTTCATCCCCCAGAGACGAGGTCATCCCCCAAATCTATTTAAAATAAATATTCATTCAGTCTCTGTTGTTCATTCTCCTTTTGCACAAATGATGGAGAATCATGGCTGAAAAAACAACACAATTAAATTGGAACGACTTTAGAGAGAGGACTACGTACACTAATAATTGAACACACCGTTGTAACTACGTCACGACGCTCATCAACCATGGCTACTTCTAATCGTGCAAAACATACCGTTTCTCACATAATGAGCATTTTAAAACTTGTTTTCTTCCAGTCTGTCACATTCCTTTGAGGGATATATTACAAATAATTTATTTAGTCACGGAATAAAATCAGTTACTGTACTATACTGTGCTTATGCAATAATGATGATGCTATTTGCTGCTTATAGACTAGGACAATAGGCTGACAGGATGGGGAAGAGTTGTTAGTTTCCATTAGACAAGCAGACTACCATCGACAGCTACAGTGGAGCTAAACGAGAGAGTGAGATGGTGGAGAGAGAGAGAGGGAGGGATGGATGGAGAGAGAGAGAGAGAGAGAAGGGGACCTTCCTTTTCTTGACAGCAAAAAACACCCCTGTAATTTTTTGTTGTGACTGAGTCCAGGCAAACTCTCTTTCACTCTGTCACTCTCCATGCACGCACACATGCGCATGCACACACACGCATACACACACAAACACGCACACAGCAACCCAACGGCTTAGTGAGAAAGTCTTCCTGCAGGGTAACATCCAGCCAAGTTCAGGCCTCCCATGGTAATCTGCCCTATTTTCGCTTATTGCACTCTGAGCCCACTTTCACACTGGCATTTTAAAACATACAATGAATTGTTCAAGGTTACATCTACTGCTGGTGTCCTCGAGTCATTGGACCAGCAGGGCATTCTGAAAGCCTGTTTACTTTGATTATATAGATTTAAAGAGGACACAGCTCCTCCAAATTTCCCATTTCCTTTTTAGAGTGCCAAATAAATACCATTATTGTTGATGTAGTGGACGTCTTAATGACGTCATTTTCTGGTTGTAAACTATTTTTCTGGTTAATACAGTGGATTGCGAAAGTATTCACCCCCCTTGGCATTTTTCCTATTTTCTTGCCTTACAACCTGGAATTAAAATGAATGTTTGGGGGGATTATATCATTTGATTTACACAACATGCCTACCACTTTGAAGATGCAAAATATTTTTTCTTGTGAAACAAACAAGAAATAAGACAAAAAAACAGAAAACTTGAGCATGCATAACTATTCACCCCCACAGGCAAAATCCTTCGCACCAGACACTGGGAGATTAATTCACCTTTCAGCAGGACAATAACCTAAAACACAAGGCCAAATCTACACTGGAGTTACTTACCAAGAAGACAGTGAATGTTCCTGAGTGGCCGAGTTACAGTTTTGACTTAAATCTGCTTGAAAATCTATGGCAAGACCTGAAAATTATTGTCTAGCTATGAACAACAACCAATTTGACAGAGCTTGAAGAACTCTGAAAAGAATAATGGGCAAATGTTGCACAATTAGAGACTTACCCAGAAAGACTCACAGCTGTAATCGCTTTCCAATGGTGCTTCTACAAAGTATTGACTCAGGGATGTGAATACTTACAGTGAGGGAAAAAAGTATTTGATCCCCTGCTGATTTTGTACGTTTGCCCTCTGACAAAGAAATGATCAGTCTATAATTGTAATGGTAGGTTTATTTGAACAGTGAGAGACAGAATAACAACAAAAAAATCCAGAAAAACGCATGTCAAAAATGTTATGAATTGATTTGCATTTAATGAGGGAAATAAGTATTTGACCCCTCTGCAAAACATGAATTAGTACTTGGTGGCAAAACCCTTGTTGGTAATCACAGAGGTCAGACGTTTCTTGTAGTCGGCCACCAGGTTTGCACACATCTCAGGAGGGATTTTGTTCCACTCCTCTTTGCAGATCTTCTCCAAGTCATTAAGGTTTCGAGGCTGACGTTTGGCAACTCAAACCGTCAGCTCCCTCCACACATTTTCTATGGGATTAAGGTCTGGAGACTGGCTAGGCCACTCCAGGACCTTAATGTGCTTCTTCTTGAGCCACTCCTTTGTTGCCTTGGCCGTGTGTTTTGGGTCATTGTCATGCTGGAATACCCATCCACGACCCATTTTCAATGCCCTGGCTGAGGGAAGGAGGTTCTCACCCAAGATTTGACGGTACATGGCCCTGTCCATCGACCCTTTGATGCGGTGAAGTTGTCCTGTCCCCTTAGCAGAAAAACACCCCCAAAGCATAATGTTTCCACCTCCATGTTTGACGGTGGGGATGGTGTTCTTGGGGTCATAGGCAGCATTCCTCGTCCTCCAAACACGGCGAGTTGAGTTGATACCAAAGAGTTCGATTTTGGTCTCATCTGACCACAACACTTTCACCCAGTTCTCCTCTGAATCATTCAGATGTTCATTGGCAAACTTCAGACGGCCCTGTATATGTGCTTTCTTGAGCAGGGGACCTTGCGGGCGCTGCAGGATTTCAGTCCTTCACAGCATAGTGTGTTACCAATTGTTTTCTTGGTGACTATGGTCCCAGCTGCCTTGAGATCATTGACAAGATCCTCCCGTGTAGTTCTGGGCTGATTCCTCACCGTTCTCATGATCATTGCAACTCCACTAGGTGAGATCTTGCATGGAGCCCCAGGCCGAGGGAGATTGACAGGTCTTTTGTGTTTCTTCCATTTGCGAATAATCGCACCAACTGTTGTCACCTTCTCACCAAGCTGCTTGGCGATGGTCTTGTAGCCCATTTCAGCCTTGTGTAGGTCTACAATCCTGTCCCTGACATCCTTGGACAGCTCTTTGGTCTTGGCCATGGTGGAGAGTTTGGAATCTGATTGATTGATTGCTTCTGTGGACAGGTGTCTTTTATACGGGTAACAAGCTGAGATTAGGATAACTCCCTTTAAGAGTGTGCTCCTAATCTCAGCTCGTTACCTGTATAAAAGACACCTGGGAGCCAGAAATCTTTCTGATTGAGAGGGGGTCAAATACTTATTTCCCTCATTAAAATGCAAAATAATTCATATTTCTGTATTTAATTTTCAAAAACATTTCTACAAATATTAAAAACATGTTTCACTTTGTCATTATGTAGATGGGTGAGAAAAAATATATATTTAATACATTTTCAATTCAGGCTTTTAGACAACAAAATGTGGAATAAGCCACTGTATGTTATTTACATTTGAGTAGCATAAGATATATTAATCAATTAATGTACATAAATATTGAAACAAACTATTCCAAAAATCTACCTGCAATATAGAGCATGCTGGGAAATATGATAATGATGGGTGTGGTTTGGTTTAACACTGGTTATTAAAACCAACACTGTTTTTTGTTTTGTTTACACCAATGAGTGTTAATTTAACACCTGAATCAACACTAGAAATGTTACACTGAAAAATCAACACTAGATAACACTGGCCAATATGTACATTGTCCAGTTGCCTATGGCTAGAATGCCAGTAGGGTCCTTCCAATTTGCCACCTGAAATGTTGCTGTTCTACAAAAAGTTACAAATAATCTTTCAATAGCTATATAAACAGTTGACTAAACATTCTCTACAGCAGGTGCAAATAAATGGTGCACTCCTTCTTCTTCCTCGTTATACTGATGTTTGCTCTAACTATCAACAGGAGGCAGCCCAGTGGCAACAGTCCATGACTGCTACGTTGAGCATAGCATTTGAGTCATGTCTGTATTTCTCAGAGGCTATGCTACTTACTGGGGAACGAGCCTGTGTTACAGCAACTAGACCTATACCAGGCACCCTCTTCAGGGGAACAAAGCAAATAACTGGTGGTCACCCATTCAGGTGAACACACCCTGGTGTTAGACAACGGTTATCAAGGGAACACTTGTGGGTCCTACACCCAGGCATTATAAAGGTACAATCAGGAAGCTGAGTGCTAACTTGTTTTGGTTCAAATTTAATCCGTATAGTGACTGGGGAAATGTTCTTGAATAAGAATGTTACAAACACCATGATTTTGGGATTCACTAGTACCGATCTACAGTATTTCAATCATGAATGCAGAGAGGAAGCTACAGAGATTTTCCACAGATTCTGTTACCATTTCCTTAAGGATGAACTCAGCATAGCTGAGCTGTAGGAATGTGAGGACCTCTGAATACCCCCTAAAAATAAACTGACACCATCTGCACCCATTAAGATAAGGCTGGGCCAATCGCTCCATTGAATGGTGCTCGGCAGATGTGCCAGCAAACATATTTCATGTCCGTTGGTGTCTTTCTCCATCCGATCGACTTCCCAATTAGACGCATTCAGAGTATTAGTGTTCCTCTGAGTCTCAGCAAGACTGGGAGAGTGGCAAGCAAAGAGGCTTGAAGTGCCCTCTTAATAGCGTTGGAGACAAGAAAAATAAGACACTGCTATTTCAGCCATTAGTTTGAGACATAGATTTTTAGACATTACCAGAGGGCCGTTACTAAGGTTTGGTCATTTTTGTATTAATATGAAGCTAATGATGACAGCTTGTATATTCAGCAGTATATTCCAAATACTGTGGTGAACAACCTCTACCACTTCAAACTGGCAACAGCAAACAGTGAGTGGACATTCATTTTTTGCCTAGCTCCTGTGCATATTTGGATCAGGATGTGTGAAAAACCCTCTCCCTTTACTATATCCATCCCTATAATGGAAAGATTTAAGGCTTGCTGGCCACGTTTTTGTGAGGTCGGTTCTCCTGAAACCTGCATATTTCCGCTCGGTTGTCGTGACAATTCACTGGATACTGTGGCATGCAAGATTATCGGTCAAGTCAGCAGCACTTGGGCAGATATCAATGTGTGACTCCTTACTGCTGACAAAGTGTTTTGTTTCCTAGAGATGTGATGTAGACAATGTGCTATTTGGGGCAGTGAGAGACCAGGGGCCATATTCAAGAAGCATCACATAGTAGGAGTGCTAATCTAGGATAAGGTCCCACCTGTCCATATAATATGATTCATTATGACTTAAAATACAAAACTGTTCCTATATCAGCACTACCCTGCTCAGTACTACTCAGCACTACACATTGTGAATACAGGCCCTCGTCCTTTGTATTGTATTTGTCAGAATTAAATAGGTTTTGCCTATTTCCAGGTTTTAACTAGTGAGATATAGATTCAGAGTAGTGTGAAGTCATTACATTTTAATCAGGTATCCAGCATTTGGCTAACATCTAAAAGTACTACAGTACCAATTTATATAGCTCAAATCTAGCCATCTTGGAAGGCAACCTAAGCCTTCTGACGATGATGGCAAAACCACATGATAAAAACCTCCAAGTAGATACTGTTGCTTAATGCAGAACATTTCATCACAGCCTAAAGGCTTTTCTAGACTTGGAGCGCTCAGTGAGCAGGGAATTACATCAGTGGTGGAGCCCTCCAGAATCCATCAACCATGCATGATACTGAGACAGAGAAAGAACTGTCTGGACAGAACAAATGCTATTTTCGCTAATGAGCACCACGGCAGGTTTAAACAGACTGACTGACCGATCTTTCTTCACTGAAAACAATGTCCTTGATTTTCACAGCTAACATACAGTGGGGAGAACAAGTATTTGATACACTGCCGATTTTGCAGGTTTTCCTACTTACAAAGCATGTAGAGGTCTGTAATTTCTTATCATAGGTACACTTCAACTGTGAGAGACGGAATCTAAAACAAAAATCCAGAAAATCACATTGTATGATTTTTAAGTAAATAATTTGCATTTTATTGCATGACATAAGTATTTGATCACCTAACAACCAGTAAGAATTCCGGCTCTCACAGACCTGTTAGTTTTTCTTTAAGAAGCCCTCCTGTTCTCCACTCATTACCTGTATTAACTGCACCTGTTTGAACTCGTTACCTGTATAAAAGACACCTGTCCACACACTCAATCAAACAGACTCCAACCTCTTCACAATGGCCAAGACCAGAGAGCTGTGTAAGGACATCAGGGATAAAATTGTAGACCTGCCAAGGCTGGGATGGGCTACAGGACAATAGGCAAGCAGCTTGGTGAGAAGGCAACAACTGTTGGCGCAATTATTAGAAAATGGAAGAAGTTCAAGATGACGGTCAATCACCCTGGGTCTGGGGCTCCATGCAAGATCTCACCTCGTGGGGCATCAATGATCATGAGGAAGGTGAGGGATCAGCCCAGAACTACACGGCAGGACCTGGTCAATGACCTGAAGAGAGCTGGGACCACAGTCTCAAAGAAAACCATTAGTAACACACTACGCCGTCATGGATTAAAATCCTGCAGCGCACGCAAGGTCCCCCTGCTCAAGCCAGCGCATGTCCAGGCCCGTCTGAAGTTTGCCAATGACCATCTGGATGATCCAGAGGAGGAATGGGAGAAGGTCATGTGGTCTGATGAGACAAAAATATAGCTTTTTGGTCTAAACTCCACTCGCCGTGTTTGGAGGAAGAAGAAGGATGAGTACAACCCCAAGAACACCATCCCAACCGTGAAGCATGGAGGTGGAAACATCATTCTTTGGGGATGCTTTTCTGCAAAGGGGACAGGACGACTGCACTGTATTGAGTGGAGGATGGATGGGGCCATGTATCGCGAGATCTTGTCCAACAACCACCTTTCCTCAGTAAGAGCATTGAAGATGGGTCGTGGCTGGGTCTTCCAGCATGACAACGACCCGAAACACACAGCCAGGGCAACTAAGGAGTGGCTCCGTAAGAAGCATCTCAAGGTCCTGGAGTGGCCTAGCCAGTCTCCAGACCTGAACCCAATAGAAAATCTTTGGAGGGAGCTGAAAGTCCGTATTGCCCAGCGACAGCCCCGAAACCTGAAGGATCTGGAGAAGGTCTGTATGGAGGAGTGGGCCAAAATCCCTGCTGCAGTGTGTGCAAACCTGGTCAAGACCTACAGGAAACGTATGATCTCTGTAATTGCAAACAAAGGTTTCTGTACCAAATATTAAGTTCTGCTTTTCTGATGTATCAAATACTTATGTCATGGAATAAAATGCAAATTAATTACTTAAAAATCATACAATGTGATTTTCTGGATATTTTTTTTAGATTCCGTCTCTCACAGTTGAAGTGTACCTATGATAAAAATTACAGACCTCTATATGCTTTGTAAGTAGGAAAACCTGCAAAATCGGCAGTGTATCAAATACTTGTTCTCCCCACTGTATAATGAAATATGTTCACTATGCCATCTTCATTTTTTATTATTTTTTCATTATGCCATTTGGCAGACAGTTTTATCTAAAGTACAGTCATGCGTGCATACATTTTACGTACATGTGGTCCAGGCAATTTAACCCACTATACTGGCATTGCAAGCGCCATGCTCTACCAACCAAGCTACAGAGGACCACGTGACCTGTATGAATTTCTGCTTCATCAAATATGCCAATGGCCCCAGGACTAGCGGAAGCAAAATAGCCCCATAAGACCAAAGATCTACCAACCATATTTTACAGTAGGTACAGTGGCTTGCGAAAGTATTCACCCCCCTTGGCATTTTTCCTATTTTGTTGCCTTACAACCTGGAATTAAAATGAATTTTTTTGGGGGTTTGTATCATTTGATTTTCACAACATGCCTACCGCTTTGAAGATGCACAATATTTTAGAAAACTTGAGCGTGCATAACTATTCACCCCCCCAAAGTCAATACTTTGTAGAGCCACCTTTTGCAGAAATTACAGCTGCAGGTCTCTTGGGGTATGTCTCTATAAGCTTGGCACATCTAGCCACTGGGATTTTTGCCCATTCTTCAAGGCAAAACTGCTCCAGCTCCTTCAAGTTGGATGGGTTCCGCTGGTGTACAATTGGATTGAGGTCTGGGCTTTGACTAGGCCATTCCAAGACATTTTAAATGTTTCCCCTTAAACCACTCGAGGGTTGCTTTAGCAGTATGCTTAGGGTCATTGTCCTGCTGGAAGGTGAACCTCCGTCCCAGTCTCAAATCTCTGGAAGACTAAAACAGGTTTCCCTCAAGAATTTCCCTGTATTTAGCGCCATCCATCATTCCTTCCATTCTGACCAGTTTCCCAGTCCCTGATGATGAAAAACATCCCCACAGCATTTATTTATTTATTTTTATTTCACCTTTATTTAACCAGGTAAACCAGTTGAGAACAAGTTCTCATTTACAACTGCGACCTGGCCAAGATAAAGCAAAGCAGTGCGATAAAAACAACAACACAGAGTTACATATGGGGTAAAACAAAACAAAGTCAAAAATACAACAGAAATACATATAATATACAGTGTGTGCAAATTTAGCAAGTTATGGAGGTAAGGCAATAAAATAGGCTATAGTGCAAAATAATTACAATTAGTATTAACACTGGAATGATAGATGTGCAAGAGATGATGTGCAAATAGAGATACTGGGGTACAAATGAGCAAAATAAATAACAATATAGGGATGTGGTAGTTGGGCGGGCTAATTTCAGATGGGCTGTGTACAGGTGCAGTGATCGGTAAGGTGCTCTGACAACTGATGCTTAAAGTTAGTGAGGGAGATAAGTGTCTCCAGCTTCAGAGATTTTTGCAATTTGTTCCAGTCATTGGCAGCAGAGAACTGGAAGGAATTGCGGCCAAAGGAGGTGTTGGCTTTGGGGATGACCAGTGAGATATACCCGCTGGAGCGCAGACTACGGGTGGGTGTTGCTATGGTGACCAATGAGCTAAGATAAGGAGGGGTTTTGCCTAGCAGTGATTTATAGATGGCCTGGAGCCAGTGGGTTTGGCGACGAATATGTAGTGAGGACCAGCCAACAAGAGCGTACAGGTCACAGTGGTGGGTATTATATGGGGCTTTGGAGACAAAACGGATGGCACTGTGATAGACTACATCCAATTTGCTGAGTAGAGTGTTGGAGGCTATTTTGTAAATGACATCGCCGAAGTCAAGGATCGGTAGGATAGTCAGTTTTACGAGGGCATGTTTGGCAGCATGAGTGAAGGAGGCTTTGTTGCGAAATAGGAAACCGATTCTAGATTTAACTTTGGATTGGAGATTCTTAATGTGAGTCTGGAAGGAGAGTTTACAGTCTAACCAGACACCTAGATATTTGTAGTTGTCCACATACTCTAGGTCAGACCCGTCGAGAGTAGTGATTCTAGTCGGGTGGGCGGGTGCAAGCAGCGTTCGGTTGAAGAGCATGCATTTAGTTTTACTAGTGTTTAAGAGCAGTTGGAGGCTACTGAAGGAGTGTTGTATAATACTGCCACCACCATGCTTCACTGTGGGGATGGTGTGCTCGGGGTGATGAGAGGTGTTGGGTTTGCGCCAGATATAGTGTTTTCCTTGATGGCCAAAAAGCTCAATTTTTGTCTCATCTGACCAGAGTACCTTCTTCCATATGTTTGGGGAGTTTCCCAAATGCCTTTTGGCGAACACCAAACGTGTTTGCTTATTTTTTTCTTTAAGCAATGGCTTTTTTCTGGCCACTCTTCCGTAAAGCCCAGCTCTGTGGAGTGTATGGCTTAAAGTGATCCTATGGACAGATACTCCAATCTCCGCTGTGGAGCTTTGCAGCTCCTTCAGGGTTATCTTTGGTCTCTTTGTTGCCTCTCTGATTAATGCCCTCCTTGCCTGGTCTGTGAGTTTTGGTGGGCGGCCCTCTCTTGGCAGGTTTGTTGTGGTGCCATATTATTTCCATTTTTTTATAATTTTAATGGTGCTCTGTGGGATGTTTAAAGTTTCTGATATTTTTTTATAACCCAACCCTGATCTGTACCTCTCCATAACTTTGTCCCTGACCTGTTTGGAGAGCTCCTACGTCTTCATGGTGCCGCTTGCTTGATGGTGCCCCTTGCTTAGTGGTGTTGCAGACTCTGGGGCCTTTCAGAACAGGTGTATATGTACTGAGATCATGTGACAGATCATGTGACACTTAGATTGCACACAGGTGGACTTTATTTAACTAATTATGTGAGTTCTGAAGGTAATTGGTTGCACCAGATCTTATTTAGGGGCTTCATAGCAAAGGGGGTGAATACATATGCACACACCACTTTTCCGTTAGTTTTCTTTTCATTTCACTTCACCAATTTGGAGTATTTTGTGTATGTCCAGTACATGAAATCCAAATAAAAATCAATTTAAATTACAGTTTGTAATGCAACAAAATAGGAAAGACTCCAAGGGGGATGAATACTTTTGCAAGGCACTGTATGGAGTTATTTTCTACTCATGAATTCTCATTTCGACACCAAAGCCACCACTGGTATGCGTGGCCAAATAGCTCTATTTTCATGTCATCCAATAAATGTAAATGCCTGGAGTTTGCTAAACAGCATTGGTATTGGGTTGGAACCAGTGCTTTGGTCAGATGACATGAAAGTAGAGCTCTTTGGCCACGCACACCAGTGGTGGGTTTGGCGTTGAAATGAGAATGCATGAGCAGAAAATAACCCCATACCTACTGTAAAATATGGTGGTGGATCTTTGATGTTATGGGGCTATTTTGTTAAGGTCAACGGCATCATGACTTTTATCCAGTACCAGGATATTTTGCTTGTTACATGAGGTGTTTCAAGCCATTCGATTCATGCGTACAGGTCAAATTAAAATCGGAGAGATAAAGAGCTATTCAGAAGGGTCCATTGTTAAGGTCAACGGCATCATGACTTTTACCCATTGCCAGGATATTTTCCTTGTTACATGAGTTGTTTCAAGCCATTCGATTCATTCATAGAGGTCAAATTAAAATCGGAGAGATAAAGATATGTTCGAAAGGTAAAAATAGCAATAGCTTCTTCAAATCTTACAGAATTTGTCCTATATACAACCAGGGAGATGCTATGGTTATCAAGTCTGACACTGCACAGACAGACATTCAGCATGGTTGCATAACTATCTGACTCATGATGACTTACAGGCTATGTCCCAATTATTTATCCTTGCTCCCAAAGAGTGCACTTTAATGGTTTTTGCGACTGCACTTGAAGAAACTTTCAAAGTTCTTGAAATTGTCTGTATTGACTGACCTTCATATCTTAAAGTAATGATGGACTGTCGTTTCTCTTTGCTTATTTGAGCTGTTCTTGCCATAATATGGACTTGGTCTTTTACCAAATAGGGCTATCTTCTGTATACCACCCCTACCTTGTCAAAACACAACTAATTGGCTCAAACACATTAAGAAGGAAAGAAATTCCACAAATTAACTGGGAACTAGACAAAACTTCCAGGGGACCATAACGCAACGTTTTATCTAACTAGCTAAGGCTGGGTAGTTCTGGCTGTGTGAAAAACTGTTGTGAATGTTTTGAAGCCAAGAATACTTACTAGCTACAGAATTGCACAATCAAAGCTGAGAGACTGAAAAACAGCTTCTATCTCAAGGCCATCAGACTGTTAAATAGCCATCACTAGCACATTAGAGGCTGCTGCCTATAGACATAGACTAGAAATCACTGGCCACTTTAAGAAATTGAACACTAGTCACTTTAATCATGTTTACATATCTTGCATTACTCATCTCATATGTATATACTATATCCTATAATATTCTACTGTATCTTAGTCCATGCCGCTCTGTCATTGCTCGTCCATATATGTATATATTCTTAATTCCATTCCTTACTTAGATTTGTGTGTATTGGGTATATGTTGTGAAATTGTTAGATATTCCTTGTTAGATATTACTGCACTGTCGGAGCTAGAAGCACAAGCATTTCGCTACACCCGCAATAACATCTGCTAAACACGTGTATGTGACGAATACAATTTGATTTGATTTGATTTGAATCATTGTGTTAGTCTGCATCATAGGGTCAGCAAGTTAGCAATGGATGTGCCACTAGTCAAGAAGATTAAAAAAGAGGACGTAAGTAAGGTTCTTGGCAACTGCCCGCACACCATCCCTGGCAAACTAGCTGGCAAATTTGCTTTCTGCTGAGATGTCTTTAACTTCATCACACTGATTATGGGTCATGAAGGTGTTCCATTTGTTAAGACCTCTTCAGTGCTATCATGATCATGGCAGGAGAGTGACAGCCATGAACAGACAGACAGACAGACAGACAGACAGACAGACAGACAGACAGACAGACAGACAGACAGACAGACAGACAGACAGACAGACAGACAGACAGACAGACAGACAGACAGAGAGAGAGAGAGAGAGAGAGAGAGAGAGAGAGAGAGAGAGAGAGAGAGAGAGAGAGAGAGAGAGAGAGAGAGAGAGAGAGAGAGAGAGAGAGAGAGAGAGAGAGAGAGAGAGAGAGAGAGAGAGAGAGAGAGAGAGAGAGAGAGAGAGAGAGAGAGAGAGAGAGAGGAGAGAGAGAGAGAGAGAGAGAGAGAGAGAGAGAGAGAGAGAGAGAGAGAGAGAGAGAGAGAGAGAGAGAGAGAGAGAGAGAGAGAGAGAGAGAGAGAGAGAGAGAGAGAGAGAGAGAGAGAGAGAGAGAGAGAGAGAGAGAGAGAGAGAGAGAGAGAGAGAGAGAGAGAGAGAGAGAGAGAGAGAGAGAGAGAGAGAGAGAGAGAGGGGCCACAAACTAACAGGTAAGATTGTGAGAAGTGCCTCTCCAAGCTCATAGAGTTTCATAGACTGATGATCTGTCATTGTGTGAATCAATCTGAATTATCATATATGATCTCTGATGAAATGATAGCAGCTTAAAGAGATTATCTGGTACTTTTGAGCCAGTAGTTCTGAAAGTAGTACTCACGAGCCAAAAGTGGCCCCCGAAAATTGCGTACTACGTCACATATGTGCACCACGTCATTGCTCTCACTCTCGCTCTGCTGTGTGTGCATCTTGCTAGCTGTCACTCAAATGGCGAGGGGCTGAAGCTCATTGGCTGAAACTCGAATTGCTAAGGAGCTGGCCCATGTGGGGAAATATTTAGGGAAATTGGCACCGCACAGCTTCCAGAAAACATTCACTTCAAACTATGGATTTTGTGGCTAATTAAGGTAAATCAGTAATTTTGCTCATAGATTATGTATGTACACATTGACATATCCAGCCCAAAGCGGGAGGTTTAAAAAATACTTAGTAGTGGCCAAAGTTCCGGAGCATGTCTTTAAGTCTAGAGGGTGCATTGCATGTGTTTACTTCATGAAAGAGAGAGGCAGCCATGACTATATTTTATTTTTGATAATTGTGTAGAGTGGAGATTGACTAATTTCAGTTCCATGCCTACCTTTTAAAAATTAAAACAGTTTTTAACTGTGTATGTTGCTGGTTATTATTTAAGCAATATCGCCCGAGGGGGTGTGGTAAATGGCCAATATACCACGTCTAAGGGCTGTTCTTATGCACGACGCAACGCGGAGTGCTAGGACACAGCCCTTAGCCGTGGTATAATGGCCATATATCACAAACCCCACAAGGTGCCTTATTCCTATTATAAACTGGTTACCAACGTAATTAGAGCAGTAAAAATAAATGTTTTGTCATACCCATGGCATACGGTCTGATATACCACGGCTTTCAGCCAATAAGCATTCAGGGCTCGAACAACCCAGTTTATAATACAGTATAATAACTGTATTTAACTTGGAAAATATTACGTTAACTTTCAAACCATACAGTATGTACAGAAGCAGTAGTAACAACCTGCCATAGGGGAAGTGAGAAAAATACTAGGAAATGAGTCATACAGTAGCAGAGAAAGAGTATAAAATGTTGTTTAATTGAATATACAGTATCCACATTAACAGTCACATTGGTATTCAGTACAGTATGAATGGCCATGGTCCTAAGACTGATTGGACTGTAACAGAGTAAGTGCCTCTCTGCAAGGCCCTTCTTAGTAGCCTTGTAAATTTGCCCATTTGTAAGTTAAGATTTGTCTGTATCCTTTTCTCAAAAGTAACTAGAAATGAGCATTTAATGCCAGAGTCGCTCCTACGCACCTGGCCCTGATAGATGTCACTCCTATGATGTATCTTCCTCAAATCCTAACATCTAGCCAAAAAAACAAATTTCCATGGGCTTCATGGGTTCATAGTCTATACTCAGCGGGATGCCAAATACATAAAATCTCTGTCACACCCTGGCTCTGGGACTCTATATGTTGAGCCAGGCTGTGTTCATTCTATGTGTTAGATTTCTATGTTGGTAGTTCTAGTTGTGTTTATTTCTATGTTGGCTAGAGTGACTCCCAATCAGAGGCAACGAGTGTCAGCTGTCGTTGGTTGTCTCTGATTGGGAGCCATATTTAAACTGTCTGTTTTCCCTTTGTGTTTGTGGGTTCTTGTTCCGTATTTGGTCTATGCTACCTAGGACGTTACGAGTCGTTTGTTGTTTTGTTTACTGTCCATGTTTATCGCTAATGATAAATAAAACATGTTCGTTCATCACGCTGCGCCTTGGTCCTCCTCTCTTAACGACGATCATGACAGAAGAACCCACCAAGACTGGACCAAGCAGCGTGTCCAGGAGCCATCGCCAGGGAGATCTCTAGCAGATCTCCTTCGCCTCCTCGACTGGGTCAAGCCGGGTGAGGAAGAGAAGGGCTTGACATGGAGGCAGAAGGGCGAAAGGCTGGCGAGGGACATGGAGACCTGGTCCACGGGTAGGAGAGACGCCCAGAATTTTTTTAGGGGGGGGCTAACGCCGTGGACGACGGGCCAGCAGGAGACCGCGGCAGAGCGGCCCAGTGGGTTGGCAGAGGAGGCCGCCAGGTTACGGGGCCCACTGGTCGAAGAGGGGATGGAAGGTGTAGAGGCACGGCGAGAGGTACTGGGGTGTGTTACCAGTCCGGTCCGGCCCATTCCAGTTCCCTGCGTAGGACCAGTGGTGTGTGTCCCCAGTACGGTCCGGCCTGTCCCTGCTCCTCGCACCAAGCCTACGGTGTGCGTCGCCTGCCCAGTCCGGCCTGTCCCTGCTCCTCGCACCAAGCCTACGGTGTGCGTCGCCAGCCCGGTCCGGCCTGTTCCTGCTACTCGCACCAAGCCAGGGGTGCGAGACGTCAGCCTGGTAAGGCCCGTTGCTGCTCCACGCACCAAGCCTACGGTGCGCGTCGCCAGCCCGGCCCGGCCTGTTCCTGCTACTCGCACTAAGCCAGGGGTGCGAGACGTCAGCCTGGTAAGGCCCGTTCCTCCTCCACGCACCAAGCCAGGGGTGCGCGTCGTCAGCCTGGTAAGGCCCGTTCCTCCTCCACGCACCAAGCCAGGGGTGCGCGTCGTCAGTCCAGCACAACCCGTGCCTGGGTCACCGGTGCCTAGTAAGGTACCGGTCAACTGCTCCACTACGGAGCTGAAGCTAACCGCTCCTGCTACGTCCAGTTCAGCTCCAGCCAGCGGGGCCAGACCGGACCTGGGGCGCTATGGGGGGTTTATTGGAGGGTGGTGGGCAAGGCCGGAGCCAGAACCGCCGCCGAGGAGGTATGCCCACCCAGCCCTCCCCTGTTTTGCTCTAGTTGAGGCGCGGTCGCAGTCCGCGCCTTTAGGGGGGGGTACTGTCACACCCTGGCTCTGGGACTCTATATGTTGAGCCAGGCTGTGTTCATTCTATGTGTTAGATTTCTATGTTGGTAGTTCTAGTTGTGTTTATTTCTATGTTGGCTAGAGTGACTCCCAATCAGAGGCAACGAGTGTCAGCTGTCGTTGGTTGTCTCTGATTGGGAGCCATATTTAAACTGTCTGTTTTCCCTTTGTGTTTGTGGGTTCTTGTTCCGTATTTGGTCTATGCTACCTAGGACGTTACGAGTCATTTTTTTTTTTTTTTTACTGTCCATGTTTATCGCTAATGATAAATAAAACATGTTCGTTCATCACGCTGCGCCTTGGTCCTCCTCTCTTAACGACGATCATGACAATCTCTCTGACAATGGTCAGAACACTGACCTAGCCAATAGAGGAAGAAAAACGATGGATTGTCCCAGAGGGCAAAACTGGTTGGAATTATTTCATTATGATGTCATAGTCAGGTTGTATACAGGTTGGCAACCATATAGCGACCTAACAATATAACAACTTTGCCATGATGACTTGATCTAGAAATGAAAAAGACACCTGTACCTAGTTGTAGCAGAGACCAGTAGGTTGTAGGCAGGTCAGCTATATGACCTATTCTCAACCAAGCAAACCATTTTACAACCAGAAATGATGTCATTAAGCCTTTAAGGAAGTATTGTCTAGCATTGGTTATTCTATCCACTGCACCAGAACCATTGTGGGCAGCCCCGGGGTGTGGGCGGAACATATGCCTGTCCCAGGGGGGTCATCAGACATACCAGCCAGTGTGCCAGCTCCCAGTGACATTATCAGACAGGCTAATCAATCCCATGCTGTCACCACTCTGAAATGACTAACACTAGCCATCAATCTCAGCAATGTGGCCCGCAGCGGGGGGGACAGGGGGACGGGGGACGCGCCATGGGCACACCAGAGACTTGAATGCACCCTTAATGTGCCACACACTGTGGGTAGCAAACATGTGACCAGAACTGAAAAAAAGGATTGAGAAGAGAATAGAGCTAGATGCTGGTGAAAACATATGGTGACTATGCTATGCATTATCGCTGCAATCATTACTGCCACTGTAATCATAATCATTATTATCATCAACAACAATAACACAACATCATCATCTATATTTTATCAAACTCGCATTTAGGATCAGGGGAATCCAATGAAAAAAATGTTTGTCCGGGCCGGCCTTGATTTCAACATCCACAGACTTTGATTTTTGGTCCGGTCCAGATCGGCCTTGATTTGGCTCACAAATAGAAGTCTATGGTTGGTTCAGATTAGGTCCGGACCAGCTTTGATTGGGCCCAAACTTGGTTCAGATTTGGTCTGGTCGGGACCAGCCTTGATTTATCCTAAACTTGGTTCAGATTTGGTCCGGTCCAGCTTTGATTTGGCCCAGACTTGGTTCAGATTTGGTCTGGTCTGGACCAGCCTTTGTTCGTGCTAAACTTGGTTCAGATTTGGTCTGGTCCGGACTGGCTTTGATTTGGCCCAAACATTGGTTCAGATTTGGTCCGGTCCGGCCTAGATTTGGCCCAAACATAGACATCTATGATTGATTCATATTTGGTCCGGTCAAGACCGACCAAATTTGGTCTTGTTTGGGGGCTCATTAGAATAATACCCTGTGTGGTAAATTTTTACATTTACATTTACATTTAGGTCATTTAGCAGATGCTTCTATCCAGATCGATTTACAGTCAGTGACATGTAGATGTAAGTGAAATTATGTACGATTTAAATTTGGCCGTAGAAAGGACCAAAAAGTATGTATTTTCAATGGCTGTAAAATACATATTTTCAACATCTGTAAAATACATATTTTCAACTTTCACTTAGAACTGAAAATTAAAGAGAAACCTCTATTTAGAGCTACAAATCTAAGACATGAGGAAACTATATCATAATCTCAACAATTATGGATGATATAACTGACTTGGTTGAGGACAACAACAGCGGCAGAGCATTCACACCACACCACTGTTCCATCGCTCAACACTCTGACACAGACAAGGGAAGCGTCCCAAATGGCACCATTTTCTTCTCAAAGTACTGCACTAAATACGGAATAGGGGACGCATCCAACAATTTCTCCATAAAAGATTGTCAGCAGCTCAAGCTCAAAGTGATACTGGCAGGAGAATAAAAACAGCAGCAGCATCACCACAAGGCAACCACAGAGCTATCTCCTCATAACCTCCTCCCTTTGATCTCCCTAATCTTGTTTAAAGAAAGTAGCGTGGGGCTTGGGCTATGCCACGGTGGAGTACTGCTTGCATTGCAGCCAGTGTTCATTGCTAGCTGATATTATTCAATTTCTACAGTGCCTTCAGAAAGTATTCATACCCCTTGACTTATTCCACATTTTGTTGTGTGTCTACACACAAAACCTCATAATTGTTGCAATTTTTTTCTAAACGAAATACAGATATATCTCATTTACATAAGTATTCTCACACCTGAGTCAATACTTTGTAGAAGCACCTTTGGCAGCGATTACAGCTGTGAGTCTTTTAGGGTAAGTCTCTAAGAGCTTTGCACACCTGGAATGTACAATATTTTCCCATTATTATTTGTTTTATTCTTCAAGCTCTGGCAAGTTGATTGTTGATCATTGCTAGACAGCCATTTTCAAGTCTTGCCATAGATTTTTAAGCCGATTTTTGTCAAAACTGTAAATAGGCCAGTCAAGAACATCAATGTCATCATTGTAAGCAACTACAGTGTAGATTTGGCCATGTATTTTTGTCCTGCTGAAAGGTGAATTAGTCTCCCAGTGTCTGTTGGAAAGCAGACTGAACCAGGTTTTCCTCTAGGATTTTGCCTGTGCTTATAGCTGTATTCCATTTCTTTTTATCCTAAAAAACTCCCTACTCCTTGCTGATGACAAGCATACCCATAACATGATGCAGCCACCACTATGCTTAAAAATATGAAGTGTGGTACTCAGTGATGTGTTGTGTTGGATTTGCCCCAAACAACGCTTTGTATTCAGGACAAAAAAGTAAATATTTTGGAGTATTACTTTATTAAGTGCCTTGTTGCAAACAGGATGCATGTTTTGGAATATTTTTATTCTGTACAGGCTTTCTTCTTTTCATTATATCATTTAGGTTAGTATTGTGGAGTAACTACAATGTTGTTGATCCATCCTCAGTTTTTTCTATCACAACCATTAAACTCTGTAACTGTTTTAAAATCACCATTGGCCTCATGGTGAAAGCCCTGAGTAGTTTCCTACCTCTCTGGCAACTGAATTAGGAAGGTTGCCTGTATCTTTGTAGTGACTGGGTTTATTGATACAGCAAAGTGTAATTAATAACTTCACCATGCTCAAAGAGATATTCAGCGTCTGCTTTTTTTCATTTTTACACATCTACCAATCGGTGCCCTTCTTTGCGAGGCATTGAAAAACCTCCCTGGTCTTTATGGTTGAATCTGTGCTTGAAATTCACTACTTGATTGAGGGACCTTACAGATAATTGTATGTGTGGGGTACAGAGATGGGTAGTTATTCAAAAATCATGTTAACCACTATTATTGAACACGGAATGAGTCCATGCAACTTATTATGCAATTTGTTAAGCACATTTTTACTCCTGAACTGATTTAGGCTTGCTATAACAAAGGGGTTGAATACTTATTCACTGAAGACATACCAGGTTTTAGTTTTTTATTAATTTCAAACATTTTCTACTAACAAAATTCCACTTTGCCATTACGGGGGATTGTGTTCAGATCAGTGATACAAAATCTCTATTTAATTCATTTTAAATTCAGGCTGTAACACAACAAAATGTGGAAAAAGTAAAGGGGTGTGAATACTTTCTGAAGGCAAAGTACATACATACAGATGGGACATCAGATATATTTATTTAATACATTTTTAATATTATAATTAGTTTTTTATCAAGATATTTCGAACAACAACCTTTTTTTTTTATTATTACCAGACAAAACACGAGTGTATCATCAATTGGCTACAATTAGCCTAGATCAGCTAATCAGGACCACAGATGAGAGATGACATAATTGTCTGTAACAATATGGTCAGCGATATCAATTATGTCCTTCCCTTCGAAACGACATTACAATTGTTAATTTCTCTGCTCTTCTCAAAGGGTCAAATCAGGGAAAAACAAGGATGCTTTACTCTGAGTGTTTTTTTCCTGCATACACTGAATTCTACCGTTGAAAATGGACACTTGACAGTAACAGGGATAACTATACTACACGGATTCCCTGTGTCTGTCACAAATGACAACCGACAGTAAGAGTGCTATGAATGCTATTTCAAATAGGCTAACAATATTTAATAATGCAACACAATGTGTGTACAGTACTGACAACCACTGTTTTTACAGACTATCAAGAAACCTGCGAGACAAATTAAATGTCAAGTTTGCGACCACACTTCAACACTTTTCTCAGACATCCACTTAGTAAACATTACTTACCTAGAAGCATGGTGCCGGGTATTGTGATTCCTTTTTAAACTCCTATCCCTTTGAAGCGGTGTCTTCTTCTGGAATGAAGCTACAGATTCCTGGCAAACATTGCCACAATGTTCCCTAACGTTCTCTAAAAGAAACCCTCCAGAGCAGCCTATTTTTTCTCTCACTTCTCTGTGCCTGCCTCTCTCACTCTACTTCCCTCCGTGCAGTGGTAGTCTTTTGTCAGGCAACTCAATGACACATCGCTCTGCTAATCCAATCTGCCGCAGCTCACAGGAATGATACACATGCGCCTCAATTAAAAGCTTCATGCTACACTGATCAGGGTGCCATGGGGGAGAGGGAGAGACATAGAGACAGGAACAGAGAGTACGGGGAAAGGGGGAGAGAGAGAAAGTGGGAGAATAAAGAGTGAGAGTGAGGAGCGAGAGAGGAGCGGAGACAAGGGGGAGAGGAAGGGAGTGGGAGAGCCTGGGAAAGAGAGAATAAGAGATGGAGATGAGTTGGTGTTGGCCAGAACCAACTGTTTCCTCTTAACCTTTGTCTTCTTTCTCTCTCCCGCTTGCCATCCAACTGGCTCTCACAACTATTCTGTTTTCCTTTCATTATTCATACCTGCATAGTCCCTGCCAGATAGCAGAAACATCAGTCTACTTACAATGGCTTTTTAAAAACACACTGTATCTGAACCCTCTCCTCCACCACCACCTGAGAAACTACACAACTGCACAACAATGCAGATGCATCTGTTTGGAAATAACACAAAGTAGTATTAAAGAGCATTTTACAGGGTAGATTTTTAAAATAAAATAATCCTTTTCACGTTGCTGAAGCAGAAAATAAAGTTTGGAATGTCTGACTGGGTAAGTAGCACAGCCAGAACCCCCATGTGCAACGAAGGTACGATCTATACAGTGCATTTGGAAAGTATTCAGACCCCTTTACTTTTTCCAAATTTTGTTAAGTTACAGCCTTATTATAAAATTGATTAAATTGTTTTTTCCCCCTCATCAATCTAAACACAATACCTCATAATGACGAAGCAAAAACAGGTTTTTAGACATTTTTGCTAATTTATTCAAAATAAAAAACTGAAATATCACATTTAAATATGTATTCAGACCTTTTACTCAGTACTTTGTTGAAGCACCTTTGGCAGCGATTACAGCCTTGAGTCTTCTTGGGTATGACGCTACAAGCTTGGCACACCTGTATTTGGGCCGTTACTCCCATTCTTCTCTGCAGATCCTCTCAAGCTCTCAGGTTGGACGGGGAGCGTCGCTGCACAGCTATTTTCAGGTCTCTCCAGAGATGTTAGATCGGGTGGACCAGGCTCTGGCTGGTCCACTCAAGGACATTCAGAGACTTGTCCCGAAGCCACTCCTGCATTGTCTTGGCTGTGTGCTTAGGGTTGTTGTCCTGTTGGAAGGTGAACCTTCGCCTCAGTCTGAGGTCCTGAGCGCTCTGGATCAGGTTTTCATCAAGGATCTCTCTGTACTTTGCTCTGTTCATCTTTCCCTCGATCCTGACTAGTCTCCCAGTCCTTGTCGCTGAAAAACATCCCCACAGCATGATGCTGCCACCAGTTTGGATTGGTCTGCCATATAGCAGCATGCTTCTGTCTATAACGTGAGCTGTTCAGTATGTGTTGACAGTCATTTCTATCGCGCCGTTTTTTTGAACAATATTACGTTCGCCATCGAGAACTACAAAGGTTTTGCTACTTTTCTCAACAACATTGATGCCCTGCATTTAGCAGGCGCTATCGACAGATCAGTTGGAAAAAAGTGATGGGCAACTTTCTGCACACGCCACGGTTAGTGTGAACCGGTCAGTGTGAACCGGAGTGACTTGACACAACGCTGGCCAAACAAGATGTAGCTACAAACAAAACGGAGTTAAATGGTTCCAGTCTGCCATGAAGTGTTCATCCATGTATACGGGTAAGAGTCTAGCTACATTTTCAGAATTTGGTCAGAAAGTCGTTTTTATTGCAAGTTAAAGCGTACTGTTAGCTAGCAAACGTTAGCTTGCTGGCTCGCTAGCTAACGTTATGTGTATGATCTGTGTAGTAATATTATTCGAATCAGAAATCCATTTGCATTGCTAGTTATAGCCTAATGTTAGTTAGCTAACATTGAACTTAGTTTGTTAGCTTTAGCTACCTGCAGATTCATACTACAGCTATGACAATGTTTGTATTGGTAGTAGTATGAGTTGGGATTATGCCGGTTCATTGTTTATCTAGCTAGCTACCTAGCTAGCTACATGTCTAAACAAAAGGCTCCACTTCGGCTGGATTATTATATGACCCATCAAATTAGCCAGGTGTGTCTGGGGGTGATTATGGCCATCTATTGTATTTCATAGACAATAGTGACCCATCCACTTAGCTAGATGTGGTTATAGCATTTCCTTCACATGACCCATCAATTTAGACAAGTGTGTCGGGTAAGCATCATCTAATAATGATAAAATATGTATAAAATATTTTTATCTGGACACTTTCTGTTTTTGATATTGCTACTATGCAACTCAATCTCATGGCCCCCAAAACGCTAGAGGAGGTAGGATGCAAGGAATCAAAAACAGATGAATTCAGAAAGATCCATGCTGTCACAGTTGTTGTTCTTTCCTAAATGTGTGTCTGATTCAGACCTGGACAACTAGGTGTGGGCTTTATAGCTAATCAATTACCTTAAAGAAACATTGACTATCATGGCATGTACACAGGCAGATTCAGTCCATATTTGGTCATCTACTGTAATGTACTCACCATAGTGTTGGTTAAGGCTTTTACAGTGAAACACTAGACAAGGCTAGACATAATCATTTAACACATTATCATAATTTCAATAAAGCTGAATAATTCCCCTGCTCTCCCTGAGCCTCGTCGACCTCGGAACACAAACATAAATGTCAGCGAGCGCCGGGGTGGACTGTCGGTGTGTGTGTTTGGTTGTGTGTGTGTGTGGCGTGCATATGTGTGTGGATTCAGCCTGTGTGTTTCGCTCTGGCTCCCTTGTCGACCCGAATAACGGCGGCTGGGAAGGCCGACACTGACACACACTGACAGTTATACACTTCATTTGAAGGTACTGGATTCAAATAAATCTGCAAAGTTGCCCCAGAGCCGGAGGACCGCACAGCGGGTGGGTACACAACTCCAACCGATTATGTAAACCAGCGTGCGTGCGTGCGTGCATGTATCCATGCATGCGTCGTGTGTGTTCAAAATGTAAATTGCTGATGTATGGAAATCAATGTATTTCAGGAGCGGTTGAGGTTGACTGGGGAAGCCATATGGACAAGGACATCTCCTATGTAAATAACCAAGATAAAAGGCCAGATGGAATGAGAATGGAGAAATGGGAAAGAGATGAGAGAGAGAGAGAGACAGAGAAAAGAGAGAGATAGAAAAAAAGAGAGAAAGAAAGAGAGTACTCCTGCTGCCTGCCTAACATAGCCATATGTACATAGAAATATACAGTCAGTCACACACACACGCACACTGATATTCTGACCTACAAATTACCTCCTGGAACCCACAGTACAAACTCCATACACATCGTGAACCTTCCCATCACTCTCTACGCCCCAGGCCTTCAACCGTTGAGAATGGCTTCTTATGACAGCTCCCCAAAGGAGCTCCTCAAAATGGCCGCCACTCTCCAGTCTCCACTGTGAAATGAGGCCAGACCACCTCAACTCCAGCTGATAGATGTCCTATTTCACAGCCCAGCTTCATTTCCATGCCACACAACTCACACAGTGTGTGTGTGTGTATGTGTGTGTGTGTGTGTGTGTGTGTGTGTGTGTGTGTGTGTGTGTGTGTGTCTGTGTGTGTGTGTTTGTGCAAGTGTATGCATATGTGTATGCGTCTGTATTGCAGTGGTACAATGTGGAGAAAATAAGTAAAGCTTTACATCCTTACTTTGTTGCTCTACCATGCAGCCCTTTTTTCAGGAACTGTTGAGGAGAAAATCCATATCTCTATTTCTATTTCTAAAGGAGAATGACACATTGTTTGTCCCTCTTAAGCTTCTCCCCCTTTTCTATTTTTATTTTCTCCTTTAGAAAGTAAATGCCTTCCAGGATATTGAGGCGGAGGAAAAAATCGCCCCCATAATTTCTAACTATAATGATTCTTGTTGTCTGATTTTGCATCCAATTTCAAGACCCCCCAGCTGGTGATGAAATGAAAAAGAAGGGGTGTACAGGAGAGAGAATGGGTGCCTAGAACAGTTCAACCAAGAAAAGGGAAGAAAGCTTGCTCTTATTGGTTTGTCAATAGGTGAGGTTTCTACTACTGTCTTGAACTATCGGTTCAACTCTCAAGGATAATAATGTCATTTCATGACCTTGCATCTTGTCTCAAGAAAGGCTATGGCTAAGCCTGCAAGCAACTCAAGACAATATTATTATGGTGGGGGATTATAATACTGTTTTAAATAGCTCAATGGACCGAAAAGGAAATCACACCACAAACAATCACCCACATGCTCTTAAGGAAATTGTGAATGTCATGGATACATTAGAACTAGTAGATACAGTGGGGAAAAAAAGTATTTAGTCAGCCACCAATTGTGCAAGTTCTCCCACTTAAAAAGATGAGAGAGGCCTGTAATTTTCATCATAGGTACACGTCAACTATGACAGACAAAATGAGAAAAAATTTTCCAGAAAATCACATTGTAGGATTTTTTATGAATTTATTTGCAAATTATGGTGGAAAATAAGTATTTGGTCAATAACAAACATTTCTCAATACTTTGTTATATACCCTTTGTTGGCAATGACACAGGTCAAACGTTTTCTGTAAGTCTTCACAAGGTTTTCACACACTGTTGCTGCTATTTTGGCCCATTCCTCCATGCAGATCTCCTCTAGAGCAGTGATGTTTTGGGGCTGTCGCTGGGCAACACAGACTTTCAACTCCCTCCAAAGATTTTCAATGGGGTTGAGATCAGGAGACTGGCTAGGCCACTCCAGGACCTTGAAATGCTTCTTACGAAGCCACTCCTTCGTTGCCCGGGCGGTGTGTTTGGGATCATTGTCATGCTGAAAGACCCAGCCACGTTTCATCTTCAATGCCCTTGCTGATGGAAGGAGGTTTTCACTCAAAATCTCACGATACATGGCCCCATTCATTCTTTCCTTTACACGGATCAGTCGTCCTGGTCCCTTTGTAGAAAAACAGCCCCAAAGCATGATGTTTCCACCCCCATGCTTCACAGTAGGTATGGTGTTCTTTGGATGCAACTCAGCATTCTTTGTCTTCCAAACACGACGAGTTGAGTTTTTACCAAAAAGTTATATTTTGGTTTCATCTGACATTCTCCCAATCCTCTTCTGGATCATCCAAATGCACTCTAGCAAACTTCAGACAGGCCTGGACATGTACTGGCTTAAGCAGGGGGACACGTCTTGCACTGCAGGATTTGAGTCCCTGGCGGCGTAGTGTGTTACTGATGGTAGGCTTGGTTACTTTGGTCCCAGCTCTCTGCAGGTCATTCACTAGGTCCCCCTGTGTGGTTCTGGGATTTTTGTTCACCATTCTTGTGATCATTTTGACCCCACGGGGTGAGATCTTGCGTGGAGCCCCAGATCAAGGGAGATTATCAGTGGTCTTGTATGTCTTCCATCTCCTAATAATTGCTCCCACAGTTGATTTCTTCAAACAAAGCTGCTTACCTATTGCAGATTCAGTCTTCCCAGCCTGGTGCAGGTCTACAATTTTGTTTCTGGTGTCCTTTGACAGCTCTTTGGTCTTGGCCATAGTGGAGTTTGGAGTGTGACTGTTTGAGGTTGTGGACAGGTGTCTTTTATACTGATAACAAGTTCAAACAGGTGCCATTAATACAGGTAACGAGTGGAGGACAGAGGAGCCTCTTAAAGAAGAAGTTACAGGTCTGTGAGAGCCAGAAATCTTGCCTGTTTGTAGATGACCAAATACTTATTTTCCACCATAATTTGCAAATAAATTCATTAAAAATCCTTCAATGTGATTTTCTGGATTTTTTTTTCTCATTTTGTCTGTCATAGCTGACGTGTACCTATGATGAAAATTACAGGCCGCTCTCATCTTTTTAAGTGGGAGAACTTGCACAATTGGTGGCTGACTAAATACTTTTTTTCCCCACTGTATATGGAGGCTTAAATATGCTGATCTAGTGAGATATACATGGCGGAGACTGAATCAAGCTAGTCGTCTTGACTTCTTTCTTATCTCATTCTCGTTGGCACCAAAAGTTAAAAAAGTGTTGATAGGGGACAGAATGCGGTCGGACCATCATATAATAGGCATATACATTACTCTGACTGAATTTCCACGTGGGCGAGGATATTGGAAATTTAATCAAAGCCTATTAGATGATAATTTATTTATAATTAGAACAAAGGAATTTATAACTGACTTTTTCCAACATAACATAGGTACAGCGAATCCCCTTATTGTATGGGACACCTTTAAATGTGCCTTTAGAGGCCATGCAATTCAGTACTCATCTCGAAAACAAAAGCAATTTAGGTCAAAAGAGTTTATACTAAGAAAGGAAATAGAAAGTCTAACAGAACAGATAGATGGCAATAAAAACTGTAACATAGAGGCTCAGAATAAATTAGAGGAAAAACAAAAAGAAATGGAAAAACTTATTCAAGAAAGATCAAGTGTAATATATTATAAAAATAAAGCAAACTGGATGGAATATGGGGAAAAATGCACAAAATTCTTTTTTAATCTTCAACATAGGAATGCTACAAAAAAGAACTTAATGAAACTGGTTACAATTGACGGAGTCACCCATAATTCACCTAATGATATTTTGAAGGAAGAAACAAAGTATTTTAAGCATATGTTTTCTTTTCAGTCGCCTCCATCTCCTCTAACTGAAGCTAATTGTAGAGATTTTTTTTCTATTGATAATGTCAAATTAACAGCCACACAGAAAGACTCATGTGAAGGTGAAATTACAGAGGAGGAACTTCTGGATGCAAGTAAAGACTTTAAGTCCGGGAAAACTCCAGGGTTGGATGGCATACCAATCGAGGTATACCAAACCTTTTTTGATATACTAAGAGGACCGTTATTAGCATGTTTTAACCACTCCTATGTAAATGGTAGATTATCTGACACTCAAGAAGAAGGTCTGATCTCATTATTACTGAAACAGGATACAAGTGGAAAATATAAAGATCCAGTCCATTTACAAAATTGGAGGCCACTTACACTTCAGTGTTGTGATGCAAAGATCCTAGCAAAATGTATAGCGCATAGAATTAAAAAGGTATTGTCGGATATTATTCATTCTAATCAGACAGGTTTTTTACATGGAAGATACATTGGAGATAATATAAGGCAAGTATTGGAAACAATAGAACACTATGAAAAATATGGGAAACCAGGCCTGCTATTCATAGCAGACTTCGAAAAGGCATTTGATAAAGTTCGACTGGAATTTATATATAAATGCCTGGAGCATTTCAATTTTGGAGAATCTCTTATAAAATGGGTCAAAATCATGTATAGTAACCCTAGGTGTAAAATAGTAAATAATGGCTATTTCTCAGAAAGTTTTAAACTGTCAAGAGGAGTGAAACAAGGTTGTCCACTATCGGCATATCTATTTATTGTGGCCATCGAGATGTTAGCTATTAAAATCAGATCCAATAATAATATCAGAGGATTAGAAATACAGGGCTTAAAAACAAAGGTGTCATTGTATGCAGATGATTCATGTTTTCTTTTAGATCCACAACTAGAATCCCTCCACAGCCTCATAGAGGATCTAGATACATTTTCTAACCTCTCTGGATTAAAACCAAATTATGACAAATGTACTATATTACGTATTGGATCACTAAAAAATACAATTTTTACATTACCATGTAGTTTACCAATAAAATGGTCTGATGGTGATGTAGATATACTCGGAATACATATCCCAAAGGAAATAAATGATCTCACTTCAATAAATTTTAATAGAAAGTTAGCAAAAATAGATAAGATCTTACTACCATGGAAAGGAAAATACCTGTCAATTTGTGGAAAAATCACCCTGATTAACTCTTTAGTATTATCCCAGTTTACCTATTTGCTTATGGTCTTGCCTATGCCTAGCAAACAGTTTTTTAAATTATATGAGAAAAAAATATTCAATTTTATTTGGAACGGCAAGCCAGACAAAATTAAAAGAGCATGTTTATATAATGAATATGAATTCGGAGGACAGAAATTATTAAATATTAAAGCATTAGACCTATCACTAAAATCTTCAGTCATCCAAAAGTTATACTTAAATCCGAACTGGTTCTCAAGCAAATTAGTAAGATTGTCTCACCCACTGTTCAAGAAAGGCCTTTTTCCCTTTATTCAGATTACAACCTCTCACTTTCAGTTATTTGAAAAGGAAATAATCTCCCAAATGTCACTATTTCTAAAACAAGCCATAGAAAGTTGGTTGCAATTTCAATTTAATCCTCCAGAAACGACAGAACAAATAATGCAACAAATATTGTGGTTAAATTCAAATATACTAATTGACAAAAAACCTTTATTTTTTGACAGAATGTTTAAAAAAGGTATAATCTTCGTAAATGATATCATCGGTAGGACTGGTGGAGTTATGTCGCACATGCAGCTAACAAAAACATATGGAAATGTCTGCTCTACCCAGAATTACAACCAAATATTTGCAGCCTTACCGCAAAAGTGGAAGAGGAAAGTTGAAGGGGGAGAAAGTAAGGAACTTGTCTGTCGGCCTTGCATTAAAGAACATAATTGGTTAAGGAAAACTGTGATAAATAAAAAAGTATATCAGTTTCACTTAAGGACCAAAGGATTGACAGCCGTCCCATATAGATTGCAAAATAGTTGGGAAGAGATCTTTGACGTACCGATCCCATGGCATAGTGTTTATGAACTGACACGCAAAACGACACCGGATTCAAAAATTAGAATCTTTCAATTTAAATTATTATATAAAATTCTTGCTACCAATAGAATGTTATTTATATGGGGGATACAATCTTCCCACCTCTGCAGATTTTGCTGTGAAGAGATAGAATCATTAGATCATTTGTTTTGGTTCTGTCCATTTGTAGCTTGTTTTTGGACACAGGTCCAGGAATGGCTAAAGGATTGCAATATTTACCTGGAACTAACCTTGCAGATAGCATTACTGGGTGATCTGAAAAGTCATAGTCAATCAATCAATAATATAATAATACTTTTAGCAAAAATGTTTATTTTTAATTCACAATCTGTAGAAGCAATGAGAATAGAAAGGTTCAGAACTTTTGTAAAACATCACAGTACGGTTGAAATATATATGGCAAATAGAAATCCTATATGGATGGTGTTAAGAGATAGATGGGAGGTATTGAATAGAGTTGAAGGATGGGACTAATAACAAATAACAACAAATAATAACAAAGATAGCTAATAATGTAAGCATACTGTGTCCATAATAAGTATATAGGTTGTATGTTGGGAGCTTTTGGGAAAGAGCACAGTTAGAAAGATATGGCATTTAGAAGCAAACCGGATGGACATCATGAAAATGATCGGAGAGGTTGAGAGTAGAAGAAGTTCAGGAGCAAAAAAATAAATAAATATATATATATAGATATAGAATTATTGTAAAATTAACTCTGTCCATAAGGTGTAGATAGTAAGTATAGACCGGAAGTAGAGGCCTGGGCGTTGTTGTTCACTAATTTACTCCAAGTAGGGAAAGGATGGTGGGGTTGAAAAGTAATAAAGGGGAATATATATATAAAAAATAAAAATAAACATGGGGGATTGGAAGTGATGCAGACAATTACATTGATAGAAGATACAATCTATCTGCAATATTAAGCTGATCCATCCCCCCTAAAAAAAAAAAAAAAAAAAAAAAAAAAGAAAGGCTATGGCTGAATTGTCAACAACACCCATGTCCACAAATAATTAAAGTTACAACCACCACTTTTTGGCCTCCCTCTTTTTGGTTTTACTGGATCTCATAATTCTTGACAGGGATTTTAAGAACATTTAGCTTTCTAAAAATCTACCATACACCAAAGAAGAATGATAAACATTGTTGCAGCCAGTTTTCGTATTTTCTTGGTTATGCAAATATTTGTTTATTAAATCATATGCTCATCAAGAATCATTTAATTTCTATATATAATAATAATATATTTATTTTATATACAACTTTTCATTACACGTTGAATCACAAAGTCGCTTTAAAAACAAAACAAACAGAAAACAATTTATTAAAACAAATGTAGGAGGATCTGGAAGTTATTGGGTGATGGTCTTCCACAGCTTTAGATGATAGACAATTTAGAAAGGTAGTATCTTGAGCGGAGGGAGCATTGATGGTACAGCCAGGCAGAGAGGTAGTGACATCTGACAGACAGGCCACGGAGCTCTTCATCGGGCACCTCGTTGTCTTCGATGTTCACAGCTCCTCCTCCGTAGATCAGGCTGGATTGTCCACTACTGAAATGTAGCACCCACCTGGGTGATGCTTCAGCCACTGTAAAAGTGCCAGTAAGACCACCACACCTCAGCAGTAGTCCTGCAAATCTCCCAATATCTGCCTCTGCATCACCTCACACCGCAGTCATATAAATATATGGTTTATGCATTCATTTGGTTATGTAGTCTCTTATTATGGTCCTATGATTTGAATTGGAATAGGTCAATTACGCCCTCTAGCCTCAATTAGTTGGAAGTACAGGTGGGCCCACCAAGAAGCCACATATAGACAGGTTGGTTGTTTAGCAACAAAACCGACGCGTGTGCAACTATGGGGCAAAACAGACGGGGTAGGCTTAGATTGTTGACAACATGTAAACTATATTTCCTCTCCAATGTTTATTGAAAATATAAATAAACGAGCACAATGAGCACTTCTTGTCTCTCAAATACATTGTTAGAGTTGTTGGTTAGCTAGCTAGAGAATTCTAACCATATTAGCATTGACATGAAATCAGTCAAAACATCTCAAAACAACACATGGTATCAAGAACAAGCTAAAACTAGCTGAAACAAGCCACCTACGATTCCCCACATGGCAGCTACCATTCAGAATAATAACAATGGATAGTCCCCTGTAGCTCAGTTGGTAGAGCATGGCGCTTGCAACGCCAGGGTTGTGGGTTTGTTTCCCACGGGGGGGCCAGTATGAAAATGTATGCACTCACTAACTGTAACTCGCTCTGGATAAGAGCGTCTGCTAAATGTCAAATGTAAATGTAATAGCTTCAGGCCCCATCGATGCTCGCGCATAATTTTCGTGACGTTGTCGGCCAACCTGTCTATTGGGTATTGTGGCGTACCGCAGGTTAGCCAGCAGGGGGAGACTCGTCGAGGCCTGGTGACAGACGGAGTCTACATCACGCAGCGATGGCTCTCTCTGCTGGACGTGCCAGGTCTCGACGGGCTCTCCGGCCAGGACTAATTGGGGCTGATTGTGGTTGGTGAGTAATCAAGGGGCTGATTGCTCACCAGCTGGACGAGTCCCATAAAGCTGCCAGAAGGGCACCACACGGGAGTGGGGACTGGGGAAGAGAGGTTATTCCTGTATAGTTGTGCTCAGTACCAGAGATAATACACATCCTTGAAACCAAGCTAATACAATTCTGTCCGTGTCTGATCTATGTAAACGTTTTGACCAAACACCCTGGTCTGCCACAGTATATAGAGATAGGAAGTAAGGCCTACGAACACATTTTGTGGTCCACCCTGTTTCTACCTGTGGTGCATTGACCCTAAAACAGTGAAGAATAAGTGAGAGAATAAGAAAGAAATACATGCATCTGTCCCTAACCCTTCTCCACTCCACCACTCTCTTCCCTTCTGCTTTCTCTTTCCTGGCCTTACTGCTCCTTCGCTCCATCCTCTCGGGCTTTAGCTCCTTGCTGTCAGTTGACATCACGGTGCCAGGTTCAGTGAACCATTCACAGCCCTGCGAGGGAGACTGCCAGGGAAGCTGTGCCTGCCCCCGTGCCAGCTGCCAGCACCGCTCCATTCACAGACACACCCTCCAGTGTACGTGTGTGTGTGTGTGTGTGTGTGTGTGTGTTATATGAACGCTTCAACCGAAGTTTTGGAAAATGTTGGTGATATGGTATATTTCTAGTTGTATAGTGGACAAGAAACCTGGACAAGAGGAATACCTATGTGAGAATGCTGTTCATCGACTACAGCACAGCTTTCAACACCGTAGTGGCATCCAAGCTCATCACTAAGCTCAGGGCCTTGGGTCTGAACTCCTCCCTGTGCAACTGAGTCCTAGATTTCCTGACGGGCCGACCCCAGGTGGTGAGGGTAGGCAACAACCCCTCTGCCACGCTGACCCTCAACCTGTGGGTCCCTCAAGAATGTGTGCTCAGCCCCCTCCTGTACTCTCTATTCACCCATGACTGCATGGCCATGCAAGACTAACTCAATCATCAAGTTTGCTGATGACACGACAGTGGTAGGCCTGATTACCAACAACGACGAGACAGCCTACAGGGAGGAGGTTAGAGCCCTGGCGGAGTGGTGCTAGGAAAATAACCTTTCCCTCTATGTCAACAAAACAAAGGAGCTGATCGTGGACTACAGGAGACAGAAGAGGGAGCACGCCCCTATCCTCATCAACGGGGCCGCAGAGGATAGGGTCAAAAGCTTCAAGTTCCTCAGCGTGCACATCACTGAGGACATGAAATGGTCTCACCACACCGACACAGCTCCTCTACAACCTCAGGCAGCTGAAGAAATTCAGCATGGCCCCTAAAACCCTCACAAACTTCTACAGATGAACCATTGAGAGCATTCTGTCGGGCTGAATCACTGCCTGGTATATGTGACCCGTTTCAAGAAGCTGGCGTATGTCACACGTCACTACTTCACAGGAGAGGCATTTGAACGTTTTTATTTATTTTATTTTATCAAAATGTGTTTTTTGGCAGAAATGTCTTCTGGAACATGTGAACTTTCATGTGCCTTAATAACAAACTTGTATGCCATCTGTAAATACGAATCAAATTAAATTAAAGCCCGTTAAATTACGAGCCTAGTTTGTTTAGCCAGCAGACCCCTGCAACTTATGCAGAACGCTGTAGCCCGTCTGGTTTTCAACCTTCCCAAGTTCTCTCATGTCACCCTGCTCCTCCGCACAGTCCACTGGCTTCCAGTCGAAGCTTGCATCCACTTCAAGACCATGTTGCTTACCTACGGAACAGCAAGAGGAACTGCCCCTGCCTACCTGCAGGCTATGCTCAAACCCTACACCCCAACCCGAGCACTCCGTTCTGCCACCTCAGGTCTCTTGGCCCTCCCGCTCAGCCCAGTCCAAGCTCTTCTCTGTCCTGGCACCCCAATGGTGGAACCAGCTTCCGCCTGAAGCTAGGACAGCACAGTCCCTGCCCATCTTCCGAAAACATCTGAAACCCTACCTCTTCAAACAGTATCTTAAATAATCCTCCTCCTCACCTCGACCCCACCCCCCAAAAAATAATTTAACCAGCACTTGCACTTGTAGAGTCTTCTGATGACAGACAGTGAGTGATGTGCTGTTTTCACGGAAGAAGTTGACTGAGTTTTGAAATCAGTGAAATGCCCGGTGGAAGTAGATAGATGATTGACAAATGCGGAGAGAGTCGAAAAGAGAACACAGAAGGCTGTTGTATAAAACACCTCCGGATTACATCTTCAAACTAAGGGCAACCTCGACTAACCTGTGCCCCCGCACATTGACTCTGTACCGGTACCCCCTGTATATAGCCTCGGTACTGTTATTTTACTGCTGCTCTTTAATTATTTGTTATTTTGTTAATTTTCTTCTTTTTTATTTTTACTTATCTATTTTTTACTTAACACTTAGTTTTTTTTAAACTGCATTGTTGGTTAAGGGCTTGTAAGTAAGCATTTCACTGTAAGGTCTACACCTGTTGTATTCGGCGCATGTGACAAATACAATTTGATTTGATTTATTTTGAACCACGGCATCCATGACAGAGAGGGAGAAGTGTTCATCCATGTATACGGGTAAGAGTCTAGCTACATTTTCAGATACAGTGGGGAAAAAAAGTATTTAGTCAGCCACCAATTGTGCAAGTTCTCCCACTTAAAAAGATGAGAGAGGCCTGTAATTTTCATCATAGGTACACGTCAACTATGACAGACAAAATGAGAAAAAAATATCCAGAAAATCACATTGTAGGATTTTTAATGAATTTATTGGCATATGATGGTGGAAAATAAGTATTTGGTCAATAACAAAAGTTTCTCAATACTTTGTTATATACCCTTTGTTGGCAATGACACAGGTCAAACGTTTTCTGTAAGTCTTCACAAGGTTTTCACACACTGTTGCTGGTATTTTGGCCCATTCCTCCATGCAGATCTCCTCTAGAGCAGTGATGTTTTGGGGCTGTCGCTGGGCAACACAGACTTTCAACTCCCTCCAAAGATTTTCTATTGGGTTGAGATCTGGAGACTGGCTAGGCCACTCCAGGACCTTGAAATGCTTCTTACGAAGCCACTCCTTCGTTGCCCGGGCGGTGTGTTTGGGATCATTGTCATGCTGAAAGACCCAGCCACGTTTCATCTTCAATGCCCTTGCTGATGGAAGGAGGGTTTCACTCAAAATCTCACAATACATGGCCCCATTCATTCTTTCCTTTACACGGATTAGTCGTCCTGGTTCCTTTTCAGAAAAACAGCCCCAAAGCATGATGTTTCCAACCCCATGCTTCACAGTAGGTATGGTGTTCTTTGGATGCAACTCAGCATTCTTTGTCCTCCAAACATGACGAGTTGAGTTTTTACCAAAAAGTTATATTTTGGTTTCATCTGACCATATGACATTCTCCCAATCCTCTTCTGGATCATCCAAATGCACTTCAGACGGGCCTGGACATTTACTGGCTTAAGCAGGGGGACACGTCTCGCACTGCAGGATTTGAGTCCCTGGCGGCGTAGTGTGTTACTGATGGTTGGCTTTGTTACTTTGGTCCCAGCTCTCTGCAGGTCATTCACTAGGTCCCCCCGTGTGGTTCTGCGATTTTTGCTCACCGTTTTTGTGATCATTTTGACCCCACGGGGTGAGATCTTGCGTGGAGCCCCAGATCGAGGGAGATTATCAGTGGTCTTGTATGTCTTCCATTTCCTAATAATTGCTCCCACAGTTGATTTCTTCAAACCAAGCTGCTTACCTATTGCAGATTCAGTCTTCCCAGCCTGGTGCAGGTCTACAATTTTGTTTTTGGTGTCCTTTGACAGCTCTTTGGTCTTGGCCATTGTGAAGTTTGGAGTGTGACTGTTTGAGGTTGTGGACAGGTGTCTTTTATACTGATAACAAGTTCAAACAGGTGCCATTAATACAGGTAGCGAGTGGAGGACAGAGGAGCCTCTTAAAGAAGAAGTTACAGGTCTGTGAGAGCCAGAAATCTTGCTTGTTTGTAGGTGACCAAATACTTATTTTCCACCATAATTTGCAAATAAATTCATTAAAAATCCTACAATGGGATTTTCTGGAATTTTTTTTCTCAATTTGTCTGTCATAGTTGACGTGTACCTATGATGAAAATTACAGGCCTCTCTCATCTTTTTAAGTGGGAGAACTTGCACAATTGGTGGCTGACTAAATACTTTTTTTCCCCACTGTATTATAAGTAACTAATTTTGTCTGAAAGTCAATTTTATTGCAAATTAAAGCTTACTGTTAGCTAGCTAGCTAACGTTAGCTGGCTGGCTTGCTAGCTAACGTTACTTGTATGATTTGTGTAGTAATATTATTTGTATCTCAGAAAGTATTTTGCATTGCTAGCCTAATGCTAGCTAGCTAGATAACATTTAACCTAGTTGGTTAGCTTTAGCTACTGTACCAGCAGATTCACGCAACCGGAAACTTGGAAAAATACAAGGTCAAATCATGACATCAGTGATCTTCAGGTCGGAAAGCCGAAGTTCTAGAAAGAAGCCTGAGTTCCCGATTGGGAATTCCGAGTTGGATGACCGTTCAAATAGATATTTCCCAGTCGGAGCTCGTTTTTTTCTGAGTTCCCAGTTGTTTTGAACGCACTGAAGTCGGAAGTCAGAGATTTCCCAGTTCCCAGTTCTGAGTTCCCAGTTGTTTTGAACGTGGAATTAGAGTTGGGATTATGGTTCATTGTTTACATGTCTACACAAAAGACTCCACTATGCAAGTAACCATTTCACTATACCATTTACACATTCTGTATCCTGTGCGTGTGACAAATAAACTTTTATTTGATATAGTTTGTGTTTACCAGAGACGGTAATATAAAGAACAACATGACCTGCACTAAAATCAGATTAGTATATAGGCCAAGGAATAGATAAAGTGTATTTTTACTACTACTTTTTGAAACTACTTTCACCACCTTTAGTCTTGAACTCTTTGGTTGTTTACTACACTAACTTATTCACTCTGTTTAGCAAATGGCCTACGGCTTAAGAGGGTGTGAATGATGTTGAATGGGTGTTGACAAAGAAGAGCTCTGCAGTAGGTGTCCCAAAACATTCACGGGCAACTTTCTCAAAAGTGGGGTTACAAGTTGATCAACTTTCAAACCAGAATTACTTTCCCATTGGTCCTCAACTGCAGTGTATGATACAATGCATTCGGAAAGTATTCAGACCCCTTGACTTTTTCTACATTTTGTTACATTACAGCCTTATTCTAAAGTTGATTAATTCATTTTTCCCCCCTCACCAATCTACACACAGTACCCCATAATGACAAAGAAAAAACAGAAATATCACATTTACATAAGTATTCAGACCATTTACTCAGTACTTTGTTGACGCACCTTTGGCAGCGATTACAGCCTCGAGTCTTCTTGGGAATGACGTTACAAGCTTGACACACCTGTATTTGGGGAGTTTCTCCCATTCTTCTCTGCAGATCCTCTCAAGCTCTGTCAGGTTGGATGGGGAGAGTCGCTACACAGCAATTTTCAGGTCTCTCCAGAGATGTTAGATCGAGTGGACCAGGCTCTGGCTGGTCCACTCAAGGACATTCAGAGACTTGTCCCGAAGCCACTCCTGCATTGTCTTGGCTGTGTGCTTACGGTCGTTGTCCTGTTGGAAGGTGAACCTTCGCCCCAGTCTGAGGTCCTGAGCGCTCTGGAGCAGGTTTTCATCAATGATCTGTCTGTACTTTGCTTCGTTCATCTTTGCCTCGATCCTGACTAGTCTTCCAGTCCCTGCCGCTGAAAAACATCCCCACAGCATGATGCTGCCACCACCATGTTTCACCGTAGGGATCGTGCCAGGTTTCCTCCAGACGTGACGCTTGGCATTCAGGCCAAAGAGTTAAATCTTGGTTTCATCAGACCTGAGAATCTTGTTTCTCATGGTCTGAGAGTCTTTAGGTGCCTTTTGGCAAACTCCAAGAGGGCTGTCATGTGCCTTTTACTGAGGAGTGGCTTCCGTCTGGCCACTCTACCATAAAGGCCTGATTGGTGGAGGGCTGCAGAGATGGTTGTCCTTCTGGAAGGTTCTCCCATCTCCACAGAGGAACTCTGGAGCTCTGTCAGAGTGACCATCGGGTTCTTGGTCACCTCCCTGACCAAGGCCCTTCTCCCCTGATGGCTCAGTTTGTCCGGGCAGCCAGCTCTAGGAAGAGTTTTGGTGGTTCCAAATTTCTTCTATTTAAGAATGATGGAGGCCACTGTGTTCTTAGGGACCTTCAATGTTGCAGAAATGTTTTGGTACCCTTCCCCAAATCTGTGCCTCGACATAATCCTGTCTTGGAGCTCTACGGACAATTCCTTCGACCTCATGGCTTGGTTTTTGCTCTGACATGCACTGTCAACTGTGGGACCTTATATAGACAGGTGTGTGCCTTTCCAAATCATGTCCAATCAACTGAATTTGCTGTGGGGATGTTCTTCAGCGGCATGGACTGGGAGACTTGTCAGGATCGAGGGAAAGATGAACAGAGCAAAGAACAGACAGATCCTTGATGAAAACCTGCTCCAGAGCGCTCAGGACCTCAGACTGGGGTGAAGGTTCACCTTCCAACAGGACAACGACCCTAAGCACACAGCCAAGACAACGCAGGAGTGGCTTTGGGGCAAGTCTCTGAATGTCCTTGAGTGGCCCAGCCAGAGCCCGGACTTGAACCCGATCAAACATCTCTGGAGAGACCTTAAAATAGATGTGCAGCGATGCTCCCCATCCAACCTGACAGAGCTTGAGAGGATTTGCAGAGAAGAATGGGAGAAACTCCCCATATATTTGTATTTGTATTTGTGTGCCAAGCTTGTAGCGTCATACCCAAGTAGATTTGAGGCTGTAATCACTGCCAAAAGTGCTTCAACAAAGTATTGAGTAAAGGGTCTGAATACTTAATCTGACTATTCACAATAATTGCATTATTGTGTGCATGTGAACATACCCAGTATGGCTGACTGAGCGACACAGGTGGAGATGATTTCAGTTGATTAATGGCTTGTCACAGAAACAGATGTGGGAATATGAAGGAAATAAGAAAGAAGCAACCCCGAGACACCTCTTTTTGCTGTCTGTGAGTCAGCAATTTGAAGTATAAATTGCCTTTTATTTTACTTCAAATATTTGTTCTTTTTAGGATTTTTACTTACAGTGAGTCAACCTACACATTTATTTTGCATATTTATGTATCTCTTGAGAGATAAGTTATGTATTGTTTTTCCCTTGTCTTTTTACCTAGTGTTTCTAGGGTGCAGTTGTCTTTGGTCTAATTTCACACAGTGACTGAGACTCGAGTGCTGTTCTCCAAAGAAGCAAGGTCATGGCGTGCACACACACACACACAAACACACACTCAGGCTTATGCATATACACACAGTCACACATATACTTAGGGAGCCCCAACCTAGATGCAAGCTAAACCAGCAGAGAAAGAGAGAGGAGCAGCCAGGTGAGTTAACTGCCACACAACACTAAAATGTGTATGTGTCTGTGTCCAGTACCTGTGTGTGTGCGCGTGGCGCTGGAGGCCTTGGCGAGGCTGAACTGGTGAAGCCTCCTTTGGTGAGTCTTGCCGTTGTAGTGGATCTGGGCCTGGGCCAATGAGTTAAGCTGGATTTTACACACCTTAGAAAAGAGAGATGTTTTTACACATAGAGATATACATTCTATGTACACTGTACTTTTACTACTATTAGAATGATATGTTCTATTTAATAATCTGGTTTTGTATCCACCTTGACACGGGGGCTGGACAAAAAAACAACTCTACAAAAAGGCTTCTCGCTGTCATACACACACACACACACACATTCTTGGGATGTAACGATTCACTGATATGCATTAGTGCCAGTTCAAATGTTTAAGATAGGAGTGCATGGATCCTTGAGAGCCCAAACCGAACCAAATGTAACATGAATCGGTCCGAAAATCGATTCAAACGTTTCGAACCGCAGGTTCACTAATGTTTTTTACTCATATCATTGTATTTCCCTCCGCTGAAAATACCTCTATGTTTTTGCGTCCTCTCCTTCAGTAGCTATCGAACAAAGCACGCAAATGCATATGACAGTCATTGATCTCCAAGTCAGATAACAACTGTGCGCACAGAGCGCAGCTGCTCCTGCCAAAAATATCATATCCCTGTTCTAATATTCATACATCTTCAGCATTCAAATGCTTGCAAAATGGCTTTCGCAATGTCAAATTATAGGCTTTATTAGTTGGGTGACAACCAATGTCATTTGCTGGGTCATCCTTAGCAAATACGCTATAGAAAATGTTGTTTTACCTGCGGAGTTGTGTAGGCTACCAAAGTGAACACAACTCACATCTTACTGATTGCACATCTAACTGCTGATTGGAGCTTTTCGATTGCCAGGTTTACCTAAGAAATAGTTTTGGTAGTTTTGCTTTAAACTCCTTGAGTCCCACGGTCATATTGGAGTGATTTAGTGCTTCCAACCCCTCTTTAACATTGTGTGTTTGAGCTAGAGTCTTATTTTTTGCATTGGATTCTTTATATTATTTTTTTATGTCAAATAGTTTTGTGTTCTACTTGTAGCCCTGGTTGTCCTGAAGAGAAAATGGTAAAACACTTCAATGTGAGGCTAAATTTGAGGGCAGAGCAAGCAGATAAAGTAGTGAATTTCAGGTTTTTCACCCAGGGATTGCCTGGGTATGAAAAAATATTTAAACAGTCTTTGCATTTGATCATTTTTACATGAACAGGGTAAAGTTGTAAATTCATAACAGCAATAATCTTTGCGCAACGCACTGTAGGCTTATGGTTGGAGAGGGAGACGAGCAGCTCCAAACGGTCAAAATATGCTTTCTGCCCTATGGCTCAGTTCATGTGGCTACACACACCATATACAGTGCCTTCAGAAAGTATTCACACCTCTTGACGTTTTCCACATTTGTTGTGTTACAGCCTCAATTTATAATGAAATAAAATTTAGATTTTGTGTCACTGGCCCATAATGTCAAAGTGGAATTATGATTTTCTACATTTTTACTAATTAATAAAAAATGAAAAGCTGAAATGTCTTGAGTCAATAAGTATTCAACCCCTTTGTTATGGCAAGGCTCAGGAGTAAAAAATGTGCTTAACAAGTCACATAATAAGTTGCATGGACATTATTTTTGTATGACTACCTCATCTCTGTACCCCACAATTATCTGCAAGGTCCCTCAGTCTAGCAGTGAATTTCAAACACAGATTCAACCACAAAGACCAGGGAGGCTTTCTAATGCCTCGCAAAGAAGGGCACCTATTGATAGATGAGCATGGTGAAGTTATTACACTTTGGATGGTGTATCAATACACCCAATCACTACAAAGATACAGGCATCCTTCCTAACTCAGTTGCCGGAGAGGGAGGAAACAGCTCAGGAATTTCACCATGAGGCCAATGGTGACTTTAAAACAGTTACAGAGTTGAATGGCTGTGATAGTAGAAAACTGAGTATTTCTCCACAATACTAATCGAAATGACAGAGTGAAAAGAAGGAAACATGTACAGAATAAAAATATTCAAAAGCATGCATCCTGTTTGCAATAAGGCACTAAAGTAAAACTGCACAAATGTGGCAAAGAAATTGACTTCATGTCCTGAATACAAAGCGTTATATTTGGGGCAAATCCAACACATCACTGAGTACCACTCTTCATATTTTCAAGCATGGTGGTGGCTGCATCATGTTATGGGTATGCTTGTCATTGGCATGGACTAAGGAGTTATTAGGATAAAAATAAATGGAATAAAGCTAAGCAAGTTTTAACTTAAATTGGCAAGACTTGAAAATGGCTGTCTAGCAATGATCAACAACCAACTTCATAGAGCTTGAAGAATTTTAAGAAGAATAATCTGCAAATATTGTACAATCCAGGTGTGCATAGCTCTTACAGACTTACCCAGAAAGACTCACAGCTGTAATCGCTTCCAAAGGTGATTCTAACATGCAGACTCAGGGGTGTGAATACTTAGAGTGGCAAGAAAACGTATGTGAACCCTTAGGAATTACCTGGATTTCTGCATAAATTGGTCATAGAATTTGATCTGATCTTCATCTAAGTCACAACAATAGACAAACACAGTCTGCTTAAACTAATAACACACAAACAATTCTACGTTTTCATGTCTTTATTGAACACACTGTGTAAACATTCACAGTGAAGGGTGGGAAAAGTATTTGAACCCTTTGCTTTAATAACTGGTTGACCCTCCTTTGGCAGCAATAACCTCAACCAAACATTTTCTGTAGTTGCGGATCAGACCTGCACAACAGTCAGGAGTAATTGTGGACCATTCCTGTTTACAAAACTGTTTCAGTTCAGCAATATTCTTGGGATGTCTGGTGTGAACCGCTCTCTTGGGCCACTCCATAAGGTATATTTTATTCTGTTGAAGCCATTCTGTTGTTGATTTACTTCAGTGTTTTGGGTCATTGTCCTGTTGCATCACCCAACTTCTGTTGAGCTTCAATTGGCGGACAGATAGCCTTACATTCTCCTGCAAATGTCTTGATAAACTTAATTCATTTTTCATTAGAGATACTTTTGTAACCCTTTCCAACTTTATGCCAGTCAACAATTCTTAATCGTAGGTCTTCTGAGGTCTCTTTTGTTCGAGGCATGGTTCACATCAGGCAATGCTACTTGTGAATAGCAAACTCAAATTTTGTGAGTGTTTTTTATAGGGCAGGGCAGCTCTAACCAACATCTCCAATCTCGTCTCATTGATTGGACTCCAGGTTAGCTGACTCCTGACTCCAATTTGCTTTTGGAGAAGTCAATAGCCTAGGGGTTCACATACTTTTTCCAATCTACACTGTGAATGTTTAAATTATGTATTCAATATAGACAAGAAAAATACAATAATTTGTGTATTATTAGTTTGAGCACATTGTGTTTGTCTATTGTTGAAGATCAGATCAAATTGTATGACCAATTTATGAGGAAATCCAGGTAATTCCAAAGGGTTCACATACTTTTTCTTGCCACTGTATGTAAATGAGATACAGTATTTCTGTTTTTCAGTTTCAATCAATTAGCACACATTTCTAAAAACATGTTTTCACTTTGTCATTATGGGGTATTGTGTGTAGATGGGTGAGAATTTGTATTTATTTAATCCATTTTGAATTCAGGCTGTAACACAACAAAGTGTGGAATAAGTCAAGGAGTATGAATAGTTTCTGAAGGCCCAGCTCCTGAGCTCCATCAGTATCAGATTTTAATTTAGAATGGAAAATGAATGTGTTCCTGCTACAAATGTTAGTACATCGAATCGTATCGTATTGAATCAAACCAAATCGCATCGATTCATTCCACAAATCAAACCAAATCGCACCGAATTGTTTTAAACTAAAAGTATCATTCCTGTATCGTATCGGAGCCCATGTATCTAGAGGCGTATCGAATCGTGCTTGAAAGGAAAGATTCACATCCCTAACACAAACAGACACACACAGGCGCACACACACACACAGGCACAAACTCACAAAGGCGCGCACACCCACACACACAGACACACGCACAGAGCGGGACATTTCCTTATTTTTCCTATGGATGTCACACACCTCACATAGAGTCACACTGCCCTGTCTCCTCTCCCGCTTAGGCCTCCGCCCCTGGGCGGTCCGCTCCTCTTCCTCTTCTTCATCCTCCTCATCTTCCTCGGCCTTGGGGGGGAAGACATTCTCCAGCAGCCCAGGGCTCCTGGGCCTCTTCATCCCTGGGAGAGGTCAACCAAATGTAAATACATTAGGATCAGTTAAGGCTGAGACGCAACACTGATTTTTGCATCAACCAGATTAAGATTCCTTTACTGTAGCAATGGTCGTCAAAATTGTTAAAATATTAAAAATACAATACTGATAAATGTAACAGTTGGACAATGGATAAAGATACTTCAAACTTTTAAATGTGTTAAAATCCATCAGATATTGACTGAATTATAGCACATACAACATTGCACTGGCATGGACAACATAATGAATTGAGTTCAGGCATTTTGGTGGGAATTTTGGGATGACATTTATTTTCAAATCTCACTTTAATAATGCACTCATTTATACATTTTCTTAGTATATCAGGTACTTGTTTAATATTTTGATGATAAAATAAAGAAAATGATATGTGCCTTATTTGCATATACACAAATTATTCACATATTCTTACAAAAGGGCTATACTCCCCATGCAATGAATCATTTCTAAAACAAGCAGTCTTGATAATGCATATGTGCAACAATGAAATGGCTCTTAAAACTTTTTATATAGATTGAAGCTGGAGTGAAGTGGCGAAAAAGTCATCAGATACTTGGCCATTGTTGGTTATTGATGGTAATAGATCTCAAAGGTGGGCCACACGATGCTTCTGGAGCCTTAGTGTGAATATTTCCAGAACAACCACAAGGGGACAGAAGTGCACAGTTCATCTTTATGGCGGGAAGTTGAAGAGGAAAACTCACAACCTCTCCATTATTTCTCAAGGATCTCCATCTCCAGCCCTGGAGAGCACCTGGATGTGCAGTCCTTTGTTCCATCCCAGCACACTTGTATCATGGTCTTCTGACTGATCCTTGATGATTAAGGTCCAGACAGAAGACTATGAAACAGGTGAGTTAGTGCTTGGTTGGAACAAAAGCCTTTACAGCACCCAGTAGCTATCACCAGGACCAGAGTTGGATATCATCCATCCCACCTCTTTTTATTTCCACAATAATTAGTGCTGTAGTACATTCATTAGGGCTATGTGAGTTAACAGAGTTCTATTTGACCAAATGAATTGTTCAAACTAGCTTGCAAGTCCCTTCAAATGCTTTAATCGCACATGTATTAACTCTGATCAACTTATCTTAAACCAACATTGCAGCATTACAGTACCAACTACCGAGTCGAGACACTGCAAGATAAGAACCATCTTTCGGCTTATTTCTAATAGATCAGATACTAAAGATTATTCCTCAGAAGAACAAACCAGGAATAGCTTTCCTTTGAAAGTGTGTAACACCTGTAATAGCTCCCTGATTACATGAGATTGACAGACAGCAAAGATGTGGTCCTCTGTAGCTCAATTGGTAGAGCATGGCTCTTGTAACGCCAGGGTAGTGGGTTCGATCCCAAAATGTATGCACACATGACGGTAAGTCGCTTTGGATAAAAGCATCTGCTAAATGGCATATTATTATTATGTTGATGTTATGAAATTAAATCAAGCTTGGTACGAAGATGTGGAGTTTATGTTATGAAATTAAATCAAGCTTGGTACAAATGTCGCTGAGTCATCTGCATATAACTCTGATCAACATATCTCAAACCAACATCGCAGCATGGATTGTAAACTTTCATGGTCAAAACATATTGATGCAACAGTAACTAAGATGGGGAGAGGTCTGTCGATAATAAAGCACTGCTCTGCCTTCTTAACAAGGCAGGTCCTACAGGCCCTAGCTTTGTCGCACCAGGACTACTGTCCAGCCGTGTGGTCAGGTGCCACAAAGAGGGACTTAAGAAAATTACAATTGGCCCAGAACAGGGCGGCACGGCTGGCCCTTAAATGTACATGGATAGCTAACATTCATAATATGCATGTCAATCTCTCCTGGCTCAATGTAGAGGAGAGATTGACTTCATCACTACTTGTATTTGTGAGAGGTATTGACAGGTTGAATGCACCGAGCTGTCTGTTTAAACTACCAGCACACAGCTCGGACACCCATGCATACCCCACAAGACATGCCACCAGAGGTCTCTTCACAGTCCCCAAGTCCAGAACAGACTATGGGCGGCACACAGTACTACATAGAGCCATGACTACAAGGAACTCTATTCCACATCAAGTAACTGATGCAAGCAGTAAATTCTGATTTAAAAAACGGATAAATATAAACCTTATGGAACAGCGGGGACTGTAAAGAGACACACACACAGGCACAGACACATGCATACACACACAAGATAACATACTCACTATACACACACGTACACATGGATTTTGTGTTGTAGATATGTGGTAGGATAGTAGTGGCCTGAGGGCACACACTTAATGTGTTATGAAATCTGTTGTGAGATTAATTGTAATGTTTTTAAAATTGTTTAACTGCCTTAATTTTGCTGGATCCCAGGAAGAGTAGCTGATGCCTTGGCAGGAACTAATGGGGATCCATAATAAATACAAATACAAATATTTAGCTTTGTGCTTTTCAAATGATAATAGTGCCATAATTAACATGATAATGATTTAGTTGTGGAGTTTATACTTGAAGCTCAGTTAAAATTCACTGTACACATGAAATGAGTGAAGGAATATTACAAATGAACATGTTGTATGAAAGCAGCTAAGCCATGGAATGATAGGCTTTTCAAGGTTGTGTGACGACTAGGGTTGCCTGGATGTTTTTATAAGGTTGGTGTGCTGGCACTGAATGAACACTTACTGTATAAGTAAGCTGAATAGCCTTATGCAAGCATTTCCCTAGATAGATAATTGTCCAGGACAGGGCACAAAGGCCCCCAAATTAACATCTAGGACCTTAACCAAAATGTTCAATTGAAACCAATTGAAGCCAAACCATTTTAGGCAGAGGGAACAGAGCCCTATACAATGGCAGGGTAAACATTGTATCCTACTTTAGCCCTGCATGAATCATTCATGGTAAGGAGTGGTCCTGTGTGGTTCAGTTGGTAGAACATGTGGTTCAGTTGGTAGAGCATGGAGCTTGCAACCCCAAGGGATGTGGGTTCAATTCCCACTCGGCAGTGGTGGAAAAAGTACCCAATTTTCATACTTGAGTAAAAGTAAAGATACCTTAATAGAAAATGACTCAAGTGAAAGTGAATGTTTTAATTTACGGATAGCCAGGGGCACACTCCAACACTCAGACATAATTTACAAACAAAGCATTTGTGTTTAGTGAGTCCGCCAGATCAGATGCAGTAGGGATAACCAAGGATTATCTCTTTAAGTGCGTGAATTAGACAATTTTCCTGTCCTGCTAAGCATTCAAAATAGTATTTTGGGTGTCAGGGAAAATGTACAGTGCCTTGCAAAAGTATTCATCCCCCTTGCCGTTTTTCCTATTTTGTTGCATTACAACCTGTAATTTAAATGGATTTTTATTTGGATTTCATGTAATGGACATACACAAAATAGTCCAAATTGGCACCACAACAGACCTGCCAAGAGAGGGCCGCCCACCAAAACTCACGGACCAGGCAAGGAGGGCATTAATCAGAGAGGCAACAAAGAGACCAAAGATAACCCTGAAGGAGCTGCACAGCTCCACATCGGAGATTGGAGTATCTGTCCATAGGACCACTTTAAGCCGTACACTCCACAGAGCTGGGCTTTACGGAAGAGTGGCCAGAAAAAAGCCATTGCTTAAAGAAAAAAATAAGCAAACACGTTTGGTGTTCACCAAAAGGCATGTGGGAGTACTCTGGTCAGATGAGACTAAAACGGAGCTTTTTAGCCATCAAGGAAAACGGTATGTCTGCCGCAAACCCAACACCTCTCATCACCCCGAGAACACCATCCCCACAGTGAAGCATGGTGGTTGCAGCATCGCGCTGTGGGGATGTTTTTCATCGGCAGGGACTGGGAAACTGGTCAGAATTGAAGGAATGATGGATTGCGCTAAATACAGGGAAATTCTTGAGGGAAACCTGTTTCAGTCTTCCAGAGATTTGAGATCGGGATGGAGGTTCACCTTCCAGCAGGACAATGACCCTAAGCATACTGCTAAAGCAACACTCGAGTGGTTTAAGGGGAAACATTTAAATGTCTTGGAATGGCCTAGTCAAAGCCCAGACCTCAATCCAGTTGAGAATCTGTGGTATGACTTAAAGATTGCTGTACACCAGCGGAACCCATCCAACTTGAAGGAGCTGGAGCAGTTTTGCCTTGAAGAATGGGCAAAAATCCCAGTGGCTAGATGTGCCAAGCTTATAGAGACATACCCCAAGAGACTTGCAGCTGTAATTGCTGCAAAAGGTGGCTCTACAAAGTATTGACTTTGGGAGGGGTGAACAGTTATGCATGCTCAAGTGTTCTGTTTTTTTGTCTTATTTCTTCTTTTGTTCACCCCCAAAAATATTTTGCATCTACAAAGTGGTAGGCATGTTGTGTAAATCAAATGATAAAAATGACCAAAAATCAATTTTAATTCCAGGTTGTAAGGCAACAAAATAGGAAAAATGCCAAGGGGGGTGAATACTTTCGCAAGCCACTGTATGGAGTAGAAAGTACATTATTTTCTTTAGGAATGTAGTGAAGTAAAAGTACAAGTTGTCAAAAATATAAATAGTCAAGTAAAGTACAGATACCCAAAAAAACGACTTAAGTAGTACTATAAATGTATTTTTACTTAAGTACTTTACACCACTGCCACTCGGCCACCCATCCGTAATCATGATGCACGCATGACTGTAAGTCGCTTTGGATAGAAGCATCTGCTAAATGCCATATATTATATTGTATTAAAAAGTGTCCCATTTGAAACCAGAAGGCATTACCTCTAGCGAACTCACAACTGGAAACCATTAATTTTCAATGGGGGGAGGAGACACAAGGATACATTAAGCGACTTAACAGTTGGCGAGTATGAGCTCGGCGACCAGAGATCAGAAAATCCCAAGTTTATGCAAATCAGAGGAGGGAGGGTCTTGCTAGCCAGCTTTGACCCCATGCTTAAAAGGCAACGTGACAACACCCACAAAGAGAGAGCTCGACAATTCCTTACTACTTTGTAGCTTTCGGTATAACTGGGTCGTTACATAGCCTTAAATATGTGGACACAAATATGGCAGTCCCATCCACATAACCATTAATTCAGCAGCTCAGAAAGTCAGTTATCATTATGGGATCAGTTAAAATGAAAACCTGAATATAATAATACACAGGAGGCTTAGAGAATGAGGACCAACCCATCTGGACACCACAAACCGCTTAACAACGTGGTTTTCGGCCAGTTCAGTTAAGGTTTGGCAGAGTTTCCAATGTAAATGGTTATCCTCTCTCTTTGCCTGGCACCTGTGTGGGTAGTTGGGTAGTGCCTGCCCTGTAGTGAGCGAACGTTGAGCGATGGGTGGCCCTAAAGTGGGATCAGAGATTGGCACAGGAGAGGGCCAACTGTGCCACCTGGAGCAAGCTCTATTGACTGCAGCGTCTCTACCAAAAACACACATGCAAGCAAGTGCAAGCATACAAATCACACACACACACACACACACAAGCAGGTACATGCACACACACAAGCGTACGCAAAGAGCCAGCTACCGCCCGTTTCTCCCACACAACTAGGGTTGAAAAACTACCGCAAATGTACCAAAGTTACCTGATTTTTTTGTACATTTGGTAATTAACAGATCATTTTTGTAAATCTATGAAAATCTTGGTAATTTATACTTGAATAACTTTTAATAAATGTATTCATATAAAATATTCATAAAAAATATACAGTACCAGTCAAAAGTTTGGACACACCTACTCACTCAAGGGTTTTTCTTTATTTTTACTATTTTCTACATTGTAGAATAATAGTGAGGACATCAGAACTATGAAATAACACATATGGAATCGTGTAGGAAACAAAAAAGTGTTAAACAAATCAAAATATATTTTATATTTGAGATTCTTCAAAGTACAGTGGCTTGCGAAAGTATTCAACCCCCTTGGCATGCAAAATATTATTTTTTTGTGAAACAACAAGAAAAAAGACAAAAAACTGAAAACTTGACCGTGCATAACTATTCACCCCCCCAAAGTCAATACTTTGTAGAGCCACCTTTTGCAGCAATTACAGCTGCAAATCTCTTGGGGTATGTCTCTATAAGCTTGGCACATCTAGCCACTGGGATTTTTGCCCATTCATCAAGGCAAAACTGCTCCAGCTCCTTCAAGTTGGATGGGTTCTGCTGGTGTACAGCAATCTTTAAGTCATACCACAGATTTTCAATTGGATTGAGGTCTGGGCTTTGACTAAGCCATTCCAAGACATTTAAATATTTCCCCTTAAAACACTTGAGTGTTGCTTTAGCAGTATGCTTAGGGTCATTGTCCTGCTGGAAGGTGAACCTCCGTCCCAGTCTCAAATCTCTGGAAGACTGAAACAGGTTGAAAAAACAAATGATAAGCGCAAACCAGATGGGATGGCGTATCGCTGCAGAATGCTGTGGTAGCCATGCTGGTTAAGCGTGCCTTGAATTCTAAATAAATCACTGACAGTGTCACCAGCAAAGCACCCCCACACATGCGGAGATCATCTGTTCACCTACTCTGCATCTCACAAAGACACGGCGGTTGGAACCAAAAATCTCACATTTGGACTAATCAGACCAAAGGACAGATTTCCACCAGTCTAATGTCCATTGCTTGTGTTTCTTGGCCCAAGCAAGTCTCTTCTTATTATTGGTGTCCTTTAGTAGGGGTTTCTTTGTAGCAATTTGACCATGAAGGCCTGATTCATACACTCCTCTGAACAGTTGATTTTGAGATGTGTCTGTTACTTGAACTCTGTGAAGCATTTATTTGGGCTGCAATCTGAGGTGCAGTTAACTCTAATGAACTTATCCTCTGCAGCAGAGGTAACTCTGGGTCTTCCTTTCCTGTGGCGGTCCTCATGAGAGCCAGTTTCATCATAGCACTTGATGGTTTTTGCGACTGCACTTGAAGAAACGTTCAAAGTTCTTAAAAAGTTCCGGATTGACTGACCTTCATGTCTTAAAGTAATGATGGACTGTCGTTTCTCTTTGCTTATTTGAGCTGTTCTTGCTATAATATGGACTTGGTTTTTTACCAAATAGGGCTATCTTCTGTATACCACCCCTACCTTGTCACAACACAACTGATTGGCTCAAACGCATTAAGAAGGAAAGACATTCCACAAATTAACTTTTAACAAGGCACACCTGTTAATTGAAATGCATTTCAGGTGACTGCCTCATGAAGCTGGTTGAGAGAATGCCAAGAGTGTACAAAGCTGTCATCAAGGCAAAGGGTGGCTACTTTGAAGAACCTCAAATATAAAATATATTTTGATTTGTTTAAAATAAAATTGGTTACTACATGATTCCATATGTGTTATTTCATAGTTTTGATGTCTTCACTATTATTATACAATGTAGAAAATAGTAAAAATAAAGAAAAACCCTGGAATGAGTAGGTGTGTCCAAACTTTTGACTGGTACTGTATATATCTGTGTCCATATTGTCCATCTAGTGTATAGACAGACCTATGGTAGGGTTCAAGAGAAAATAGCCTACCCGTACAAAAAAAACACATGTCAAGTTTTCAGTTTCACATGTGAGGAGGTCTGACGACCGAAAGCTCAGCCTAAATAAATTGAATTGTGCATTGATCCTGAGTGTTCTGAGATTCACCTCACACATTTTCCGTTTCACGTTAAAAACTTTCCAATGTGAAAATCGGATATGCAGTTTCACATGTGAAAAACTCACTTTCACATGTGAAAATCTAACTTGCAGGTTCACATGTAAGAAAAGTCAGTCTGTGACAATTTCACATGTGGAATTGCAAATTCAAATGTGGCATAGAAATAATGTTATTCTCCTCACATGTGAAAAGATGGTGTTAACACGTTGCAGTAGCAATGTTTCCACCGGTGGAATTAAGGTGACCACTTCTAAAAAGCCCAAATGCGGGACATGGAAAATATTTTGCAGGACATTTGTGTAACAGTAGACAGAATAAATTTTCTGGGGCAGGTTAATGGATCAGGTTCAAATGGCGACATAGTTCTGCTGTTTGATGGTCACTGCCTGTTAAACGGGCTATCCTTAGTTGCTACATCATTTTGAAATTCATGATGTGTACCCATTGATTATTGAAGAACATAACGTATAAATGCCTCATAAGCTTAGTTCAACTGTCATACCCAATCAGAACTCAGAATATAAGCTTGTTTAACTCCAATGTTTGTAAACAAAGTAAATGTAAATAACCACTGTTTAAATATGGTTAAAACTATCATTTTTTAAAACATGGATGGTCAGTCTTTGCATCCATAGCGTAGTCTATGGATTTGAGAGTGGTTATATTTCTCCAGCCCATCCCTCAGCTTTTTACTGAAGCTGTGGCGGGGAGTCCTCTGTTATTTTTCAATAAAGAATTGCCACTTTAAACACCTTTAATAGAGTAATAGTGTTATTATATGGTGCAACCCTCTAGTGAGTGAGTTACATTTGTGCAATTTATCAAGCAAAACTTCTGAAGTCGAGAACAAAATTCTTAGCATTTCAAACAAAAATAATGATATTGAAAGCAAAACAGGAACCCAAAAGTATTGATAGTAAATCAGAATATTGCAAGGAAATCATTTTTAAATGCGAGAACAAATACATTTTAAATGGATGCAAAAAAATAGTTTTCTGTGATTTCTTTTGGATGATAACGCAATTAAACAAAATGCCTCCCAGTTTCCTGCCTCCCTCTTTCCTTGCAAGTTTTGACACATTCATTCCGGCAACATAGCACCCTTCATCCCACTGCTGGTTTGCCTCTGAAGCTAAGCAGGATTGGTCCTGGTCGGTCCCTGGATGGAAGCCCAGATGGATGGAAGCCCAGATGTAGCACAAGGGAAAAACACGTGAAAAATGGAAGTCATTCATTTTCACGTGGTTTTCGGACACGAGTGATACATTTCACATGAAGATTATTATTATTTATTCAATTGTATTAGACAAGTGGTTTTCGGGCACGTGTGAAGTTTCACGTGAATTTTTCCCGTTCCCACACGTGACTTTTTTTTCTCACACGTTTATTTTTCACATGTTTATTTCTTACCACTTACAGCTACATCTGGGCTCCCACCCAGGACTGACCCTGCTTAGCTTCAAATGCAAACCAGCAGTGGGATACAGGGTGCTATGTTGCTGGAATGTGATTTTTTAAATTTGTTATTTTGTAAGGGTAATTAATGAAGAAAATAAACATGTAATCAACAATGACATCATTTGCAATAAACTCTTCCAACTATTTACTTTTTCACAACTGCCACCAGTTCGGCATCAAAGCACTTACAACAAAGACCTATTGACATAGTAAAATAAATAAAAGCGTGTAAAAATATAACGGATATTCCATGCTGAAACCCTCATTTTAAACACCAACGGTATTCACTAAGTTATATTTAGGATAATGGTTTACTGCTTTGTCATTCTATTTTACATAATTAAAACTTATTTTATTATTTTATATTTTACATGTTATGAAAATGACCTAAAGTCCTTGAAAGTTTTCGATGATTTCGAAAGTTACCGGTAACATTTTGGGATTTCCCTTGAGGCAGCCCATTGAAGGTCACCAATCATTGGCTGATCTCCCGGTGACAGAGTGTGACTCACCTGCCAACAGTGGCTGAGTAGAAACACACTAACAGTTTAATGTCTGGTACAGCCAGCCAGCATGACACACACACAAGGCTATGTACCCAGCACCATACACACGGGCTATGTACCCAGCACCATACACACGAGGCTATGTACCCAGCACCATACACACGGGGCGGGGCTATGTACCCAGCACCATACACACGAGACTATGTACCCAGCACCATACACACGAGACTATGTACCCAGCACCATACACACGAGGCTATGTACCCAGCACCATACACACAAGGCTATGTACCCAGCACCACACACACGATGCTAGGTACCCAGCACCACACACGAGGTACCCAGCACCACACACAAGGCTATGCAGTGTTTCCCCTATATGCATTTAGCAGCGGCGCGCATGTGGTCCCCTTTGATTTTGTAATGTTTGAGTCACTCAGATAGCATAAGAACAAGGCACAAGCCATTGCAAAATGTGTTTAATTGAAGGAAATTTGTTTTAAAATTTCACATTTTCTTTCAGCCCCATTGCAAAAAGTGTAAAATGTCAGTTTCAAACTAATTTCCTATAATTCTACACATATTGCCATGGGGCTGAGAGAAAATGTTTCAAACTAATTTCTTGCAATTATATACATACAAACTGCAAAATGTTCTCTCTGCCCCATGGCAAAATGTGTATAATTTAAGGAAATGTGCTTTAAAACCCACCACCACATACAGTATATGAGGCTATGTGCCCAGCACCATATGTACAGTAGACGACCCCCCTAGACGATGGCCCAGCATATCTCTACCCCTGTAAATACTAGCACTCATCAGCCTGTCCCGAGTTGGTAAAGAGAATAAAACCATGATGTGTCTCAGACAGGCACATAAAAGCAGGCCGTAAAGGATGTTTTATGCCCAACACACTCTTTCTCTCTCCCTCCCTCCCTTCCTTCCTCCCTCTCCCTCGCTGCACCTCATAAAGATGGTGACAGAATGCTGTTCCCAGATCAGCTGGCAGCTGGGAAACTAGAGAAGGAGTAGGGTTGAGTGTGTGTGTGTGTGTGTGTTTGTATTGTGTGTGTATAGTCTACTCTGAGCATGTGTCTACTCTGAGCGTGTCTTCTGTGCGCCTATGTGTGTACGCGAATATGTGTGTTTTTGTGCTTAGAACATATACTTAAACTTGTGAGTAGGGCTGACCTTTGAGTCACATCAATTTATAGCAGCTTGGATTGAATGTTGAAGAGAAGTTGGAAACAGATAATGACCTGACATGATCTATTAACCCGGCTTGTTATGGGGAGGCCTCTGAGATTAAGGATATCCCCTATTCTCACCTGATCCATGGCATGCCTGAACCCACACCCTGCCCTCCCCCAATCACATCATCGCCATGGGGTACAGGGTGAAGTTTTCCCTAGAAACAGATATTGGTGCACTTTTGCATTTTCCCAACTAATGGTTAAGGTTAGGATTGTGGAGGGGAAGCTGATCCTAGATCTGTACCTGGAAACCTCACCCAGGAGCTCACCATGGCCTCATTTCAACTCCTGGCTTTCTGAAACTGCTGGTGCTTTTGCTCTCAGGGTCAAATCCTAACTTAGATGAGCACATGTCACACGTCCCCACACACAGAGCCATTTTTAGCGGGCAAAACCTTTTAGTTGCCACCCTCTTGGCTGTGGAGAGAAAAATGTGTCAGTTTTAAAGCTAATTTCCTGCAGTTCATTTTGCCATGGGATAGAGAGAACATTTTGCAATTGTAAAGCTAATTTCCAGCAATTCTACACATTTTGCCATGACTTATGCCATGTTCATATAATATCTGAGTGAGAGTAACTAACAAAATCAATGGGGCCCCCCTGGAGGTTAGGGCCTTGCGTGCCCGGTCAGTAATTCGACCATGATTACTACAATAGCTGGCTAGACTAACTTACCTAGCAATCTATAAAATATTAGCTGACATGGGCTAATTGAGTGACTGTCAGTGACTGACATTACAAGAGGAAAGCTGCTGATGCACTACCACATTTTGAAATTGCACGTTGTGTATTCTACTGTCCTAACTAACAGTAAGTTGAGACACCGACTGACTTCTTAGAAATTGCACTGCCTAGAAACGACACTGCCCACACATCATGAATGTCCAGAAATGTGTAAATATTTATCACTTTTTATTTTTTCAGTTGGAAACTTTCCACTGAAAAGGGATGATAAAAGGGAAGCGAACCTTTATTATTTACTGCAGTCAAATGAACAAATCGCCCTCTAGCGGCTTCATGGGTGGAATGTTATTAATATTTTCCATAATTAATCAACTTTATTTGTTTTATTACGCTGAAAATCCGGTGTTTCTATGTCAAACGGTTGTGTTATATTTCAGTCTTCTGTGATGTATATAAAGTGTAATATTGGGACGCAAACAAAAAATTGAATACATTTCAACTCTATATCTGACATGGTACAGGTGTCTTCTTTTTTTTTGTTGCCCATAACCATGTGTGTGAGGTGTATACTTTTGTTTCAAAGTAGATTTGTTTAAGACTATGAAGAAACACTCTGTGTCTCCCTGATTTAGCCCACTGCAGTAAAAGGGACGTTATACTCCAGATTGACATGAGGAATAGCTTTGCCGCCCTGGTGCTGATTTACCTTAATCGCTGGGACTGCCTGTGGCTGCGACGGCTGTGCTGACTCCAACTACGCTGACTCCAGCAGCAGCTTCGTCGTCGAGTTCGGCTCCTTTCCCTCTCTCTGAATCTGACGTGGCACTGCCTGCTGTGGGAGGTCTGGACCTATCGCCGGGAGCTCCGGGCGTATGCTATCCTGCTTCTCGTGGGCCCGTGAAAGGTTCCACGAGTTGTGGGAGGGGTAGGAATGGGCAGATTTCTCCATCCCCTTCTCCGGCCGTTGTATTGGGCAGTTCAACAGTGAGAAATGCCTCAGTCCCTGGAGCAAAAACGTTGTGCTATCCAGGAGCACGAGTACAGGACATCAATAAGCTGCTCCCACACATTTTCAACCTTCATCGGAAATTGAGTCTATCATAGTTAATGTGGGATTCAATGACATTATGAAGGGCAGCTCAGAACAGCTGAAGATGGATTACAAAGAACTGATTGGGTCTCTGCTTGACACCAACAAATGCCCGTTTCAGCAGACTTTTAGCCCTCCATAACTGGCTACGTGACTAATGCAGCTCTGTGGGTGTAACATTTACTGACAATTTTAATAACTTCTGGAAACAAAGCTAATTTTATAAAGAGGATGGGATCCACCCAAATCATTTGGGTTCCTGGATCCTTTCACAGCATTATAAGGATGCGTTGAGACAATGAGTTATCAATGACCCAAGCCCAGCTCAGTTAATCCCTACCATTGTGTCGCTGAGTTGTCATTATGCTGCAGCAAATGTACATTATCCCAGGGGCGTTGGAAGACACAATGTAAGTAACCTAATTTACAGTGGCTTGCGAAAGTATTCACCCCCCTTGGCATTTTTCCTATTTTGTTGCCTTACAACCTAGAATTAAAATGGATTTTGTTGGTCGTTTGTATCATTTGATTTACACAACATGCCTACCACTTTGAAGATGCAAAATATTTTTTGGGGTGAACAAAACAAGAATACTTAGGAGAGCCACCTTTTGCAGCAATTACAGCTGCAAGTCTCTTGGGGTATGTCTCTATAAGCTTGGCACATCTAGCCACTGGGATTTTTGCCCATTCTTCAAGGCAAAACTGCTCCAGCTCCTTCAAGTTGGATGGGTTCCGCTGGTGTACAGCAATCTTTAAGTCATACCACAGATTCTCAATTGGATTGAGGTCTGGGCTTTGACTAGGCCATTCCAAGACATTTAAATGTATCCCCTTAAACCACTTGAGTGTTGCTTTAGCAGTATGCTTAGGGACATTGTCCTGCTGGAAGGTGAACCTCCGTCCCAGTCTCAAATCTCTGGAAGACTGAAACAGGTTTCCATCCAGAATTTCCCTGTATTTAGCACCATCCATCATTCCTTCAATTCTGACCAGTTTCCCAGTCCCTGACGAATTAAGTACCTTAATGTGAAAGTGGGAAAAAATGCAAAGAGCAATTTCTCAAGCAATAATTTTGCTAGGACTGTCTGGGAGTGGAGAGGGGAAAACAGAAAATTAGCTGTTATTGGCAGAGAGGTTTGGAACTCTCTAATTTAGCGCATGGTGATGTCACCATGGAAGGCCAAAACTCCACCCCACAAAAACAGGCTGAAATTTCAGGCTGTCTTCTCAAACAGTTCTTACACTAAAACGGCATTATCACAATTTCACAGTATTATTCCAACCTCATAATTTGGAAATATATATAAAATACAGGAAAATCTTTTTTTTTTTTTACAGCACTAGGCCTTTAAGGGCTGATTCACAAGTCGCATTGGCTAGTTAGTAGGCTTTGCAATACATGAGCACATAGAAAACTGAGGGCCTTAATAACTGATCTAGGATCACGATCAACACACCTGACCCTCCACCAGTTGTTGAGGGAACAATGTACCAAAACACTTAAAGGGCCTGTCTGTCAACTGCTAGTATAATCCATGATGAGACACACACATATACACACATACTGTTTCCTCTGCCCTGACGACTATATCAGAATACAGTGATCTTTTACAGTCCTCAACAGCTGCATGCAACGGCCCAGTCAGTGCCCCGTGCAGCCCCTCAGCCGTTCACACAGGCCTTCTGGGAAGGCGATTAGCAGCGTGCGGTGGTGGCCCGTGAGTGAGCGACCCCGGCAGTGCCGGATTAAAGGAGAGAGAGAGGGAGCTGATGGACAGTTTTTAAACTGGCTCCTTGTTCTACACAGTGCCAGGGGAAATGTACAGGCCCTCTCTCTCTCTCTCTCTTTTTCTCTCTATTTCTCTCTCTGTCTGCTCTTTCTCTTTCTCTCTGTCTCTCTCTGTCTCTGCCTGTCTCTCTTTCTCTGTTGCTCACTCCCTCCCTCTCTCTCTCACTCACTCTTGTTCTCTCCCTGCCTCCCTCCCTCCGCCCTCTACTTCTCTTCTTCTCTCTCTATCCTTCTCTTTCTCTCTCCACCTGCTCTCGCCATCTGTTTGATGGGCTGACTGTATCCTTTCCACACCAGGCAGGCTGCCTCATTTATCAATGGGATTTGATAAATGAGGGCTGTGGATCGTATAATTGGTAGTATAATTGGAACAACCCACTGACAGAACAACGGACTGACAGCAGTTCCATAAAGGGTTGAAACTTGTACTATGTAACCTTTTCCCATGTTTGTGTATTTTGTAACCTACCAGTCATTTAAGCATAACTTAAATGACCACAACGCCCCTTGAGGGTCTCGAACCGGATCTCGAACCCGGGTCTCCAAGCACGTAGGCAAACTCGCTAACCACTGCTCCAATAGAATTAACCAACTTGGGAAGGATCGACTTAACTGGCTTACCTAGACAAGGGTCGCAACAATATACATGTAAAACATCTACCGTACATGAGCGGTCAAATGAAACATGCCCTATAAATACTACAAGGCATTGTTATTATTTATTACTTACTCTCAAGGGACCCATAGAGTCCAGGGGAACAGTCTATGAATAGAGCAGCCAGACACGGAACACCTGAGAGCCTCATATACATACATGAGGCTCTTTTTAGGCCACCCTTGCGAGTAAATGTAACTCCTGTTAATCTGTTCTGTTGTATTGTCATTTCAATCGAGTACAGGCTTAACTGAATGAACAACCGAGACGGAATGCAATATAGTATTTTATTAAAAAGTTTGGGGTATGGCCTCGTCTCAGAGGAATGCTCCTCGGAGCCAGATGCTGATGACAGGTAGCCCTTTGCTGGGCATCTGGCATCGATAGTTTAGAAAGTTACAGATATACAAATATCATACCCCCCTGCAAAAATGCTATCCTCCCCTGTTATTGTAATGGTGAGAGGTTAGCATGTCTTAGGTATGATACAGTATTTGTGCGTCTGTAACTTACTCACTCATCATTATTCACGATTCATTCAGTAATCATGGTTGCATCCACATTAATGTAGAAGTGTTTAGAAAAATATTATTTGACTCCAAAATTACACAATACATGATTTACCATTAATTTCAATTGGGCACAAAATAATCAGAAACACAACCAAAAACAAACAGCAAATGCATCCAAAAAGTGTGTAGAGTCACAAACCTGATGTAATCATTGCGTGCTAGGAATATGGGACCATATCCTAACCTTTTGACTACTTTAATACACATAACACTAACCAACAATTTGGTTCCTACCTGGTCACAAAAACTCCTACCACAGAGTTTCTTAACCCAGAGGCGCAACATCGCGAGACATCCGGGAACGCTTGCGAAACAGACCAAACAGACCAGGCCGGGGTTTGAAAAGTCAATAAGAGAAGTGAAAGATTCTGCCTTAGTTGTTAATTTTCTAAAAATCTAAAAGCACAATCTAGATTCAAGCCAAGGTTTTAAGTAGTTGAACATGTTATTACTCCAACCTTGTGAAAGTGACAATCTGACATGTTTTCATTTTTGTCAAAAACAACTTTATATCGAAGGAGTGCCTTTGATGGCCTGCACATGCGCAGTTTGGCGCGAGACGGCCATTAAACCCGATGACGTGTTTCTATGCATGAGCTTAGCTAGCCAACATCGCCATGATGTCGCCTGCAAGTGTGATCGGGGATTTCTACTGGAGAAGCAGTTTTATCCTATCTTCATACTGTACCTGGCTTTTTCATTCGTTTTCATGCTAAACAACACCAACCATAGAATTTGATGTATCATTCTATTTCTATGATTCCAACAGTTCATCCGCTGGCACTGCCCTCTCTGATCACAGAACTTTGAGATGGGTTGAAAATAGAGAGAGAAAGAGAGAGAGAGTGAGATTGGGAGGAGAAAAGGGAGACCGAGAGAAAGAACAAGAGAGAGAAAAGAATAAGAGAGACAAAATGAGAACAAGAGAGAGAAAAGAACAAGGGAGATGTGAAGAGGGGATAGAGAGGTAGAAAGACAGCGAGAGGTAAATGATCTGTGATCCGTAAATAGGGAGACACATCGGGGTAATTAAAACATCCAATCCTCCTTGGGTGTGGAGGGGCTCAGACTTCCCACATCTCCTCCGAAATGTTTTGCAACATGGCTGCGAACACAAAGCTGACACGACGTCTTAAACGGCATAAAGATGTTTTTATCCAGGACGGGTAAACGAGGAGCTCAGACGGGTGGATGGACGGACGGACAGCCAGACCAGACCGACCGATAGACAAAGGGCTAGTCCCAAAGAGACAGATGAGTCAAGACAGAGAGGCTATATACAGTACCTGACACACACGCACACAAGCAGGCATAGGCCTAGATACATCAACACGAATGGCTGCTTTATTGATCAAGGTTATATAAAACAAGGTCATCCACCGAGGCGCCATTCACTGATACACTTAATACACTGATTTCTACTGTATGCTGTGTGAAGTGTGCCTTGGCAGAGGTAAACAGAGGACAGACAGACTGCTTTTCTCAGGTAGTTTTGACTAACACTAACAGCAACAGTAAAAGAGAAGTCTGATTTTCGCCACGATAGAACTGATTCTGATACCAAAAGGTGTTTTGTATTGATCTGTGTCAGGTCTTGTGGGTGGGTAATTGCTATTTAAAGTGGGGAAAATAGCATACCGATGTCAGGGTAGACTGGAGGGCTAAATGCACAGCAGTAGCTCAATGCACTGTTATACAAATTAGGTTGCATTCAAAAGTTTGTTGTTTTATTACATTAAGAATTTCAAATGTCATGGTATATCCTTGTAGGTAACAATGTTACAAGGATCATTTACATTTAATTTAGACAAAGCTTTTTCATTGTTAAAATAGGCCACCAAAAACTGTAATAATAATAATACATTTAAAGCTCACTCAAGTAATCGAATACTTACGTTCGTTCGGATATTTGATTAATCGATTAACCGTGCCTATCACAAGTGCCTATAAGAGGGTGTGAGCATTCAACTCCTGATTAATGAACTTAGTTCAGATAAGTGCAAACTCTTAAAGTAGAGATGGGTATCTGACAGAATGTCTGTGTTCGAGTACTCTCAAGCAAATAATTTCGACAACACAAGAACTCAAATGTTAGCGCGAAACAGGGCTGAAAGCAAAAACGTTTAGAATATGCTACTGGTTGTTTTAATTACTGGTTGTTCTGAAACACAAAATGATTAATTTTCTAATACAAACCTTGACTCGAGTACTCAAACATCTGCAGTGGTTTGGCATGGATTGTGCTGACAGACACACTCACACACACACACACACACACAAAGATTATGGAGCAGCATTTAACAGCAGAGCAGAGGCTGCACCGGGTCCGAAACATGCCAGCTCTTTAATTAGGCCACTTGTGTCTGTGGCACTCAGAGCTGATAACACACACACACACACATACACAAACACACACACGTAGACACTCTAGCCCTTAACACACGCACACACACTCTAGCCTTTGACAAACACACACACACACTTTCGCCTTGGACACACACACACTCTACTCGAGTGCGACCCACTCACTGCCACCACCCGCAGCCCTTTGTCTCTCCAGTGGCCGACATGACAAGCTGGCTGAGATAGATGTGATATAGGCAATCTGTTTCATGCCTCTTCTCTGGGTACATCGGACTATACTTAGACAAAGTGCAGACCTTTGCCCTACTGTATGCACACACACACACACACTCTCGCACGAACACAGGCATGCATAGGCGTAGATACATCAACACACGAAAACATACACAAGCATCCCCCCAAACACACTAACAAAGCACACTCAAGCACAAGCAACCTGTTAGGGCCTTTGCTCTGACCAGGCCAGACCCATTATAAAAGGCCCTGTCTGTCCCCAGCTCTATGGGCCTCCATAGTTCTCCATGGTGATTAATGATGTGTGGGCAGCAGTTGCTGTGTTGCTCGTCCGGCCACCGCGTTCCTCCACACCTCAGCCCCCTGTCACTCATGCTGCCACTCCATTCGTCAGCGACCCAGCCCGGTTTGAGGCTTTACAAAGCCACTTTGAGACAGAGCAGGTGCCCTCCCCCGGTTGACCTACGACCTTGGCTATCAGTATCTACTGGTGTCAGGAGACGCTGCACCTCCGTGTTAAACTGCTGTTATCTGTGTATGTGTTACACAGTAAAGACAGGTCAGGAGGAAAGTGGAGCCTAATGCAGTCTATGTCACAACCACCTGTGTGTAGAGCATTATGAATGGTCACTTCTATCACCCAATGCCGGATGCCCTTGTAAGACATGGTAGAAAACCACTCATGACAGCTTGGCTCCTTATAACAGCCCTTGTAAAGGCAAAGGAAAACTATACATTGATTGTCGCCACTCGCCAAACCACTAGCCAGAATATAGCCAAATTATCTGATGCAAATGAGTCTTTCAGCAACTGGGGGGACATTTTCTGGAGTAAGGCCTTGAGAGGGTTTTCATGCAAAAGGTTGTTTTTACTGCTCCATTAAGCAACTGTGAGTTTTAAGAAGAAACGCAATCTCATCTCCCAGACAGATCCCCTCGTTATTTCAATTGGCAGCGTAGCCATGCAGACACACAGGCTCTGTTCCCTCTCATAAGGATGGTAGTAAACTCACACAGGGAGCTGTTTGTCATCTGGTGGCATTTGCTGCTGACATTCACACAGAATGATAAAATACATCGTTTTTCCCCAAGTTTTAATTTCCTGAAGGAGCACAAAGGCCCGAAGAAGAAAGCTCTGAAGTTCCCCTGAAAATTGCACAAAATCTCTTGGTGGCCCCAAAATTCTCTCCTTCTAATCAGGTAGACTAATTCAGACCTGGAACGACACCAGGTGAGTGCAATTAACTACCAGGTATAAACAAAAAACAGAAGCGTTTCAGTCCTTGAGGACCGGAATTAAACAGCCATGCTGTACGTGTTTCACAACTGTACACTCTTAGAAACAAAGGTGTCATCTAGAATCTAACAGGGTTCTTCGGCTGTCCCCATAGGACAGGCCTGGCCAACCCTGTTCCTGGAGTGCTACCATCCTGAAGGTTTTCGCTCCAACCCTAATCTAGTGCACCTGATTCTAATAATTAGCTGGTTGATAAACTGAGTCAGGTTAGTTACTACTGGGGTTGGAGCGAAAACCTTCAGGAGGGTAGCTCTCCAGGAACAGGGTTAGGCAGCTCTGCCATAGGATAACCCTTTGGAGAACCCTTTTTCGATCCAGGTAGAACCTTTTTGGGGTCCATGTAGAACCCAGTTCTACCTAGAACCCAAAATGGTTCTACCTGGAACCAAAAAGGGTTCTCCTACGGGGGACAGCCAAATAACCCTTTTGGAAGAGTGTATCCAGTAAACGTAATCAACTAATGACAAGAAAAGAGAGCCTGTGCTTGGTGTTTGTGTAGAAAAGTAGCGTCAGGACATAAAAGATGCTAAGCAAGCATCCCATTGTGGCCAAAATACTTGGTAAGCATCCAGCCACTATGATGATCATATAGGAAAGGACATGGACCAAGCCAAGGACAGGCATCCTAGTGCTGATTGTAGGAACATTTTGGTGAGTGGAGCAGAGAGGAGGAAAGAGGGACAAGGAGGGGGATAAAGAGAGGAGGAAATAGTAAGGAATGGACTAATTGGGATTAAGACAGGGAATGGAAGAGAGCGAAAATAGGGACAAACAAAAGGATACAGGGACTGGAGAGGAGACAACAGAGGAAGAGAGGAGGAAGAACAGGGAGGGGGAGGGAATGGGGTTAGGTCGAGTGTTGGTAGAGTTAGAGGAGGATCCACTCTAACTAAGGGCAATGGCTAGACTAGAGGGGTGGTGGGCATCTGTCAAATGCCATCTGGGAGGGCTTCAGCCCTCTGTCCACAATAGGATCAAATCAACAGCAACTATGTCCTCGAATAGCAGCAACTTCTTCTTTAACTTCTCTTTGCTGCCACTATCATTGAAACACCATCTCTGCGTCATTGCACACCATGCCACTAGCCAGATCCTTCTGCATCTGAAATGGCACCCTATTTCCTATATGAGAATAGTTGTATAGGGCACCAATTCAGAGAAAGTCATTGCATCCACCTAAGGACCTAGCTTAGACGCAGCAGTTACTAAAGGCAATGGAAAATCAGTTATCTTTCAAATAATCGTTTGGTGTCTCACATTGGGATTCGCTCGAGCGGATCACTATTTGGAAGAACCAATCTCACAACGTCAATCACACAAGACAGACAGGCCGAGTGGCGAATAAGGTGAGCCCCTCCCTCTTTATAAGGCGCCACTCGCCCGTCCTCTAGTGATTCTCGCTCTAGTCCTTGCGAAAATCACTACACTCCTGAAGCTCTCCTCAGCACGACTTGATCCCTGTCTTCCTGCTTAACTGTTCTCAGGCGAACCGCAAGGTTAACGCTGATGAACTTAGGAACAACTGACCGAAAAAGTATCCTGTGGTAGCTAGCATCACACGGCTATCTCCTGCCCCAGCACCGGCACACCTGTGTCCATGTGGGGATACGATAGCAGACAAGGATACACACTCTGCATGTCACCTGCTTGGGTTTTGAGCATGCTAAAGCAGCACTCATTAACCCTGAGTCCTGCGTGCATTAACCGTCTCTTCCACCTAGACGAGGAAAAGGAGGAAGCTCAAGCCGACGGCTCGAGGCTCTCTTCTGCCCTCAGCGGAGCATCGTTGCCCGATGCCAAATTCGGGCTTATTGATGTCTGCAAACGGGCAGTGGCCAGGCTCCATATCGAGTGGCCCGCACCCGTGGAGGTTTGCAGTGCCGAAAGGGATTGGTTCGATGGGAGGAGACTCCCCTCTCGCAACGTCCCGTGAAAGCAACTCCTCCCAGTGGTCCCAGGTTGCGTGGCCGAAGCCAAACACAACTAGGACAAGACTTTGTCCAGCAAGGTCCAAACCAGGCACTTTGCTTACATGGACATTAAGGACATGGAGGAGCTGGCAAGCCTCCGGTAGTTGAGCCGTCACTGGCCAATCACCTTAACCCCAGTCCCTCGTCACTGACCGGCACCACTATCCCTGGGAAGACGGAGCGCTTTTCCACCTCCATTTTCCAGAAGGTCTACTAGTCTGCTGCACGTTCAGTATGGGCGTTTAACCTAACGTCCTACTGTTGGCTTACCAGGCCGATTTGTTGCTCGAGATGGGAAATCTCCTAGCCATCCGCACAGCCAACCAGGACGTATGGGAGGAGATCTGCATCATTGCAGAGCTCAACCTCCGTGCCTCCAGAGGCTCCATTCAAGGCTGTGGGCGCACCATGAGCCTTGCTGTGGTGGGGGAGAGAGCCATGTGGTTCAACTTGTCCAATCAATCAAATCAATCAATGTATCTAATTTATTTACAAAGCCTTTTTACATCAGCAGATGTCACAAAGTGCTATATAGAAACCCAGCCTAAAACCCCAAACAGCAAGCAATGTAGATGTAGAAGCACTTTGATGTAGAAAAGGCAGATTTCCTTGATTTTCCGGTCGAGACGAAGGAACTGTTTTGGCTCGACGCCGCTGAGGGGTGATAGTGTTGGGACTACCCCGGCTTCGGAGAGCATGTCTGCGATACGGGAGTTGGCCATATCCCAATGTGAGACACCTCATTCTATTTTCAGAGAACAGGGGTTACAAAAGTAACCGTAGGTTTCACAACCTTGAGAAACTTTAGGCATGGTGACACATCACCCACTAACTCTCTCTGAAACCTGGTTTCACTTTGACTAGTTCAACAATCCCCAAATAACCTGGAATCTTCACAGTTCATTGAATACAACTGCTACGTATGTTTGACACCCTACAATGGCTCAGTTGCATAAACTCCTACCTATAAAACAACCCCCCACCAGCCTAATCTGGTGACTCACCCAAAATGTAGGTCATGTGCGTGATGGTAATATGGGGAATTATATATAAGGACTGGGAGAGTGAGTTGACGCTGCGTTTGAATGGGAAGAGATTAGAAGTGCTGTGGGCTCTGGCTGCCAGAAAGAGGTGGGCTAGCTCTGGATGGGATTCCACTTCACTGATGTGACGAAGAGTCACAGCAATTTAATCCTCCTCCTCCTCTTCCTCCTCCACAGGGGGGGTACAAGAGCCTATATCCCCTTTCAGCCTCATGACTGTAGGCATAAATTCATCCCAAGTCGTTACAATACACTGGGAACATGGAGACGTCACAAACTACAATACAGTGGGGAAAAAAAGTATTTAGTCAGCCACCAATTGTGCAAGTTCACCCACTTAAAAAGATGAGAGAGGCCTGTAATTTTCATCATAGGTACACGTCAACTATGACAGACAAATTGAGGAAAAAAAATCCAGAAAATCACATTGTAGGATTTTTTATGAATTTATTTGCAAATTATGGTGGAAAATAAGTATTTGGTCACGTACAAACAAGCAAGATTTCTGGCTCTCACAGACCTGTAACTTCTTCTTTAAGAGGCTCCTCTGTCCTCCACTCGTTACCTGTATTAATGGCACCTGTTTGAACTTGTTATCAGTATAAAAGACACCTGTCCACAACCTCAAACAGTCACACTCCAAACTCCACTATGGCTAAGACCAAAGAGCTGTCAAAGGACACAAGAAACAAAATTGTAGACCTGCACCAGGCTGGGAAGACTGAATCTGCAATAGGTAAGCAGCTTGGTTTGAATAAATCAACTGTGGGAGCAATTATTAGGAAATGGAAGACATACAAGACCACTGATAATCTCCCTCGATCTGGGGCTCCACGCAAGATCTCACCCCGTGGGGTCAAAATGATCACAAGAACGGTGAGCAAAAATCCCAGAACCACACAGGGGGACCTAGTGAATGACCTGCAGAGAGCTGGGACCAAAGTAACAAAGCCTACCATCAGTAACACACTACGCCGCCAGGGACTCAAATCCTGCAGTGCCAGACGTGTCCCCCTGCTTAAGCCAGTACATGTCCAGGCCCGTCTGAAGTTTGCTAGAGTGCATTTGGATGATCCAGAAGAGGATTGGGAGAATGTCATATGGTCAGATGAAACCAAAATAGAACTTTTTGGTAAAAACTCAACTCGTCGTGTTTGGAGGACAAAGAATGCTGAGTTGCATCCAAAGAACACCATACCTACTGTGAAGCATGGGGGTGGAAACATCATGCTTTGGGGCTGTTTTTCTGCAAAGGGACCAGGACGACTGATCCGTGTAAAGGAAAGAATGAATGGGGCCATGTATCGTGAGATTTTGAGTGAAAACCTCCTTCCATCAGCAAGGGCATTGAAGATGAAACGTGGCTGGGTCTTTCAGCATGACAATGATCCCAAACACACCGCCCGGGCAATGAAGGAGTGGCTTCGTAAGAAGCATTTCAAGGTCCTGGAGTGGCCTAGCCAGTCCCCAGATCTCAACCCCATAGAAAATCTTTGGAGGGAGTTGAAAGTCTGTGTTGCCCAGCGACAGCCCCAAAACATCACTGCTCTAGAGGAGATCTGCATGGAGGAATGGGCAAAAATACCAGCAACAGTGTGTGAAAACCTTGTGAAGACTTACAGAAAACGTTTGACCTGTGTCATTGCCAACAAAGGGTATATAACAAAGTATTGAGAAACTTTTGTTATTGACCAAATACTTATTTTCCACCATAATTTGCAAATAAATTCATAAAAAATCCTACAATGTGATTTTCTGGATTATTTTTCCTCATTTTCTCTGTCATAGTTGACGTGTACCTATGATGAAAATTACAGGCCTCTCTCATCTTTTTAAGTGGGAGAACTTGCACAATTGGTGGCTGACTAAATACTTTTTTTCCCCACTGTATGTGAACGAAACTGGATACACGTCAGTTTTGGAGACAGCCTTATGTTTGCTAGCAAAGAGCAGTGCACAGCTAACCGTAAATAAGGGAACTGTTTCGACCCACAGTTAGCCAAGATGGTTAGCTAGCTAGCTGAAGTTGTTTAGGCTTAGCCTAGTTAGCAACCCCCCCTAAACTCATTTGCCAGCTACCGTAACATTGTCGTGTCAACAACTTGTCTCCAGGCCTCCCAAGTGGCACAGTGGTCTAAGGCACTGCATCACAGTGCTAGAGGTGTCACTACAGACCCGGGTTCGATCCTGGGCTGTATCACAACCGGCCATGATCGGGAGCCCCATAAGGCGGTGCACAATTGGCCCAACGTTGTCTGGGTTAGGGGTTTGGCCAGGGGGCTTTACTTGGCTCATCCTGCTCTAGCGACTCTTTGTGGCGGGCCGGTGGCATGCAAACACCCACAAGGGTAGATTTCAGCAAAAAGGTAGCTCAATGTAGTGAGCAATGTGAATAAACTGTTAGGATGGGAGACAGCAAAGCAGTGAACACAAAAAAACACTACAAGGTGAACCAAAAAAAGCATTTTACAGTTACCATATCTAACTTCAGACTCAGGATTATAAGAGGCCACTGTGTATTGTGATTCTGCTAAAGAGCACAGACAGTAATTGCCCTTGGATAATACTGATTAAGTAGATTAAGTAAAGCCACAGAGCGCATCAGGGGACAGATGCACTGATGACATCTCAATCAAAGTGCCATACTACAATATGACCCCCCCCCCCCCCCCCCCATTCTCCACACACCCCTTACCCATGCCTTTCCATCTTACCATTAGCATAGGGCTCCAAACACGCAGCTCAAGCCAACAATGCTCTAGCTTGTTTCCCTCCGTTTTGAGGGGAAGCGTATTCTGCTTGCATTGGGGGTCAGGCATTAGCATTAGCACGCCAGGGAGCGCAGGACGACTAAGAGGATAACTACGAGGTGTCGTTTAGATGGTTTTCTATCCCATTTGTACACACTGCTAGGTCTAATCCTAGCTGATTAACATGCCAGTGACAGTCAGTGGAGGGGGGACACCTGCTCAGGAGCCCAGTGGCCTTTCAGTCTGGACTGAGCCCAGGAGCCCGGCTCTTGCCAGGGATTCTCAGTAACCACTAACGAGGAGAAAGAGCTAGACTGGGATTCTAGGTAATGGGGGGGGGGCTTTCGACAGGGGTCTAGAGACAGCTTTCCATTGACAGGCTATATCGGCATGTGTGACTGAGAGTCCCTTTGAGGAACGAACAAACAACTGTTGATGTAAAAAGGGATTTATAAGTACATTTGATTGAGTAAGATAGGACATGTCATGATGGCTAACTCATCTGTAAAGCACTAAAGTGTTGCCTCGCAAGGTACATTTTTTTTCTTGATTTGCATAATGTAGCCTAATGGTGTCAATATCTAAATTCATAACAAATCTGGTCATCATGTACTCATTCAAGCAGCTTTTCATAATCACCATTCAATTTCACTTTATTTCTGGGTCTGTAATAATTTAATAAGGTGAGAGTGTCACGCTCGTTGATAGACAGATCAGACCAAGGTGCAGCGTGGTATGCGTACATATTCCTTTATTAACTGAATACAGAATCAAAACAACAAAATACAAACGAACGTGAAGTTCAACAGGCTACACCAACACAAGCCAAAACAGAAACAAGATCCCACAACTAAGGTAGGCAAAATGGCTGCCTAAGTATGATCCCCAATCAGAGACAACGATCGACAGCTGCCTCTGATTGGGAACCACACCCGGCCAACATAGAAATAGAAAATCTAGAATTTACACCCTAACCAAACCAACTAGAGAAAACAGTACCCCCCCCCCAAAGGTGCGTACTCCGGCCGCAACAACATGACTCATTAGGGGAGGGTCCGGGTGGGCATCCAGCCTCGGTGGCGGCTCCGACTTCGGGTGCAACGTAGGTATTAACCTCTTCTCCCTTCCTGCCTCCCCGTTGCACTCCGGTCTGGACCCCGGCGCGATGCTTCCCCTCTCAGTCCTCCCGACCCTGGAGAGGGGCCGACATCTGGTTCCGGCCCGGCAGTCCTCCCGCGATGCACCAAGCCCTGTCTGGACCCTGGTGTGGGAGACCCCGACCCTGGAGAGGGGTTGACGTCTGGTTCCGGCTCGGACCCCAGTGGAGCGGATGGCTTCGGCTTGGGGGAAGAGCAGATAACCGGAGCTGGACTAGACACCGGTGAAACGGACTGCTCTGGCACTGGAGTGGAGCCACTGACCGGAGCTGAACTGGGCACCGGTGAAACGGACTGCTCTGGCACTGGAGTGGAGCCACTGACCGGAGCTGGACTTAGCACCGGTGGAGCGGACTGCTCTGGCACCGGACTGGACCAGCTGACCGGAGCTGGACTAGGCACAGGTGGAGCGGACTTCTCTGGCACCGGGGTGGAGCAGAGGACCCTCGCTGGAGGTCGGGTGCGCGGCGCTGGAATGGGCCGTACCGGACTAGGGACACGCACCACTGGTTTGGTGCGAGGAGCAGGAACGGGCCGTACCGGGCTGGAGACACGCACCACTGGTTTGGTGCGAGGAGCAGGAACGGGCCGTACCAGGCTGGAGACACGCACCACTGGTTTGGTGCGAGGAGCAGGCACAACCCGTCCTGGCTGGACGCTCACTTTAGCCCGGCAAGTGCGGGGCGCGGGCACCAAGCGCACCGGGCTGTGAATGCGCACTGGAGACACAGTGAGTATCACAGCATAACAGGGTGCCTGAACGGTCCCACGCTCCTTAACGCGAGTGCGGGGAGTTGGCTCTACTCTGAAACCTGACTCAGCCAGCCTCTGCTCTAAGGACTGAGCTCTCTGCTGCTGGAGGGTTAACTCCTCTCTCAGCTCCTCCTGTTGCCTGGCCAGCTCCTCTCTCAGTGCATCCACTGACTCCTTCTCCCTGTGGGCCTCCTGCAACGCCTCCCTCTTAGCTAACAGCCCCCGTAAGGTGGTGGCCTCCTCTCTCAGAGTGCTGAGCTTCAGGTCTTGGAGGGCCTCTATCATAGCAGCCTCCTCCTCCTACACAGTCAGCCCTTTCAGGGCCTCCTGCTGCTTCACCAACCACCCCGTGTGCCCCCCCCAAAAAATGTTTTTATTGGGGCTGCCTCTCGGGCTTCCTTCGTCGTCGTGACCTTCAGAGTCGCCGTTTATCCTCCCTCGCTGCCTCCATCTGCTCCCATGAGAGGCGATCCATTCCTGCCTGGATCTCCTCCCAAGTCCAGGATCCCTTACCGTCCAAAATATCCTCCCATGTCCAGGATGTCTGCTCTTCCTGGCCACGCTGCTTGGTCCGTTGGTGGTGGGATCTTCTGTCACGCTCGTTGATAGACGGATCAGACCAAGGTACAGCGTGGTATGCGTACATATTCCCCTGAGTCAATACTTTGTAAAAGCACCTTTGGTGGCAATTACAGTTTTGGGTATGCCTGTATCAGCTTTGCAGATCTGGATTTGGGGATTTCTCCCATTCTATCCTGCAGATTTTCTCAAGCTCTGCTAAGTTAGATGGGCTTTGGCTGGGCCACTCAATGACTTTCACATTATTTTTCTGAAGCCATTCCAGCGTTGCTTTGGCTGTATGCTTGGGGTCATTGTCCTGTTGGAACGTAAATCTTCGCCCCCAGTCTAAGATTGTTTGCACTCTTAAGCAGGTTCTCATCAAGGATTTGCCTGTATTTGGCTCCATTCATTGTTCCCTCTATCCTTACCAGTCTCCCAGTACCTGCCGCTGAAAAGCATCCCCATAGCATGATGCTACCACCACCATGTTTCATGGTAGGGATGGTGTTAGACAGGTGATGGTAGGGATGGTGTTGTGCCTGGTTTTCTACAGACATACAGTGGGGGAAAAAAGTATTTAGTCAGCCACCAATTGTGCAAGTTCTTACACTTAAAAAGATGAGAGAGGCCTGTAATTTTCATCAAAGGTACACATCAACTATGACAGACAAAATGAGAAAAAAAATCCAGAAAATCACATTGTAGGATTTTTAATGAATTTATTTGCAAATTATGGTGGAAAATAAGTATTTGGTCAATAACAAAAGTTTCTCAATACTTTGTTATATACCCTTTGTTTGCAATGACACAGGTCAAACGTTTTCTGTAAGTCTTCACAAGGTTTTCACACACTGTTGCTGGTATTTTGGCCCATTCCTCCATGCAGATCTCCTCTAGAGCAGTGATGTTTTGGGGCTGTCGCTGGGCAACAGACTTTCAACTCCCTCCAAAGATTTTCTATGGGGTTGAGATCTGGAGACTGGCTAGGCCACTCCAGGACCTTGAAATGTTTCTTACGAAGACACTCCTTCGTTGCCCGGGCGGTGTGTTTGGGATCATTGTCATGCTGAAAGACCCAGCCACGTTTCATCTTCAATGCCCTTGCTGATGGAAGGAGGTTTTCACTCCAAATCTCACGATACATGGCCTGGTCCCTTTGCAGAAAAACAGCCCCAAAGCATGATGTTTCCACCCCCATGCTTCACAGTAGGTATGGTGTTCTTTGGATGCAACTCAGCATTCTTTGTCCTCCAAACACGACAAGTTGAGTTTTTACCAAAAAGTTATATTTTGGTTTCATCTGACCATATGACATTCTCCCAATCCTCTTCTGGATCATCCAAATGCACTCTAGCAAACTTCAGACGGGCCTGGACATGTACTGGCTTAAGCAGGGGGACACGTCTGGCACTGCATGATTTGAGTCCCTGGCGGCGTAGTGTGTTACTGATGGTAGGCTTTGTTACTTTGGTCCCAGCTCTCTGCAGGTCATTCACTAGGTCCCCCTGTGTGGTTCTGGGATTTTTGCTCACCGTTCTTGTGATCATTTTGACCCCACGGGGTGAGATCTTGCGTGGAGCCCCAGATCGAGGGAGATTATCAGTGGTCTTGTATGTCTTCCATTTCCTAATAATTGCTCCCACAGTTGATTTCTTCAAACCAAGCTGCTTACCTATTGCAGATTCAGTCTTCCCAGCCTGGTGCAGGTCTACAATTTTGTTTCTGGTGTCCTTTGACAGCTCTTTGGTCTTGGCCATAGTGGAGTTTGGAGTGTGACTGTTTGAGGTTGTGGACAGGTGTCTTTTATACTGATAACAAGTTCAAACAGGTGCCATTAATACAGGTAACGAGTGGAGGACAGAGGAGCCTCTTAAAGAAGAAGTTACAGGTCTGTGAGAGCCAGAAATCTTGCTTGTTTGTAGGTGACCAAATACTTATTTTCCACCATAATTTGCAAATAAATTCATTAAAAATCCTACAATGTGATTTTCTGGATTTTTTCTCTCTCAATTTGTCTGTCATAGTTGATGTGTACCTATGATGAAAATTACAGGCCTCTCTCATCTTTTTAAGTGGGAGAACTTGCACAATTGGTGGCTGACTAAATACTTTTTTCCCCCACTGTAGCACTTTGCATTCAGGCCAAAGAGTTACATTTTTGTCTCATCAGACCACATAATTACATTTACATTACATTTACATTTTAGTCATTTAGCAGACGCTCTTATCCAGAGCGACTTACAGGAGCAATTAGGGTTAAGTGCCTTGCTCAAGGGCACATTTACGTCATTTAGCAGACGCTCTTATCCAGAGCGACTCACAAATTGGTGCATTCACCCTATAGCCAGTGGGATAACCACTTTACAATTTTGGGGGGGGGGGGGGGGGGGGGGGGGTAGAAGGATTACTTTATCCTATCCCAGGTATTCCTTAAAGAGGTGGGGTTTCAAATGTCTCCGGAAGGTGGTGAGTGACTCCGCTGTCCTGGCGTCGTGAGGGAGCTTGTTCCACCATTGGGGTGCCAGAGCAGCGAACAGTTTTGACTGGGCTGAGCGGGAACTATGCTTCCGCAGAGGAAGGGGAGCCAGCAGGCCAGAGGTGGATGAACGCAATGCCCTCGTTTGGGTGTAGGGACTGATCAGAGCCCGAAGGTACAGAGGTGCCGTTCCCCTCACTGCTCCATAGGCAAGCACCATGGTCTTGTAACGGATGCGAGCTTCAACTGGAAGCCAGTGGAGTGTGCGGAGGAGGGGGGTGACGTGAGAGAACTTGGGAAGGTTGAACACCAGACGGGCTGCGGCATTCTGGATGAGTTGTAGGGATTTAATGGCACAGGCAGGGAGGCCAGCCAACAGCGAGTTGCAGTAATCCAGACGGGAGATGACAAGTGCCTGGATTAGGACCTGTGCCGCTTCCTGTGTAAGGCAGGGTCGTACTCTCCGAATGTTGTAGAGCATGAACCTGCAGGAGCGGGTCACCGCCTTGATGTTAGCGGAGAACGACAGGGTGTTGTCCAGGGTCACGCCAAGGCTCTTCGCACTCTGGGAGGAGGACACAACGGAGTTGTCAACCGTGATGGCGAGATCATGGAACGGGCAGTCCTTCCCCGGGAGGAAGAGCAGCTCCGTCTTGCCAGGGTTCAGCTTGAGGTGGTGATCCGTCATCCATACTGATATGTCTGCCAGACATGCAGAGATGCGATTCGCCACCTCCTGCTTAGAGAATCTTTTGCCTTATGCGCTCAGAGTCTTTCACGTGCCTTTTTGCAAACTCCAGGCATGCTGTCATGTGCCTTTTCTCAGGAGTGGCTTCTGTCTGGTCACTCTCCCTTAAAGCCCAGATTGGTGAAGTGCTGCAGAGACTGTTGTCCTTTTGGCAGGTTCTCCCATCTTAACCAAGGAACTCAGTTGGGTTCTTGGTCACCTCCCTGACCAAGGTCCTTCTTGCCCGGTTGCTCAGTTTTGTCGGACAGCCAGCTCTGGGGAGATTCATATTTTTTCAATTTCCCAATGATGGTGACAATAAACTTTCAACACATTAGAAATTGTTTTATAACCTTCCTCAGATATATGCCTCGTCACAATTCTATCTCAGAGATCTACGGACAGTTCCTCGGACTTAGACAGGTGTGTTTCTTTCTAAATGACATCCAAACATTTGAATTGGCCACAGGTCGACTCAAATTGTAGCAACAACTTCAAGTGCAGTCGCAAAAACCATCAAGCACTATGATGAAACTGTCTCTCATGATGACCGCCACAGGAAACGAAGACCCAGAGTTACCTCTATTGCAGAGGATAAGTTCATTAGAGTTAACTGCACTTCAGATTGCAGCCCAAATAAATGCTTCACAGAGTTCAAGTAACAGACACATCTCAACATCAACTGTTCAGAGGAGACTGCGTGAATCAGGCCTTCATGGTCAAACTGCTGTAAAGAAACCACTACTAAAGGACACCAATAAGAAGAAGAGACTTGCTTGGGCCAAGAAACACGCGCAATGGACATTAGACCGGTGGAAATCTGTCCTTTGGTCTGATGAGTCCAAATTTGAGATTTTTGGTTCCAACCGCCGTGTCTTTGTGAGACGCAGAGTAGGTGAACAGGATGGTCTCCGCATGTGTGGTTCCCACCGTGAAGCATGGAGGAGGAGGTGTGATGGTGTGTGGGTGCTTTGCTGGTGACACTGTCTGTGATTTATTTAGAATTCAAGGCACACTTAACCAGCATGGCTACCACAGCATTCTGCAGCGATACGCCATCCCATCTGGTTTGCGCTTAGTGGGACTATCATTTGTTTTTCAACAGGGCATTGACCCAAAACACACCTCCAGGCAGTGTAAGGGCTATTTGACCAAGAAGGAGAGTGATGGAGTGCTGCATCAGATGACCTGGCCTCCACAATCACCCGACCTCAACCCAGTTGAGATGGTTTGGGATGAGTTGGACCGCAGAGTGAAGGAAAAGCAGCCAACAAGTGCTCAGCATATGTGGGAACTCCTTCAAGACTGTTGGAAAAGCATTCCTCATGAAGCTGGTTGAGAGAATGCCAAGAGTGTGCAACGCTGTCATTAAGGCAAAGGGTGGCTACTTTTTGAAGAATCTCAAATATAAAATATATTTTGATTTGTTTAACACTTGTTTTAGTTACTACATTATTCCATATGTGTTATTTCATAGTTTTGATGTCTTCACTATTATTCTACAATGTAGAAAATAGTAAAAATAAAGAAAAAAACCTTGAATGAGTAGGTGTGTCCAAACTTTTGACTGGTACTGTATGTAAATACAATACGTACTCCTGAGTGGCGCAGTGGTCTAAGGCACTGCATCGCAGTGCTAACTGTGCCACTAGAGATCCTGGTTCGAATCCAGGCTCTGTCGCAGCCGGCCGCGACCGGGAGACTCATGGGCGGCGCACAATTCGTCCAGGGTAGGGGAGGGAATGGCCGGCAGGGATGTAGCTCAGTTGATAGAGCATGGCGTTTGCAACGCCAGGGTTGTGGGTTCAATTCCCACGGGGGGCCAGTATAAAAAAAAAAAATGTATTCACTAACTGTAAGTCGCTCTGGATAAGAGCGTCTGCTAAATGACTAAAATGTAAATGAGATATTTCTGTATTTAATTTTCAAAAAAATTCTAAAAACGTGTAGTGAGAAAAATTAATATTTAATTCATTTTGAATTCAGGCTGTAACACAACAAAATCTGGAATAAGTCAAGGGGTATGAATACTTTCTGAAGGCACTATATATAATACTGGCATTTGAACAGACAGCCCTATATTGCAAAAGAAAACCACCATTGTTTTCTCACATCTGTAATTTCAAATTGAAAAGGCTAATATTTAATTAAAAAATATATATAATAATCCCTGAGCTTGCTGAATTGATTTGTCCCCCATGGCAGCCAGAAATGCTACTAAGGGAGTCAGCACAACTCTTACATTATATATTATCTTACAGTGATAGCTTAACTGGGTGACTAATCGAAGGGTAGGCCTAATACAGGGGAAATGTGGATATTCAAAGTCTATATTTGGCATTGATGATGCTTTCTTCACCACAACTTTAACTTTCCTCCCCACCTAATTGGGCCAAACAGAGAAATGACCAAGGTGAATGGGTTTTCCAAATATAGCTACAGAATGCTCAAGGGGACATAATTCATAGTGTGAAGGTTTGGAGTGAAATGTAAAACTCACAGCAAGAGAACAACCCTCTCTTGCGCTCTCTCTCTCTCTCTCTCTCTCTTTCTCTCGTGCTCTCTCACTTCTGAAAGAATGTATTTTAGAAAATATGTATTTTCTATATATATTTGGTAAACACATTTTAAAATGTATTTGGACAAATCATATTTTCACAACATTATGACTATCTTAACAATGAAACTTTAGTAGGCTCTTTGGTATCACAAGCACAGTCTCATTAAGACTACAGAACAGGCAGTGTAGAAGCTTAACCTTTACTCACAGAACACAACATAACACATTAACTGGCATGACAATCCGGGGGTCTCAGGTGGTCTTCTCAAACAGCTCTTAAAGGTCATGAACAGTTGAAATCATGTTTTTCATGAAATTGGATGATATTTGGATGAAACCAGATCAAAGTATGATGACCAAAGTATGAAAAATGACTGTTGCTTCTACATTGATAAAATGTGATCTTAACATTACTGGTCCCCTCCCCCATGTCAAAGACTTGGATTCAAGAGGCGGGATTATTAAGGGGATAAGGTGACATCACCCTAGCTCTCATTTGAATACACCAATGGTAACATGATATTCTCTTACCTAATTTAATTAAGTACCGCCACGTAACCAACATCGGAGAAGGCCAGTTTGCGGAGGGGCTTGGTTTATATAGCTACATAGCTACTCTACTGGTGCCAACATTTGACTGTAGTAATAAAAGGTTTACACTATTCATCTATGGCAAAGATACATATTTTTTTACATCTCCCCTTTCATCTGTGTCTGGTGTTAGCTAGTTACTGGCTAGCTAGGTCTTCAGCCAGCATGGAACAAAAGGGGGGAAGGGTCGTTCAAAATTGTGATGGAGTTGTCATGTCAACACCTCCGTCAGTGCTGCTGTTAACCTCATCACAAGAGACATGCCAAACGGGAGATGTATAAAAAAATAATGTACATTGATGCAATTTCGATGTTGTTTGAGTTGCTTTGTGTATCACCAAATTTGCTTGAGATTATTTTACTGCATCCAAGTTTCTTGACATAGGCTTTTCAAAGAGCTGTCAGTCAAGGGGAGCTAATGAACATAAGCTCCCCATCCACTCAGCCTGTTAGTTTTTTTTTTCAAACTTCCTGGTAGTTAGCCAATCTCAAATTTTGAGCATTTCTATCCCCCAAAAATCTTATGGGTGAAATTTTAGTCACTTTAAAGACTATTTTACATGGGAATCATAATGACTGTTCGGGACCTTTAAACTAAAAGGGCATTATCATAATTTTCACAATTTCACAGTATTATTCCAGCCTCACAGTGTGGATATTGTCATGTTTCCACCTGCCACCAGAGGGCGGCAGAGACCGTCCTAGAGACAATAATGACACTCAGGTGTGTTCTATCACTAAATATGATTTCCCTTTTAAGACTTGCGTTTGTCTCCTGAGTGAGTTTTCTAGCCCTAGTGTTTGTTGTTTCACCAGTATTACTGTGATCCATCTGTTACCAATTCTCTGTAAAGTATTTACGTTTATCCTAAACCACTGATTCCTCATCTGGTCTCTTCTCTGCTCCTGGGTCCAACCTCATCACGTCACAGCAAGCTTCTGCCTCTCAACATGGACCCAGCAGAGATCACCCAGATCAAGAATGTTATAACCCACCAAGAAGCACTGCTGGGGCGGCAGCAAGAACAACTCTCCCAAATATCAGAGACCCTCCAGGCACTTACCGATTCCCTCCAACCACGGCCCAACCCCAACCCAGGAGGAGCCAATGCCCAAGTCTCATCGCCCAGTGCTACAGGCATCGCCGTAGTTCCCCCAAGCGGTATGACGGCCACCCGGGAGGATGCAAGGGTTTCTCACTCAGTGCTCTCTGGTGTTCGAGCTAGTCATCCTCGTTCCACACCGATAGGGCCATGATCGCCTACATCATCTCTCTACTCTCGGGCAAGACCCTAGCGTGGGCAACGGTGGTGTGGGAACAGCAGCCACCATCCTGTAGCTCCATATTAGCCTTCACTGCCGAGTTGCGACGAGTCTTCAAACACCCAGTCGGTGGACGAGAAGCGGCAAGCCGACTGTTCAGACTCCGCCAAGGGGCCAGACCAGTGGCTGACTTGCCATTGAGTTCTGCACTATCCGCCGAAAGCGGGTGGAATACTGAGGCACTGGTTACCGCTTTCCACCAGGGTCTGTCTAACTCCATCAAGGATTAACTGGCCACTCGGGAACTGGGAGAGGACCTCAAGTCACTGATAACGCTGGCAATCAGGATTGACAACCGCATCCAACGTGTGAGACAGCGCCTTTTTGACACCACCCCAGGTTATCCCGGTTTCCTGAGCACCCCAAGCCCCCCGAGCCCAGCATTGAGGAGCCCATGCAGCTGGGAGGCACACATCTGAGCCCACAGGAACGTGACAGGTGCATGCGCGAAGGCTGCTGCCTCTACTGCGGAGGTCTCGGCCATCTCCGTGCTACATGCCCAGAGCTGACGGGAAACGCCAGGGCTCGCCAGGGCTCGCCAGGACAAGGGGAGACAATGACGAGCTGTGCAGTTACACACAGCTACCTAGTCACCGTCTGTCACTACCCGCAACCCTCCACTGTGACAACCATCAGCACCACATTCAAGCCTTCGTGGACTCCGGGGCCGCGGATAATTTAATGGACCAAGACTTCGCCAGAGAATTACAAATCCCCTGCGTGAAATGTCCCATCCCTCTGTAGATTCAAGCTCTCAATGGATGCCCCATCGGCTCCGGCCAGGTGGAGTTTCTGACCAAGCTCATTCTACTGCAGGTTGGGGTGAACCACTCAGACTCTTAGTTTTCTTTTGATCACTGCTCCTGAGAATCCCCTGATCCTAGGGTACCCCTGGCTAGTGCTACATAACCCACTATTCTCCTGGTCCACGAGACACCTACTAGACTGGGGTAAGAACTGCCAGACTAAATGCCTAAGACCCCCACCAAGAGCCTCACCGCGTTCCCCAGCATCCCTCGAAGACCAAGACTTCTCAGTAAGAGGCAAGCCACCACCCTCCCCCCTCATCGTCCATTCGACTGCGCCATAGAACTCCTACCCGGCTCCACACCTCCCCGGGGCCGTCTGTCCTCCCTCTCGACCCCTGAAGCAGCAGTCATGGAAAATTACATCCGGGAGTCACTGGAGGCAGGTTGCATTCGATACTCTACATCCCCAGTTGGTGCAGGCTTCTTCTTCGTGGGAAAGAAGGATGGAGGTCTGCGTCCCTGCATCGATTACAGAGGGCTGAACAGGATTACGATTTAAGAATCATTACCCCCTACCCCTGATGTCCGCCGCCTTGGAGTTGGCCCAAGGGGCCCAATTCTTCACCAAACTGGACCTCTGCAACGCTTAAAATCTGGTGAGAATCAGGGAGGGAGATGAATGGAAAACTGCCTTTAACACTCCTAGTGGCCACTATGAGTATTTAGTCATGCCCTTCGGATTATCGAACTCACCGGCAGTCTTCCAAGCACTGGTCAATGACACTCTTAGGGATATGTTGAATCGGTTCGTCTTTGTTTACCTCAACGACATCCTGATCTTCTCCAAGACCCTTCCGGAACACATCCTGCACGACCGCCAAGTCCTGAGACGCCTCCTGCAGAGTCAACTATACGTCAAGATAGAGAAATGTGAGTTCCACGTATCCCAAGTTTCTTTCCTGTGTCACATTATCTCTACCGCCGGCATCCAAATGGACCCTGTAAAGGTTAAGGCGGTCACCGACTGGCCCAGTCCCGCCTCACTCAAACAAGTCCAGCGGTTCCTCGGGTTTGCCAATTTTTACAGGTGTTTTATACGCAACTTTGGTGCGGTGGCAGCGCCTCTCACGGTTTTTTATGGACCCCTGAGGCTGACAGGGCATTCGTTTGAGCTCAAGGGACGTTTCACCTCCGGACCCATCCTGATCCTACTCATCCCTTCGTGGTAGAGGTGGGCGCCCTGGACACTGCAGTAGGGGCGGTCCTTTCACAGCGGAACAATGAGGACAAGATACTGCACCCATGCGCCTTTCTCTCCAAGTGGTTCTCGCCAGCGGAATGCAACTACAATGTAGGCAACCGGGAGCTCTTGGCAGTGAAGTGGGCCCTTGAGGGGTGGAGACGCTGGTTGGAGGGGGCACCTCATCCTTTCGTGATCTGGACGGACCATAAGAACTTGGTCTCCATTCAAGAAGCCAAGAGGTTAAACGCTCATCAGGCAGGCTCTGTTTTTTAACAGGTTCAACTTCACACTAGCCTATTGCCCGGGATCAGAAAGCAGATGTCCTGTCCCGCCAACACGATGTCTCTAATGAGGATAGGGACTCCGAGCCCATCATCCCCAGCTCCCGCATTGTGGCCCCCGTGATATGGAGTATTGAGACCACGGTCTGGCAAGCCTGGACCCGAGAACCTGACCCCGGATGGGGTCCCACTAACAGACTTTATGTTCTGCGATCAGCCCTTTCCCGAGTACTAGAATGGGGACACTCCTCTAAATTAACTGGGCATCCAGGGGTTAATCGGATACTGGAGTTCCTGAGGCTGAGATTCTGGTGGCCAAACATGACTGAGGATGTGAGATCCTTCGTGACGGCCTGCTCCACCTGTGCCCAAAGCACAGATATATATATATATATATATATATATATATATATATATATATATACAGTGGGGGAAAAAAGTATTTAGTCAGCCACCAATTGTGCAAGTTCTCCCACTTAAAAAGATGAGAGAGGCCTGTAATTTTCATCATAGGTACACGTCAACTATGACAGACAAAATGAGGAAAAAAAATCCAGAAAATCACATTGTAGGATTTTTAATGAATTTATTTGCAAATTATGGTGGAAGATAAGTATTTGGTCAATAACAAAAGTTTCTCAATACTTTGTTATATACCCTTTGTTGGCAATGACACAGGTCAAACGTTTTCTGTAAGTCTTCACAAGGTTTTCACACACTGTTGCTGGTATTTTGGCCCATTCCTCCATGCAGATCTCCTCTAGAGCAGTGATGTTTTGGGGCTGTCGCTGGACAACACAGACTTTCAACTCCCTCCAAAGATTTTCTATGGGGTTGAGATCTGGAGACTGGCTAGGCCACTCCAGGACCTTGAAATGCTTCTTACGAAGCCACTCCTTCGTTGCCCGGGCGGTGTGTTTGGGATCATTGTCATGCTGAAAGACCCAGCCACGTTTCATCTTAAATGCCCTTGCTGATGGAAGGAGGTTTTCACTCAAAATCTCACGATACATGGCCCCATTCATTCTTTCCTTTACACGGATCAGTCGTCCTGGTCCCTTTGCAGAAAAACAGCCCCAAAGCAGATGTTTCCAACCCCATGCTTCACATTAGGTATGGTGTTCTTTGGATGCAACTCAGCATTCTTTGTCCTCCACAAACGACGAGTTGAGTTTTTACCAAAAAGTTCTATTTTGGTTTCATCTGACCATATGACATTCTCCCAATCCTCTTCTGGATCATACAAATGCACTCTAGCAAACTTCAGACGGACCTGGACGTGTACTGGCTTAAGCAGGGGGACACGTCTGGCACTGCAGGATTTGAGTCCCTGGCGGCGTAGTGTGTTACTGATGGTAGGCTTTGTTACTTTGGTCCCAGCTCTCTGCAGGTCATTCACTAGGTCCTCCCGTGTGGTTCTGGGATTTTTGCTCACCGTTCTTGTGATCATTTTGACCCCACGGGGTGAGATCTTGCGTGGAGCCCCAGATCGAGGGAGATTATCAGTGGTCTTGTATGTCTTCCATTACCTAATAATTGCTCCCACAGTTGATTTCTTCAAACCAAGCTGCTTACCTATTGCAGATTCAGTCTTCCCAGCCTGGTGTGGGTCTACAATTTTGTTTCTTGTGTCCTTTGACAGCTCTTTGGTCTTGGCCATAGTGGAGTTTGGAGTGTGACTGTTTGAGGTTGTGGACAGGTGTCTTTTATACTGATAACAAGTTCAAACAGGTGCCATTAATACAGGTAACGAGTGGAGGACAGAGGAGCCTCTTAAAGAAGAAGTTACAGGTCTGTGAGAGCCAGAAATCTGAGAGAGGCCTGTAATTTTTATCATAGGTACACGTCAACTATGACAGACAAAATGAGGAAAAAAAATCCACAAAATCACATTGTAGGATTTTTAATGAATTTATTTGCAAATTATGGTGGAAAATAAGTATTTGGTCAATAACAAAAGTTTCTCAATACTTTGTTATATACCCTTTGTTGGCAATGACACAGGTCAAACGTTTTCTGTAAGTCTTCACAAGGTTTTCACACACTGTTGCTGGTATTTTGGCCCATTCCTCCATGCAGATCTCCTCTAGAGCAGTGATGTTTTGGGGCTGTTGCTGGGCAACACGGACTTTCAACTCCCTCCAAAGATTTTCTATGGGGTTGAGATCTGGAGACTGGCTAGGCCACTCCAGGACCTTGAAATGCTTCTTACGAAGCCACTCCTTCGTTGCCCGGGCGGTGTGTTTGGGATCATTGTCATGCTGAAAGACCCAGCCACGTTTCATCTTAAATGCCCTTGCTGATGGAAGGAGGTTTTCACTCAAAATCTCACGATACATGGCCCCATTCATTCTTTCCTTTACACGGATCAGTCGTCCTGGTCCCTTTGCAGAAAAACAGCCCCAAAGCAGATGTTTCCAACCCCATGCTTCACATTAGGTATGGTGTTCTTTGGATGCAACTCAGCATTCTTTGTCCTCCACAAACGACGAGTTGAGTTTTTACCAAAAAGTTCTATTTTGGTTTCATCTGACCATATGACATTCTCCCAATCCTCTTCTGGATCATACAAATGCACTCTAGCAAACTTCAGACGGACCTGGACGTGTACTGGCTTAAGCAGGGGGACACGTCTGGCACTGCAGGATTTGAGTCCCTGGCGGCGTAGTGTGTTACTGATGGTAGGCTTTGTTACTTTGGTCCCAGCTCTCTGCAGGTCATTCACTAGGTCCTCCCGTGTGGTTCTGGGATTTTTGCTCACCGTTCTTCTGATCATTTTGACCCCACGGGGTGAGATCTTGCGTGGAGCCCCAGATCGAGGGAGATTATCAGTGGTCTTGTATGTCTTCCATTACCTAATAATTGCTCCCACAGTTGATTTCTTCAAACCAAGCTGCTTACCTATTGCAGATTCAGTCTTCCCAGCCTGGTGTGGGTCTACAATTTTGTTTCTTGTGTCCTTTGACAGCTCTTTGGTCTTGGCCATAGTGGAGTTTGGAGTGTGACTGTTTGAGGTTGTGGACAGGTGTCTTTTATACTGATAACAAGTTCAAACAGGTGCCATTAATACAGGTAACGAGTGGAGGACAGAGGAGCCTCTTAAAGAAGAAGTTACAGGTCTGTGAGAGCCAGAAATCTTGCTTGTTTGTAGGTGACCAAATACTTATTTTCCACCATAATTTGCAAATAAATTCATTAAAAATCCTTCAATGTGATTTTCTGGAAAAAAAATTCTCAATTTGTCTGTCATAGTTGACGTGTACCTATGATGAAAATTACAGGCCTCTCTCATCTTTTTAAGTGGGAGAACTTGCACAATTGGTGGCTGACTAAATACTTTTTTCCCCCACTGTATATATATATATATATATATATATATATATATATATATATATATATATATAAAAATACAGGAAAATCTAGTTTTTGACTGCACTGGGCATTTAATTTTTTTTGTGAATCATGCATTCAATTGCCCCTCTCTGTTGCACACAACAAGGTTCCATTCCCCCTGTCACAAGGGGATTCATGGCTGATTTAACTAACTAGTAATTACCAGGCCAATCATGAATTTTTCCCAGATGTGGTAAATTCCCACTTCTCACTTGGTTACGAACGCACCATAACACAGTTAACTATCCACTGTAGAGCTGTATAATACCACTCCTTTGAAGCGCAAGACCTAGACCTACACTCCTAGACCTACACTTTGGCATATTGTGGAGCGTTGATTGACGTATAGTTTTTGTTTAAATTGATAACTCAAATAATTGTATTTTTAACTGCCTAGTGCAATCACAATTTTTTTTTTTTTATTGATCAATACGTAAAGAGTAATTTAAGAAACCGAATTAGGAACCACTTTGGCTACCCTGTAGACTAGATGTCATAGTCATGCATTTCAGGAATATTGTCAGGCATTACATGCATTTGAGCAAATGTATGTGCATGCATATGTGGAATACATTTTAAGGTATTACATACATTTGTTCAAAGATGCAAATGTATCTACATGTATTTGAAATACGTTTTACATGACGTTAAATATATTGAAATGTATTTTTTTCCGTATGCGTACTGAAAGAACTAAAAGGATAAACTATACAATTCGAATAAAAAGGAATGGCCTAGAATTTTCAGAACAAAACGTTTTGTTAGACTTAATGAGAAAACTGTAAACTCAGGTGCTAACTAAGCAAAGTCATCGGAGGAGAAGAAACACCATGAGGCCAAAGAAACTTCGAAATGGCCGCCATGTCCGTTTGCCCCTGTGCTAAACTGAACATTGAAAAACCTGAGGTCCTCAAGCTGCAGCTGCACAGATTAAAATGTGTTACTGAAGGGCTTCTGACATTTCTCAACAGGACAAAATGTACTACTACCTTTGAAAATGGGAAAACCACTCTAACATACTACTAGCTCTTTGCCACCATCTCCGCTCTTTGCCACCTTCTCCTCCCTGCTGAATCCTCCTCCTCCTCCCCCTCCCTCCTCCCTCTCTGTGGATGACTTTTGAAAAGAAGGTTGACGACATCCGATCCTCATTTATTAAGTCAAATGACACCGCTGGTCCTGCTCACACTGCCCTACCCTATGCTTTGACTTCTTTCTCCCCTCTCTCTCCAGATGAAATCTTGCGACTTGTGACGGCCGGCCGCCCAACAACCTGCCCGCTTGACCCTATCACCTCCTCTCTTCTCCAGACCATTTCCGGAGACCTTCTCCCTTACCTCACCTCGCTCATCAACTCATCCTTGACCGCTGGCTATGTCCCTTCCGTCTTCAAGAGAGCGAGAGTTGCACCCCTCCTCAAAAAACCTACACTCGATCCCTCCTATGTCAACAACTACAGACCAGTATCCCTTCTTTCTTTTCTCTCCAAAACTCTTGAGCGTGCCGTCTCTAGCCAACTCTCCTGCTATCTCTCTCAGAATGACCTTCTTGATCCAAACCAGTCAGGTTTCAAGACTGGTCATTCAACTGAGACTGCTCTTCTCTGTGTCATGGAGGCTCTCCGCACTGCTAAAGCTAACTCTCTCTCCTCTGCTCTTATCATTCTAGACCTATCTGCTGCCTTTGATACTGTGAACCATCAGATCCTCCTCTCCACCCTCTCCGAGTTGGGCATCTCCGGCGCTGCTCACTCTTGGATTGCGTCCTACCTGACAGGTCACTCCTACCAGGTGGCGTAGCGAGAATCTGTCTCTGCACCACGTGCTCTCACCACTGGTGTCCCCCAGGGCTCAGTTCTAGGCCCTCTCCTATTCTCTCTATACACCAAGTCACTTGGCTCTGTCATATCCTCACATGGTCTCTCCTTTCATTGCTACGCAGACGACACACAATTAGTTTTCTCCTTTCCCCCTTCTGATAACCAGGTGGCGAATCACATCTCTGCATGTCTGGCGGACATATCAGTGTGGATGTCGGATCACCACCTCAAGCTGAACCTCAGCAAGACGGAACTGCTCTTCCTCCCGGGGAAGGACTGCCCGCTCCATGACCTCGCCATCACGGTTGACAACTCCATTGTGTCCTCCTCCCAGAGTGCAAGGAACCTTGGCGTGACCCTGGACAACACCCTGTCGTTCTACGACTAACATCAAAGTGGTGACCCGATCCTGCAGGTTCATGCTCTACAACATTCGCAGAGTACGACCCTACCTTACACAGAAAGCGGCACAGGTCCTAATCCAGGCACTTGTCATCTCCCGTCTGGATTACTGCAACTCGCTGTTGGCTGGGCTCCCTGCCTGTGCCATTAAACCCCTACAACTTACCCAGAACGCTGCAGCCGTCTGGCGTTCAACCTTCCCAAGTTCTCTCATGTCACCCCGCTCCTCCGTACACTCCACTGGCTTCCAGTTGAAGCTTGCATCTACTACAAAATCATGGTGCTTGACTTCGGAGCTGTGAGGGGAACAGCACCTCCTTACCTTCAGGCTCTGATCAGACCCTACACCCAAACGAGGGCACTACGTTCATCGACCTCTGGCCTGCTAGCCCCCCTACCTCTACGGAAGCACAGTTCCCGCTCAACCCAGTCAAAGCTATTCGCTGCTCTGGCACCCCAATGGTGGAACAAGCTCCCCTACGACGCCAGGACAGCGGAGTCACTGACCACCTTCCGGAGACACTTGAAACCCTACCTCTTGAAGGAATACCTGGAATAGTATAACAGTAATCCTTCCCCCACCCCCCCATAAAAAAAAGGTGGTTGTCCCACTGGCTATCCTAAGTTGAATGCATCAATTTGTAAGTCACTCTGGATAAGAGCGTCTGCTAAATGACTTAAATGTAAATATAAATGTAGGTTACATATTAAGTCTGAATCTGTTGGTTGCTATGAGCCTAGTAATGATGAGTGCACTGTTATTTGCCAGTGCTAAATTAAAGAGAAAAGAGGTCAAGATGTCATGGTTTTGAGTCACCGGAGTTACATGTAATACATGCAAGAACATCATTAGTTTCCTTTTCTTATTTTTTTACAATGTAGCCTACAGTTCTCTTCAATCATCCCTGCTTTTACCCTGGCAGGCTCACCTCCACACTGCAGGAATACCTCCATTTCATTTTCAATTCTAAATTACGGTTGACTCAGCTAGGGATTAAAACATCACATCCTTCCTTCAGGACAAAACTACACACACACACACACACACACACACACACACACACACACCGCAGTCGAGTATAAAGAGTAGGCGAGAGATCTGCAGAGGGAGGGGAAAAAACATCTCCTCTGGACCTGGGAGGACACAGTCTTTTAAACCACCCCCTCCTGTCCTCGTTCCTCCACGCACACACACACACACACACACACATATACACACACACTCATACACACAAACACACACACTGACGTAGGATGTTCAAGTCGTATGGGGACTGATAGAAAACAGTGGAGTGTAAAGGATGGAGACATACATGTGTGTCATGCCACCCCTGTGTCCCACGTCTAAACACCTTCTGAAAGGATGTTATTAGTTTCCTTCTCTTTTAAAAAATGCAATAAAATCAGCTGTCAAAAATACCTGTAGGCCTAATCTTAAATGGCCCAACCAAGTGGGTTAGTGGCTTGCACCAACCACATTTTCCCTCTACAGCCACCTCATTCACATTTCTGTGAAGGACAGCAGGGTGATTCTCATGAAACCAGTTTTAAAGTGTCTGTAGCAAATTTAGTTACAAAACCATGATGCATCTGCAAAAATCAACTACAGGGTTCGTACTTTTCAAGTACTATTTCAAGCACTCATATTTATTTTCAAGGACCATCAATTTGTAATAGTTCCTATTGTCCAATTGTTATAAGTCGCCAACAGATGACAGTATATCGCCACAACCTCATGAAAAAAATAAATTAACTTACTATTAATTATTACCTTACAAGTTCTACTCAATTAACCGTGTTTCACTACTTATTTACCACATACATGCGTGGTAAGTCCGGACTGATAATTTATTTATTTATTTTTATTTAACCTTTATTTAACCAGGTAAGCCAGTTGAGAACAGGTTCTCATTTACATCTGCGACCTGGCCAAGATAAAGCAAAGCAGTGCGATAAAAACAACAACAACACAGAGTTACATATGGAATAAACAAAAACGTACAGTCAATAACACAATAGAAAATAGAAAATCTATATACAGTGTGTGCAAATGTAGTAAGTTGTGGAGGTAAGGCAATAAATAGGCCATAGTGCAAAATAATTACAATTTAGTATTAATACTGGAGTGATAGATGTGCAGAAGATGATGTGCAAATAGAGATACTGGGGTGCAAATGAGCAAAATAAATAACAACGTAAATAACAATATGGGGATGAGGTAGTTGGGTGGGCTAATTACAGATGGGCTGTGTACAGGTGCAGTGATCGGTAAGCTGATGCTTAAAGTTAATGAGGGAGATAAGTGTCTCGAGCTTCAGAGATTTTTGTAGTTCGTTCCAGTCATTTGTTGACTGATTTCCTTATATGAACTGTAACTCAGTAAAATCTTTGACATTTTTGCATGTTGCATTTATATTTTTTTGTTCAGTGTACATAATATTAAATTGTAAATTTTAGGTCCCACAGGCTGTCCCAATGCATAATGCATGAAACTAAATTCTGACCGTGTAAAAGGCACTTAGTTAACCCTACATTTTTGTATTCTATACCCATTTGAAGAGAAACAAGTAATTAATGTGTTTGATAAGATGAAAGACTCGCTCAGGGGACCCTATTTACATTTTAGGGGACCCCACATGGGTCCCGGACCCCAAGTTTGGGAACCACTGTACTACTAACCTCTCTCCCTGCTTGCTTCAATGCTTCCTCTCTCAGTGTATCTCTTTTGCCTCCTTCATTGCAGCCTGACTCACCACTGTCTGTCTCACTACTCTCTATAAAGAAATGGTATTTTGTTATGAGAACTTATAGTGGCCGATCTTTTGATTATAGCTAGCTTAATTTCAGTCAATTGCTCCTGCTGAGGTCAGGCTCTGTTCAACGTTAGCATCTAACTTCCTCCTTGTAGCCAGCTAGTTATAGCTAGCTACCTGTCTTATACAGTCAGGGAAAAAAGTATTTGATCCCCTGCTGATTTTGTATGTTTGCCCACTGACAAAGAAATGATCAGTCTATAATTTTAATGGTAGGTGTATTTGAACAGTGAGAGACAGAATAACAACAAAAAAATCCAGAAAAACACATGTCTAAAATGTTATAAAATTATTTGCATTTTAATGAGGGAAATAAGTATTTGACCCCTCTCAATCAGAAAGATTTCTGGCTCCCAGGTGTCTTTTATACAGGTAACGAGCTGAGATTAGGAGCACACTCTTAAAGGGAGTGCTCCTAATCTCAGTTTGTTACCTGTATAAAAGACACCTGTCCACAGAAGCAATCAATCAATCTGATTCCAAACTCTCCATCATGGCCAAGACCAAAGAGCTCTCCAAGGATGTCAGGGACAAGATTGTAGACCTACACAAGGCTGGAATGGTCTACAAGACCATCGCCAAGCAGCTTGGTGAGAAGGTGACAACAGTTGGTGCGATTATTCGCAAATGGAGGAAACACAAAATAACTGTCAATCTCCCTCGGCCTGGGGCTCCATGCAAGATCTCACCTCGTGGAGTTGCAATGATCATGAGAACGGTGAGGAATCAGCTCAGAACTACACGGGAGGATCTTGTCAATGATCTCAAGGCAGCTGGGACCATAGTCACCAAGAAAACAATTGGTAACACACTACGCCGTGAAGGACTGAAATCCTGCCGCGCCCGCAAGGTCCCCCTGCTCAAGAAAGCACATATACAGGCCCGTCTGAAGTTTGCCAATGAACATCTGAATGATTCAGAGGAGAACTGGGTGAAAGTGTTGTGGTCAGATGAGACCAAAATGGAGCTCTTTGGCATCAACTCAACTCGTCGTGTTTAGAGGAGGAGGAATGCTGCCTATGACCCCAAGAACACCATCCCCACCGTCAAACATGGAGGTGGAAACATTATGCTTTGGGGGTGTTTTTCTGCTAAGGGGACAGGACAACTTCACCGCATCAAAGGGACGATGGACGGGGCCATGTACCGTCAAATCTTGGGTGAGAACCTCCTTCCCACAGCCAGGGCATTGAAAATGGGTCGTGGATGGGTATTCCAGCATGACAATGACCCAAAACACACGGCCAAGGCAACATAGGAGTGGCTCAAGAAGAGGCATATTAAGGTCCTGGAGTGGCCTAGCCAGTCTCCAGACCTTAATCCCATAGAAAATCTGTGGAGGGAGCTGAAGGTTTGAGTTGCCAAACGTCAGCCTCGAAACCTTAATGACTTGGAGAAGATCTGCAAAGAGGAGTGGGACAAAATCCCTCCTGAGATGTGTGCAAACCTGGTGGCCAACAACAAAAAACGTCTGACCTCTGTGATTGCCAACAAGGGTTTTGCCACCAAGTACTAAGTCATGTAAGTCACGTTACAAGCGCCGTGCTCAGCTGGTAGAGCACGGCGCTTGTAACGCCAAGGTAGTGAGTTCGATCCCCGGGACCACCCATACACAAAAAAAAATGTATGCACGCATGACTGTAAGTCGCTTTGGATAAAAGCGTCTGCTAAATGGCATATTATTATTATTATTATTATTATTATGTTTTGCAGAGGGGTCAAATACTTATTTCCCTCATTAAAATGCAAATCAATTTATAACATTTTTGACATTTTTTTGTTGTTATTCTGTCTCTCACTGTTCAAATAAACCTACCATTAAAATTATAGACTGATCATGTCTTTGTCAGTGGGCAAACGTACAAAATCAGCAGGGGATCAAATACTTTTTTCCCTCACTGTAGCCAGAGCCCTTGAGCTACCTAGCTAGCTAGACATCTCACTGAAATATCAGTGACTATTTACCAATTGTACACTCATTCTCCGAGAGTCAGAGGGGGTTTGTTTGGGGGATGTCTGTTGACATGGCAGGGGTCGAGGGATGTTAAAATAATTCCCACTGTCAGTGGCATCTCTCTGCTACTTGCCACTGTAGGTCTGGGCTGAGGTAGCTCGTTTCTCGTTGGACAGAGTGGTGAATTAATGCGCTGCTAACAAGGCAAATCCGGGGAAACAGGCGAACATAACGAGCATACATGAATCATTCATGATTCCACTCATTCGCAGAGGTAGGCGCGATTAGAACTCAGATCAAGAAGCCTTCTGAGCGTTGATCAACACTGGGAACGCAATAATAAGTGGGTAAATGATCATTAATAAAATAAAAAGGTGAGTAAACGCTATTTCACAAATAAAAAGGTGCGTTTACCCTCCACTCCATCCCTGGTTGGGTCTGGCAAAACCCATTCATAAACATCAATATCCTGCCAGGCAGGGTTGAATCTACATTTGCCTGGCGTTTTAGATATCGATGTGATGTTTGGCGGCGCCTAATCAGTCAGTTCTGTACCTGCCTGGCTGAGTGGCAGTGTTGGTGAAATGAGCGAGCTCGCTTGGCAACCAGAATGCGAAACACGTGAGGAAATAAAACTCGGTAGTCTGCCTGGAAATTAATTCGCAAGACCAATACATTTTTATAATATTTTTCATATTAACATATTTGCTGATTTTCTGTTCTCCTCCCATTTTAATTCAAGTACTTTTCAAGTACCAACTTGAGAAAATGTCAGATTTTCAAGGTATTCCAGAACTTGAATTTCAGAGTGCCAAATTCAAGTACTTTGAGCACCTCAAGCACCTTGTGCAAACCCTACACTATCATTCTGAGGACTAATATGTCTAGTTTATGGGAAAGTTTCTTATTTTAAATACAATTTACATTTTCTCCAGATTTTCTTTCATTTTCACCCCAAATTCTCATTACCAAAAAATGCATCCAGATTAAATTCTTGGGTCATTTTATATTTTTTTTGTTGTTGAAAAACCTAACTTATTTGAATAAAACACAAAATATGTTGCTGTAGCTTGTCCTTAAATCATAACAATTGTATACTACTTGAAGTTTACATGAATCTATCATAATTATTATGTACAAACACAGTGTCTGTGGACATGTGTCTCATTACAGTAACAGTTTTTCAAGTTCCTGTAAAAACTCCAATCAGTTTTTAAATAAAGTTTTATTCACCCATGATGCATCATCTAGAGGAGTAGTCCTTAGATGAGCACAAGTTCATTTCATTTATTTGCTTATATGCCTTCAGAATTAGGTTTTTATTCTCAAACACCCCCTTTACCCCAATGTATAATAATTGTATAATTTAATTTGAAGGTGTTATGTTTAACTCAGGCCTTTTCATTAGGGGAGCAATGTAAAAAATATTTGTTTGTAGATTTTTGAAAATGTTGGTAAAATAATTATGAAATAGATACAGATCCCATTGTACAAAACAAATTAATTAGTGATTAGATCATCTCTAACCAATCAGAGTAACAAATATTGATAATGTCATCATGTAGGCCGGCTCTGGCCGAACCCATCGGCTTCTGGGACCAATCAGTATGGTCAGAATGTGTTCGCATTCTACAGGAGTCAGGGAGGAAAGCAAATCCAGACTCATCGTGGAGAAGAAACACTAGTGGGCGTGGCGTTTAGCCAGAGCGAATTGGATGGGTAGTCAGGCTAGCAGTCCTCCTGAGGGTAGGTGAAAGTCACACCCCTCTTTACTACCCTATTTGAGACATGACCTCATAGTGTGTGTTTAAAATAGGTGTTTCTAGATGACTCAAATACAGAGGCTCTCTGTACTACAATGAGGGAAAAAAGTATTTGATCCCCTGCTGATTTTGTACATTTGCCCACTGACAAAGAAATGATCAGTCTATAATTTTAATGGTAGGTTTTGAACAATGAGAGACAGAAAAAAAAAAAAAAGGAGTGGTCCTAATCTCAGCTTGTTACCTGTATAAAAGACACCTGGGAGCCAGAAGCAATCAATCAATCAGATTCCAAACTCTCCACCATGGCCAAGACCAAAGAGCTCTCCAAGGATGTCAGGGACAAGATTGTAGACCTACACAAGGCTGGAATGGGCTACAAGACCATCGCCCAGCAGCTTGGTGAGAAGGTGACAACAGTTGGTGCGATTATTCGCAAATGGAAGACACACAAAATAACTGTCAATCTCCCTCGGCCTGGGGCTCCATGCAAGATCTCACCTCGTGGAGTTGCAATGATCATGAGAACGGTAAGGAATCAGCCCTGAACTACACGGGAGGATCTTGTCAATGATCTCAAGGCAGCTGGGACCATAGTCACCATAGTCACCCCACATTTTGTGGTATCCAATTGGTAGTTACAGTCTTGTCCCATCGCTGCAACTCCTGTACAGACATGGGAGAGGCGAAGGTCGAGAGTCGTGCGTCCTCCGAAACACAACACAGTGCCCGCTTAACCTGGAAGCCAGCAGCACCAATGTGTTGGAGGAAACACCGTACACCTGGCGACCGAGTCAGCGTGCACTGTGCCTGGCCCACCACAGGAGTCGCTAGTGCCAAACCCTCCCCTACCCTGGGCCAATTGTGCGCCACCCCATGGGTCTCCCGGTCGCGACAGAGCCTGGACTCAAACCAGGATCTCTAGTGGCACAGCTAGCACTGTGATTCAGTGCCTCTGACCACTGCGCTACTCGGGAGGCCCCCCTTCCATTCATTTTTAAACTGGTACCGGGTTACCTTCAGACAAGTTTTGGGGGCATCAACAACCGACATGTACGTGTTCGCAAGAGACTCACCTTTTCATAATAGTTTTGTAGGCCAAACCGTTTGGATGCTACAGAGAAGACCACTTCTGACAAACACAGCCGTAGCTCTGCCACCTTTCACTGCAGATGCGGAAGGCCGATAATGGTGGATGCGGTGGATTAAAATGCAGGCCATGCAAAAAAACAGATATCTCTAGCTTAGACTGATTTTTATGGGGATTTATTATACTAATTACATGACAGAAGTGTATTCCATCAGATCTTAGTTATTCACTTCAGAAATTAGACTGCACGGAGCTATTATGTAGTACAAAAAAACGTTTTGTGCCTTAGTGTACACTACATGACCAAAATTATGTGGACACCTGCTCGTCAAACATCTCATTCCAAAATCATGAGTATTAATATGGAGTTGGTCCCCCCTTTACTGCTATAACAGCCTCCACTCTTCTGGGAAGGATTTCCACTAGATGTTGGAACATTGCAGTGGGGACTTGCTTCCATTCAGCCACAAGAGCATTAGTGAGGTCGGGCATTGATGTTGGGCGATTAGGCCTGGCTCGCAGTCGGCATTTCAATTCATCCCAAAGGTGTTCGATGGGGTTGAAGTCAGGGCTCTGTGCAGGCCAGTGAAGTTCTTCCACACCGATCTTGACAAACCATTTCTGTATGGACCTCGCTTTGTGCATGGGGGCATTGTCATGCTGAAACAGGAAAGGGCCTTCCCCAAACTGTTGCCACAAAGTTGGAAGCACAGAATCGTCTAGAAAGTCATTGCATGCTGTAGCGTTAAGATTTCCCTTCACTGGAACTAAGGGGCCTAGCCCGAACCATGAAGAACAGCCCCAGGCCATTATTCCTCCTCCACCAAACTTTACAGTTGGCACTATGCATTCGGGCAGGTAGCATTCTCCTGGCATCCGCCAAACCCAGATTCGTCGGACTGCCAGATGGTGAAGCGTGATTCATCACTCCAGAGAACACGTTTCCACTGCTCCAAGGTCCAATGGTGGCGAGCTTTACAACACTCCAGCCGAGTTTGGAACTCAGTAGTGAGTGTTGCAACTGAGGACCGACGCGCTACGCACTTCAGCACTCGGCGGTCCCGTTCTGTGAGCTTGTCTGGCCTACCACTTCGCGGCTGAGCCGTTGTTGCTCCTAGACGTTTCCACTTCACAATAACAGCACTTACAGTTGACCAGGGCAGCTCTAGCAGGGCAGAAATTTGACGAACTGATTTGTTGGAAAGGTGCCATCCTATGACGGTGCCACGTTGAAAGTCACTGAGCTCTTCAGTAAGGCCATTCTAATGCCAATGTTCGTCTATGGAGATTGCATGGCTGTGTGCTCGATTTTATACACCTGTCAGCAACGAGTGTGGCTGAAATAGCCAAATCCACTAATTTGAAGGGGTGTCCACATCGTTTATAATGTATGTGTGTAGGCTATACAGTATTGTTGTGAATGTCGTGTTAATAGGCACAATATCAATCATCATATTATCCAATCTGCCAATAAAGGTCTCTCTGACCTTTAAATGGAAAGATAGCAAATCAACTTCGGATGAAAGCGTCTTCAAACATTGTTATCGGGGTTAGTGTTCTTTTTGTGTGAAATAACTTGGTCAATACTTAGCAATAACTGGTATTAAAATAAAACATCTTGACAGACTGCACATAAACTAAAACATTTAATATGGCCTAACACAGAGATGGTGTTTTCTTGAGGGCAAGTCTAGTTATTCCACCTGTGTTTCACTAGCAAGACAATCACTCTGACCTTTTAAAGGAAACTCGTTTACAGAGATGTTCAGTATATCAGAGAGGTGAATAAGAGAGATAAAGGAACACTTTTTAATCAACTAGCCAACATGTAGACCAATGAACTATAGTTTCTCTGCAGAGTAGGCTAATTCACAGCCCAGCATTGGCCAACTTGTTGTGTCATTTCACCCATCTATTGATCTTTCCCTGCCAATTGTCACATCTCAACAGAGCCTTAAATAAGTGTTTTTCTTTCTTAAGCTTGAGATATTACAGTTTGTTGGAGATTTACAGAGAGCTGTGGGGTTGGGTTGGGGGGATGCTTTGTCCAGCTCTCTTTACACCAGAGCAGCCATGGAAAGGTCATGGTTATCAATTTAAAGGAAGAATTACATGGGGACTGGGACAGATTGGCTGTCTTCTTTTGACTTTTAATCACCGCCAAATACACTTATTTCACTCAACCCCTCTCTCTCTCTGATGGGTGATCAGAAAGTGCCGGTCAAAAGAGAGACTGCGTATGAGGGAAAGTTGTAGAAAAGCAATCTTTCGTGAGAGCCTTCCAAAACAAGCTGGCGAGAGTCAGTCATGAAAGTAAGACAAAAACACTACCGTTGTTAGGCTAAATCTTCAGGCTTATGTCATCAGTTTAGTCACACGACTACCATCCTGATTGAAATGATTCACTGGCGCACAATTTAGAGCTGTTGACCAGAAGGACCATACCATACCTCCCAGTATTAGGCTAGTGACTGTTTAAACATTTCCCCCACTACTTGATAGCTAATGGTACATGAGAAAAATGTTATAGCATGAGATTTTATGCGAAAGTGCACAAGTGCACAACAGTCTTTTTGGGCTTTTATCCGCTGGACTACCAGTTCCCACTAAGCTAAAGATCGGCAGTGTAACTGTCTGACATGAGATCCGTCTGAAGGGGCACACACCATGGGGCACCAGTCGTGGTGAGTAGCCCTGACAAATGTAGGATTTAGGCCCTGCCACAGGACAGGTGGTGCCACCATCTGTGCCCAAGTCCGTCCCCCTCCCCTTTTCAGCCCTCATCATCAGGGAGCACGGTGAACCTACGCATTTCGTAGACTCAATGACTTAATGAGTAAAATACTATGTTAGAAAGTTAAACAATGAGGCATTCTAAGATTTTTTTTAAATGTATAAATACGTCTAGGTTTTAAAGAGCTTCCTTGGCATCGCCATAAGTCAGAATGGTCAGATTTGATACCAAAAAAGCAAAACCTAGCCTATCTTCTGGTTAAAAATACGAGAGAAACATGGAGAATGTACAATGTCTTATAGACATTTTAAAGGACCTTTTTGTTTGGATTGTGGAGCTTGTTCCTGGGCTGAGTCCATCATCAGTGCTGCCATGAGTCAAATGATAGTGAAGACTCCAGCTCGAGCTGCTCCACACCAATCCCGTTCCACATGATTATTCTCAATTTCACAGCTGATGGTTTTTCCACTGAGACGAACGACAGCTATGAAATGCCAAGGCATTGAGCTCCATCCAGCCTGAGAGAACACGCTTCTGAGACAGCAGGAGGAGCCAAGCTGTAGAATGAAGGATATGCAGGGTCATGGAGGAGAGCAGAACGAGCGCTGGGCCTATCTCTCTCCTTTCATGCATAGAAAGACACAGGAGAGAGCTGACCCAGCTGCCTTCACATCTAAAGCCCAGTAGAGACCCACACGTAGTACGCTGGGGTAATGGAGGTGTGAACACCACTTTCAATCTGGCAACCGAATGGCAGGTGAAAATTATGGTGTCACCCAAGTGGTGGGTTGGTGGCAGAGGAAGGACCTGATGAGAGACGCCTTGGTGAGAATGATAGCCTGGTTCTGCTGCTGGAAACTCTTCCACAATCAACAAAAAATTGTGGAAGAGTTTGATCCGATTTAGATTTAAAAGCCCTGCTGGGGTATGGAGGGTGTATCAGACCAAGGTCATTTGTAGGGGACAGGGAAGATGATGATAATGAAGATTATGTTTTGTCTTATTAGATAAATGGAGAGCCGCACTTGGCTTGAGTGGCAGTTTTGTGTGCCATGACAACACTCACGGTAATGAGAGGAGAAGAGTGGTAATGAGAGACAAGTTTGACCAATGGCAACAAAGAACAGGAGTGACACATTTTACAAACAGCAAATCAAATCAAATCAATTGTATTTGTCACATGCGCTGAATACAACAGGTGTAGACCTTACCGTGAAATGCTTACTTACAAGGCCTTAACCAACAATGCATTTTTAAGAAAATAGAGTTAAGAAAATATTTACTAGATAAACTAAAGTAAAAATTTATAAAAAAATTACACAATAGAATAACAATAACGAGGCTATATACAGGGGGTACCGGTACCGAGTCAGTGTGCGGGGGTACAGGTTAGTCAAAGTAATTTGTACATGTAGGTAGGGGTAAAGTGACTATGCATAGATAATAAACAGCGGGGGGGGGTCAATGCAAATAGTCCGGGTGGCCACTTGAAACTCTCGACCCGCTCCACTACAGCCCCGTCGATGTGAATGGGGGCGTGTTCGGCCCTCCTTTTCTTGTAGTCCACGATCAGCTCCTTTGTCTTGCTCACATTGAGGGAGAGGTTGTTGTCCTGGCACCACACTGCCAGGTCTCTGACCTCCTCCCTATAGGCTGTCTCATCGTTGTCGGTGATCAGGCCTACCACTGTTGTTTCGTCAGCAAACTTAATGATGGTGTTGGAGTTGTGCTTGGCCACGCAGTCGTGGGTGAACAGGGAGTACAGGAGGTGACTAAGCACACACCCCTGAGGGGCCCCCGTGTTGAGGTTCAGCGTGGCAGATGTGTTGTTGCAATGACCAGCCTTTCAAAGCACTTCATGGCTACTGAGTGAGTGCTACTGGGCGGTAGTCATTTAGGCAGGTTACCTTCGCTTTCTTGGGCATGGGGACAATGGTGGTCTGCTTGAAACATGTAGGTATTACAGACTCGGGCAGGGAGAGGTTGAAAATCTCAGTGAAGACACTTGCCAGTTGGTCCACGCATTCTCTGAGTACACGTCCTGGTAATCCGTCTGGCCCCGCGGCCTTGTAAATGTTGACCTGTTTAAAGGTCTTGCTCACATCGGCTACGGAGAGCGTGGTCACACAGTTGTCCGGAACAGCTGGTGCTCTCATGCATGCTTCAGTGTTGCTTGCCTCGAAGCTAACATAAAAGGCATTTAGCCCGTCTGGTAGGCTTGCGTCAATGGGCAGCTGGCGGCTGGGTTTCCCTTTGTAGTCCATAATAGTTTGCAAGCCCTGCCACATCCAACGAGCCTCTGAGCAGGTGTAGTAGGATTCAATCTTAGTCCTGTATTGACGCTTTGCCTGTTTGATGGTTCGTCTGAGGGCATAGCGGGATTTCTTATAAGCGCCCGGATTAGTGTCCCGCTCCTGAAAAATGGTTTGCATCTCCTAAGATGTCTATGTAGATAAAATACTGGAATGTGACTGCTAGTGACGGCATTCAATGACACTAAAGGGCCAGTACCCGCAATTAGACTTTCCTGCAACAACTCCTTAGTCAGAAGGGTGTAAAATAAGTGAGGGCAAGTGAATGGATGGGAGGTGAGATTATGCCTAGCCGTAATCTTACCGTCTGACTTTTGAATTCCACAGTCAACCCTATCCGTTACTTTCCTTGCTCTTAAGAAGTGGATAAGAAATAAAAGGTTCTAATAAATAAACCACAGATAGAAAGAGGAAACCAGGTAGTCCCTGTTTCAGTTTCAGGGATTATCTATAAGAATCTTTAAATAAGATGTCTTTATTCACTATGTCACTGTTGTATATCTTTCGAATCATTCTTCCGTTAGCCTATATTGCATTTACTTTAAACATGTATAGGTAGACTACACACTTGCACTGAAGCAAATACTAAGTACAGTAAGGCATGGAAATAAAGGAAGGGGGAGGGGATTTCCCCGATGCGCTAGACCACAACATGCTGGTACAGATGTTTGCCATTTTTTCTCTGGCTTGGCCTGCTGTTGCCAAAGTTAAGGAAAGAGCTATTGCTCCACAATTTCTGTAAAACAATGACGAGCATGAACTTCTCAGCCCATTGCATCAGTCACTTTTCAGTTCACTCCTAAGCCTCATGTCATATCACTAATCAAAAGGTAAAACACTCAACTCTGCATCTCAACGCTGATTCATTGAACCCTGTTACAGCTACAGTGGCTTGTTGGGTTGTCTCAAACCTTTCTCTCTGAAGTCTTAATTTTTTTCCATTATCTGGGGTATCAGGGAGAGGGGGAATCTAATGGAGTTTGTAATGGCCCTAGCTCAGCTCTCCTCTCTGTAAAGGAAAAGCAAGAGGAATGGCCTGATTGGCCTCATGTGAGCTTTTTGTCAAATGGAAGCCCAATGAAATATTCAGCAGTGTTTCTGTAGTACTGTCGACTATGTGTGTCTTCTCCACTAGCAGCCTCTGTGAAAACCTCCCGAGTGATGCAGTGGTCTAAGGCACTGCATCGCAGTGCTAGCTGTGCCACTAGAGATCCTGGTTCGTATCCAGGCTCTGTCGTAGCCGGCCGCGACCGGGAGACCCATGGGGTGGCGCGCAATTGGCCCAGCGTTGTCCAGGGTAGGGGAGGGAATGGCAGGCAGGGATGTAGTTCAGTTGGTAGAGCATGGCGTTTGCAACGCCAGGGTTGTGGGTTCGATTCCCACGGGGGGCCAGTATGAGAAAAAAATCATGAGAAAAAAATGTATGCACTCACTAACTGTAAGTCGCTCTGGATAAGAGCGTCTGCTAAATTACTAAAATGTAAATGTAAAACAACTCAAAAGGTTATGTGAGGTGGTCTGTTGGCACCTCATATGGATTTATATGCAAATCCTTGAAATTGTGCAGGGGCCAAACCAGGTATCACAGCTGTTATGTAACAATGTGTAATCCTACTGTATTCACACCTATAACTAGTGGAGTAACACTCAACTCCATTCTCTTATATCGAGGCAGAGTTGAGTTTTGGTAACTGGTCGCGGGACATTGAGTCGCCATTCGATTCTTGTAAAAAATATCAATTCTGAAAACGCTTACCTGTACCTATGTTTTTTCTGTACAACTGCGGTCCTTCCGCAACAAACATAGGTACAGGGAAGCATTTTCAGAATTGACATTTTTACAAGAATCGACTGATGGTGACTTGTGGCTCAGTTGGTAGAGCACGGTGCTTGCTGGTTCAATTCGGCGCTTGTTGGTTCAATTCCCACAGGGAGCCAGTATGGAAAAAAGTACGAAAATGTATCCACTCACTACTGTAAGTCGCTCTGGATAAGGGCATCTGCTAAATGACTAAAATGTAAATGCAATGTTGTTGCTAGCAATGTTGTTGTGCAGTTTGGTTTGATTAATATGAGGAATTTTAAATGATTTATACATGTACTTTTACTTTTGATACTTAAGTATATTTTAGCAAATACATTTACTTTTTAAATTAAGTATATTTAAAACCAAATACTTTTAGACTTTTACTCAAGTAGTATTCTACTGTGTGACTTTCACTTGAGTCATTTTCTACTACGGTATCTTTACTTTTACTCAAGTATGACAGGTACTTTGTCCACCACTGAACCTGCCCGTGTAACTACCATGTTAAAACACAGGCATTATAGACACATTGGCTACACTACGCTCTTTTGTATTATTTGTGTTATCACCAAAATAATGCGATTTACTTCATAAAAACGATGCCTTATGTAATTAAATAACATTAATAATCTTGTAGAAATTAAGTACAATTATTGGGTCAACAATGGCAGTGCTTCCACGTTGCACCAGACTTGAAGTTGACAGAATTAATAACGCACCAACCACGACTCACTATTGTATCCGTTCTGGATATACAGTTTACAGTTAACTTTTTTTCCAGAGAGAAGGGTAAACTAGTCTTACACGATATCATAACCCTCATGCATGTAAAAGTCGATTTAGATTCATATAGGCGGCTAATCTGCCACAGGTAGGCTTGTCTACTCCTCGATATACTTACAGACGCGCATTATCTTCCTGCACAAAAACAATAGGCTATACGTCAGTAAAATTATTTCATTTCTTAGTATTTAATATAATGTTCGCCTACCTGCTCTGGACTGTTTCAAAATAGTTCCGTGTTCGTTTGTACCGAACATTGCTCTGCGGGTTTCGGATTGAAGTGCGCGGCTGTGTCTCACGAGTGCGCCAAGATAAAAACGCTGTAAGGGCGCGCGCTGCGGCACAGGTCAGCCTGGTCTCATAGACTAGACGTAACAAGGTTGCACCTGTGCACACCCGATACAATTCCATCTATAAGGCGGGGGAAATATGAATTTTGCTCAGAGCCCATGTAGGTCACACATGGCATGTGTATGTTGTTGATCATTTTACAATTTCTATTAGCCTACTCTGTTAGCCTACTCTTAAAATTAGTAACATTTATTTGTGGATAGCTTATATAGGACAGGCGCTCTATATTTATTTGGAGACTCATTATTTCCACGATATCTAAAATAGCAATGTTTAGATTTCAATACTCAACTTCAAAACACATTATGACATTAAATAAACAGTCTCCATCGCAGTTCAGTCAAAGGAAAAACTCTGTTTATCTGTGGTCATTTTCATCCCACACAAAAGTAAGGGGGCCAATTGAAGGAAACATTAGTTGTTAAATAATTACAGGCATAGCTAACAGTTCAGTGTCTGTCAATGTTTACTTCTATTATTAACCCCCACACCAACAACTGTCACTTTGTGAAGATATATGTGCTGGCGGGTCAAGGGAAAATGTTGACCATGTTGTATCACTCCGACACTCCTCTGCCTTGTAGGCCTATCGCCCCTCCACCCCCACCCTCATTCAAATTGTTGGGCCACGGTCAAAAGCGGATGCCTGTGGGTGACTTTGCCAGAGATATATGCTTGTGTGAGCTCTGCCCAGTGTGCAGTGGCGTGTATGTGTGAGACAGCTGTCAGCTGGACAGTGATGGATGTGCTGTGGAAACATACTTGGAGTTTTAGCTATGTCCTTCCCTGGAAGTCCTTTGGCACCATGCTTGATCAACGACAAGGTTCCCTAAAAATAAAAGCTGAGTGTAGGGCCCACAAACACACACACACACACACACACACACAGGGGCGTCATGCACCCCAAAAATGTGAGGAGGCACAGAGTACGAGAGGATGTCTGAGGGGTGGTCTGCAGGGGGGCTAGGCCCATCCGTCCGAAAGTTGGAGAATTTTGCATTTTTGAAACACCTGAAAGAGCTTTTTGCTGCAATCTAGAGCCATAATCATTATGCTTAATTCTATGTAAAAAATATGTTTATTTTTCTGCATATCTAAGCATACCTCTTGAGATGTCTGTATCCTCCTGACTGGTGGTTTATTTTTTTGAAATGTAAGTCTTATTCAGTACATGTAGTAATTACTTGCTTTTCTAAAGTCTACCAACCTTGCCAGCAGGCATACGAGCTAAGATAGACAAGCTAGCTACTCTAACTTGATTGATAGCCTGAAATGGCTTCTTGGTAGCTAGGTATGGGGTTGGGAGATTGGGAACCTAGCTAAAGCCAACTTCATAAGATTGCTAGGTAGCTAGTAGTATTACAGAGAAACAACAACACATTTTTTTAATATTTATTTTAATATATATATTTATAAATTTTTTGAACAGGACAAATCTGAGGGGCACGTGCCCCCTATGGGCATGATGCCTTTGCACACACACACACACACACACACACACACACACACACACACACACACACACACACACACACACACACACACACACACACACACACACACACACACACACACACACACACACACACACACACACACACACACACACACACACACACACACACACACACACACACACACACACACACACACACACACACACACACACACACACACACACACACACACACACAGACAGACAGACATAGTGAGGGGTGTAAGATAACACTGCTCATCAGAAGCTACCACACAAGAGAACAACTCTATTCAATCTGTATCGCTGAAGGCCCCATAACCCAATTTAAAAAATCCTAAAATGACACTTTCGCTATCACCTTGGTGCTAAAAATATCTATTGAATTGTTTTAAGTAATTGTCTTCAAGGCCGATTTTGTTCCATCACTCACAGCCGAAGATAATAAAATGTTATATTCATCCAATGTCTCTCATGTTTCTGGAAGACGTGATGACGTCGTCGCTGCTCCCGCTGCTTCCAGTGTGCACTGTGCTAGTGCACAGCCATTATCGGCTCTGTAAAGCAGAAGGCAACCACCACGAAACGGCGTATGCAAACATGAGTAGATTACGTTGAAAAAAATGGTCAGCCATCTTGGACACTGTCTCCAGTTCATATTTAGAACATTGCCTTTACATTTCAATTACGCTGTACCTCTGAACTTCCACAACGCGGATTGAATTGAGCCCCAATTAAGCAACAAGGAATCAATGGAGGGAATTATTAAAAGTGTAAAACGAACTGTTATGGACACTTAAGCACAAGCACATTAATGCACACACCCACATTTATAAAATATACACTGAGTGTACAAAACATTAGGAACACCTTCCTAATATTGAGTTGCACCCCCCTTTGCCCTCAGAACAGCCTCAAATCCTTCTTTAACCTCTCTCCTCCCCTTCATCTACACTGATTGAAGTGGATTTAATAAGTGACATCAATAAGGGATCCTAGCTTTCACCTGGATTCACCTGGTCAGTACATGTCATGGAAAGAGCAGGTGTTTTGTACAGTCAGTGTAAATATATTATATATACACTACCAGTCCAAATTTTGGACACACCTACTCATTCAAGGATTTTTCTTTATTTTTACTATTTTCTACATTGTAGAATAATAGTGAAGACATCAAAACTATGAAATAACACATATAACACATAATAACTCATGTTGTAACCAAAAAAGTGTTAAACAAATCAAAATATATTTTATATTTGAGACTATTCAAATAGCCACCCTTTGCCTTGATGACAGCTTTGCACACTCTTGGCACAACGTCCTCTAACTGTCAACTGCGTTTATTTTCAGCAAACTTAACATGTGTAAATATTTATATGAACATAACAAGATTCAACAACTGAGACATAAACTGAACAAGTTCCACAGACATGTGACTAACAGAAATGGAATAATGTGTCCCTGAACAAAGGGGTGGTCAAAATCAAAAGTAACAGAAAATCAAAAGTAACAGGCAGTATCTGGTGTGGCCACCAGCTGCATTAAGTACTGCAGTGCATCTCCTCCTCATGGACTGCACCAGATTTGCCAGTTCTTGTTGTGAGATGTTACCCCACTCTTCCACCAAGGCACTTGCAGGTTCCCAGACATTTCTGGGGAGAATGGCCCTAGCCCTCACCCTCCGATCCAACAGGTCCCAGAATTGCTCAATGGGATTGAGATCCGGGCTCTTCGCTGGCCATGGCAGAACACTGACATTCCTGTCTTGCAGGAAATCATGCACAGAACGAGCAGTATGGCTGGTGGCATTGTCATGCTGGAGGGTCATGTCAGGATGAGCCTGTAGGAAGGGTACCACATGAGGGAGAAGGATGTCTTCCCTGTAACGCACAGCGTTGAGATTGCCTGCAATGACAACAAGCTCAGTTCGATGATGCTGTGACACACCGCCCCAGACCATGACAGACACTCCACCTCCAAATCGATCCCGCTCCAGAGTACAGGCCTCGGTGTAACGTTCATTCCTTCGACGATAAACACAAATCCGACCATCACCCATGGTGAGACAAAAACGCGACTCGTCAGTGAAGAGCACTTTTTGCCAGTCCTGTCTGGTCCAGCGTTGGTGGGTTTGTGCCCATAGGCGACGTTGTTGCCGGTGATGTCTGGTGAGGACCTGCCTTACAACAGGCCTGCAAGCCCTCAGTCCAGCCTCTCTCAACCAATTGAGGACAATTTGAGCACTGATGGAGGGATTGTGCGTTCCTGGTGTAACTCGGGCAGTTCTTGTTGCCATCCTGTACCTGTCCCACAGGTGTGATGTTCGGATGTACCAATCCTGTGCAGGTGTTGTTACACGTGGTCCGCCACTGCGAGGACGATCAGCTGTCCGTCCTGTCTCCCTGTAGCGCTGTCTTAGGCGTCTCACAGTACGGACATTGCAATTTATTGGCCACATCTGCAGTCCTCATGCCTCCTTGCAGCATGCCTAAGGCACGTTCACGCAGATGAGCAGGGACCCTGAGCATCTTTCTTTTGGTGTTTTTCAGAGTCAGTAGAAAGGCCTCTTTACTGTCCTAAATTTTTATAACTGTGACCTAAATTGCCTACCGTCTGTAAGCTGTTAGTGTCTTAACGACCGTTCCACAGGTACATGTTCATTAATTGTTTATGGTTCATTGAACAAGCATGGGAAACAGTGTTTAAACCCTTTACAATGAAGATCTGTGAAGTTATTTGGATTTTTACAAATTATCTTTGAAAGACATGGTCCTGAAAAAGGGATGTTTCTTTTTTTGCTGAGTTATATATATATATATATATATATATATATATATATATATATATATATATATATATATACACACACACACACTGAACAAAAATATAAACGTAACATGTAAAGTGTTGGTCCCATGTTTCATAAAATCAAATCAAATTTCACATGTGCCGAATACAACAGGTGTAGACCATACCGTGAAATGCTTACTTACAAGCCCTTAACTAACAATGCAGTTCAAGAAATAGAGTTAAGAAAATATTTACTAAATAAACAATAAAATAAAAAGTAACACAATATAATAACAATAATGATGCTATATACAAGGGGTACCGGTTCCGAGTCAATGTGCGGGGGTACAGGTTAGTCGAGGTCAATTGTACATGTAGGTAGGGGTAAAGTGACTACACATAGATAATAGACAGCGGGTAGCAGCAGCGTAAAAACAAAAGGGGAGGGTGGGGGGGTCAATGTAAATAGTCTGGGTGACCATTTGCTTAATTGTTCAGCAGTCTTACAGCTTGGGGGCAGAAGCTGTTAAGAAGCCTTTTGGACCTAGACTTGGTGCTCCGGTACCGCTTGCTGTGCGGTAGCAGAGACAACAGTCTATGACTTGCGTGATTGGAGTCTTTGACAATTTGCACAAAAAGCTTATTTATCTCAAATTTTGTGTACAAATGTGTTTACGTTTCTGTTAGTGAGCATTTCTCCTTTGCCAAGATAATCCACCCACCTGACAGGTGTGGCATATCAAAAAGCTGATTAAACAACATGATCATTACACAGGTTCACCTTGTGCTGGGGACAATAAAAGGCCACTCTAAAATGTGCAGTTTTGTCATAAAATACAATGCCACAGATATCTCAAGTTTTGAGGGAGAGTGCAATTGGCATGCTGACTGCAGGAATGTCCACCAGAGCTGTTGCCAGAGAATTTAATGGACATTTCTCTACCATAAGCCGCGTCCAACATCATTTTAGGGAATTTGGCAGTACATCCAATTGGCATAACAACCGCAGACCACGTGTATGGCGTTGTGTGGGTGAGTGGTTTGCTGATGTCAACATTGTGAACAGAGTGACGGTGGGGTTATGGTATGGGCAGGAAGAAGCTACGGACAACGAACACAATTGCATTTTATCTATGGAAATTTGAGTGCACAGATACCATGACGAGATCCTGAGGCCCATTGTCGTACCATTCATCTGCCGACATCATCTCATGTTTCAGCATGATAATGCACGGCCCCATGTCACAAGGATCTGTACACAATTCCTGGAAGCTGAAAATGTCCCAGTTCTTCCATGGCATGCATACGCACCAGACATGTCACCCATTGAGCATGTTTGGGATGCTCTGGATCGACGTGTACGACAGCTGTTCCAGTTCCTGCCAATATCCAGCAACTTCGCACAGACATTGAAGAGGAGTTGGACAACATTCCACAGAACACAATCAACAGCCTGATCAACTCTATGCGAAGGAGATGTGTCGCGGTGCATGAGGCAAATGGTGGTCACACCAGATACTGACTGGTTTTCTGATCCATGCCCCTACCTTTTTTTTAAGGTATCTGTGACCAACAAATGCATATATGTATTCCCAGTCATGTGAAATCCATTGATTAGGGCTTAATAAATTGATTTCAATTGACTGATTTCCTTTTACTAACTCAGTAAAATCTTTGAAATTGTTGCATGTTGCGTTTATATTTTTGTTCAGTACACAGTACCAGTCAAAAGTTTGGACACGCCTACTCATTCAAGGGTTTTTCTTAATGTTTTACTATTTTCTACATTGTAGAATGATAGTGAAGACATCAAAACTATGAACACAAAAAGGTGTTGAACAAATCAAAATATATTTTCTATTTGAGATTCTTCAAATAGCCACCCTTTGCCTTGATGACAGCTTTGCACATTCTTAGCATTCTCTCAACCAGCTTCACCTGGAATGCTTTTCCAACAGTCTTGAAGGAGTTCCCACATATGCTGAGCACTTGTTGGCTGCTTTTCCTTCACTCTGCCGTCCGACTCATCCCAAACCATCTCAATTGGGTTGAGGTCAGGGGATTGTGGAGAGCAGGTCATCTGATGCAGCACTCCATCACTCTCCTTCTTGGTAAAATAGCCCTTACACAGCCTGGAGGTGTGTTTTTGGTAATTGTTCTGTTGAAAAACAAATGATAGTCCAACTAAGCGCAAACCAGATGGGATGGTGTATTGCTGCAGAATGCTGTGGTAGCCATGCTGGTTAAGTGTGCCTTGAATTCTAAATGAATCACAGACAGTGTCACCAGCAAAGCACCCCCACACCATAACACCTCCTCCTCCATGCTTCACTGTGGGAACCACACATGCGGAGATCATCCATTCACCTACTCTGCGTCTTACAAAGACACAGTGGTTGGAACCAAAAATCTCAAATTTGGACCAAAGGACAGATTTCCACCGGTCTAATATCCATTGCTCATGTTTCTTGGCATTTATTTGGGCTGAAATCTGAGGCGCAGTTAACTCTAATGAACTTATCCTCTGCAGCAGAGGTAACTCTGGGTCTTCCTTTGCTGTGGCGGTCATCTTGAGAGGCGGTCCATAGCGCTTGATGGTTTTTGCGACTGCACTTGAAGAAATGTTCAAAGTTCTTGACATTTTCCAGATTGAGTGACTTTCATGTCTTAAAGTAATGATGGACTGTCATTTCTCTTTGCTTATTTGAGCTGTTCTTAACATAATATGGACTTGGTCTTTTACCAAATAGGGCTATCTTCTGTATACCCCCCTACCTTGTCACAACACAAGTGATTGGCTCAAACGCATTAAGAAGGAAAAAAATTCCACAAATTAACTTTTAAGAAGGCAGACCTGTTAATTGAAATGCATTCCAGGTGACTACCTCATGAAGCTGATTGAGAGAATGCCAAGAGTGTGCAAAGCTGTCATCAAGGCAAAGTGTGGCTACTTTGAAGAATCTCAAATATAAAATATATTTTGATTTGTTTAACACTTTTTTGGTTACTACATGATTCCATATGTGTTATTTCATAGTTTTGATGTCTTCACTATTATTCTACAATGTAGAAAATAGTAAAAATAAAGAAAAACCCCTGAATGAGTAGGTGTGTCCAAACTTTTGACTGGTACTGCATATGTATGTATGTATATATATATATATATATATATATATATATATAAGTGTGTGTGTGTGTGTATAAAGTACACTCGTACTCAGGGAAACAGACTTCTCCGTCATATTTCGCCAACGGCTTATCTTGATCACAACCTGGCTGCACCCCCACACATCCCAATTTACCTGGTTGCCACAGTAACAGCCTTTGCGGTGTGCACTGTGCATGCTGATCCCATCCATCGCTGCCTTCAAAGTTCACCTAGAAATTCAACACTGAGGGACATGTTTGCCATGTTTGAAATGTAATAACACTGGGCCTTAAATACATATATTTGTTCTTATTAAAAATTACAACTTATAAAGGCTTTATATAGCATACATAAAGGCTTCATAAGCACTACATAACTGCTTAACAAATCATCTATAAGCATATGTCATGCGCTATAAATGGTGTATAAAGGGTGACATAACCATTCCCACTGTAGGGTGAACTGCCAAATGTTACATTCTGCACTATTTATGTTTATATACCATTTATAGAGTATGACATACACTTATAGATGATTTGTGAAGCATTTATGTAGTGCTTATAGAGCCTTTATGTATGCTATATAAAGCCTTTTTTAAGTTGTACTTAGTTTTAAGTGGGGCCAGAAAATGTATACACAAACACATTCAAGATTAAACAAATTATTCCTACACCTGACCTCAGAAATTGTTTATTTACCTGCTCAAACTACGAAAACTAGTGAATGCAGAAATAATTGTGAAAAGAAATTGGTTATTGGGCCTGCGACCAATTTACACACGTATTGGTGCTGCTCATGGTTGATAAATGAGGTCCGCTGTGTACAATTGAATGCTTGAAGCACTAGGTTGTCTGTTTTCAGACTTGGTGGATAAGGACTGTGCACTGTCAGATACCCATAGGGGAGGTGCATGCATGGTATTCTTACCAACGTTCTGCTGTCAAAATGAGCCAGCAGCAAATGTCCTCAATAGGAAGACCTTCCACTATGTATGTTTTGAAGTAGTTCCTGCAAGTTGTTCTGTGTGGGGATATGGAGATAAGAGGCACATTGGTGACCAGGAGAGTATGAGTACCTGCATACAGTAAAGATTAAGTTTATAAATGGAAATAGCATTAATTGGATCAAATTTGTGATATGTTGAAAGCTTTAAAATCCCTCCAGTAGGCTTACTGATGATTTATTTGATGCACCCTAATCAGAAAAATTGTCAGACAATTTACAAGACATGTTCCACCCTTTCTCATTTAAAATCTTGAGAGTCAGTATTTGTTGTACCTTGTTGTTAAACACACGTTAATAATATAATAATATGCCATTTAGCAGACGCTTTTATCCAAAGCGACTTACAGTCATGCGTGCATTTTTTTGGTGTATGGGTGGTCCCGGGGATCGAACCCACTACCTTGGCGTTACAAGCGCTGTGCTCTACCAGCTGAGCTACAGAGGTACACCACTTTACACACCTTATAGTAATCCCTATACTTTCCCCCCAAAGTGGTCGTCTACCTGTCTGTGCTGCTGACCCTGTCTGCGGCCCAAATGGCACCCTATTCCATACATAGTGCACAACTTTTGACCAGCGCCCTATGGGTCCTGGCTGAAAGTAGTGAACTATATAGGGAATAGAGTTCCATTTGGGACGCACCCCTGTCTCTGCTTAATTGTGGTGCTAAACCATCGCTCTACGCTTATGTGAAACAATGCACAAATGATACACACTGTGACAACTGATGGTATATTTCCCCATAAATAATATGCTAACAGATTAGCCATCCACACATATCAATCACAAGTATAAACACTTACAAGCCTTGACTAAGGAATACTTAAATGTATCATAAATTAAAGTAAATGTGTTATTCATGTTGGATAACAAAACAACAGTAGAAGAGTAGTCTTCTATAAATGGGATATTTAATTTGATTACTGGGTACACACCTTCATTAGTCCACAATGTCAATGCCATTTACAGTCCCCTTACAGTACCAACTAGGTGTGTATGAAAACTGTGTGAAAAACCATGCATTTCTTAAATTAATCCACCTCCAATCTGAGCTGCTCCAGGTGGTTCTATTAAATGCCAGTGTTCATCGAATCCCACTGCATTAGGGCCTACTGCATTAACCTTGGGACACTTTACCTAAAAAAAAGCTCAGTAGAATAACCAGGGGAACAAAATGGAATTGCTTCCTTACTGTGAATCGCCAGGTCACCTGCAAGACATTTAGTTGCGTCCCAAATGGCACCTATTCCCTATATAGTGCAATATTTTAGACTTGAGCCCTATGGGCCCTGGTCAAAAGTAGCTCACTATATAGGGAATAAGGTATCATCTGGGAGCTAGTCACTAAATAATAGCTTTTTTACAAAGGGCAAATCATTATTAATAATACATTATGCAGGGTGCTCTTGCTCTCGCACACATTCACACAAACTCTCTCACTCACTCACACACACACAGTTTTATGCTTGCTTCAACACATTTTACTTTGTGAGGATGCTGAGAGACATAACTGTACACATTCACTCTGTGCATGTGAGGATGCTGAGTCAGAGAGACAAGTGTGTGATTACAGACAGATGAAGGGTGGTGGTGGAGCACTGAAGAGAGAGTTCAGTGGTACAAATCATCCAGGGGTGACAGATAGCCACCCTTTTTACAACCTGTCTGCAACACTCTGACATCCCAGATTATAGGTTGAGAATCCTGACAATTTATAGTTTGGTGACATAGTATTTTATTATTGCTGTATTTTTATATATTTTTATTTCTCATTCATTGAGCGAGTCTCGTTTGTTGTGTGAGTTCAACTGTGCCATTTTACTCGAGGGAAAAAGTGCAAAACAAAAGCCAAATGTAATAAGTTATTGACAGTATTTGAAAGTATATCTAGGCTTACTGGTGCCATCTACTGGTCAAATAGGTTACATTTATAGACATGATAACAATTAGGCTTAATGTTCAGGTAGGCTATGATTTGAGATACATTCATTATCTTGGGTGTTTCATGTCAATTTGTTTATGACGTCACTATGCGGGGCAATAATATCGTCATAGAACGCAAGATACAAGAGCAGAGTCATATAGCGGGAACCCCATTCTGATAATATCTAGCCTACGTGCAACAATTTCAGAGCAATTATTGACAAATTCAGTGACTGACGGATATATGATCATACAGTATATGTTTTTTTAGCTCCAGGTCTCTCCCGGACTCGCTGCTTCTGTGAATACCCACATGGGCAACTGGAGCCCCAGGGAGGCGAGAACCGTTGGGCCCGCACTGCCTGCACTGGTCCCACAAAAGCAGCAAAAGATCCCTTCCAAGTGGACCATGGCCAAGGAAGAGACCATGCTGGAGGAGGGCCTGGGTTGCTTTCAGAGAGACCTGGCCCAAGAAAGCAGAACGGGCAGAGGTACAACAGGCTGGAGCAGGAGTGGAAGCAAACCAGAACCTCTGACACTGAATTGCGCATAGCGACATAGATGGAGAGGATGGAAACCATGGAGTTGGAGATGAAGATGGAGAAGAAATATGGGGACAATGAGGAGAAAGAAAAGGTGAAGGAGGAAGAGGAGAGCAGAGGTGGTGGCTGGAGATGGCGAGACACATCTGTGGCACGGTGATGCAGGTCGACCAGGGCAGAGATACGGAAATCAGGGAGAAGAACATAAGAGAGGTCCATCAGGACAAGTGTGACATGGAGGGATGGAGGTATCTGATCGAGACGACAAACCTGGCCCAGAAGATGTACAGCAGAGAGCTGCTGAAGACCTTCACAGAGCACCTGGAGAACATGGAGAAGAGGACAGTGGAGGAGAGGAAACAGAGGTACGTTATTTCACTTTTATTTTGCAAGGGCTACCAAGTCACCTGAATATGATGGGGGAATCTGACCAGGTAACAACAAACGTTCCCACAACTTTAGAGAACGTTCCCTTAAGAGTATCATTAGGTCATTACCTAACGTTTCCATAGGAATGTTCCAGTGATGTCCCAAGAGGCCATTGGTCAAAATACCAATTAGTGGAAAAAATATAATAATTGGTCTGCCTGTGTAAACGCAGCCATAGTGTGTAAAATATGCAAGTTGAAAACATGGTAGGCCTATGTTAAAGCATTGTTTGTATGTGTGGATGTGGTTGTCCCTAACTTTGCCAACAGACAAAGATCTGTGAATGGATCAGTGGTTCACCAATCAGGGGCTGGTTGCGCCAGTTGGGTGCAAAGAAAAAAGTTGGTCTTTAAATGCTAGGTCGGGCATAGCTACATCCGACTGGGATCAAAATGTACACCCGTTGCACCAACCAAAAATAAGACTAGTCGTAGCTAGGTCCGGCATAAGCAATGTGCGTTCATGATGCTTCATAATGATGATTGAAAGGCAGCGCCCGTTACCCGTGGCAGTTCTAAACATTGTGATGCATGTAGCTTCGCTCATCACGTCGCATCACCACTATGCATGCACGTTTTCTTAATCACAACTGGATGTTTCAATCGATAATTAATGTGGGAATGAATATCACTAAAATGACGAAAATATTGGAATAAAGTAGGCTATTGCCATTGAAGGCATTTATCATATTGTTGATTACTGAAACTCCCAAAGTCATCCAACCGTTTTAAATACTTTAAAGAAGGGATGGGCAACTGGACGCAGCCCAATTTTATATATATTTTTATTTTGTGGTGGGATACTCAGTCGGGGTCCTAACTTACTGTTGAGAGTTAGAATAATAGAATACACAAGGTGCAGTTTCGAAGTTTGGTTGTGCATTAGCAGTCACTCAATTAGCACGTCAGCAAAACCTTTTGTCGATAGCGGGCAGCGGGGTGGGGCTCATTGGTCATCAATTATCATATTAAAAACGGCAAACATTTGCCTTATTTTGCTCTTCACGTTCTACTACTTTCGTGTAGTAGCCTAGGCTATATCCCGACTAAAAGTCATTGACTTGTCTGATAATCAATCAATGTGATTTTGTTTCACTGTATATTTTGTTATTTGATCTCTGTCTTGGCAAATAAGTGGAGGTGGCAGCTCATCTATTCGTTTGCTAATATCTTATTAGACACATTTAGCATGCTATGTAGCATAAATCAAGTGTATTATTTTGCTATTGACTAGTGCATAGGCAACTTGAAAAGACTTCGGAGGTTATGAAATATGAACGCTAGACTCACATACTTTAGAAAATATAGATTGCTATTATTTTCTGTACATATCACGAAAGAAGATAGTCCAAATTTAACACCCTATGCCTGCTCCCTACTAGGCGTAGAATCTACTCCCAGGCAGTGGTGTAATGTACTTCAGTAAAAATACTGTTGTTTTTTGGGGTATCTGTACTTTATCATTTATATTTATATTTTTGCCAACTTTTACTTTTACTTCACTACATTCCTATAGAAAATAATGTACGTTTTACTCCATACATTTTCCCTGACACCCAAAAGTACTCGTTACATTTTGACAGGAAAATGGTCCAATTCATACACTTATCAAGAGAACATCCCTGGTCATTCCTACTGCCTCTGATCTGGTGGACTCACTAAACACAAATGCTTCGTTTGTAAATTATGTCTGAGTGTTGGAGTGCCCCTGGCTATCCGTAAAAAAAGAAGATTGTGGCATCTGGTTTGCTTAAAATAAGGAATTTCAAATGGTTTATACTTTTACTTTTGATACTTAAGTACATTCTAGCTTTTAAGACTTAAGTATATTTAAAACCAAATACTTTTACTCAAGTGGTATTTTATTGGGTGACTTTCACTTTAGTCATTTTCTATTAAGGTATCATTACTTTTACTCAAGTATGACGATTGAGTACTTTTTCCACCACTGCTCCCAGGTGGCACAACAAGTCCACTTTTTAGGTCCGACGTTTAGCGCATTTTACGTCAGACGTAGAGTTACGACCCACTTACGACCAACTGGTGCAACCGGTCCCAGGACCTTGATGGGCTCGGCAACAGTAACAAGGGGACCGTCAGGCGAAGTCCTACAACGTCTTTAAGGACTTCCATGGAACAAGCTGGGAACTAGACAAACACCTCCAGGAGACCATGAAAGAACGTCCTGTTTTAAACCTCATTGGACAGGAAGGTTCTTGCAACGTCCCAGGAAACATGTCTAGAACATTAATAATATTGAATATTCTGAGAACATCATAACCACGTTCTGGGTAGATTGTGTTTGACATTAAGGGAATGGTCTACTGTAAACATGTATTGCACATTACTGGATCATTCCTATGAAAACGCAACATGTAAAGTGTTGAAATCCATAGATCAGTGCCTAATGAATTTATTTAAATTGACTGATTTCCTTATATGAACTGTAACTCAGCAAAATCTTTGAAATTGTTGCATTTATATACTTTTTAAGTATAATTAGGCTCTTAAAGGAAAGGATATCCACTATATAACTATACTGAACAAAAATATAAATGCAACAATTTCAACATTTGTATTGAGTTACAGCACAAACTGTCAGAAACCGTCTCAGGGAAGCTCATCAGCATGCTCATAGTCATCACCAGGGTCTCAACCTGACTGCAGTTTATTGTTTTAACAGACTTCAGTGGGGAAATGCTCACTGGAGAAGTGTGCTCTTCACTGATGAATCCCGGTTTCAACTGTACCGGGCAGATGGCATCGTGTGGGCGAGCAGTTTGCTGATGTCAACGTTGTGAACAGAGTGCCCCATGGTGGCGGTGGGGTTATGGTATGGGCAGGCATAAGCTACAGACAACGAACACAATTGCATTTTATCAATGGCAATTTTAATGCATAGAGATACAGTGACGAGATCCTGAGGCCCATTGCGAGGCCCATTTTTTTTTTAAAGCCCATTGTCGTGCCATTCATCCGCTGCCATCACCTCATGTTTCAGCATGATAATGCACAGCCCAATGTTGCAAGGATCTGTACACAATTCCTGGAAGCTGAACATTTACCCAGTTCCTCCATGGCCTGCATACTCACCAGACATGTCACCCATTGAGCATGTTTGGGATGCTCTGGATCGACGTGTACGACAGCGTGTTCCAGTTCCTGTCAATATCCACCAACTTTATATTTTTGTTCATTGTAGATAGTATGGGGGAATGTTTAAAGGGATGCATTCTTACTTTTTGCAATAATTTTTTTGTTTGTACAAATGTTGCATTGATGTCAATGGCAGGTCTGTGCGAAAGTTGAAGTCGTCAGGATTCAGCACTAGGCGTTAACACAGTAGAAAAATGATTCAGGGAAGGAAAGCAGGGGTTCGTGCAAGACAAACTGTAACAGTCCAGTATTGATGTGATGTAGAAGAGGGGTACATTTCCTTATCATCGTCTTGTTCACAGGTTCGTTGGTTGGCTGTGCTGAATAGGGTGAAGTGGACGATGCTAATTTCTCCCCCAATAAGGACCATGGTTCCTTACTCTATCAATCCAGCAACACAGCAAATACTGTACTTTTGACCTCAAACAACAAGATGTACAAGTCTATTTGATAACAATATACATGATTTAATCTCATGTCGGAGGCTGGTCTACCACGTGCTACCACCCAAAATAATAATCTCTGTTTGATTGGTGGTGAACAAATGATGTTATACCATTTTTTTTATCGTATTCCCATTCACAATTTACATTTTGGCCAAGAAAATCTTGCCATCTTTTTTATTTTTTTCAGGTCTTACAATGTATTCTTAAATGTATCTTACAGATTCAAATACATGACGCTAAAAATGACTGTCTGATGTACTAGGTGATAAATGCACACTGCGTTACCGTTACAGTTGAATTTATCGCAAGTGTCGGAAACCACATTAGGTGTGTCCTATATAATCATCCCCCACTCGTGCAAGAAGAACAGTAATAATAAACAAAGGCTAATATTAATTTACAAAATGGACAGATTTGGAGAAAGAGTGTAAGACACATTGTCCCCATGGAGCATATTTTCCCTCTTCCAGACGAGGAAAACCAACACGGAAGGAAGAAAATGATTTGACAGAGGAAAATACAACAACCTTTGCGACATGCACCTGTCACCGGGACAAAAAGGCTAATAGTGGATGGTATGATCTATCGATACAAGATTTTCTGTTCTTTAAAAAAACATTAAGACATAATCCAGTTAGTATTCGAATAAAGTGAGAGAGGGGGGAAGATGGAAAGGGAGGTATAGCAGAGATAGAGAGTATGTGAGAGGGTCGCACTGAAACAATCTAGCTTATGATTTTAAAAAAGGGTCTCCTTTCGATTTGGGGGGGGGGGGTGACAGATCAGCTCGGCTGTTATTCTCCGTTTGAGTGCGGTTCTCCGTGTGAGAATGGCTCCAGCGTCGTTACTCTCTAGGCCGTGCTTGGTTGTCGTCTTGACAATATTCGTGTTCTGGGCTCGTTCAGTCAGTTCATTAGGCTATCGGCTAATTGCTCCCGCCACAGCATTGGCCGCTGCGGCCCTGGAGGGCCGGCTCCTGAAGGTCCACTCCTGCTCTGGTCCGGCCCCCTGCCCCAGCTGCGCCCTGAGCCTCGTTCTTGGGCAGCTTCTTGGCTACAAGGACAGAGAGTAGAGTAGAGTAGAGTGGGAATATCAGAGACACGGACCATCCAATGGAAAACTATGAAGGAACATAGGATTCCTCTCCATCTGGACTAGTGAAAGCCTATCCCTAGTAGCCGAAAGCCAATTCCTATCCTGTTTGCATTGTATTGGTAGTTCTTGACATTAAGTCGCTCTGGATAAGAGTGTTTTCTAAATAACAAAAATGAAAAGTAAATGTAGTAGGCATTCACCATTTTGAATTCATCCTATACCTGTGTTTTCAAAGTAGCAAAGATGTAAGGGTGGAGGTCTATTTAGGCTATTGAGATAAACCCATAGAATGATCACACAGGACGTATGATTATTGATGAGGACTATAGGCCAATAGTGCTTGGAGTAAGTTGGGACTCACTGGGTAGATGGTTGCCCTTACCTATGGCCATGAAGATTTCGTTGACATTCATAGCAGTCTTGGCTGAAGTCTCCATGAACAGTAGACTGTTGTCATCGGCATAGGCCTGTGCTTCCTGTAAAGACAGAGGACAATTATATTATTATTACATCATTTTGTATGATTATTCAAGTCTATAACATGTTCTTACGCATCAAGGGGGGTATCCTGGACACAGATTAAGTTTAGACCTGGACTAAAAAGCTATTTCAATTAAGATTCTCCATTGACAATGCATTTTAGCCCAAGACTAAGCATAATCTGTGTCCTATCTGTGGACGACAATGTGTTTTCTGTTTTACATACAGTGCATTCGGAAAGTATTCAGACCCCTTCACTTTTTCCACATTTTGTTACGTTACAGCCTTATTCTAAAATTGATTAAATTCTTTTTTTGCCTCATCAATCGACACACAATACCCCATAATGACAAAGGGAAAAACAGGTTTTTAGAAATGTTCAGCAAATGTACTCAAAATAAACAGAAATACCTTTTTTATATAAGTATTCAGACCCTTTGCTATGAGACTTGAAATTGAGCTCAGGTGCATCCTGTTTCCATTGATCATCCTTGAGATGTTCCTACAACTTGATTGGAGTCCACCTGTGGTAAATTCTATTGATTGGACATGATTTGTAAAAGGCACACACCTGTCTATATAAGGTCCCACAGTTGATAGTGCATGTCAGAGCAAAGACCAAGCCATGAGGTCGAAGGAATTGTCCGTAGAGCTCCGAGACAGGATTGTGTCGAGGCACAAATCTGGGGAAGAGTACCAAAAAATTTCTGCAGCATTGAAGGTCCCAAAGAACACAGTGGCCTCCATCATTCTTAAATGGAAGAAGTTTGGAACCACCAAGACTCTTCCTAGAGCTGGCCGCTCGGCCAAACTTAGCAATCGGTGGAGAAGGGCCTTGGTTAGGGAGGTGACCAAGAATCCAATGGTCACTCTGACAGCGCGCCAGAGTTCTTCTGTGGAGATGGGAGAACCTTCCAGAAGGACAACCATCTCTGCAGCACTCCACCAATCAGGCCTTTATGGTAGAGAGGCCAGACGGAAGCCACTCCTCAGTAAAAGGCACATGACAGCCCGCTTAGAGTTTGCCAAAAGGCACCTAAAGGACTCTCAGTCCATGAGAAACAAGATTCTCTGGTCTGATGAAACCAAGATTGAACTCTTTGGCCTGAATGCCAAGCGTCACGTCTGGAGAAAACCAGGTACCGCTCATCACCTGGCCAATACCATCCCTACAGTGAAGCATGGTGGTGGCAGCATCATGCTGTGGGGATGTTTTTCAGCAGCAGGGACTGGGAGACTAGTCAGGATCGAGGGAAAGATGAACGGAGCAAAGTACAGAGAGATCCTTGATGAAAACCTGCTCCAGAGCGCTCAGGACCTCAGACTGGGGCTAAGGTTCACCTTCCAACAGGACAACGACCCTAAGCACACAGCAAAGACAACGCAGGAGTGGCTTCAGTCTCTGAATGTCCTTGAGTGGCCCAGCCAGAGCCCGGACTTGAACCCGATCGAACATCTCTGGTGAGACTTGAAAATAGCTGTGCAGTGACGCTCCCCATCCAACCTGACAGAGCTTGAGAGGATCTGCAGAGAAGAATGGGAGAAACTCCCCAAATACAGGTGTGCCAAGTTTGTAGTGTCATACCCAAGAAGACTCAAGGCTGTAATCGCTTCCAAAGGTGCTTCAACAAAGTACTGAGTAAAGGGTCTGAATACTTACATAAATGTGATTTCAGGTTTTTTAAATTGTATAAATGTGCAAAAACGTTAAAAAACGTTTTGCTTAGTCATTATGGTGTATTGTGTGTAGATTGATGAGGGAAAAAAACGATTTAATCCATTTTAGAATAAGGCTGTAACGTAACAAAATGTGGAAAAAGTGAAGGGGTCTGAGTACTTTCCGAATGCACTGTATATTTGTTTTAAATGTACACTATCATAGCACCACACCAAACAGTAGAAGACCATTTGGCCTATGACACAACAAGAAAGACAAAATAAATTGTAACAATCGACTCATCAGCATCTGATATTGTTATTATCATGCTAACTGTTTTGTTATGTGGTCAAACATCAATGAAACAAACGCACACACAGCGTGGGAATTGTTCTCACCTGGAGATCGACCGCTCTCTTGTTGGCGACGTCGGCCTTGTTCCCGGCCAGAGCGATGACGATGTTGGGGCTGGCTTGTCTCTGCAGCTCCTTCACCCAGTTCTTTGCTCGCGTAAAAGTGTCCTGGTGAAACACGCAAAAGTCACAGAATGCATCATTTACATTACGGTTATGATAGGGTAAGAGAGTTGAACTAAGCTCATAAAGCATTGAGAAGCTATATTCTTAAAGAATCTAAACTATTGGTTTCACTGGTCATTCAATTCAATTGGACGCCCTGCCTATACAGTAAGGGGAAACACTGGTGCAGATAAAGAGCCTTTACGCACTGTGTTGGTGATGTCATAGACCACAATGGCCGCCTGGGCTCCTCTGTAGTACATGGGGGCCAGGCTGTGGTATCGCTCCTGTCCTGCCGTGTCCCAAATCTCAAACTTGACCGTTGTGTCGTCCAGGCAGACAGTCTGTGTGAGAAAGGCAGCTGGAAAAGAGCAAGATGGAGGAAGGGAGGGAAGAAAAGGTAGAGGATATGTCAGTGGAGGAAACAGAGCTGTGTTCATGACATTTGGAAATGTCTTATATAGAGCTGACATTATTCCTTGTTCTACATGACAGAGAGGCAGGTCTATTCTACTTAATACATTTATACCTGCACGTCTATCAGTAACGTTGTACTACAATTGAGTGCGCCACAACGCGGGCTTGACATGTCATTCTCTCCCACTCTCTTCAATGTCAACATTTGTTTTGTCATTTCTGGCACTTGAAAACCTATCCAGTGCAGGGAAAGCTTTCAGTTGCAGTTCCTCAATTTGCTCTACGCAGAGGAGGCCTACCAACTGACTTGTACAGACACGTTAAAAATCGCAGAGGCGTTAAAAAAAAGTAACTTGGATACTGTTCTATTTTTACAGTACAAAACATACACATACAGACACACACAAACATCACCCCTGCCCAGACCCACCTGCTCACACTCCCATCTCCAGCGCCCGCATCACTCTCCGCCACATGGCCTCAAACTGCACCATTTTGTTTCTCTCCGTTGCCCATGCACTTTCAACATTAAGATAAACTATTTGACCTTTCCATTGTGTTAACGGTGGAGGATTGGTTGATTTCCAGTTAAGTATACATTTTTTCTAAATGATTGACGAGAAAAGTATTGTCCCATCGGGTATCTCACTGTACCCTCATATGCCATGTCTTGAAATATGCAGAGACGGATTAAAAGTACATTTACATTGTACTACTTCATACAGCCAACTTTCTAACTCCGCCCATAACTCTTGGATTTAATAGCATTCCCAGAAGGCCTGGATTATTGAGTCAATGTTAGTTTTACACTTACAGTGCCTTGGAAAAGTATTCATCCCCCTTGGCGTTTTTCCTATTTTGTTGCATTACAACCTGTAATTTAAATGGATTTTTATTTGGATTTCATGTAATGGACATACACAAAATAGTCCAAAATGGTGAAGTGAAATGAAAAAAATAACGGAAAAGTGGTGCGTGCATATATATTCACCCCCTTTTCTATGAAGCCCCTAAATAAGATCTGGTGCAACCAATTACCTTCAGAAGGCAACCAATTACCTTCAGAAGTCCACCTGTGTGCAATCTAAGTGTCACATGATCTGTCACATGATCTCAGTATATATACACCTGTTCTGAAAGGCCCCAGAGTCTGCAACACCACTAAGCAAGGGGCACCACCAAGCAAGCGGCACCATGAAGACCAAGGAGCTCTCCAAACAGGTCAGGGACAAAGTTGTGGAGAAGTACAGATCAGGGTTGGGTTATAAAAAAATATCCGAAACTTTGAACATCCCACGGAGCACCATTAAATCCATTATTAAAAAATGGAAAGAATATGGCACCACAACAAACCTGCCAAGAGAGGGCCACCCACCAAAACTCAAGGACCAGGCAAGGAGGGCATTAATCAGAGAGGCAACAAGAGACCAAAGAAAACCCTGAAGGAGCTGCACAGCTCCACAGCGGAGATTGGAGTATCTGTCCATAGGACCACTTTAAGCCGTACACTCCACAGAGCTGGGCTTTACGGAAGAGTGGCCAGAAAAAAGCCATTGCTTCAAGAAAAAAATTAGCAAACACATTTGGTGTTCGCCAAAAGGCATGTGGGAGACTCCCCAAACATATGGAAGAAGGTACTCTGGTCAGATGAGACTAAAATCGAGCTTTTTGGCCATCAAGGAAAACACTATGTCTGGCGCAAACCCAACACCTCTCATCACCCCGAGAACACCATCCCCACAGTGAAGCATGGTGGTGGCAGCATCATGCTGTGGGGATGTTTTTCCATTGGCAGGGACTGGGAAACTGGTCAGAATTGAAGGAATGATGGATGGCGCTAAATACAGGGAAATTCTTGAGGGAAACCTGTTTCAGTTTTCCAGAGATTTGAGACTGGGACGGAGGTTCACCTTCCAGCAGGACAATGACCCTAAGCATACTGCTAAAGCAACACTCGAGTGGTTTAAAGGGAAAACATTTAAATATCTTGGAATGGCCTAGTCAAAGCCCAGACCTCAATCCAATTGAGAATCTGTGGTATGACTTAAAGATTGCTGTACACCAGCGGAACCCATCCAACTTGAAGGAGCTGGAGCAGTTTTGCCTTGAAGAATGGGCAACAATCTCAGTGGCTAGATGTGCCAAGCTTATAGAGACATACCCCAAGAGACTTGCAGCTGTAATTGCTGCAAAAGGTGGCTCTACAAAGTATTGACTTTGGAGGGGTGAATAGTTATGCCTGCTCAAGTTCAGTTTTTTTGTCTTATTTCTTGTTTGTTTCACAATAAAATATATTTTGCATCTTCAAAGTGGTAGGCATGTTGTGTAAATCAAAATGATACAAACCCCCCAAAATTCCATTTTAATTCCAGGTTGTAAGGCAACAAAATAGGGAAAATGCCAAGGGGGGTGAATACTTTCGCAAGCCACTGTAAGACACGACTCTGCCATTGTGTTGTAGAATTTGTGAATTTTGTCTTGTGTAATAAATTCTACAGATTAGTTTATACTGGATTAAGCACACATTTTAGTTCACTGTAAATTTGTTAGTTTTGTGCCAATATCAGTTATTTTTAAGTCTGGGTTCCAATTGTTTATATACTTTTTCTAAGAGATCACATGAATATCGTTTTCTGACTCAAATAGGATTCCCTCAAGATTGCTCTGATGTCCAAAAGATTTCAAATCAAAATGTCTTGATATGACACTTAAGTTGCATGTATTTTAAAATATTTACATTGGTCAGTCAAAAATCGCTTTTTAATTCTGTCATGGAAATCAATTTTATTCCTATTACCAAGTCATTTACAGTTTCTATGCCTTTACTTTTCCATGTGGACCAATTTATCTGTGAATTCTGAAAAGCTATCCAAGGGTTGTGTTTTTAAGGCGTGATATTGGTTGTTGTAGAATACGTTAAATTTTCTTCCATATTGTTATAGATTTCTTAACTATGAAGTTGTTAATTTTCTTAGCTTTATCCATTGAAAATAGACACGTGAAAAGATTCTTTAGATGAGCATGCGCATCTTCAATATATACCCACTACTCCTCTTTAGTACATTTAAGTATGTGTCGGAAGTAAAAGCCCTGGGTGGCAAGTTGATACAATTCCAAGTCTGGAAGGTTAAACCACCCTTAGACTTAGGAAGATGTAAAACTTTCCTTTTTAGTCTATGAGTATCTCATTCCGTCAGTAGAGGATGCCTAGTTGTTCTTTAAAAGTGCTTTCCTCTCAATCTTAAATAAGCATGCACCATTCAAAAAATTCAGAACTTATAACAGATATAGCCCCTGGTTCTCCTCAGACTTGACTGCCCTTGACCAGCACAAAAACATCCTGTGGCGTACTGCATTAGCATCGAATAGCCCCCGTGATATGCAACTTTTCAGGGAAGTTAGGAACCAATATACACAAGCAGTTTGGAAAGCAAAGGCTAGCTTTATCAAACAGAAATGTGCATCCTGTAGCACTAACTCAAAAAAGTTTTGAGACACTGTAAAGTCCATGGAGAATAAGAGCACCTCCTCCCAGCTGCCCACTTCACTGAGGCTAGGAAACACTATCACCACCGATAAATCTACAATAATCGAGAATTTCAACAAGCATTTCGCTACGGCTGGCCATGCTTTCCACCTGGCTACCACTACCCCGGCCACCAGCGCTGCACCCTCCGCTGCAACTTGCCCATGCCCCCCCCGCTTCACCTTCACACAAATTCAGACAGCTGATGTTCTGAAAGAGCTGCAAAATCTGGACCCCTACAAATCTGGACTAGACAATCTGGACCCTTACTTTCTAAAAATAGCCGCCGAAATTGTCGCAACCCCTATTACTAGCCTGTTCAACCTCTCTTTTGTAACGTCTGAGATCCCCAGAGATTGGAAAGCTGCCACGGTCATCCCCCTCTTCAAAGGGGGTGACACTCTAGATCCAAACTGTTACAGACCTATATCCATCCTGCCCTGCCTTTCGAAAGTATTTGAAAGCCAAGTTAACAAACAGATCACCGACCATTTAGAATCACACCGTACCTTCTCCGCTATGTAATCCGGTTTCCGAGCTGGTCATGGGTGCACCTCAGCCACGCTCAAGGTCCTAAACAATATTATAACCGTGATCGATAATAGACAGTACTGTGCAGCCGTCTTCATCGACCTGGCCAAGGCTTTCGACTCTGTCAACCACCGCATTCTTATTGGCAGACTAAATAGCCTTGGTTTCTCAAATGACTGCCTCGCCTGGTTCACCAACTACTTTTCAGATAGAGTTCAATGTGTCAAATCGGAGGGCCTGTTGTCTGGACCTATGGCAGTCTCTATGGGGGTGCCACAGGGTTCAATTCTTGGGCCGACTCTTGTCTCCGTGTATATCAATGATGTCGCTCTTGCTGCTGGTGACTCTCAGATCCACCTCTACGCAGACGACACCATTTTGTATACATCTGGCCCTTCATTGGACACTGTGTTAACAAACCTCCAAACGAGCTTCAATGCCAAACAACACTCCTTCCGTAGCCTCCAACTGCTCTTACACACTAGTAAAACTAAATGCATGCTCTTCAATCGAACGCTGCTGGCACCCGCCCACCCGACTAGAATCACTACTCTCGACGGGTCTGACCTAGAGTATGTGAACAGCTACAAATACCTAGGTGTCTGGTTAGACTGTAAACTCTCCTTCCAGACTCACATTAAGCATCTCCAATTCAAAGTTAAATCTAGAATCGGCTTCCTATTTCGCAACAAAGCCTCCTTCACTCATCCTGCCAAACATGCCCTCGTAAAACTGACTATCCTACCGATCCTTGACTTCGGCGATGTCATTTACAAAATAGCTTCCAACACTCTACTCAGCAAATTGGATGTAGTCTATCACAGTGCCATCCGTTTTATCACCAAAGCCCCATATACTACCGACCACTGTGACCTGTACGCTCTTGTTGGCTGGTCCTCACTACATATTCGTCGCCAAACCCACTGGCTCCAGGTCATCTATAAATCACTGCTAGGCAAATTCCTGCCTTATCTTAGCTCATTGGTCACCATAGCAACACCCACCCGTAGTATGCGCTCCAGCAGGTATATCTCACTGGTCATCCCCAAAGCCAACACCTCCTTTGGCAGCCATTCCTTCCAGTTCTCTGCTGCCAATGACTGGAACGAACTGCAAAAATCTCTGAAGCTGGAGACTCTTATCGCCCTCACTAACTTTAAGCATCAGTTGTCAGAGCACCTTACCGATCACTGCACCTGTACACAGCCCATCTGAAATTAGCCCACCCAACTACCTCATCCCCATATTGTTATTTATTTTGCTCATTTGCACCCCAGTATCTCTATTTGCACATCATCTCTTGCACATCTATCATTCCAGTGTTAATACTAATTGTAATTATTTTGCACTATGGCCTATTTATTGCCTTACCTCCATAACTTGCTACATTTGCACACACTGTATATATATATATTTTCTGTTGTATTTTGACTTTATGTTTTGTTTTACCCCATATGTAACTCTGTTGTTGTTTTTAATCGCACTGCTTTGCTTTATCTTGGCCAGGTCGCAGTTGTAAATGAGAACTTGTTCTCAACTGGCTTACCTGGTTAAATAAAGGTGAAATAAAAAAATTAATCAAAGTGACTTCAATTGATAGTTCACAGTGACTAAAAGATGAAACAAAAAAATGGATCCTATCAACAATAAGGGTACTTTGTAATAGGCTCATAATGTTATGCAAGGCAATTTGAGAAAAATGTACGATTTGGTATCATTTGTGCTTTTTAACCATGGCCTGCAAAACAGGTTGGAGGATTAACTTCCTAACGAGCACAGCACTGCTGCTTCTAAGGATCAGAGCCACGGAGAGAAATGCTAATCCCATGTCGGTACACTACAAACACTTCCCTTGGCTTTCTGAGAATTCCACAATCACATGACAGCACAGAGTCCATGGCCTCGATCCAATTCTTTGACATCCTTCCTTCCTACCTCCCTTTATTGAGCCTAATCACTGACATGACTGGGTCATTAAATCAGTGATTACCTACTAGAAGGGAGGAAGAAAGAAAGATTGCATATTTGAACAGGGCCCATTTCTCCAGCAGTAAAGAGGACCCATGAGACATGTCAACCTTTGACCCCTCTAAAAATTCTTACATTGCGGCCATTTCCTGTGCCCTCTATCGTTGACTGGAGTTCACTATTGTGCATTGCATATGATAGGCTAATGGTAGGCAGAGACTCTGTTCTACAGTGTTAATCCATTTCATTTTTGGGACGTTAATGACATCTCCAGTGTGGTAGCATCGTACTCTACATTGACTTGCTTGAGCATACCTTGCGTTGACTACAAAAGCCACACCAACATGCATGCCATTCAGTGTCAATCCTACACTCTTTCCTCTTGTCTGACCTAATTTGCTTTGTTTTTAACAGCCATGATATGGTGATGCCATTCTTGCAACGAGAGCTAGTAAAGCCAAATATCACAGATATAAAAGACCACTTGATGGAATAGGGAAACCTGCAGTGGGTCATATCAAACCACCAGAAAATAGCCTGCACAAACAATGGTTTAAAAAAAATACTGAATAACTCTCACCTCCGATGGTGCTCTCTTGGTACTCCTGAAACTGGCCCTTGACGAAGCGTAGCACCAGGCTGGACTTGCCCACCGCCGATTCCCCCAGCAGCACCAGCTTGAACTGGCAGATCTTGTTGCCTGTCGCTGGGCCGTTGGGTCGCGCCGGTCCTCCACGACCCGCCATGGAGCTGTGCAGAGGCTATCCTGAATGAGAACGCCTGTGCTGGGCCACGCCAAGAGAGGCAGCAGGGGGGTCTGGAGCAGCAGTGGAATTCCGATACGTGGGGGCAGTGGTTGGGATCCGTATAACACAGGCAACGATGGGGATTAGGTTAGGAGGGCTGAGATGATCGGAGCCGGAAACCAGTCGAAGCAAAGAGAAGAAGTGCAGCACTGGGGTAGAGATACTGGGGTAGAGAAACGATAGATAAATGATTATTGACAAGTAGGAGCATAAAAAAATACCACAGTTGGTCTGGCTGGAAAGTCCCTGCAGGTATAGATGGAAGTTAGGCTAATCACACTGGTCCTCATGTGAGAGCAGTCTTACTATTGGTTTGACATTGGCCGCCTTATCTTCCTGGCATGATAAGAGTGTCAATATTGATAACTCAAACATTGGCAGATATGAAGTAGAGCCTCTTCAGTTAATGTGTTGGTAGGCAGTTGGCCTATTCGATATAAACCAAAGCATTATAAACTATGTCCAGAAATACCTCCACGGGGTGCATCTTGTCTGTCTATCCGATTTTGCATGGCTGGCTATAACGTTAACAAACTGTGTTCCTATAATGTGCACTCTTTACCAATTATTTAGATGACTGATAGGGCCGGGGCACTGCGTTGAAGCCACCGCACCTCCATCTTGGCACTCCTACACCATTGTAAAATATATAAAGGAAGTTTTTGCCACGTTTATTCTATTACAGACACCTTAATGAATACTTTAAAATTTTTATTCTGTGAGCTAAACAAAAACAAGATTTTTTTTGTTCTTCCTTAAAGTATATTTTTTAGGGATTTCTAGTGGTATGTTCACCACTACAACAACAACAAAATACTTAATTACATGTAATTTTATCCATGAAACATTTAATTAAAATACTGTAGAATAGAATTCCATTTATTCCTATGGAGGACTGCTCCTACCGGGGAGTGCCAATATGGCCGAACAGTTGCTTCAAAGTCTCTCAATGTCCAACACATTGCATCAGCAATCCAGGGTTTATATACATCATTGCTCTTTACTTTACTGGTTGATGCCATCTACAGTGGCTTGTGAAAGTATTCACCCCACTTGGCATTTTTCCTATTTTGTTGCCTTACAACCTGGAATTAAAATGGATTTTTTGGGGGGGTTGTATCATTTGATTTACACAACATGCCTACCACTTTGAAGATGTAAAATATGTTTTATTGTGAAACGAACAAGAAAAAATACAAAAAAACTGAAAACTTGAGCGTGCATAACTATTCACCCCCCCCCCCCCCCCCCCAAAGTCAATACTCTGTAGAGCCACCTTTTGCAGCAATTACAGCTGCAAGTCTCTTGGGGTATGTCTCTATAAGCTTGGCACATCTAGCCACTGGGATTTTTGCTCATTCTTCAAGGCAAAACTGCTCCAGCTCCTTCAAGTTGGATGGGTTCCGCTGGTGTACAGCAATCTTTAAGTCATACCACAGATTCTCAATTGGATTGAGGTCTGGGCTTTGACTAGGGCATTCCAAGACATTCCAAGACTGAAACAGGTTTCCCTCAAGAATTTCCCTGTATTTAGCGCCATCCATCATTCCTTCAATTCTGACCAGTTTCCCAGTCCCTGCCGATGAAAAACATCCCCAAAGCATGATGCTGCCACCACCATGGTGTTCTCGGGGTGATGAGAGGTGTTGGCTTTGCGCCAGACATAGCGTTTTCCTTGATGGCCAAAAAGCTCAATTTTAATCTCATCTGACCAGAGTACCTTCTTCCATATGTTTGGGGAGTCTCCCACATGCCTGACCTGTTTGGAGAGCTCCTTGGTCTTCATGGTGCCGCTTGGTGGTGGCCCTTGCTTAGTGGTGTTGCAGACTCTGGGGCCTTTCAGAACATGTGACACTTGACACAGGTGGACTTTATTTAACTAATTATGTGACTTCAGAAGGTAACTGGTTGCACCAGATCTTATTTAGGGGCTTAATAGCAAAGGGGGTGAATACATATGCACGCACCACTTTTCCGTTATTTATTTTGTCAAATTTTTTAAAACAAGTTATCTTTTTCATTTCACTTCACCAATTTGGACTATTTTGTGTATGTAAATTCCATGAAATTACAAGTTGTAATGCAACAAAATAGGAAAAAAGCCAAGGGGGATGAATACTTTCGCAAGGCACTGTATGTACACTGAACAAAAATATACACTCAACATTTAAAGTGTTGGTCCCATGTTTCATGAGCTGAAATAAAAGTTACCAGAAATGCTCCATACGCACAAAAAGCTTATTTATCTCAGATTTTGTGCACAAATTTGTTTACATACCTGTTAGTGAGCATTTCTACTTTGCCAAGATAATCCATCCACCTGACGAGTGTGGCATATCAAGAAGCTGATTAAACAGCATGATAATTACACAGGTGCACCTTGTGCTGGGGACAATAAAAGGCCACTCTAAAATGTGCAGTTTTGTCACAAAACATAATGCCACAGATGTCTCAAGTTTTGATGGGGCGTGCAATTGGCATGCTGGCTGCAAGAATGTCCACCAGAGCTGTTGTCAGATAATTTAATGTTAAATTAGCCACTTCCAACTTTGTTTTAGAGAATTTGGCAGTAAGTCCAACCGGCCTCACAACCGCAGACCACGTGTATGGCGTTGTGTGGGCGAGTGGTTTGCTGATGTCAACGTTGTGAACAGAGTGACCCATGGTAGCGGTGGGGTTATGGTATGGGCAGGCATATACTATGGACAATGAACACAATTGTATTTTACCGATGGCAATTTGAATGCACTGAGATACCGTGACAAGATCCTGAGGCCCATTTTCGTGCCATTCATCCACCGCCATATAATGCACAGCCCCATGTCGCAAGGATCTGTACACAATTCCTGGAAGCTGAAAATGTCAGTTCTTCCATGCCCTGCATACTCACCAGACATGTCACCCATTGACCATGTCTGAGATGCTCTGGATCGACGTGTACAACAGCGTTTTCCAGTTTCCGCCAAAATATCCAGAAACTTCGCACAGCAATTAAAGAGTGTGACAATATTCCACAGGCCACAATCAACTCTATGCAAATTAGATATGTCATGCCGCATGAGGCAAATGGTGGTCACACCAGACCAGATACTGACTGGTTTTCTGATCCACGCCCCTACCTTTTAAATGTACAGTGAGGGAAAAAAGTATTTGATCCCCTGCTGATTTTGTACGTTTGCCCACTGACAAAGACATGATCAGTCTATCATGTTAATGGTAGGTTTATTTGAACAGTGACAGACAGAATAACAACAACAAAAATCCAGAAAAACGCATGTCAAAAATGTTATATATTGATTTGCATTTTAGTGAGGGAAATAAGTATTTGACCCCTCTGCAAAACATGACTTAGTACTTGGTGGCAAAACCCTTGTTGGCAATCACAGATGTCAGATGTTTCTTGTAGTTGGCCACCAGGTTTGGACACATCTCAGGAGGGATTTTGTCCCACTCCTCTTTGCAGATCTTCTCCAAGTAATTAAGGTTTCGAGGCTGACGTTTGGCAACTCAAACCTTCAGCTCCCTCCACAGATTTTCTATGGGATTAAGGTCTGGAGACTGGCTAGGCCACTCCAGGACCTTAATGTGCTTCTGCTTGAGCCACTCCTTTGTTGCCTTGGCCATGTGTTTTGGGTCATTGTCATGCTGGAATACCCATCCACAACCCATTTGCAATGCCCTGGCTGAGGGAAGGAGGTTCTCACCCAAGATTTGACGGTACATGGCCCTGTCCATTGTCCCTTTGATGTGGTGAAGTTTTTCTGCTAAGGGGTCCTGTCCCCTTAGCAGAAAAACATCCACAAAGCATAATGTTTCCACCTCCATGTTTGACGGTGGGGATGGTGTTCTTGGGGTCATAGGCAGTATTCCTCCTCCTCCAAACACGGCGAGTTGAGTTGATGCCAAAGAGCTCGATTGTGGTCTCATCTGACCACAACACTTTCACCCAGTTCTCCTCTGAATCATTCAGATGTTCATTGGCAAACTTCAGACGGGCCTGTATATGTGCTTTCTTGAACAGGGGGACCTTGCGGGCGCTGCAGGATTTCAGTCCTTCACGGCGTAGTGTGTTACCAATTGTTTTCTTGGTGACTATGGTCCCAGCTGCCTTGAGATCATTGACAAGATCCTCCTGTGTAGTTCTGGGCTGATTCCTCACCGTTCTCATGATCATTGTAACTCCACGAGGTGAGATCTTGCATGGAGCCCCAGGCAGAGGGAGATTGACAGTCCTTTTGTGTTTCTTCCATTTGCGAATAATCGCACCAACTGTTGTCACCTTCTCACCAAGCTGCTTGGTGATGGTCTTGTAGCCCATTCCAGCCTTGTGTAGGTCTACAATCTTGTCCCTGACATCCTTGGAGAGCTCTTTGGTCTTGGCCATGGTGGAGAGTTTGGAATCTGATTGATTGCTTCTGTGGACAGGTGTCTTTTATACAGGTAACAAACTGAGATTAGGAGCACTCCCTTTAAGAGTGTGCTCCTAATCCCAGCTCGTTACCTGTATAAAAGACACCTGGGAGCCAGAAATCCTTCTGATTGAGAGGGGGTCAAATACTTATTTCCCTCATTAAAATGCAAATCAATTTATAACATTTTTGGCATGCGTTTTTCTGGATATTTTTGTTGTTATTCTGTCTCTCACTGTTCAAATAAACCTACCATTAAAATTATAGACTGATAATTTCTTTGTCAGTGGGCAAACGTACAAAATCAGCAGGGGATCAAATACTTTTTTCCCTCACTGTATCTGTGACCAACATTGGGCCTAATGAATTCATTTAATTTGCCTGATTTCCTTATATGAACTGTAACTCGGCAAAATCTTTGAAATTGTTGCATTTATATTTTTGTTCAGTATAGCTGTCTGTGTCCATCCAAAACTGTCACTGGCGTAAAGTTAGCTAGCTAGCTAACTACTAACTAGCTAGGTTTCTATCTAGGACGTTAAGTTTCAGTGCACTGCCTAAGTTAAGAGTACAACAAAGTCTACCAGTTCAACACAACCATATGACAGACAGCTCATAAATTAGCTAGCTACAGTAGTTAGCTAGCTAACTTAGACTAGGCTGGACAATAGAACGAGTCAAAATTCACCCAAGGCTGAAAAACGGCAATAGAACGTTGGCTAAGCTGGAACACTAGCGCGAGCCCATAGCAAATTAATTGAATTGAACATTCGTAGAGCCTATTTTGACTGGGATTATGCTTAGAATTCAATTTTGCCTAAATGGCACCAAAAAATGTATACCTTTTAATTTTTCCCACTACAATCTGTTCTTAGGACGAAACTGAAAAATAACAACTTGTGTATAAAGTAAACATCCACACCTCGATGGTATCAACTGTGCTTAAGTCTGCATAATGAGGAAGTAGGAAAAAATGGCAACTTCTGGTCTAGCGATCAATGACAACAGAGTAGCATGAGACAAAGGAATGTGTAGCATTGGGGAAAGTAGTGGTATGTGCCAATTGTAGGGGTGCCCATGGGGCTGGGGATCAGAAATGTCCTGTGCGAGAGAGGCAGGTTGAGGTTTCCAGGGTAAGAGTAGTGAAGAAGTTGTCATATGCTGAGGCAGTGAAGAAAGTAGAGGAAGATGGGTCAAGGGGGAGGAGTGGTGAGAGTAGTAGATATGCACCAGTACAGAGGGATAGGCCAACAAGTGATATATGTTACAGTAACATTGGATTTTTAGCATTTATAGCAATGGTTATCAATTGTACTGCAGGGATGGAACGTAAGTCAAAGAAAATTGAGGTTGTGGTGGCAGCTGCAGAGAGGTATTTGGGGGTGCAAGACTTGACATCAGAAGAGTTACAGGGAGTGTTAAGTGGTGATAATAATAATAATATGCCATTTAGCAGACGCTTTTATCCAAAGCGACTTACAGTCATGCGTGCATACATTTTTGTGTATGGGTGGTCCCGGGGATCGAAACCCACTACCTTGGCGTTACAAGCGCCGTGCTCTACCAGCTGAGCTACAGAGGACCACGTCCCATCATTTCAGGTTGAGGGCATGAGGTAGGAATGAAAATGTTTAAATAGTGAAGTAGGGCGGTGTTCATTATTAATAATATTTTTGAATTTGTGAGTGTAGTGTTAAATGGTAGGGTATTTCTTTATTTTATTTTTCAAGCAAATCTGGTCCTCTGTAGCTCAATTGGTAGAGCATGGCGCTTGTAACGCCAGGGTGGTGGGTTCGATCCCCGGGACCACCCATACGTAAAAAAAAATATGCACACATGACTGTAAGTCGCTTTGGATAAAATCGTCTGCTAAATGGCATATTATTATTAAGCAAAATATAAGGGAGTTGTACTCCAGTCTAGTAGGTGGCGGTAATGCAACAAATTGGATGCCAACCGCCGTTTAAACCTCATCGAAGAAGAAGACAACGGAGTACGATGCCCAGCCTTACATAATTAGAAAGAGGAGATTGTCGTGATTAAAATGGTGTCCTACTTGGAAAAATCTAAATATACACATTGCGAGATATTTCCCCTATAGGAAACAATGGGACGACCTCAGAGTTCCATGAGTAATTTATTGTTGTTGACGTTTTAACTATCAGCAATTGGTTCAACCTGGGCAGGTCTCATTGTCATCAATAGCGAAGCAGGCATTGTGACGTAGAACAATGGACTGGGAATAAAACATTCCGAAGGCGAGTTGGTGCTCAAAATAACTAATAGGAGGTGGCATGGTGAAAAATGTCCTAAAATAAGGCCTGTTTTTTGTGATTATTTCACAACTACGGCAAGCGGCTGGGCTCCACGGCGGATGCAATGACCTAGTTTTTATCAGAAAAAAGTGTTGTTAAAAATGTAATATATCCAGCCTACTAACTTAGATGACAAAACAACAGTCCAGTCAGTAATTGGAAAATGCTAGCAGCAATGGCTGGTGCATTTTAGTAGCTTACTCGCTAGTATTTCTAGTTAGATAGCTGACTACTGTAACGTAACTAGCTAGGTAACATAAATCAAATCGTATTTGTCACATGCGCCGAATACAACAAGTGTAGACTTTACCGTGAAATGTTTACTTACGAGCTATTTCCCAACGATGCAGTTACAAAATATTGTTGAAACAATATAACAAATGGAGAATACATACAAGGACGGTACACAAATATTAACAACTATTATTTAGAGGGGAATTGTGTTATTTCTTACCGATTTTGATTACAGTCGTAGTAATATACTCCGATAAGTATTTGCCCTTAATTTTCAACTGATTGTTTTACTTTTCAGTTTAGCGAATCACTCTATCCCGTATTTCCGAGTTGTGTAAGTGAACATCCGGGTTACACCCACCTCCTTCCTGAAACGAGGCTCTCGACTCTTGAGTGGTGGGATGAGAAAGCTCACATTTCTACTAGCAAAACGCTACCTAGGTAGTCTGACTCTAGGCTAGACTATTGTAACATTGACACGGGGACCTCGAAATGCAAAACCAGCCCCTGGAGGAAGGTAAATGGATAGGCAGTGGTCACCTCTGCAGAGATTTTCCTAAACAAACTAACTTTAGCTAGCTAGCTACGCACTAGTCCTTGATCATGACTCTCAGTTCCATTACATTACACGTAAGAGTCATTGGACGAAGGCGTCTTCTGTACGGGGAATTTTGTGAAGAGCCTCGAAACTCAATCTGAACATTAACACGCGTCGCTTGCGGTACGATTTTGGGAGCATAAGGACCTTATCTTTCATATCAGCGAGAAATAATAAAAAAACAAAAATTATACACACCTTGTTAGGGTTAGTGTTCCCACATGGCCATATCTCCAAGTTACAGCGCTTGTTTACGGAAGACAAGAGGCGACCACCTGTGCTAATTAGCTGCCGAACACCTGTGTGTACGTGTAACTCGGGAAGTGTAGTTTCGTCAGTTTGGTGGTAACTATAGCTGTATGGATCTGTGCAGAGCTGCTACAGTAAGTGTATATTTTTTCTTTGAAGTATTCTTTCTCGCTGATGAAAGATAAGGGCCATATGTTTCGAAAGCCGAATAACAAGCGATGATTATTGACGTTTCTAAACGTTAAAACATAGCGTCGGAATTGTAGTTAACATGAGGCAGTCGTAGGCAAAGCTAATGGCTGGAAACTGTAGGGAGAAGCCAGAATGCAACCTAGAGTTTGAGAACTAGCTGCTAAGAGTGGCGACCAACAAAAACTATGAGGGTCACACATTGCTTTAACAACTGTGTACTAACAGTGTTATTATACACTAGCTATAGTCTAGGTTAAAGGTATCGACATCGACCAAGGCTATAGTAAAAACAACAATAATAACATGACGCTTCATAGTAGCTAAATGTAATCTATCAAATAGCTCAAATAGTCCTATAACTGCTTGCATACCTAACATTGTTAGGGCTACCTAACATTGTCTTTGTCATCAAGCTAACTTTCAGAATTTGTGCTTTGTGTAGATGGACCTCTTCCACTGTCGTCTTTGCGTCTTTTTGTTCCTCCACTGCGTCTAGTGTCTGCAGCTCTGTGGCAAGTTGTTCAGCGGAGAGACATAATGGACTATGGCTTGGTGGAGGAGTTTGTCACCACTGTGTTGGAGGTAGTTCCTGATCTGATGAGTTACAGAGAGCGAGTCCAACTCATCATGGGGCTGCGAGCACAGGTGAGAGATGGGACGGATGGAAAGGGAGAGGAGGGATGGGACACTTGTTACAGCACAGGGCATATAATGCATACAGTTTCTAACCTTCAGATTTAAATTAATTGAATTTCATCAGCTGGTTCTGGAGTTGTGTCATACAGATCAGCTAGCTGACCCCAAGACCATCCAGCCACACCTGAACAGGATGAGGACCTGTATCATCACTCTTAGGAAAAATGAGGTGAGTGCTGCTACTCAGTGTAATATCAAGACTTGTAACTCTGCTGGTGTTGTACATTGGCCAGTTAAATTGACAGACTGTGTGTAATGCTTGCTGTAGACTCCTGATCCAGAGGTGGAGGCATCAAAATCCAACTTCCTGAAGCTGATTCAAAGCCTGCTGGAAGACCCAGTTAAGAGGGAACACTTCTTTCAGGTCAGTGTTGTCACTGACTGTGTAGTTGATCAATTATTCGGAAAGACGTGGCTTTCTATCTTTCTTTCACTTGGAGTAGGTTAACAAAATAGTACTCAAAAGCACAGACATAGTTCTCTTGTTTATTTCTTAGAACGTTTTTCTAGAGGAATTCGGACCCAAGTATGACTCCACACTGCAGAGTCTGGTGTGGGAGTTCCTGTCTAGGCTGGAGAAGCTGCTTCCAACACCAACCCTTCATCAGGTACCATACTAACATGTTATTACCATCATCAGCCTACTTTCATGCATGTTTTTATACAAAAAATGCATGCATATGATAACTTTGTCTATTGCTCTTCAAAGACATTCCTCTTTCCAATAGACTGCATCATGGTTCCTACCTGACCACTCTGTTCTAGAGGAGTGCGTGCAGTCAGTGTGTCACCCTGAGTCATTGAAGACCCTTCTCCAGTACCACAAGCCATATAGACATCTGGACACCAATGGTAAGAAGTAGACTTAGAAAATGAAATAATGCTATCCATTGTATCTGAAATGTATAGTGAGTATGCTATATATGTTACTTGGAGCTTTTTTGTCGCTGTCGGATGAAAACCTCTATCTCCAAAACAGACCATTTTCAGAAATTTACAAAAACTGCCATGATTTAATTAACAAACATACAATTATGAATCTTCAGAAGCTATTTAGAATACATTTTCTTGGTCCTAGAGTTATGAAATGTTCAGAGTACATAGAGGGGAGTTACTGCTTTCAATACATGTACAAAAATGGAGTTACAAGGATTTCATCCGACAGCTGGTTGTTTATTGTGAATTTCAAAAGTCATTGATTTGTGTCCGAAAACTACAAAATAACGATCTGGGTTTGTTTGATATATAACATTTCTAATGTTTGATTTGCATGTTTTGATATTGACTTGTCTTTTCTTGTCCTTAGCTCTATCTTCGGGTGACAATCACATCCTCTCCTCGCTGTCGCTCCTAGAAACAGTTGAGATCTTTGAAACAGAGATCCAATCAGAACCTATGCAGGGGTTTATGAACATTCAAAGCTCTGCTTCATCTGACAACGAGTTTGAAATGAACAGACATTTTCACCAACCTCAAACTGACAGTGGGCTGAAAATCCAAGGAAACCATCACAGCAGCCAACTGGAAGTGCAGGACAGTTCTAGTTTGTCTACTTCCTGTCTGTTCCTTCAGCCCACAGTGCTGCTGCACAGACTTGACATTACTGATATGCTGTTACCTGTCTCCTCTCCGACATTGAGGATAAAGAGTGTACCTCAGTATTCTTTGACGCCTGACCCATCCTATACAATGGGGCAGTGTAACAGAAGCAAGCGTGTGAAAATGTGCTCCTTATGTGGGAAGACTTTTATTGAAGCAGAAGATTTGATGGCACACATGAGATCTCACACTGAGCAGAGTCCTTACCAGTGTACCCAGTGTTTGCAAAGCTTTGAACATCAGGAGGACTTACAGAAACATCAACAGATTGGGTGTGAGGTGGCACCTCAACCAGATGCGGACAACATGTCTACGGCATCTTTTGAAGAGGATAACATGTCTACAACATCTTTTGAGGAAGGGATAGAGATATCCAAGCCCCATGGCACTTCACCCCTGAGCCCAATAACTTCCAAAGTTCGTCCCACTCCAAGACAGTCCTCCAAATCCAGAACATGTCACGTGTGTCACAAGACTTTCTATACTGTATATTCAATGAGAAAGCACCTGATTTTCAAACATGATCAGCTCATTTACCAGTGCCACGACTGTGGAGAACATTTCAAGAGAAAGTTTAATTTGAGGGAACATAAGGCAGAGTGCCATCCCACTCTGTCCTCCAAAGCCAGGACATGCCGTTTGTGTAACAAGACTTTCGGCAGCCCATATTTAATGAGAAAGCACCTCAAATCCCAACATGATCAGCTCCCTTACCAGTGCCGTGATTGTGAAGAAAATTTTAAGAGGAAATGTCATTTGAAGGAACATAAAAAAAAGTGCCCCACTATGTTTTCCTGCCTCAGCTGTGGAGAAAAGTTTGAGGAAAGGTGTAATTTGAAGGAGCATAAAAAAGAGTGCTTGGTGGTGAAAAAGCTATTCTCTTGCTCTCTCTGCAAGAAGACTTTCATTGAAGCAAGGGGGTTGACAGCACACATGAGATCTCACGAGAAAAGGTCTAATTTGAAAGAGCATAAAGCGTGCTTAGCTGCAAAGAGGCTTCACTCTTGCTCGATGTGTAATAAAGCATTCATTAAAGTACAAGATTTGAAAGCACACTGGAGATCTCACACTTACCAGTGCATGCAGTGTTTGCAAAGCTTTGAACATCAGGAGAACTTACAGAAACATCTGCAGTATGTGCGTGAGGAGGCAGCTCAACTAGAAGAGGATAACACATTTAGACCATCTTTTGAGGAGGAGATAGAGACATCCCAGCCCCACAACACTTCCAATGTTCGTCGCAATCAAAGATACTCTTTCAGAGCCAGAACATGCCGTCTGTGTCACAAGACTTTCAACAGTATAGCTTTAATGCGAACGCACCTGAATTCCAAACATGCTCAGCTCCCTTACCAATGCCTCCACTGTGGAGAAAATTTCAAGAAGAAGATTAATTTGAAAGAACATAGGAAAGAGCGCCATCCCACTCCAAGTCTCCAACCCAAGGAGTCCATCAAAGCCAGAACATGCCGCTTGTGTCACAATACTTTTGACAGTACATTTTTTATGAGAAAGCACCTCAAATCCCAACATGGTCAGCTCCCTTACCAGTGCCTGGGCTGTGGAGAAAATTTCATAAAGAACTCTCATTTGAGGGAGCATAAAAAAGAGTGTTTTCAGAGACCACAGCAAGACTTGAGGGAGTCAAGTGAGGGAGTCGATCCAAACCAGCACCCAAGGGATGTTAATGTTGCAGATGGCAGCAGCTCTCTGGCAACAAGGGAGATTGAGACAGAGATTCCGCAGTCCCACAGCTCTTTAAACCTTATAACCACCAATACACCCTCCACTCAGAAACCCTATCTTTGTGAAATATGTGGTAAGGATTTCCTAATGCTGTTTCGAATGAAAGAACATATCAGAGCACACACAGGAGAGCGCCCTTTCCCTTGCAGAGACTGTGGCAAAGGTTTTAGCAGAAGGCGGAGTCTGAAGCGCCATCGATTGATTCATACAGAAGGTCGGCCATTCCTTTGCACAGACTGTGGCAAACGTTTTACTACAGAGGGCAGTCTGAAATCCCATAGACAGATTCATACAGGAGAACGGCCATTTGCATGCACTTTATGCAAGTTACGCTATCTCACAAAAAAACACCTGCAAAGACATATGAAAAAACATTGTTTTAAAACAAAAACAAATTACGCCGTGTAATGCGCAAAGTTTTTTTTACAGTGAGTAGTTGGTTGAGTCCAGCTTTTGTGTGTACATTTTCTTGTTTAAGTAACCCAGCCTGAGACCTGAAGACTTGGTTTCACAAGGTGATGCGCAGGCTTAAGCTCAGCAGGTTAACACAGTCTTGTGGTGCACAGGAGACCTGGTCTCGAATCCAGTAAGTTACACCAGCAACCTCTTCTCACCATATTTTTCTACTGAATTTACTTTTAGTACTGCAATGGAAATTGACTTTTATTTTGACTCATTATTATGATGAATGTGTTGTTTTAGATTGTATTCCTTGTGGAGAATTGATTGGTGTTTATCCTGTGCTTCAAGTCAATTAAGCATATTCTGTGTGGTATTAGTCATGCCACATGTAATTTTCAGTGGTGTAAAGTACTTAAGTAAAAATACTTTAAAGTACTACTTAAGTCGTTTTTTTGGGTATCTATACTTTACTATTTATATTTTTGACAACCTTTACTTTTTTACTCCACTACATTCCTAAAGAAGATAATGTACATTGTACCCCATACATTTTCCCTGACACCCAAAGTACTCGTTACATTTTGAATGCTTAACAGGACAGGAAAATGGCCCAATTCACGCACTTATCAAGAGAACATCCCTGGTCATCCCAACTGCCTATGATCTGGCGGACTCACTAAACACAAATACTTCATTTGTAAATTATGTTGGCGTGTTGGAGTGTGCCCCTGGCTGTCCGTAAATAAAATTAAAAAACAAGAAAATCATGCCGCCTGGTTTGCTTAATATAAGGAATTTTAAATTATTTATACTTTTACTTTTGATAATTAAGTATATTTTAGCAATTACATTTACTTTTGATACTTAAGTGTATTTAAAACCAAATACTTTTAGACTTTTACTCAAGTAGTATTTTATTGGGTGACTTTCACTTTTACTTGAGTCATTTTCTATTAAGGTATCTACTTTTACTCAAGTATGACACTGGTAATTTTCTCTTTTGAATTGTATTTATATGCAGAGAAAATGTTGATTTTCTTCTCACTTCTCAGCATTGTAGTTTAGCTGCAGCAACCGATTGTGAATATAATTTACAAACTGCAATATGTGTAGAAGATTAATTGAAATAAATATAACACAGGAAACCCATTAGAATGTTACAATGGTCCATTTTGTTATCCCTCCATGTTTTTATTTTGTATGTGTACAAATTGAAAGATTTTTCAAATAAATATCAGCATTAAGAGTGGGTGTGTAATCTTTGTGGTTTTGGATAGTATTGGTTTTGGTTAGTATTAGTAAAATACACCCCCCCCCCCCCCCCCCTGTTATTTCAATACAATGTACAGATAATTGTGTATAGTGCAGTATGTATGATCTATAGCAAAGTTGACTGTACTTCAGCTAATTGTCCACAAATAAAGCCCAGCAGTAAGAACAATGATGACCCTAGCCAAGCTTAGCTGTACTGGGTGGCCTGGTTATGTACCACATAGTTGGTGGAACTGTGCCGGAAAGGAACATGTAAAAATACAATCTCCAAGCCAGCCTAGTATGTTTCTGTTTCGCTCTGTAATGTGAATCAGGTACCACATGGTTGGCAATTTGGGCTTAAAATTCAAATCAAAACAAAAATAGAACTATTAATTTTTGATACACATGTTTGATCACGTTTGATGTTCATTATTCATTTATAAAGACTACAGGACATGACTTATTTCGAAGGATTTCAACAACGAAACCTGTGAGGTTTGTAGGGCTTTATTTGAATGGAAATAGAGGATTAGGTAACAGAATAAAGTGGTGTATAGGTCCTTTGACGGAACGTGTGTGGAGGTGAAGGAAGCATGGAGAGGTCAGAGACAGCCACACTTGTAAATTGGGCTAAGGAACAGAAGGTGGGTATTGGAGAAAGGCCATTAGTGCGTGTTCTGCAAGCAGTACAACGGATGAAGGCGCGGCATGAGCGCGGTGAACAGATAGACGTGGTTATGGACAGCGAGGAAGAAGGAGAAGAGCGTGTAGTTTGAAGATATGTGTTGAGGAAAAATGGCGCCAGACATGATAAAGAAGAATCTGGACCAGTAGGAGTGCCATTTTTGGAGAAAGTGGACCCTTGCCTTTTGGCGGATCCATTTGTGGTTTCAGGGTGGGTGAGAAAGGAGTTTGGTTCAGTTGAATCAGTGACAGTAACCTGTAGTGGACTTGTGATATTTGTTTGTGTTTCTTCTGACCAGAGGGAGCAGGCGCTCCGTGTCACAACTTGGGTCAAGATCTGTTTCTTGCTTTACTCATAGGAACAGGGCACCATTAAGTGATTTTTAGGCTAGTGTGGAGCAATTGAAGTAGAAAATTCCAGGTGTTTGTGACACCTGTCGTTTGGTGCGATGCAGAACCGGTCGGGAGTGTGGTGAACCATAGGAGTCACTGTCAGTCCTTTAGAGGTTTGAGTCAGAGTCTCTACCAGACAGTCATGTTAGGATATATCAGTTATCCTGTGCAGAATCCACGGTGCTGTTTCAGGTGCAACGTTTATGGTCATTTCGCAGCAGCGTGTAGGAGGGTGATTCCAAGATGTGGGATGTGTGCAGGTGGGCATGGGACAGAGGATTGTGTCGTTTCGGTGGATTAACTTGTGTGTGTCAACTCTAGGGGTGCTCATGTTGCTGGGGATCGGAAGTGTCCGGTGCGGGAGAGCCAGGTTGAAGTGGCCAGAGTCAGAGTAGTGCAGAAGGTGTCGTATGCTGAGGCAATGAAGAAGGTAGAGGAGGATTGGTCAAGGGTGAGGGATGCTGAGAGGATCCCAGTGAGTAGTAGATTTGTGCCAGCACAGAGGGATAGGGCAACGAGTGATTTATGCTTCAGTAAGGTTAGCTTCTTAGCATTCATAGCAATGGTTATCAACTGTACTGCAGAAATGGAACGTAAATCACAGAAAATAGATATGGTGGCAGATGTAGAGAAGTATTTGTGTATACCAGATATGACTTCAGAAGAGTTACAGGGTGTGTTGAAGGATGGTGTCCCGTCCTAACTGATTATGTGTCATTGTACAGTGCCTTACAAAAGTATTCATCCCCCTTGGCGTTTTTCCTATTTTGTTGCATTACAACCTGTGATTTAAATGGAAGAAGAATGGGCAAAAATCCCAGTGGCTAGATGTGCCAAGCTTATAGAGACATACCCCAAGAGACTTGCAGCTGTAATTGCTATTATGTCCAATAGTCAGATCTGTGCTGTCATTATGCCAACCCCAGATGGGACACTCGGATTCGCTATGGTATTATAATATAGCTCACCCGTAATTAGCTTTCTCAATCAAAAATTGTAACGAGGGGGGAATGAATAAGTGTTATTTAATTTGTATGTTGTGTAAATCAAATGATACAACCCCCCAAAAAATCTATTTTAATTCCAGGTTGTAAGGCAACAAAATAGGAAAAATGCCAAGGGGTGTGAATACTTTCGCAAGCCACTGTATGCGGCAGAATTGATTATAGGTTTGAGATGGGTGGAGGAGGTGAGTCACTCAGTCGTGATCTACTCTGATTCAGCTGCAGTGTTACGCAGTGTGAAGACAGGCAGGTCGGATAGGGGAGACTTGTTTAATGGGATTGGAGAGTATGGGAGTGGTGGTAAGCTTTTGCTCGGTTCCCGCCCATGTGGGTGTGGAGGGTAATGAGAAGGCTGATGTGGTGGCTAAGAGTGCTGTGAGGAGAGAGGGGGTAGATATTCAGGTCCCGCTGGGCCGCAGGGAAGTTAAGTCCTTGATCCGGGCAAAAGGGCTCAATCTTTGGCAAAGGGAGTGGGATGCTAGTAGTAAGGGGAGGCAATTGTATCGCATGCACCACTCTTGGATTGCGTCCTACCTGACCGGTCGCTCCTACCAAGTGGCGTGGCGAGAAGCTGTCTCCGCACCACGTGCTCTCACCACTGGTGTCCCCCAGGGCTCAGTTCTAGCCCCTCTCCTATTCTCGCTATACACCAAGTCACTTGGCTCTGTCATATCCTCACATGGCCTCTCCTATCATTGCTACGCTGACGTTACACAACTAATCTTCTCCTTTCCCCCTTCTGATAACCAGGTGGCGAATCGCATCTCTGCATGTCTGGCAGACATATCAGTATGGATGACGGATCACCACCTCAAGCTGAACCTTGGCAAGACGGAGCTGCTCTTCCTCCCGGGGAAGGACTGCCCGTTCCATGATCTCGCCATCACGGTTGACAACTCCGTTGTGTCCTCCTCCCAGAGTGCGAAGAGCCTTGGCGTGACCCTGGACAACACCCTGTCGTTCTCCGCTAAAATCAAGGCGGTGACCCGATCCTGTAGGTTCATGCTCTACAACATTCGGAGAGTACGACCCTGCCTTACACACAAAGCGGCACAGGTAAGAACAGCGCCGGAGAAGATGGCTGCCGTTTTACAGCCCTCTAACCAATTGTACTATTATGTGTGTTTTTCCGCGTTATTTGTAATTTATTTTGTACATAATGTTTCTGCCATCGTCTCTTATAACCAAAAAGAGCTTCTGGATATCAGGACAGCGATTACTCACCTCGCATTGGACGAAGATTTTTTCTTCAACGAGGCGGCCGCGAAGGATATCATACAGACACCCGACAAGGCCCAAATCCCCGTCATTCGCGTGAGGAAGAGACGGAGATATCGCGGACGCAGATCCGGATGCCTTGTAAGGATCCGACGGCGAGCGAGTAAACTGCCTCTTCCATCAATCCTATTAGCCAACGTTCAATCTTTTGAGAATAAAATGGACGATTTAAGATTACGGTTATCCTACCAACGGGACATTAAAAACTGTAATATCTTATGTTTCACGGAGTCGTGGCTGAACGACAACAATGATAACATTCAGCTAGCAGGCTATACGCTACATCGGCAGGACAGAATGGCTGACTCTGGTAAGACAAGGGGTGGCGGTCTGTGTATATTTGTAAACAACAGCTGGTGCACAAAATCAAATACTAAGGAAGTCTCGAGGTTTTGCTCGCCTGAGGTAGAGTATCTTATGATAAGCTGTAGACCATACTATTTACCAAGAGAGTTTTCATCTATATTTTTCATAGCTGTCTATTTACCACCACAAACCAATGCCGGCATTAAGATTGCACTGAATGAGTTGTACAAGGCCATTAATCAACAGGAAAACGCTCATCCAGATGCAGCGCTCCTAGTGGCCGGGGACTTTAATGCAGGGAAACTTAAATCCGTTCTACCTAATTTCTACCAGCATGTTAAATGTGCAACCAGAGGGGAAAAAACTCTAGACCACCTTTACTCCACACACAGAGACGCATACAAAGCTCTCCCTCGCCCTCCATTTGGCAAATCTGACCATAACTCTATCCTCCTGATTCCTGCTTATAAGCAAAAACTGAAGCAGGAAGCACCAGTGATTCGGTTAATAAAAAAGTGGTCAGATGACGCAGATGCTAAGCTACAGGACTGTTTTGCTAGCACAGACTGGAACATGTTCCGGGATTCTTCAGACAGCATTGAGGAGTACACCACATCAGTCACTGGCTTCATCAATAAGTGCATCGATGATGTCGTCCCCACAGTGACCGTACGTACATACCCCAACCAGAAGCCATGGATTACAGGAAACATCCGCACTGAGCTAAAGGGTAGAGCTGCCGCTTTCAAGGAACGGGACTCTAACCCGGACGCTTATAAGAAATCCCGCTATGACCTCCGACGAACCATCAAACAGGCAAAGAGTCAATACAGGTCTAAGATTGAATCATACTACACTGGCTCTGACGCTCGTCGGATGTGGCAGGGCTTGAAAACTATTACAGACTACAAAGGGAAGCACAGCCGCGAGCTGCCCAGTGACACAAGCCTACCAGACGAGCTAAACCACTTCTATGCTCGCTTCGAGGCAAGCAACACTGAAGCATGCATGAGAGCACCAGCTGTTCCGGATGACTATGTGATCACTCTCTCCGTAGCCGATGTGAGTAAGACTTTTAAGCAGGTCAACATTCACAAGGCCGCAGGGCCAGACGGATTACCAGGACGTGTACTCCGAGCATGTGCTGACCAACTGGCAAGTGTCTTCACTGACATTTTCAACATGTCCCTGACTGAGTCTGTAATACCAACATGTTTCAAGCAGACCACCATAGTCCCCGTGCCCAAGAACTCTAAGATAACCTGCCTAAATGACTACCGACCCGTAGCACTGACGTCTGTAGCCATGAAGTGCTTTGAAAGACTGGTCATGGCTCACATCAACAGCATAATCCCAGAAACCCTAGACCCACTCCAATTTGCATACCGCCCCAACAGATCCACAGATGATGCAATCTCTATCGCACTCCACACTGCCCTTTCCCACCTGGACAAGAGGAACACCTACGTGAGAATGCTATTCATTGACTACAGCTCAGCATTCAACACCATAGTGCCCTCTAAGCTCATCACTAAGCTAAGGATCCTGGGACTAAACACCTCCCTCTGCAACTGGATCCTGGACTTCCTGACGGGCCGCCCCCAGGTGGTAAGGGTAGGTAACAACACATCTGCCACACTGATCCTCAACACGGGGGCCCCTCAGGGGTGCGTGCTCAGTCCCCTCCTGTACTCTCTGTTCACCCATGACTGCATGGCCAGGCACGACTCCAACACCATCATTAAGTTTGCCGACGACACAACAGTGGTAGGCCTGATCACCGACAACGATGAGACAGCCTATAGGGAGGAGGTCAGAGATCTGGCCGTGTGGTGCCAGGACAACAACCTCTCCCTCAACGTGACCAAGACAAAGGAGATGATTGTGGACTACAGGAAAAAAAAAGAGGACTGAGCACGCCCCCATTCTCATCGACGGGGCTGTAGTGGAACAGGTTGAGAGCTTCAAGTTCCTTGGTGTCCACATCACCAACGAACTATCATGGTCCAAACACACCAAGACAGTCGTGAAGAGGGCACGACAAAGCCAATTCCCCCTCAGGAGACTAAAAAGATTTGGCATGGGTCCTCAGATCCTCAAAAAATTCTACAGCTGCACCATCGAGAGCATCCTGACTGGTTGCATCACTGCCTGGTATGGCAACTGCTTGGCCTCCGACCGCAAGGCACTACAGAGGGTAGTGCGTACGGCCCAGTACATCACTGGGGCAAAGCTTCCTGCCATCCAGGACCTCTATACCAGGCGGTGTCAGAGGAAGGCCCTCAAAATTGTCAAAGACTCCAGCCACCCTAGTCATAGACTGTTCTCTCTGCTACCGCATGGCAAGCGGTACCGGAGTGCCAAGTCTAGGTCCAAAAGACTTCTCAACAGCTTCTACCCCCAAGCCATAAGACTCCTGAACAGCTAATCATGGCTACCCGGACTATTTGCACTGCCCCCCCACCCCATCCTTTTTACGCTGCTGCTACTCTGTTAAGTATTTATGCATAGTCACTTTAACTCTACCCACATGTACATATTACCTCAACTACCTCAACTAGCCGGTGCCCCCGCACATTGACTCTGCAACGGTACCCCCCTGTATATATAGCCTCCCTACTGTCATTTTATTTTACTTCTGCTCTTTTTTTCTCAACACTTTTTTTTGTTGTTGTTTTATTCTTACTTTTTTTGTTTAAAATAAATGCACTGTTGGTTAAGGGCTGTAAGTAAGCATTTCACTGTAATGTCTGCACCTGTTGTATTCGGCGCATGTGACCAATAAAATTTGATTTGATTTGATTTGATTTGAGGTCCTAATCCAGGCACTTGTCATCTCCCGTCTGGATTACTGCAACTCGCTGTTGGCTGGGCTCCCTGCCTGTGCCATTAAACCCCTACAACTCATCCAGAATGCCGCAGCCCGTCTGGTGTTCAACCTTCCCAAGTTCTCTCACGTCACCCCGCTCCTCTGCACACTCCACTGGCTTCCAGTTGAAGCTCGCATCTGTTACAAGACCATTGTGCTTGCCTATGGAGCTGTGAGGGGAACGGCACCTCCGTACCTTCAGGCTCTGATCAGTCCCTACACCCAAACGAGGGCATTGCGTTCATCCACCTCTGGCCTGCTGGCTCCCCTTCCTCTGCGGAAGCATAGTTCCCGCTCAGCCCAGTCAAAACTGTTCGCTGCTCTGGCACCCCAATGGTGGAACAAGCTCCCTCACGACGCCAGGACAGCGGAGTCACTCACCACCTCCCGGAGACATTTGAAACCCCACCTCTTTAAGGAATACCTGGGATAGGATAAAGTAATCCTTCTACCCCCCCCCCCCCCCCCCCCCCCAAAATAAATAAATAAATTGTAAAGTGGTTATCCCACTGGCTATAAGGTGAATGCACCAATTTGTAAGTCGCTCTGGATAAGAGCGTCTGCTAAATGACGTAAATGTAAATGTAAATGTGAAGAGGTGGGGAGTATGGGATGTAGGAGAGAGGGAGTTGTGTGGAGTAGACTACGGTTTGGGCACACAGGTTTGAATGCCACGTTATGGATGATAGGGAGACATGAAACAGGTCTGTGTGATGAGTGTTTAGTGGAGGAAACGGTGGAGCATGTGTTGATATTTTGTGAACTGTATGACGTAGATAGGGAGAGATTGTGTGAAAGGGTTAGAGAGGCTGGACAGGGTTGTGGTTTGGGTGGTGTAGTGGGGGGAGGGAAGTGGTGTCTTGGGCTCCATTTCACTTTCTTAGAGGAACAGGACTAATGAAGATAATTTAATTTAAGTAGGCATGACTGGCCTCATACTCCAGTACAGTAGATGGCGGTGTATGCACATTAAAAGTTGGATGCGACCCGCCAACCCAATCTCAAAGAAGAAGTAACAGTTTCTTCCTGTTTTATATTTGTAAACTCTGGAGTGGCGTTAGCAAATGAAGCTTCGTTTTTATTTCCAAAAAGCCAGTTAAGTAATACACTACAGCTAACACTGGGAGCTCGACATGCAAAAACATCTTAAGGAAGAAGGTAAATAAAAGCAGTTATCGCAGTCGCCTCCTCTGCAGAGATTTTACCAAAGACTAACGTTAGCTAGCTAGCTAGCTGATTTATTGGCTAGTACGTTCGCTAGTTGCCAGCCATGTGAGCAAAGTTATTGAATGATCCTCTCTGGAATTAGCTAGCTAGGCAAGGGATGCAATTAAACACTGATATTATTAACGTTATCGTACTTGTCATTCTTGCTAGCAGTTTGGCCATTCCAGAATCACAACAGGCTGACTTCTGCCCCATGTAAGCGCGCACATCGTTTTCGTGACGTCAGCTAACCCATAATCTTTGCTAGGCACAAAACACCAACAAAACAATCGAGCAAAATTGCAAATGCAAATAGCTATCACTTTATTTCCATGAATTATCTGTAGTACAATATTATTAAAACCTCTTGTAATCAACGTAATCGCCAAAAGTAATGATTTATCATGAGGGCCATAAACAATAACTAGTAATGCTGCATACTCCAAGAAAGGTTCAAATCTCACCTTTCTGGTAAAAATTGTTATAAATTGCTGAGGTGTAGTCACTTGTGAGGACACAAGCTCAAGTACACAGTACAAATATGAAAATATAAAATATTTTATATGATGTATTTCCTATTCAACAAAACTGTATGAATATGGCTTGAAAATACTTATATATTTTCTAAATATAGTATAATCAATTTATAGAAAGACTAACTATAAGATTTCACCTTCCTTATAACTGTAAAATACATATTTGTATATTTAGTGTTAGAAAAAAATGTGCATATTTTCAAAAGGTCTCTTGATCAAAACATCTGCCCCCATCGCTGTGAACATCTCACAGAGCTCTAGCTTGGCTTCCTGAACTCGTTAGGAACTCGCCTTTCATCTCATATTAATCTTGTCTGTCTATGACAAACAGTGTTTTTTGTTTCAAATCAATGAATTATTTTAGATTACTGGCTATAAATCGTAGGGCTGACCCCAATTAGTCAACTCGCCGATTGTTTGGTCGTTAGGCTGTTGGTCGACCGAGATTGTTTTAGTCAAGCATTAACAAATATATATATATATATATATATATATTTGCGCCCATCTCAGTGAACTAATCCATTGCGGAGGCCTAGACTAAAAGCCAAGTTATGCTTGATTCTAAAATGTGGTCGGAGGCTCCATATGGAGGGTGTGACACAATTGTGGAGCCTCCAGAGGCATGCAGAGGCCAAATCAAGCTCTGTGCTGCATCGCCATGCGTCTCCCAAATTTTGTAACAATACCGAGGGCTCTGTATAGCTCCGCATTGACATGATTGGTTGACAGTAGGTGGGGGCGGTACATCCTGTATAAACACAAACTCACTTCCTTGACAACAGCTCTCCACTGCTCTGTGAAGCGCAAGAAGTATGAAATGGCCAATGCAGACGTTGGATTGAACATGCGCCCAGATGCACAATGCACTTCTTTCTACAGAATGAGCTCTCTCCCGCCAATTTGTGCACATTTATTTGTTCATAACTTCATTGTGTGAATTGTTTGCGTTTGATTGTTAGTGTATATCAATTTCCCATTTCATATATCACCAGTAGTACATTTACCGTAATTCCTATCATTTCTAATCTACAATGTTTGTTACTTTGGTTACGGTCATTTCTTTTAATGCATTCAATATTATTATTCCAGTCTTCCTGTTCTCATTGTCGGAGTGGACACATTGTTTGCAGAGTGCACAGCCTATGCTACACTTGTGAGAAACAAGTTTTGGTTTATTTAATTCCATTTACGAGTTCTGTCAATTTAGTAATTGTCTTTTGTTTGGAGCGCTCCTGTCAATGTTGAGTAAGGACGCGCACGCATTAAAGTAGGCCTATAGGCTACCTGGCCTGCGTGCAAATATAGGCATATAAATGTGCCCATTTGGGGATCTGATAGTATTTCTGATTGGCTTAACGCACCACCACTAATGACCTGTGGAGCTTATCAAAGTAAAGTTTTCTTCACCTCAAACAGCAAGCATGTGAAGTCTGTATTTACATCCATTGAGAATTACAATAGTTCCTCAATATATTTGAAAAATCTTTCCAGCACAATGTTGCAAGTTCGCTAGTGCAAGCTTCTGGCCTGACCCAAGTTAATAGTTGATACAATGTTTCAAGTTCGTTGCAGACAGGACATGTGTAGCCAATGTGATTTACAGGATATTTTTATCAGGATATTTTATACCTGCAGGCTGCAATGTTTTAATTTTTTGGCTTTATGTAGGCTATTTTTTACATATAGTTGTCAATGGCAATAGAAGTTACTTTTTAGGTTGATCATTTTCATTTAGATTTGGATATAATTTTGATTAACCACATGACAGTGATTTTGAGATATGAAGACATTATTCGAAATTAATTGAAACTGTTTCATGAAAATGTGCATATGAAAACCATAACTGGCACGCAGATCGGTAGAAATGGTAAGATAAATTGGCATTCCACATAAGAAAGGTTGCCGACTCCTTGTGTAGCCTATTACCGGCAACTTCAGGAGAGTAATGGCAGAATCTGCGAAAGCCAGCAGGAGCGGGAGGAGAATAGTCAGGTTACATATTTCTTTTTTTTTCTGGTTATCTAGGTCTCTAGCGCCCTCTGAAGGCATCAAACCATAAGCTTAAAGCATCAGACAAGCTCAATGCATATAGTTGATTTTATATGGAAAAATACACGTTTAAAAGTTTAGAGCAATCGATTGGTCGAAAGAACAGACGGCTTTCGGTCGACCCAAGATTCTTTTTTAGTCGGGGACAGTCCTAATTAATCAATCTCTGAATGTTCTACAGCAACAAAACCACTCTCTCCTGCTGCGTTACGATGTAAGGATTCCAGGCATATGCGTTGTTAGTGGCTGTGACGTAGGGTTCAGCCAGGAGTTGGACAGTCGAAAGAGCAAATTAAATGGTAGGAGGGACATCCGAGCTTCAAGTGGTGTCAGATTTCATATCCTGCTTCATACAGCCAGAAGAGACATACTCCTGTGTCCGTGAGACTCAGGGCTACCGCTCAATGTGAGCCATGTCGGTCGGAACCGGTACCAGAACCACGTAGGTTCCCTAAACAGGGGACTTTACGTCGAAGAGTATTTAAGGGGAAATCTGTGATTTCTATATTTCTAGACTTTTTAATTAATAGTGCTGAGCGCGATTTAGTGCTTTTTGATGTCGGTCCGATTATTAAAAAATAATCACTGTGTTCGATTTTGGTTGAATGCTGTAACAACATCTTTCGAAAGTATTTGAAAGCCAAGTTAACAAACAGATCACCGACCATTTTGAATCCCACCGTACCTTCTCCGCTATGCAATCCGGTTTCCGAGCTGGTCATGGGTGCACTTCAGCCACGCTCAAGGTCCTAAACGATATTATAACCGCGATCGATAATAGACAGTACTGTGCAGCCGTCTTCATCGACCTGGCCAAGGCTTTCGACTCTGTCAACCACCGCATTCTTATTGGCAGACTAAATAGCCTTGGTTTCTCAAATGACTGCCTCGTCTGGTTCACCAACTACTTCTCAGATAGAGTTCAGTGTGTCAAATCGGAGGGCCTGTTGTCTGGACCTATGGCAGTCTCTATGGGGGTGCCACAGGGTTCAATTCTTGGGCCGACTCTTTTCTCCGTGTATATCAATGATGTCGCTCTTGCTGCTGGTGACTCTCAGATCCACCTCTACGCAGACGACACCATTTTGTATACATCTGGCCCTTCATTGGACACTGTGTTAACAAACCTCCAAACGAGCTTCAATGCCATACAACACTCCTTCAGTAGCCTCCAACTGCTCTTAAACACTAGTAAAACTAAATGCATGCTCTTCAATCGAACGCTGCTGGCACCCGCCCACCCGACTAGAATCACCACTCTCGACGGGTCTGACCTAGAGTATGTGGACAACTACAAATACCTAGGTGTCTGGTTAGACTGTAAACTCTCCTTCCAGACTCACATTAAGAATCTCCAATCCAAAGTTACATCTAGAATCGGCTTCCTATTTCGCAACAAAGCCTCCTTCACTCATGCTGCCAAACATGCCCTCGTAAAACTGACTATCCTACCGATCCTTGACTTCGGCGATGTCATTTACAAAATAGCCTCCAACACTCTACTCAGCAAATTGGATGTAGTCTATCACAGTGCCATCCGTTTTGTCTACAAAGCCCCATACACTACCCACCACTGTGACCTGTACGCTCTTGTTGGCTGGTCCTCACTACATGTTCGTCGTCAAACCCACTGGCTCCAGGCCATCTATAAATCACTGCTAGGCAAATCCCCGCCTTATCTTAGCTCATTGGTCACCATAGCAGCACCCACCCGTAGTCTGCGCTCCAGCAGGTATATCTCACTGGTCATTCCCAAAGCCAACACCTCTTTTGGCCGCCATTCCTTCCAGTTCTCTGCTGCCAATGACTGGAACGAATTGCAAAAATCTCTGAAGCTGGAGACTCTTATCGCCCTCACTAACTTTAAGCATCAGTTGTCAGAGCACCTTACCGATCACTGCACCTGTACACAGCCCATCTGAAATTAGCCCACCCAACTACCTCATCCCTATATTGTTATTTATTTTGCTCTTTTGCACCCCAGTATCTCTATTTGCACATAATCTCTTGCACATCTAGCGTTCCAGTGTTAATACTAATTGTAATTATTTTGCACTATAGCATATTTATTGCCTTACCTCCATAACTTGCTACATTTGCACACACTGTATATATATTTTCTGTTGTATTTTTTGACTTAATGTTTTTTTACCCCATATGTAACTCTGTGTTGTTGTTTTTATCGCACTGCTTTGCTTTATCTTGGCCAGGTCGCAGTTGTAAATGAGAACTTGTTCTCAACTGGCTTACCTGGTGAAATAAAATAAAAATAAAAAACACAGAATAAAACAATTAATAAAGTATCATGATGGTAGTGACTGCTTATCACTTATTAACCATCATTTATTCACATTACTTTACTAAAATATTTAAGTTGTGTATATTATATTTGTTTTATTTGATGACTATAATTTCATTCCAAGTCATCATCTTATCTCTATAGAGCCGCTGCCTATGCTGTCTGACATAATCACTATTTTGTAGTTCTTCAAAGTAAATAAGGCACACTTTTATGACTGCTGAATACCAACTGTCAATCACTTTGATCATGTATTTTCAGGTAGAGATACCTCGCGAAGCAACAGCTGCTCTCTATATTCCCTCACGATCACACATTCTGGTCTTTTCCGTAGCAGGTGTAAAAGAAACACAGACAGGACAAGTAGATGCGCAATGGATAATGGTCATTGTAGTTAATTACCACATTGTATGCGCTAAACTATGTAGAATATTGTTGGCCTGTTGGAAACTACAACTCCCTACTACACCACACAGTTCAGGCTGTATCTGATTTATCGCGAGAGAAACTGTGCATTGAGCTAAAAAAAAACCTGAACGAAATGGAATTCAAATAATTGAACCGACTTCTTGAAGAATATAATGTGTGCCTCATGAGCTTAGATCAACTGTCGTACCCCATCAGAACCCAAAATATAAGCTTGTTTTACTTGTTTGTTTGTAAACAATGTAATTGTAAACAAATACTGTAAAGCCGCAAAACATGGTTAAAACTTATTTTGTCATGGAAATCAAATCAAATGTATTGGTCACATACACATGGTTAGCAGATGTTATTGCGAGTGTAGCGTCGTCCAGGGTAGGGGAGGGAATGGCCGGCAGGGATGTAGCTCAGTTGATAGAGCATGGCGTTTGCAACGCCAGGGTTGTGGGTTCGATTCCCACGGGGGGCCAGTATAAAAAAAATATGTATTCACTAATTGTAAGTCGCTCTGGATAAGAGCGTCTGCTAAATGACTAAAATGTAAATGTAAATGTAGCGAAATGCTTGTGTTTCTAGTTCTGACAGTGCAGCAATATCTAGCGAGTAATATCTAACAGTTCCACAACAAATATCTAGTACACACAAATCAAAGTAAAGGAATGGAATAAGAATATATAAATACAGTGAGGGAAAAAAGTATTCGATCCCCTGCTGATTTTGTACGTTTGCCCACTGACAAAGACATGATCAGTCTATCATTTTAATGGTAGGTTTATTTGAACAGTGAGAGACAGAATAACAACAAAAAAATCCAGAAAAACACATGTCAAAAATGTTATAAATTGATTTGCATTTTAATGAGGGAAATAAGTATTTTACCCCTCTGCAAAACATGACTTAGTACTTGGTGGCAAAACCCTTGTTGGTAATCACAGAGGTCAGACGTTTCTTGTAGTTGGCCACCAGGTTTGCACACATCTCAGGAGGGATTTTGTCCCACTCCTCTTTGCAGATCTTCTCCAAGTCATTAAGGTTTCAAGCCTGACGTTTGGCAACTCGAACCTTCAGCTCCCTCCACAGATTTTCTATGGGATTAAGGTCTGGAGACTGGCTAGGCCACTCCAGGACCTTAATGTGCTTCTTTTTGAGCCACTCCTTTGTTGCCTTGGCCGTGTGTTTTGGGTCATTGTCATGCTGGAATACCCATCCATGACCCATTTTCAATGCCCTGGCTGAGGGAAGGAGGTTCTCACCCAGGATTTGACGGTACATGGCCCTGTCCATTGTCCCTTTGATGTGGTGAAGTTGTCCTGTCCCCTTAGCAGAAAAACATCCACAAAGCATAATGTTTCCACCTCCATGTTTGACGGTGGGGATGGTGTTCTTGGGGTCATAGGCAGTATTCCTCCTCCTCCAAACACGGCGAGTTGAGTTGATGCCAAAGAGCTCGATTTTGGTCTCATCTGACCACAACACTTTCACCCAGTTTTCCTCTGAATCATTCAAATGTTCATTGGCAAACTTCAGACGGGCCTGTATATGTGCTTTCTTGAGCAGGGGGACCTTGCGGGCGCTGCAGGATTTCAGTCCTTCACGGCGTAGTGTGTTACCAATTGTTTTCTTGGTGACTATGGTCCCAGCTGCCTTGAGATCATTGACAAGATCCTCCCGTGTAGTTCTGGGCTGATTCCTCACCGTTCTCATGATCATTGCAACTCCACGAGGTGAGATCTTGCATGGAGCCCCAGGCCGAGGGAGATTGACAGTTCTTTTGGTGTTTCTTCCATTTGCGAATAATCACACCAACTGTTGTCACCTTCTCACCAAGCTGCTTGGCGATGGTCTTGTAGCCCATTCCAACCTTGTGTAGGTCTACAATCTTGTCCCTGACATCCTTGGAGAGTTTTTTGGTCTTGGCCATGGTGGAGAGTTTGGAATCTGATTGATTGATTGCTTCTGTGGACAGGTGTCTTTTATACAGGTAACAAACTGAGATTAGGAGCACTCCCTTTAAGAATGTGCTCCTAATCTCAGCTCGTTACCTGTATAAAAGACACCTGGGAGCCAGAAATCTTTCTGATTGAGAGGGGGTCAAATACTTATTTCCCTCATTAAAATGCAAATCAATTTATAACATTTTTGACATGCGTTTTTCTGGATTTTGTTGTTGTTATTCTGTCTCTCACTGTTCAAATAAACCTACCATTAAAATTATAGACTGGTCATTTATTTGTCAGTGGGCAAACATACAAAATCAGCAGGGGATCAAATACTTTTTTCCCTCGCTGTATATGGATGAGCAATGTCATTGTCAGAGCGGCATAGGCTAAGATGCAATAGATAGTATAGAATACAGTATATGCATATGAGATGGGTAATACAAGATATGTAAACATTATTAAAGTGACTAGTGTTCAATTTATTAAAGTGGCCAGTGATTTTCAAGTCTGTATGTAGGCAGCAGCCTCTTTGTGCTAGTGATGGCTGTTTAACAGTCTGATGGCCTTGAGATAGAAGCTGTTTTTCAGTCTCTGGGTCCCAGCTTTGATGCACCTGTACTGACCTTGCCTTTTGGATGATACCGGGGTGAACAGGCAGTGGCTCGGGTGGTATTTGCCTTGATTATATTTTTGGCCTTCCTGTGACATCGGGTGCTCTAGGTGTCCTGGAGGGCAGGTAGTTTGCCCCCAGTGATGCGTTGTGCAGACCGCACCACACTCTGGAGAGCCCTGCGGTTGTGGGCGGTGCAGTTGCCGTACCAGGCGGTGATACAGCCTGACAGGATGCTCTCAATTGTGCATCTGTAAAAGTTCGTGAGGGTTTTAGGTGACAGGCAAAATGTATTCCGCCTCCTGAGGTTGGAGAGACGCTGTTGCGCCTTCGTCTGTGTGGGTGGACAATTTCAGTTTGTCAGTGATATGTACGCAGAGGAACTTAACTTTCCACCTTCTTCCACTGCTGTCCTGTCGATGTAGATAGGGAGGTACTCCCTCTGCTGTTTCCTGAAGGCCACGATCATCTCCTTTGTTTTGTTGACGTTGAGTGAGAGGTTATTTTCCTGACACCACACTCCGAGAGCCCTCACCTCCTCCCTGTAGGCTGTCTCATCGTTGTTGGTAATCAAGCCTACAACTGTTGTGTCGTCTGCAAACTTGATGATTGAGTTGGAGGCGTGCATTGCTACGCAGTCTTGTGTGAACGGGGAGTACAGGAGGGGGCTGAGCACAAACCCTTGTGGGGCCCAGTGTTGAGGATCAGCGAAGTGGAGATGTTGTTTCCTACCTTAATGTATTCATAGCTTTGTCCATGAATTTGAGTGGTTACATTTCTCCAGCCCCATCCCTCAGCAGTTTACCCAAACAGCGGTGGGGTGACTGCTTTATTGATTGAACTGCAGATTGCCTCTTTAGAAAAATACAATATATTATTTGAAGCTAGCTAGCTTTACATCATGTTTTCAAAGCCTTGTTTGACAACAAAAAATCTAACAAAGATTGCTTATTATTATGAAATTGTCTTTATATTAGTGTCGTGACTTACTTTAATGTATGACTGTTATTTATCGATTCACCAAACTATGTTTAATTGTCACTCGATTAAATTAATCATGTAACAATTAACTCATTAGGAATTTGGGGCACCACAGAATAAGTTATTTAACGAGATACCATCTCCCGAATTAAACTCTTAGAATATATGTTATATATCGATAACAGTCACTTATCAAATAATCACCTCTTATCAGTCTCATTCTGAACGTCGCATAATCCTTGAACCTGCAAGAACCCTAACCTTATTGATGAATCAGCAATACACAAATTGGCTTAATTATTTATTTACTAACTAACTAAATAATAACACAATACAAACACACATAGGTTATTGATTACTAACGTAATACAATGAAAACAGGTCCCTAGTGGACTGGACTAACAATCGCATGACTGCTTGGGTAGAAGGAGGGTCAGAGTGGAAGGGAGAGACATAGATTCAAACTATCGTGGTTCTTTGGAGTCTATGCTCAAAGTAATCATAATACTTATGCACCCTAATAACGCTCATTCGGATTAGAAATGCAACATGTATTTACGTGTAGCTGTCCTCGATAGTTGAGTTGATGATGTAGGACTCTGGTTTGCCCACCAGAGATCCCAATGTCCTTGGTAGAGTTTCTGGTCGTAGTGCTGCTTAGATGGATACTTCAGATGTACCAGTGGTTGTCTGAGAGGGATTGTCCTTCCCACTTCGTGTCTTTAGTGAAAGTTCTCTAGACGACTATACATGCCAGCTGCAGACTGAAATGATAAGGTCTAGTGCATTGTCTTCTTCTTCACCTCGTGTAGAGGTTGAGAGTTTCAGAGTTTCTCCATTTCAAACGTGTGGACTAACGTCTCACGTTTTCTGGTCTTTCTTGGCTTGTAGAAATTCAACCATTTGCAACGTTTGGCTCACGCTTCACGTCTGCTGGTCTTCCTTTGGTAATGGAGTTGTAGTTTTAAACCATTTTGTAACGTTAAGCTCACGCTTCACGCTTCTTGGTCTGTAGAGTTTCAACCATTTGCAAGGTTTAGCACACGCTTCACGTCTGCTGGTCTTCCTTTGGTTGATTTGTTTTTCAAGGCTTTTTATGCACTCTGGGTAAAAGGGGCGTTCCATCATGTTTACACAATCTCTGATGTCACTCGGGGCGTGGCTAGTCACTGTGCATAGTTTATATGAAAAACTATCTCATTAGAACACTAAAATCCCATACCTATCTTCACCAAAATACTCTCATACTTAATCATATATTTTATACAACATTTAGATGTAAACCTGATAGATAGAATATGTACACTTTCCGAGTTACAGTTGTTACTTGATACCATCCTTAATGACATCACAAAATAATAAACAATATGACATGATTATTCTTTAGATCCCCACTGACCATTTCCCACATTCTTTTAAGTAGGAATATTGTTTCATTGTCCACTTTTGGATGTTGGAGTCTTGGCGGGAAGACTTCCTCTGTCTCACAGGGAAATTCTTTCTTCCCATACTAGAGACCAAAAGGAGTCCTATTTATGACCGGCTGTTAAGTCATAAAACTTGCCACCAGGAAAGGGGGTGTTCAAACCTTTGCCTAGCAGGAATGTTTGATCCTCAACCCATGAGGGCAAGTTATGACATAAGTAAGTATTTTCCAAGGTATTTGTCATCAAGCTAACTATATGAATTTGTGCTTTCTGTAGATGGACCTCTTCCACTGTCGTCTTTGCGTCTTTTTGTTCCTCCACTGCGTCTAGTGTCTGCAGCTCTGTGGCAAGTTGTTCAGCGGAGAGACATAATGGACTATGGCTTGGTGGAGGAGTTTGTCACCACTGTGTTGGAGGTAGTTCCTGATCTGATGAGTTACAGAGAGCGAGTCCAACTCATCATGGGGCTGCGAGCACAGGTGAGAGATGGGACGGATGGAAAAAGAGAGGAGGGATGGGACACTTGTTCAAGTACAGGGGGTTTTATTTTATTTTTATGTATTTTATTTCACCTTTATTTAACCAGGTAAGCCAGTTGAGAACAAGTTCTCATTTACAACTGCGACCTGGCCAAGATAAAGCAAAGCAGTGCGGAAAAAACAACAACAACAGAGTTACGTATGGAATAAACAAAACAATAACACAATAGAAAATCTATATACAGTGTGTGCAAATGTAGTAAGTTATGGAGGTAAGGCAATAAATAGGCCATAGTGCAAAATAATTACAATTTAGTATTAACACTGGAGTGATAGATGTGCAGATGATGATGTGCAAATATAGATACTGGGGTGCAAATAAGCAAAATAAATAACAATGTAAATAACAATATGGGGATGAGGTAGTTGGGTGGGCCAATTACAGATGGGCTGTGTACAGGTGCAGTGATCGGTAAGCTGCTCTGACAACTGATGCTTAAAGATAGTGAGGGAGATAAGTCTCTCCAGCTTCAAAGATTTTTGCAGTTCGTTCCAGTCATTTGCAGCAGAGAACTGGAAGGAATGGCGACCAAAGGAGGTGTTGGCTTTGGGGTTGACCAGTGAGATATACCTGCTGGAGCGCATACTACGGGTGGGTGTTGCTATGGTGACCAATGAGCTAAAATAAGGCGGGGATTTGCCTAGAAGGGATTTATAGATGACCTGAAGTAGTTGGTGAACCAGGCAAGGCAGTCATTTGAGATTCCAAGGCTATTTAGTCTGCCAATGAGGGGGCAGAGGGGCATGGGCAAGTTGCAGCGGAGGGTGCAGAGCTGGTGGCCGTGGGTAGGGGTAGCCAGGTGGAAAGCATGGGCAGCCGTAGCAAAATGCTTGTTGAAATTTTCGATTATCGTAGATTTATCGGTAGTGGCAGTGTTTCCTAGCCTCAGTGCAGTGGGCAGCTGGGAGGAGGTGCTCTTATTCTCCATGGACGTTACAGTGTCCCAAAACCTTTTGGAGTTAGTGCTACAGGATGCAAATTTCTGTTTGAAAAAGTTAGCCTTTGCTTTCCTAACTGCTTGTGTATATTGGTTCCTGACTTCCCTGAAAATGTGCATATCGCGGGGGCTGTTCGATGCTAATGCCGTACGCCACAGGATGTTTTTGTGCTGGTCAAGGGCAGTCAAGTCTGGGGTGATCCAGGGGCTATATCTGTTCTTAGTTCTGAATTTTTTGAATGGGGCATGCTTATTTAAGATGGAGAGGAAAGCACTTTTAAAGAACAACCAGGCATCCTCTACTGACGGAATGAGGTCAATATCCATCCAGGATACCCGGGCCAGGTCAATTAGAAAGGCCTGCTCGCTGAAGTGTTTTAGGGAGCGTTTGACAGTGATGGGGGGTGGTCGTTTGACCGTGGACCCATTACGGACGCAGGCAATGAGGCAGTGATTGCTGAGATCCTGGTTGAAGACAGCGGAGGTGTATTTAGAGGGTCAATTAGTCAGGATGATATCTATGAGGGTGCCCATGTTAACGGATTTAGGGTTGTACCTGGTAGGTTCCTTGATAATTTGTGTGAGATTGAGGGCATCTAGTTTAGATTGTAGGATGGCCGGGGTGTTAAGCATATCCCAGTTTAGGTCACCAAGCAATATACGAACTCTGAGGATAGATGGGGGCAATCAATTCACATATGGTGTTCAGGGCACAGCTGGGGGCTGAGGGGGGTCTGTAGCAAGCGGCAACAGTGAGAGACTTATTTCTGGAAAGGTGGATTTTTAGAAGTAGAAGCTCAAACTGTTTGGGCACAGACCTGGATAGTATGATAGAGCTCTGCAGGCTATCTCTACAGTAGATTACAACTCCGCCCCCTTTGGCAGTTCTATCTAGACAGAAAATGTTGTAGTTGGGAATGGACATTTCAGAATCTTTGGTGGCCTTCCTAAGACAGGATTCAGACACTGCTAGAACATCAGGGTTGGCTGAGTGTGCTAACGCAGTTAATAACTCAAACTTAGGGAGGAGGCTTCTGATGTTAACATACAAGAAACCAAGGCTTTTGCGATTACAGAAGTCAACAAATGATAGCGCCTGGGGAGCAGGAGTGATACTGGGGGATACAGGGCCTGTGTTAACCTCTACATCACCAGAGGAACAGAGGAGGAGTAGAATAAGGATACGGCTAAAGGCTTTAAGAACTGGTCTTCTAGTGCGTTGGGTACAGAGAAAAAAGGGGCAGATTTCTGGGCGTTGTAGAATAGATTCAGGGCATTATGTACAGACAAGGATATGGAAGGATATGAGTACAGTGGAGGTAAACCTAAGCATTGGGTAAAGATGAAAGAGATAGCATCACTGGAGGCACCGATTGAGCCGGTCTCCGCGTGTGTGGGGGGTGGGACAAAGGATCTATCTGAGACAGGTTGAGCAGGACTGGGGGCTCTACATTGAAAAAGTACAGTTAGAACTAACCGAAACAGCAATAGGCAAGGCATATTGACATGGGAGATAGGCATAAAGCAGTCACAGCTGTTATTCGAGAGAGCTAAGACAACAGCTGGTAATGGCGACGAAAGTTTGAGCTGAGGCTAAACAGATAAACAGGATGGGGTACTATATAAAGGAACAGTCCAGCAGGCATCAGCTGTGTAGCTGAGTGATCATAAGGTCCAGTGAACAGCAATAAGTAAGTCCGGGAGCAGTTCAGTGGCTGCTACGCTACAGGCGAGCTGGAGGCACGGCTGTTGATTGCGTGTGCTAGCGGGCCGGGGCTAGCAGATGGATCTTCGTGGTCGTCGCAACGGGAAGCCTGTTGTAACCACATCAGACGATTACGTTGGCAGACCAGTCGTGATGGATCGGTGGGGCTCCGTGTCAACACTAGGAGGTCCCGTCCGGTTGACAGAGAGGTAGATAGCCGGGAGATGGGCCTGGCTCGAGGCTAGCTCAAGGCTAACTGGGGTTAGCTTCAGGACAGTGGTGATTAGCCAACAACGACAACAGCCATTCGGTTGCAGCTAGTTGCGATGATCCGGTGTTAAGGTCCAGTGATTCAGTGATTCCTGCAGAAAATCCGACATGCTCTGGCTCGATAGCGCGATGTGCAGACTGTGCAGACTGGCCGATAATTGTCCAGGCTAGAGCTGGCTGGTAGGTAGTGCAGGCCACGGCCACGGACAATGGTGAAGACCGCTAACGGTGGCTAATAGCAAGTAGCTAGTTAGCTGGCTAGTTTCAGCCAGAAGTTCTGGATAAAAATGTATGAAGAAATAATAGAATCCGTTCCACATTGGGTGAGGAAGGTTGCAGGAAAGTATATTTAGTTAAAGGATGGAAAGTGAGATTGAGAAATATATACGAAAAAGACAAAAAACAAAAAACAGGCTATTGACATGAGGACACTACAGAAAACACGACCGCACTGCTATGCCATCTTGTATGTAGTCATAGACTACATACAGTGCCTTCAGAAAGTATTCGTACCCCTTAACTTACTCCACATTTTGTTGTTACAGCCTGACAATCTCACCCATTTACACACTAGGGTTGGACGGTATCCAGATTTTCATGTCGTCATACTGTCCTTCTTTCACCCTTAGTACACAAGGGGGCGCCAAAACGCAACAAATACCATTGGGTGTCTATTACCAGAACGCTAACAGTCTTACCTTAGCACAAGTAATAGCGAATTTCTATGGAGGCTGCTAGCTAAATATGCTAACGAGCTCAAAAGAAAATAAACAAATTGCAATAAGAGGCAATCCAGCTCATAAAGTTATACATATATACACTACCGGTCAAAAGGTTTAGAACACCTACTCATTCAAGGGGTTTTCTTTATTTTTACTATTTTCTACATTGTAGAATAATAGTGAAGACATCAAAACTATGAAATAACACATATGGAATCATGTAGTAACCAAAAGTGTTAAACAAATCAAAATATATTTTATATTTGAGATTCTTCAAATAGCCATCGTTTGCCTTGATGACAGCTTTGCACACTCTTGGCATTCTCTCAACCAGCTTCACCTGGAATGCTTTTCCAACAGTCTTGAAGGAGTTCCCACATATGCTGAGCACTTGTTGGCTGCTTTTCCTTCACTCATAAACGATGAGGTTTATGGGAAATGTAGCAATTTACACATTGCTTTTGTACTATGAAAATGTCACCCATAGTCTCTTACCTGCAGGTTGGTGTAAATAATAATAAATTGCATTTTTTACTCCATCAGCTGGTTCTGGAGTTGTGTCGTACAGATCACCTAGCCGACCCCGAGACCATCCAGCCACACCTGAACAGGATGAAATCCTGTGTCATCACTCATAGGGAAAAGGAGGTGAGTGCTGCTACTCAGTGAAATATCAAGACTGATAACTCTGCTGTTGTTTAACATTGTCTAGTTAAATTGACTGACTGTTCAATGCTTGCTGTAGATTCCTGATCCAGAGGTGGAGGCATCAGAATCCAACTTTCTGAAGCTGATTCAAAGTCTGCTGGAAGACCCAGTTGAGAGGGAACACTTCTTCCAGGTCAGTGTTGTCACTGACTGTGTAGCTGATAAATTATACATGACATGACATTTTTCTTTAGAAGGTTACCAAAATGTGAAAGGTATGAATACTTTCACTTGCATTGTAGATCATTGTTTTAATTCAAAAGCATGGACATAATGTTCTTGTTTGTTTTCTAGAATGTTTATTCAGAGGAATTCGGCCTCAAGTATGACTCCGCACTGCAGAGTCTGGTGTGGGAGTTCCTTTCTAGGCTGGAGAAGCTGCTTCCAACACCAACCCTTCAACAGGTACCATGCTAACATGTTATTACCATCATCAGTCTACTTTCATACAACAATCACTGTACAAAGGGATCCTTTACAAATCGGTTGGTAAGGGTTGGACCAAAGGTGACAGTGTTACACTTTGGGTAAGCAGGCTTTATGCTTATTTAGATAACATACTCCAGGTGGCAGTACGCACCCTTTCAGTTTGTTTACAGACTGTCAATGCACTAATAGAAGTAGAATAAGAAATTGGCTACTTTAAAATGGAGGTAGCCCTCAATGCCGCCATCCATGCCGTCACTGAAGCAATTATGGCAAAGATGTGCCCACTATCCAACTCTATGGGTTAAACCAAATGTTGAAATTATATAAATGCAAATTAGTGTCTATTAATATGGTAGAATGCAACATGCATAGAGATTAACCGACAGGTTTTATATAAAATATTAATGCAGATGATATTATAGAAACGGGGGCAATTGCCATTCCTCTTTCCATTAGACTGCATCTTGGTTTCTACCTGACCCTTCTGTCCTGGAGGACTGTGTGCAGTTTGTGTGTCACCCCGAGCCTTTGAAGACCCTTCTCCAGTACCACAACAACACATATGGATATGTGGACACCAATGGTAAGAGCTACGTTACGCTGAGCTTTAATGTATAACATAGAATTTAAACAAACTTGAACTCACTGTTCACTACTATATCATATAACTGCTGGTTGTTTATTATCAATGCCATAAACAGACATTGGTTTGTGTCCCTAAAACTACAAAAGAAGAACCAGGGTTTGTTTGACTTGCATGTTTTGATATTGACTTGTATTTCCTTGTCTTCCTGTCTCAGCTCTATCTTCGGTCGACTACATCCTCTCATCGCTGTCACTCTCTCCTCTAAAGACAGTTGTGATCTTTCCAGACCAAACTGACCCAGAGATCAAATCAGAACCCATGGAGGAAACTTTGCCATATGAACATATGAACATTCAAAGCCCCGCCTCATCTGACAACGATTCAGAAATGCTTCCTTTGTTGGAGTCAGATTACGTGAAGAGAGGAGAAGGGATGCATTCAGACGGAAATTTGAATGTTGAGATTTTGTCTTTACAAATTCAAGGTTCATCTCTTCATTCAGAAGAGGTGTGTATACACAAGGAAACTACTGAGGGAAACCTTAAACACAAGACACCTGACAAAGAGTCAGCAAAAGAGTGGGAAATAGATGGAGCTTTTCACCAACCTCAAACTGACAGTGGGCTACCTCAAACTGACAGTGGGCTAAAAATACAAAAACCTCACAGCATCCAACAGAAAGTGCAGGACCGTTCTAGTTTGTCAACTTCTGGTCTTCTCCGTCAGCCCACAGTGCTGCTGCACCGACTTGACATTACTGATATGCCGTTACCTGTGTCATCTCCAACATTGAGTCCAACATTGAGACGAAAGAGGCTTCAAATTGAAAAAGTGGGATCCAAAGGACAGAGAGCAGGACGGGTCATATCACCAAAAAGTAAGAGGAATGCCAATGGACAGCCACCACCAGAGACTGAGTAAGAATTCGTGAATTTATTATACAGGAAACAATTCTTGCTACTGGTAATGTTCCATTACAATCCTAACGCTCCTTCAATTTTGTATTTTTCAGACAAGACAGTGTAACCTCAAACGATGATGCTCCCAAGAAAAGGAAAGCTGGTAGGAAAATCATCATCCTAACTATGAATCAGGCTGTCAATTTAATACAGAATCTGCTTCTTAAAGTGATATTTGGCTCAATGTTTATAATATGTTAAAGGTATGCTCAGTATTTTACAACGTGATGTCAGATGGTTTCTCACCCTGAAAGTATACTATAGGCCAGGAGAACTGTAATCAATGGTTCAGTTTTCTACAAACGTCAGCTAATTTCAGTCACCGCTTGCTAACAATGAATGGGAGTGGTAGGGGTCTGTGGTGCCTGTTGAAAGGAATGGCCAAATCATGTATAACAGGCACCACATACCCCTCCCATTGATTTATTAGCTAGCTGTGGCTAAAGTTAGCTGAAGTTTGTAGTGGCTGTTTAAAGAAAACCGAACCATGGATTACAGTTTATCCTGGCCCATAGACTACTTTCAGGGTGAGAAACCATCTAACATTAAGTTTTAAAGTACTTCCCCTTCAATCTCTTACCTTGGAGTGCATGTTCAAAAAGTCACACATTTGGCAATTTTGTTAATAGCACAAAACATGGCTGCTAAAGGTAAAGCAATTTGAATATCTAAGCCAGACAGTGTATCTATAACTGTTTGACCCTTACTTGTTCTCCTAGATTTTGCCATATTTTGAGATCACCATTTTTCATTTTCAACTCAAGGTAGAGCCCTAGAGGAAGAGAAACTGCACCACCACATAAAGGACTTTCACTCAGAGGAGTGCAGTGGACAGAACAGAGAACCTTTTGACAGTGTACCTCAGTATTCTTTGGCCCCTGACCTATCCCATGTAATGGGGCAGTCTAATAGAAGCAAGCGGGTCAAAACGTGCTCTTTATGTGGGAAGACTTTCATTGGGGCAAAGGATTTGACGGCACACATGAGATCTCACACTGAGCAGAGTCCTTACCAGTGTACCCAGTGTTTGCAAAGCTTTGAACATCAGGAGGATTTACAGAAACATCAACAGATTGGGTGTGAGGTGGCAGCTCAACCAGAAGAGGACAACATGTCTACGGCATCTTTTGAAGAGGATAACATGTCTACAGCATCTTTTGAGGAAAGGATAGAGATATCCAAGCCCCATGGCACTTCACCCCTGAGCCCAACAACTTCTAACGTTTGTCCCACTCCAAGAGTGTTTTCCAAATCCAGAACTTGCCATGTGTGTCACGAAACTTTCCATAGTGCATATTTAATGAGAAAGCACCTGAATTCCAAACATGATCAGCTCCCTTACCAGTGCTGTGACTGTGGAGAAAATTTCAAGAGGAAGTTTCATTTGAAGGAACATAAGAAATTGTGCTTGGCGGCGAGCTCAACAACTTCCAACATTCGTCCCACTCCAGATCAGTCTTCCAAAGCCAAAACGTGCAGTTTGTGTAACAAGACTTTCGACAGTCCATATTTAATGAGAAAGCACCTCAAATCCCAACATGATCAACTCCCTTACCAGTGCCCTGGCTGTAGAGGAAATTTCAAAAGGAAGTTTCATTTGAAGGAGCATAAAAAAAAGTGCTTGGTGGCGAAGAGTCTCCTCTCTTGCTCTCTGTGTGACAAACATTTCATTGAAGCAAGCGATTTGACAAAACACATGAGATCTCACACGTATCAGTGCACCAAGTGTTTGCAAAGCTTTGAACGTCAGGAGGACTTACAGAAACATCTGCAGAATGTGCTTGAGGAGTCAGCTCAACTAGAAGAGGACAACACGTCGATGCCGTCTTTTGAGGATGGGACAGAGATATCCCAGCCCAACGACACTTCCAATGTCCTTCCCACTCGAAAGGAGTCTTCCAGAGCCAGAACATGCCGTTTGTGTCACAAGACTTTCGACACTATACATTTAATGAAAAAGCACCTGAATTCCAAACATGCTCAGCTCCCTTACCAGTGCCTCCAATGTGGAGAAAACTTCAGGAAGAAGTTTAATTTGAAAGAACATCAGAAAGAGTGCCATATGCCCACTCCAACACAGTCGTCCAAAGCCAGAACATGCCGTGTGTGTCACAAGACTTTCGTTAGTGTACATTTAATGAGAAAGCACCTCCAATCCAAACATGATCTGCTCCCTTACCAGTGCATCGGCTGTGGAGAAAATTTCTACAAAAATTCTCACTTGCTGGAACATGAAAAGGTGTGCTCGGCGGCAAAGAGGCTCCTCACTTGTTGCGAGTGTGGTAAGACTTTTAAGCTCTCTAAGCTTAAGGGGTGTAACCAGGTGAACCAACAGCAGGCTCCTAGGGAGGCTCACCAAGATACCAGCACAATTCTAATAGTAGAAAATGGGATGGAGATTCCCCAGTCCTTCAGCACTACACCCCAGAACCCAACAAACTCCAATGCTCTCACAATTCAAGGACAATCCTCCAAAATAGCCAACCATTATGAAACATGTCTTTTGTGTAATGAAACGTTTGAAAATGGAGAGAATCTGAGAAAGCATATGAAATTTCAACATGATGTTCGTCCGTACCTGTGCCTTGATTGCGGGGAGACATTCCAAAGCAAATCTGAACTACAGAAACATTCTGCCATTCATTTGGGCTCCAGAAAGTGTCCTTTGTGCGTTAAAAATACTTCTCAATCAACGCCGCAGCATGTTCAGAGACAACAGCAAGACTTGAGGGTGTCAAGTGAGGGAGTCAACCCAAACCAGCACCAAAGGGATGTTGATCCAGCAGATGGCAGTAGCTATCTGGCATCAAGGGAACATGAGACAGAGATTCCCCAGCCTTCAACCTATCTATGTGATACATGTGGTAAAGACTTCCCATCTCTGTGCCGATTGAAAAGACATTTGCAAGTACATACAGGAGAGCAGCCTTTTCCTTGCACGGATTGTGGCAAATGTTTTACTTGCAAGGGTAGTCTGAAAATCCATCAACGCCTTCATACAGGAGAGCGGCCATTTGCGTGCACTTTATGCCAACAACGCTTTATCACAAATAAACACCTAAAAAGACATATGTTTACTCACACAAGGGAGAAGCCTTTTCGGTGTTCAGCTTGTGGGAAAACGTTCAAAACGAAACAAGGTTGGAGCAGACATCAGCAATTTAGGCGTTGTTACCTAGGAAAACATACTAGAGCAAGTTGGCTAGAAAATCAGAAGGACTTACAAAAACATCAGCAGATTGGGTATGAGGAGGCAGCTCAACCAGAAGAGGATAACATGTCTACAACATCTTTTGAGAATGAGACATCCCAGCCCCATGGCACTTTAGCCCAGAGCCCAGACACATCTAATGTTCGTCCTACTCCAATACAATCCTCCAAAGCCAGAACGTGCCACGTGTGTCATGAAACCTTCCATAGTGCATATTTAATGAGAAAGCACCTGAATTCCAAACATGACCAGCTCCCTTACCAGTGCCTTGACTGTGGAGAAAATTTCAAGAGGAAGTTTAATTTGAGGGAACATAAGGCAAAGTCCCATTCTACGTCAACCTCCAAGGCCAGAAAATGCTGTTTGTGTAACAAGACTTTCAACAGTCCGTATTTAATGAGAAAGCACCTCAAATCCCAACATGATCAACTCCCTTACCAGTGCCGCGACTGTGGACATTTTTTTAAGCTGAAGTTTAATTTGAAGGAACATAAGAAAAAGTGCCCCACTCTGAAAAGACATTTGCAAGTACACACAGGATAACAGAATCCTTGCACAGATTGTGGCAAACGCTTCACTTTGAAGGGCAGTTTGAAAACCCATCAACTACTTCATACAGAAGAGCGGCCATTTGTGGTCCTCTGTAGCTCAGCTGGTAGAGCACGGCGCTTGTAACGCCAAGGTAGTGGGTTCGATCCCCGGGACCACCCATACACAAAAAAAAATGTATGCACGCATGACTGTAAGTCGCCTTGGATAAAAGCGTCTGCTAAATGGCATATTATTATTATTATTATATTATTATTTGCATGCACTTTATGCCAAGAATGCTTTATCACGAATAAACAGCTACAAAGACATATGCTTACTCACTCAAAGGAGAAGCCTTTTCAGTGTTAAGCTTGTGGGAAGACTTTCAAAGGGAAACAAGGTTGGAGCAGAGCTCAGCAATTTAGGCGTGGTCACCTGAAAAAATATACTAGTGCAAGTTTGCTTGTGGATTCTGGGTAATTGTAATTCCTGACCGTCACCATTTTACTTGTGATTTTAGTTCTTATTTTATTCTCTCTGAATAGAGACATTTTTGGTTTACAAACAAACATCACCTTCGAGTGATTCACACGCATTCTCATGTTAAAAAAGCTCTGTAGCGGAATATTTATACGCAGATGTCGGGACCTTGACAAACTTAACAGTGATGACCATGAAAACACAAAACTGGTGGCTATAACTATGTTCAAGAAGAATATTCTTCTTCTGGCTTTATCTAGCTCTATTTGTAATATTTTACCTTTGCTGGCTTGGTAGCTTGCTTGGTAATTCATCCTCGGATGACATCTGCGATGTTGTAGACGATAACCATCTGATTACAGGTTTGTTAACTTGCATAACCTGCATCTGAAGTTGGATGTTGTTGTATTGACAAGCCCCTATCTGAGGCAGAACTGCGCACGCAACTTCATGACCCGGCTGGGAAATGGGTCTATTACCTATGTTCCTGGTTTGTGTTGGGGTGGTTGGTCCAGGACCTTTTTAGTGTGATTTTCGCACTACTTTACAGAGGGTAGTGCGTACGGCCCAGTACATCACTGGGGCCAAGCTTCCTGCCATCCAGGACCTCTATACCAGGCGGTGTCAGAGGAAGGCCCTCAAAATTGTAAAAGACTCCAGCCACCCTAGTCATAGACTGTTCTCTCTGCTACCGCACGGCAAGCGGTACCGGAGTGCCAAGTCTAGGTCCAAAAGACTTCTCAACAGCTTCTACCCCCAAGCCATAAGACTCCTGAACAGCTAATCATGGCTACCCGGACAATTTGCACTGCCCCCCCACCCCATCCTTTTTACGCTGCTGCTACTCTGTTAATTATTTATGCATAGTCACTTTAACTCTACCCACATGTACATATTACCTCAACTAGCCGGTGCCCCCGCACATTGACTCTGCAACGGTACCCCCCTGTATATATAGCCTCCCTACTGTTATTTTATTTTACTTCTGCTCTTTTTTTTCTCAACACTTTTTTTGTTGTTGTTTTATTTTTACTTTTTTGTTAAAAATAAATGCACTGTTGGTTAAGGGCTGTAAGTAAGCATTTCACTGTGATGTCTGCACCTGTTGTATTCGGCGCATGTGACCAATAACATTTGATTTGATTTGAGTTAAATGCAATAACAACAGAATAACAAACCATCTATTATGTTTTTTGAACACTATAATTTGTTTACAAGCATGATAGCTGTACTTTTAGTTTATGGTTTATTAGCCAATCGGCATTTCTCAACAAGTTTAAAGCACGTGAATGCATACAACTGGTATTTACAACTTCACAACTGGTAAATTCCCACCTCCCACTTGGTTATTGACGCAGCATAAGTGACAGGTCAGTGGGTGGAGTTTGAAGGTGAGTAAAATCAAGAAAAGGCTCTCGAGGTAGGTTAGAGGTACACAGAACAAAAATATAAATGCAACATGTAAAGTGTTGACCCCATGTATCATGAGCTGAAATAAAAGATCCCAGACATTTTCCAGACGCACAAAAAGCTTTTCTCTCAACTGTTGTGCACAAATTTGTTTGCATCCCTGTTAGTGAGCATTTCTCCTTTGCCAACATAATCCATCCACCTGACAGGTGTGGCATATCAAGAAGCTGATTAAACAGCATGATCATTACACAGGTGCACTTTGTGCTGGGGACAAAAAAGGCCACTCTAAAATGCACAGTTTAGTCACAACACAATGTCACAGATGTCTCAAATGTATCATTCCAGTGTTAATACTAATTGTAATTATTTTGCACTATGGCCTATGTATTGCCTTACCTCCATAACTTGCTACATTTGCACACACTGTATATATATTTTCTGTTGTATTTTTGACTTTATGTTTTGTTTTACCCCATATGTAACTCTGTTGTTGTTTTTAATCGCACTGCTTTGCTTTATCTTGGCCAGGTCACAGTTGTAAATGAGAACTTGTTCTCAACTGGCTTACCTAGTTAAATAAAGGTGAAATAAAAATAAATAAAAAATGAAACTCAGTAAAATTGTTGAAATTGTTGCATGTTGCATTTATATTTTTGCTCAGTGTAGATCAGGGGTCCCCAAACTTTTTCCTGTGAGGGCCACATAACTTTTCCCTTCTCTGATGGGGGGCCGGTGTCAGTTTGTAACAGAAAAAGTGTGACGATTGTAGGGGAGCTTAAAATTTTTTATTGTTTTCCAGAAAGCCACACATAACCAAATAACCCTTTCCAGGTTCTTTACAGAAAAAAAGTCAGGAAACAAATAATAACACTATTAATGAAATAAATAATAACTAAATAACCCTCTCTGAGTTCTTCACAGAAAAAACAGGAAATAAATAACACTATTTATGAAATAAATAATAACTAAATAACTCTCTCTGGGTTCTTCATAGAAAAAAAAGCCATGGAACATTAACTTTCTGTTGTGCCATGCACAATCTTAACAGATAAAAGTTCAGCTCAGTTGTCAGAGCAGAATCTCTCTGACACATATGAGCAGTCTCTTAAAGTTCTTGTGTTCCTTCCTTATAATCCTTTTGTAGGTTCCAGTAGGCTTGTAGACACCGCTGTTTGCAGCTCTCTCTCATCAACTTCCCTGTGAAAACCACAAAGGAAGCAGGTTGAGAAACTGAACTAAGTGATACAGCACCTACACAGCACAATACATTTCACTACCAGTATGGTTGTAAAGATGGATTTTATCCCAGTAGATTTTATTATGATTATATTTGTTTATGCTCAGAATGACTCATTCAAGTCAGAAAAGTGAGCTTACCTATGTATGTTCATCAGTGTGAACTGTGGGCCTGCATCTGGCTGGTGAGAAGTTGAATATCAGGTTCCATTCTAGTTACAGCCAGTCTCAAGCACTGATGCAAATGTTCATCTGTCAATCTTGATCTCATCGGAGTTTTCAGCAGTTTCATGCGAGAAAAGGTTTTCTCGCAGATATACGTGCTGCCAAAAACTGTGGACATTTTCATTGCGTGTTTTTTGATGTTTGGATATGTGTCGTTTGGGAGGGCGGCATAGAAGTCAATGAGACTGTTGGGCTTGAATGCGTCTTTCAGAACATCACAGTTCTGTAACTCAGCCAACTCAAACTGATATGAAGGCTGGGCTTCATCAATGTCGGCAACAAAGGGGTTCTGAAAAAGACGGATTTCTTTTGCATGAACATGTAGTTCACTGAATCGCACACCGAACTCCGCCTTCAGCATTTCCAGTGCTTCCACGCACTTTTCAGCTGGGAACGGGACCGCTGGGTTCTCTGTCGACAGGTTTTGGGTAGCAGGAAGATGGACGAAGTTGCGCTTTTTCACTTGTTCCAAAAGCAGCGCTAATTTCACCTCAAATGCTTTTATGTGTGAATACATGTCGCAAATGAGTTTCCCCTCGCCTTGTAGCTGCAAGTTAAGGCTGTTAAGTATTTCTGTCACGTCTGTTAAAAATGCGAGGTGCCATTTCCATTCTGGGTCGATCAGCTCTGGGACCGTTTTGTCTTTTAAATGAAGAAATGCGTTAATTTCGGGTAGCAGCTCGTAAAAACGCCTCAAAACTCTGCCCCGGCTCAGCCATCGGACCTCTGTGTAGTACAGCACATCTCCGTGCGTAGACTCCAGTTCAGACAGGAATTCTTGGAACTGCCTGTGTTTAAGTCCCTTTGCTCTGATGAAGTTTATGCACGACACCACAACCTTCATTACAGAATCCCACGTCAACACTTTGCAGCACAGTGCTTGCTGGTGAATTAGGCAGTGGACTCGTAGCGGGGCGGTGAGACCCCTTTTTTCCAACTCCCGGTTCATGCGTCCTATTAGACCGCGAGTTCCGCCCACCATGCTAGGAGCCCCGTCAGTCGTGATGCTAGCTAGCTTTGACCAGTCCAGGTCCAACTTCTCCATGGTTTGGCACACTTTGTCAAAAATATCCTCTCCCGTTGTAGTCCCTTTGAGACTTTGGAGGGCTGCCAGCTCCTCGCATATCTCAAAGTTTGCGCTAACTCCACGAATAAAAATGAGCAGTTGCGCTGTGTCTTGCACGTCCGTGCTCTCATCCAGTGCTAATGAAAAAAGGTCAAATTCTTTCGTCTTCTGCTGCAGCTGGGCATATACATTACTCCCGATTTCTTCAACGCGTCTGGTGATTGTACTCGCCGACAGACTTACGGCATTAAATGCATCTTTCTTCTCGGGACACACCTCCTCCGCGACAGCATCCATACATTTCTTAACAAACTCTCCGTCAGTGAAAGGCTTACCGCTGCTTGCTATCAGTTTAGCAACCCGAAAGCTGGCCCGAACGGATGCCTGGTTCAGCTGAGCTTGGCGTACAAATGTATTCTGCTGAGATAGTAGTCCACTTTTTAGCTTTGAGAGTTTGTCTGCTCGTATTTGGCCTTGCAAGCTATCGTACTTGTCTTTGTGACGGGATTCATAGTGTCGGCGAAGATTGTATTCTTTGAATACCGCCACCGTCTCTTGACAGATGAGACAAACAGCCTTTTCTTTGCATTGAACAAAAAAATAATCGTTTGTCCACTGCAGGTTAAATACCCTGCATTCTGAATCAATTTTTCTCTTACCTAACCTTTTCGCCATTATTCCGTTCTCTCTTTGACAGGGCCGGGCCTAGGATTTTTTTTCTGGAGGCCAAATAGGAAAAAAATCCGATAGCGTCTCTGGTATTGTTCAGAGGGCCGGGCCAAATGTGCTGATGGGCCGTATCCGGCCCGCGGGCCGTAGTTTGGTGACCACTGGTGTAGATGGTGGGCGTTAGACGCGGTTTGTGACACACAAGGTTGTCATTTTGAATTCTAATGCGGCTTTTGTTTTCCAACCTTAACCAACATTCTTAACTAATCACAATTGTTTTCTACTCTAAATCACTAACTAAATAGCTTGATATAAAAACAAGGATGGTGCCCTGACCCCTGCTGGCGCAGTGGTCTAAGCACTGGTTTAGGGACCAGAAGGTCACAGGTTCTAATTTTGCCAATGCCCTTTCTCTAAAAATGTTTCATAATGCCCAATGTGTTGATATACTATCCAGTAATGAATTGTCACATAACGTATGGGTCGTGTTAATTAGGCACCACACCAAATAAAAACAAATGTCACTTGTATAATAAAACACTTTTGTTTTCTTTTACGTGCCTGACACTTGCATGACCCCACATATATTGATTGCATAGCTGCAGAATTAGTTGTTTAAAGGAGATTTACCCCCATATTCAACTTCAATGTGCCATACATATTTGCACACGGCTTGCATCAATCATAATACTACATAACATAACTGAGTTCAGAGGAAAAGGTGAAACATTCAATGAAATGGATAGGATGTGTGCTCTGCTGACCGCACACATATTTACCTTGTCAGATGCGAAGATTTCTGCCTTGTATGCATGCTCAACATCTATATTTTCCACTCCAGAGGGGGGCGCTACATGATAACAAACAAGAAGGAACATCCAAATCCCACCTCTCACCAGCCTCTCAATAGACACACATCCCTTTTGGCCAGGTACAGGAGTTTTTCCTGCACTTGAGCTGACTAGTGGGGATTTTACTGGTCTGTTGGTAAGGAAAAACTCCCTGGCTTTAATTGTTACGGTATCTAGATATTTGGGGCCCAAAACTCCCTGGCTTTATTTGTTACGGTAACAAGATATTTTGAGGGCCTGACAAACTGAAATAGGGACTTTACCCATTTATTACATATGAGCCAGTTGGTCTGTTTCCGATTCACGTGTCCTTTTCTCCCTCCCTTCACTGTTCACTTTTTTAGCTATCCCCCCAGTTTTCTGTAAATGTCTCTGATCAATGTTTTGCTCCGAGGGTGTTCTCCAGGACAACATATTTTCCCGCTGCCAGATACGTGTCTGTCTGTCTTCCACAGTTATTGGCCTATCAGTGAATCAGTGACCATGTACTGCTCCTGTCAACATGACACAGTAAGGAAGTTCCTAATGTTGCTACAATATTACAATCTCAAACATATTACTTTTGAAAGTATACTGAACAAAAATATAAATGAAACATGTAAAGTGTTGGTCCCATGTTTCATGAGCTGAAATAAAAGATCCCAGAAATGTTCCATATGCACAAAAAGCGTATTTCTCTAAAATGTTGTGCACAAATACATTTACATCCCTGTTTGTTAGCATTTCTCCTTTGCCAAGATAATTAATCCACCTGACAGGTGTGACATATGAAGAAGCTGATTAAACAGCATGATCATTACCCAGGTGCACCTTGTGTTGGGGACGACAAAAGGCCACTCCAAAATATCCAGTTTTGTCACACAACACAATGCCACAAATGCCTCAAATTTTGAGGGAGCATGCAATTGTCATGCTGACTGCAGGAATGTCCAACAGAGCTGTTGCCAGATAATTTAATGTTAATTTCTCTACCATAAGCTGCCTCCAACATCATTTTAGAGTTTTTGGCAGTACGTCCAACCGGCCTCACAACTGCAGACCATGTGTAATCACGCCAACCTAAGACCTCCACATCCGGGGGGAAGTATTTCTGTCTGTAATAAAGCCCTTTTGTGGGGAAAAACTCATTCTGATTGGCTGGGCCTGGCTCCCAAGTGGGTGGGCCAATGCCCACCCATTGCCCAGTCATGTGAAATCTGTAAATTAGGGCCTAATGAATTTATTTCATTTGACTGATTTCCTTCTATGAACTGTAAATCTTGCATGTTGCGTTTATATTTTTGTTCAGTATAAGTAATTTAAGATAACCATATTCACTGGGTCGTGTTCATAGGGCACATCGTAGCAAAACGGTTTGCAAAGGAAAATGAGAACCAGCCTTTCTTAAAGCTCAGATAGTACCTCCCAGTTTTGGTCCGCTTTCTTCCATTTCGTGCCTAGTGAACATAACCCTGGATTTAGGTTGAGCCATCTGGCAGACCTTTCAAGAGATGCTGTCCCTGACTGCGTCCTCTGCATGCCAAGGGACCCATAAAGCACTTTCATTAACAAGCCATTAGCATTGATGGGGCAATTTAGCAGGTACAGATATCTAATAACAAGACAACACCATACAGCCAGACTATAAGCCATCCTTCAGCTGAACCTTTTCACCCTCCCCAGGGCTGTTGTGTTGAGAGTTATGGGCACACAACCCAGTGCCACTAGTTTCACCATCACCACCTACCCAAACTAATAGGGGCAAAGTGGCAGATGCGAGGTGGGCAGTGCCCGCCTGGGGGGAACACGATCTGCGGTAACGACATTAGATCCCAAAAGCAGCTCGAGGTGACAGCGACGAGCGTATGAGCGAAGGCAGCCGAGTGACTCGGCAGGTGAAAAGCGTGACGGGTCATTTAGGCTCCAGGTTCCCGTGCCGACAGATGCTGCACGGGGGAATGAAGGAAGGTAGGCAGGCAGTTATTTATAGAGTGCACTGAGAAAATAGAATCCATGTGAAGTCATATCTGATTCAAAATACATAAGGGAAACATGGATCCTGCTGATCTCCTTTTGTCCTTGATAAAGCGTAACAAATTGCATCAGGGAGGTTAGATAAAGATGCACAAGGTTAAACAAAGTATTGTGAAAATGTTGCAGTTTCAAAGCTAATTTCCTGCAATTCTACACATTTTGCCATGACTTATGCCATGTTCATATGGTATCTGGGTGAATTACAAAATCAATGGGGGCCCCCTGGTGGTCAGGGCCCCTGGGCACGTGCCCAGTGGGTCATTTAGCCACGATTACCACAAGGTTTAGATAGCTGGCTAGACTAAAGGCTCTATTCAATCCGCATTGCGGAGGTTCAGCTTAAATTGAAATTTAATGGCAATGTTCTCGCTTTAGCTGAGACTGCATTTACGGTAAACGCTGCATATGTCGGCTCAATCGGAAATTGCCTTTACATTTCTATTGCGGAATCTGTAACGCTTCAGCTTTACAGATTTAATAGAGCCCCAATTTACTTAGCAATCTAAAAAAAATGTTTGCTGACATATGAGTGACTGTCCTAACAAGAGGAAAACTGCTGATGCACTACCAAATTTAGAAATTGCACATTGTGTATTATACTATTCTAACTCTCAGTAAGTTGACACACTGACTGAGTTCATAATAATAATAATAAAAAGTAGTTCAGACTTCGAGTAGAAGTAGTTGATTCGGCAAAATGATTTGAAAATACTCAATTACAAAGAAAATAAGTATTTAACATACAAAGACTTAAGTAAGCATGTATATGAACCCAGGTCTGGTGGGTTTGTGTGTGTGTTGCACAATGTCTAAACTGAGCTCCACAGTGATCTCAAGCTGAACTGTCACTTATTGTGACCTGACAAGAGCTGGCCACCCTGACGAGAGCGGGTAACTCTGGGTAACTCCTAAATTCCTCATTCATGTGTGGTAATGTAGCCACTAGAACGACTGTGAAACTTTGTAAGCTGTTAATTACTGGATATTTAGTGGCGTTCTTCGGTGACAGCCCCTCCCTGCTGTGTGTCACTCATGCTGTCCTTGAGCCATACAGAAAGCAGTGGCGGCTGGTGTAGGGAGAAATGGGGATGGCATTTCTTCCTCCACCAGCCTCCTCTGACTGAAAGGCATGTGCCTGCCACTATGACAAACAGATGGATTGTGAAATATTGTTTTTTAATGGATTAAGGGAACATGCGCTCTCTCTTGGGAGTTGAGTTTGACACCCCTAGTTTAGAGAAAGTTGAGTAAAAAATACACAGTAGGATTTGTCAGCATATTTTATTATGTCAGTCAAGGAGAAATCATCTCAAACAAAATGACGGTAAACTCTGAATGTTGATGTGAGATTGTTTTTTCTCCCTCAGGCATAAATAGTTTGGAAGTTATAGAATATATTAAGTATATTTACCCAGGGAACTGTTTTCCTAGCTAGGAATGAATAGTATAAACTTTCAAAAGGGATGTACACTGCTTTTTGCAGGTTTATTTTAATATTCCTACTATACTGTATGTGTGCTTTGTAAAAGGGTGTCAAATTGTACACTTAGGCCTAGATTAAATCCTTATAGAGGAAGATCTGCACTATAGTTTACATTTACATTTTAGTCATTTAGCAGACGCTCTTATCCAGAGCAACTTACAGTTAGTGCATACATATTATTTTTTTCATACTGGCCCCCCATGGGAATCGAACCCACAACCCTGGCGTTGCAAACGCCATGCTCTACCAACTGAGCTACATCCCAATAGTTCAATTGAAATTCAAAGGCAATGTTTCTGCGTTCGCGAATTCATGGTAAACACTGCATATGTTGGCGCAATAAGAAATTACCTTTCAATTACAATCGCGCTATTATGCGGATTTTCCTTGATACGGATTGAATCTAGCCCTTAATAGGTGTTAGGATTAATTTATTTTTTACGGCTTTTTAAATGATCTCAAGATGTTATTTGGTTGTGAATAATGATTGATTGAGGTTGATAATACACAAAACAATTATCTTCAAACAAACATGCCTTAACTTGAAAAAAAAACACCACGTCAACCAAAAATAATTAATAGATATATTCTGTATTCTGAAAACGTATATGCCCAGTATGTAATAGTAAGTCAAAACATCCAACCGTGCGTGTGAATCAGTCGGCCTCGACCTGTCATGCAAGTACAGTATTCGTCTATACAATCTACAGTATCTCAAATAGAATGCTAACACATTGTCGGATACCTTTTCCTTAGGAAAAAGAATAAGCAACTTTTACCATGCAAGGAGGTAACAGGTCATAACAGCCAATTCCTCTGTGAGGAAGCCTAAAAGTATACTTGAACTTATATCTGTGTGAGTGCAGAAGTTGTTTAGGCCTCATCGCACCAAGGCCTTCACAAGGTCTCTCCATTTCTTCCTGTCTTGGGCTATGTTAGATGCCTCTTTCCAGGTGAGCCCTAGTCTGGTTTGGAGTGCTCTATACAGAACACATCATTCAAATTATATACTCTATGGCTGACTCGAAGGTAGACATTTTATCTTTTCGAAATTCTTATGAAACTCATCTTGTGCTCATTAACCTGCTGTGGTGGAGCAGGTGAAGGTAAATTAACCTTTTGTTGTTAAGCAATATCGAGAGGCTTTATCTCGACTGAATATCTTAAGGGCACCCATTAATTCACAGTTGTGTATGGCTTCGTCCAAAAGGCACCCTATTCCCTATATAGTGTACGGCTTTGGACCAGGGTCTATAGGGGTCTGGTCAAAAGTAGTACACTATATAGAGAATAGGGTGCCATTTTGGACGCACACTATCACTAGCTTAATGCTTGTAGTACTGCTTGACAAATTAATGTGTAAATGGTAATCTTTTGGTTCAACAAGCAAATGCCCCTATGTGTAGTATAGAGATTTATTCATGATGTTCATAATTGGACACCTTAGGCTGCGTTTACACAGGCAGCCCAATTCAGATCTTTTGCCAATTATTTGCATATCTGATACCTATCTGATATTTTCCCTAATGTGTAAACAGCAAAATACCACATGGAATCCGATTTATACCACCTCTATATGTGGATCTGAATCCTGATACAAACCTGATCCTCCATATGTGATCTCTGTCTGGACGCTCAGATCAGATTTCTTTGCTCTGAAGTGTTGTTTTTTTTACCATGATTTGCTGTTACCATGACAACCACCCCAAAATTTAAAGGAACAGTGACAGGAAATGAGCATTGCATCTGTGTGCTACTTCAGAGGCTACATCAGTGTGAGCAGAGAGAGGAAGAGGCAAAACGAGAGGTTTTACTCTCGTCAAAATCTGTCCAAAATAAGCCCAAAGTGTTTCTATGGGCTTATTTTGGACCTAAGGTTGTCGCCTGCCTTCCCACCTTTGGGACAACGACTCCCATTGTTATGGCGGAGACATGAGCGTTATATACAGATCTCTGGTGTGAATGGGCAAATCTGATATGGCTCACATGTAAAACTGAGTGTGGACAAAAAGATCAGATATAGAACGAAAATCAGATTTAGGTTCTTAAGGTGGCTGTGTAAACACAGCCATAGTATGGCTATGGTAAGCAGCCTCCAACCTTGTTAATTAAAAAAAATAGAAAGCATTTTTTTAAATAGACTGTTCATCAAATAGAAAACATTAACTGCTTTCTGGATTTTTTAATCTATTTTCTTGAAACTTTAATACGTTTTGGTTGCATTCTTTGATTACTTTTGTAAAGGTAGCCACTTCAGCAAAGTGTAACTTTGTTTCATTTAACTGAATTATACATTTATATATTCATGTTTTGTATTTGCTTAATTCCCCTTTTAGAGGACTTAATGACCGCTGTTCCACGCTAACATTTGATAGAGGTGTTTCAGTCAAGAACATCTACCTATGTCACAATCACTTCTAACCTCGAACGTGATTTCAGCTTCAATAATACACATTTTCAGGTTGATTTTTCAATCGAAGAGAAAAACTACTCAAAATGATCTCAATCTAAAAATGACACACTTTAACAAATCCAAGATACCGCACAAAATGGCATGCGTTTGCATAGTAAAGCTGTAAATCGCTTGAACGTGGATTAACAAGTGATCCCAAATAAATAGGGGAAAACACGCCACACATTAAGAATCGCCAGAGGAGTCAAACACTCAAAAGTGCATGTCCGTAGTGTTGCACAATGTACTACAGTACCTATAATGCTCTGTGTAACATATCCAGTTTTGTCTTTGTAAAGATTGTTCAGTTCCCTGTCCAGTTTTTAGTTCCCCATGATGGTGGTTGGGGTTGAGTTGTTGGGGCCCAATGTGGAGCCAAGCATACCCTTTTCACACTATCGTGCCAGCGCAGACCCTTGTGTGGAAAGGGTACTAGTCCGTCAGGTCCAAGCACCAGGACTGCTCTGTGCACTGAGTCTGAACTCCCAGGCTGGATCTCCTGGACCTGTTCCCGGGGCTCTCGCTGTCCCTGCTCTCCATGGAGCCCCCGTTCCCCAGCAGGCACTCCAGACTGGTGTGTCCCACCGCTGCCGAGTCTCCCAGGGGGATGTGGGGAGGAGCACAGTTGTCCTGCCTAGGAGGAGACCCTGAGTCTTGGGAGCAGACGGACGATGGCCTGGGGAAGGAGGGGGGAGTTCCAGGGCTGGAGTGGACGGACAGACTGTGCAGGTCCTCGTCCAGGAGGCTGGATGTGGATGTGTATTGCTGGGGGAAGTCGTGGCTTGGACCCCCGTCGGGCCCCAGGACTGCAGAAGGTTCCCCCAGGGTAGGCCTTGCCGGGTGTAGGAGGGGTTCTGAGGCTAGGTAGATGTGCGGGTAGGTGCTGGGGGAGGCATCCAGGAGGCTGTGAGTAGACGTGGGAGCACTAGACAGCAGACAGCTGTACAAACCGCTGCTAGGCGGCTGCAGACACAAGCTGGGTTGGGACTGGCTAATGCTAACTGGGCTAGTGCCAAGGCCAGGGCGACTGTCACCAAAGTCCTCATGCCCAGCAGAGAGAGCTGTGCCTGGGCTACCACCACTCTGTAAGGTTGGGCTAATGCTAAGCAAGGAAGGGCCAGTCCAGGGATGGGGTGTGGTGCAACCAGAGCCCTGGCAGGGTCCTGGCACAGCTGCCGAGTCTGTCACATGGGATTGGTAGAAGCTAGGGGGCCTTGGGCTGGAAGCCTGAGGTTGGATCTGGTAGTGGCCCTCTGGCTGTGCCCCCACAGTGGCCCTAGCCTGGCAGCTCCCACCTGGAGCCCCACTGTAGCCCCAGCAAGGGTGGAGTGTGTCCGTGTGTCCCCCCTCCAGGCTCCCAGGGTCCTGATGGAGGTGCAGGCTGCTGGGGGCCAGGTTGTAGGCTGTGCCAGTGCTGGCGGTGTGGTTGGGGTTGGAGACCATTTGGACGGCGTAGGGGTAGGAGGAGGACAGGGAGGCTGTGTAGTGGTGCACAGCCACCTGGGCCTGAAGAAGGTGCATCATGTGATGGAGGTCCTTGGTCAGCTGAGACACTTCCTTGTTCAAGTTGCCCATCTAGGAAGAGATAACATATACTCGGGTTAGATTGGGGAGGGGAGAGTGACAACATATTAATGTATTCAGACTTTAGATCTGCACGTTAAAGTCGAATATTCATGCAAGTCTCCCATTGACATCACTGAATGATTTACGCGAAAGTCATAGTTTAGTGTGAGGATCTCAAGTCTGAATATCTCCCAATATTAAATAGTTACAAATGTAAATATATATATGTCTGAAATGAACATGGCACAGTAGCCACTTTTAATAACACTACCACCACTTACAAAATAGCCCAACCAAACAACAGCGATTTTTATTCTCTCAAGCATTTCTTTGCAACTAATTTCCAGGCCTCACAGCGTGACTCTTACTTCTCTAAAGCTTGCACAAAGTACATCTACCCAACACTGACTAGCTACTGTTCTCTGTGACTAAGAAATGACCTGTTTTCACATGCGTCCCAAAAACCCCACGAGAGAGGGAGGGAGAGACTGTAACAACGCAAAAGGGGAGGAAAGTGGAAGGGAACATGGGAGGAGGAGGAGGAGGAGGAGGAGGAATAGAAGGAATCTGAGGAGAATGTTAGGGCGGGTTGGGTTGTCATCATCAGGTATTTTGGTATTGTTGAGTCAGCGCTTGCAGGTTTTTCTCTGCAATGCAGAAGCACCCTGCTGATTAATTAATACCCACTTCAGACAAGGCCTACCTAGAACCATCTGTTTACCCTAGCCCCACCTGCCATACATTTGCATCCACATTAGGGATGGAAGAAAACATTGTGCTACATAAGGTAGAAATAGAATAGAATGTAACAGAATAAAGTAGATTTGAGTAGAATAGAATTTGATAGAATAGAACAGGAATATAATAAAATACATTAGAGTTGGAATAGAATAGAAATCCAGAGATTGTGGTGGATGCCACCATCCATTTATCAATATGCATTTATTAAGGGTTAATACCTTTTCTTCAGAGAGAATCTATGAGCCTAGTAAACACGTTTGTTCAATCACAAGTAGGTTAACTGTTAAAGCTATGTATTGTACTTTCTGACGTTCTTTGTAGTATCACCAAGTGGTTTACATGTAATCCAAGATGTGGTGTTGAATGTGCAAATATGCAAATTCCTACTGCTTGAGATATTTTCACTAATTGCAGTATTGCATCATCAATTGTTGTTAGTGTTTGATTCAACATTTACTTTATTGTGTACAATGTGTAAATTATACACATTGTACACATGCATATTCATGCACTTATTATACATATTGTGTCGGTATACCCATTCCAGGTTTCTGTCTAAAAAGGCTTCATGTTAAAGGGGCCAACTGCAGTGTAAGTGAATGATGAAACATAAAGGGAATATGTAGAGTTGTTGCACACTTGTAAGGGTCCTTATAAGGGCATACATAAGATTATGTATATGTTAAACTATTAAGAAGTCTGGTAGAGGAGCTAGGCAGATGGACGTATGCAAATCAAATAAGTGCTAAAATTATGGGTTCAAATCCTGCCATGCCCTTCAGCAATGGAACTTGGCAATACTGCCTTGTACAGAATACGGAAACTATGAAAGCGCTTTTAGACAGAAGTGTCTGCTCAGCAAGAAACATAGGAGTAGTCTCAGCAAGAAAGTAGTAGTAGTCTCAACAAGAAACATAGGAGTAGTCTCAACAAGAAACATAGGACTAGTGTTATCTTTCTCACTCAGCAGATAGGCTGCACTGAGGCTTACTCTACTGTAATGTACTGTACCTTCTGGTTGAGCTGACTGATACTCTGTCTAACCTCCTCCGACTCCAGGAGCAGAGTGGCGTTCACCTGCCTCATATCTGTGGCGGAAGAAACAGAAGAAGACAAATACCTCTTAGGCTCATAAAACAATGAATAGTGATTGGTTAATTGGTTGTTTGGTGTGATTGATTGGTTGATTGGCTGTGTGTGATTAATTGATCAACAATACAATACTGGAGTGTGCTAGCGAATATAATTAAAAGTTTACACTTCATCTATGGCATTGATACTTATATGTTTCTGCTTTCATCCACGTCTGGTGTTAGCTAGTTACTGGCTAGCTTTAGTATCTCAAAAGGCTATTTTACATGGGAATCAGAATGACTGTTCGGGACCTTTAAGTCAAAACTGTAACTTGGCCACTCAGGAACATTCACTGTCTTCTTGGTAAGCAACTCCAGTGTGGATTTGGCCTTGTGTTGTATGGTTATTGTCCTGCTGAAAGGTGAATTCCTCTCCCAGTCTCTGGTGTAAAGCAGACTGAAGGAGGTTTTCCTCTAGGATTTTGTGCCTTGTTGCATACAAGATGCACGTTTTGGAATATTATTTATTCTGTATATTTGTATTCTTCTTTTCACTCTGTTATTTAGGTCATTATTGTGGAGTGACTACAATGTTGTTGATCCATCCTTAGTTTTCTACCATCACAGGCATTGAACTCTGTAGCTGTTTTAAAACCACCAATGCTAACATCTCTGAGCAGTTTCATTCCTGCAGCTCAGTTCAGAAGGATGACTGTGTCTTTGTGTCTGGGTGGTTTCATATATAATCCACAGCATAATTATTAACTTGACCATGCTTAAAATAGATATTCAATGTCTGATTTGTTATTGTTACCCATCTACCAATCACTGCCCTTCTTTATGATGCTTTCAAAAAGCTTCCTGGTCTTTGTAGTTGAATCTGTGCTTGAAATTCAATACTTGACTGAGAGACCTTACATATGTTGTATGTATGGGGTACAGAGGAAGGGTTAGTCATTAAAGAATCATGTCAACCACTATTATTTCACACAAAGTGAGTCCATGTAACTTATTATGTGATTTGTTAAGCCACATTTTACTCCTGAACTAATTTAGGCTTGCCTAAACAAAGGGGCTGAATACTTATGCAACAACTAGATTTTAGTTATGGATTTTTGATTTATAAAAAATATAATCTTTCACTTTGACATTAGAGTATTTTGTGTAGATTGTTGACAAAAAATGACAATTAAATCAATTTTAATTCCACTTTGTAACACAATAAAATGCAAGTTGAAAACATTGTATGTTAAAAGCACATTTTCGCTTAAGTTTTTGCAAGTTGGAGCTAAGTTTGGGCCAACTAATAATTTTATGTTCAGTAACACTTGAACCTAAAAATGTAGTAAACAAAAAAAAATGGCTGTGGAACCAGTTACTTAATAATAATTAGTTGAAACAACTAGATATTGTTTTACAGTGTGGATTAACTGAATGTTTAATTTAAGAAACAAAAGATCCTCTGAAGACCCCTGAGATGTCATTTCATTTCTCTAATATATATTCTGCATATGGGACAGCATGATGTCTGCCCCGGTTTGAACCCCACGTTCACCTTCAAGCCATCTGGCGCCCTGGTGAGACTCCCGCAGCGGGTGCGGTCAGGGTGCGGTCAACGCGGGGTTTAAGACGGTTTAGCGTTACCTTCGCTGGGACGTCCCGTGGTGCTGGCCTTGGGCCCACTGTGTTCCATGTTGAAGAGGAACGTGCGGCCATTGTCCTCGATGCCGTCGACAACCCTGGCAGGGAGAGACGGGGGGGGGGGGGGGGGACAGTAACAGTAGAGCCCCTTTCAATTATCAAATTATCATCCATCGCCACACGACCCAAGGAGCCGCAATGGGAGCCCCACTGGCAGCCGCCCATGCGGAATTAACCTGAGTAGAGCTGCAACTGTCTGGGCGGAGGACATCGGAGCCCTATGGGCCACATTACAGTATTGCCTTCATGTGGGGCTCACTAGACACCAGCCGATACATTATGGATATGGATGGATGGATGGTGCATGGTAGGGTTTGTATAAGGTGAGATAATCTTATTGCTTTACTAAAGTACTTTGAGATTTGGTGAGATATGCGATTAAATTAGCATTAAATGCTATTGGAGAAGTTTGTAAATGCAATCCCATATCATTACACTGTGTCATTACACTACTTAATACACTTTGCCAATACTGTACACCACTTAATATTACCTAGTGCACAAGTTTGGATATTGGGACAGAGATAAAGTGAAAGTCCAACAAAACTTGGGCTTCTGTGTGTGGTTTACCTTGGACTGAGGTCCGGCAGTGCAAAACAGCTGACAGTGGGAATCAGCAGCTTGGAGGGCTTGCGTCCCTGACTCCCTGTCCCCAACTCCCCTGAGGTAGGGGGACTGGCAGGGGCTGCCACTGGGACACTGTGCTCCTTTTTCGGCAGCGGCTGTGGGGAAGACAGGCTGTGGCCCCGGGGTAGGCCTCCCCGGCTCAGGTTGGGCGAACGGCAGCGGCGCAGGGCATTGAACTGCCTCAGCTCGTCACCCAGCAGGTTGCCCAGGGAGGTGCGCCGCACCGGGCTGCTCAGGCTGGGCAGGAGGAGGTTTGCGCGGCGGGTGCGGGACGCTGGTGATAGGTGGTAGTACTCATCTGAATCGTCGTGGAGATCTCCTTTTGTCTCAATGATGGATGGGAGCTTGTGCTCTGTGGAACCTCGGGGGTTCTGGGTGGCAGAAAAAAGTATGAATTTCTCGTATTTATTTCACCCTTAGTTTAGCAGGGTCGCGTTCATTAGGATACAAAATGGAAAATGCTTTAAAACAGCGAAGGGGGGAAAACAAGAGTGTTTCTTATTGGATATGTCTAGGAAGTCCCTTCGCTGTTTTAGTCCATTTTCTTTCATTTTGCACCTAATGAACATGCTGAGAACACTTTCTCATTTACATAGGGAAGAGTTGCAGAGAGGGATGAGTGGGATTGAGTAAATGAATTGGAAGCTGGGGATTATATGATATGATTCAAGTTATTTATATTGAATTCATATGTATTTTTATCAAGCTATGGGTGGATAGGAGAAATTGAGAGGTTGATGAATGCTGTTGCCAAATCTTTCTTTGGAAACAAAACATGCACTGACACTGAAATAGAATTCAGATGGGCAAGCGAGGTGTCAAAAAAACATTAGCCAAAACCTACATTAGCTCATAAGGCTTATTATTAACAGAGATATTGACCCAGTTAGCGATCTGACTCCAGGGAGTGAACCATTTCTCTGCTCCAAATGAGTTCCAACCTTTAGGGGAAGTCCTGGGTCTTATTCATTAGGGCATAATGGGACCCCTACGGAGAAGTTATAGCAATATGACCCAGAATTTTTTTGGGCAAATCCAAACACACTTCAGAAAACGTGCATTACAATTCTGCCCACAAATGCAATTCTATTACAATCATCAAGTCATGGCAGAAACCCATCTTACACAGATAGTGGGGTAAACTACTAAGGGTGCATTTGAAATGGCAAGTGACAATGGCATGTGGGAAACTTTGTCTAGTGGAATGGGGAAAATAATGGTCAGTTAGACTACATGGAAGGAATATTATTGAAGCTGCAAGGACGGCACTCACGTGTGGAAGCCTGGGCGACCTTGAGAACCTTGTCAGGCCCTGTGAAAAGAGTAATACAACAGGAACGATTGTAAATAAGGAAGACCATTTTTTTTCTTCATAGAACGACATTTTTAGCGATTTGCACACACGCACTTTAATACATCCTTTATGCATTCAGGTAGTCCACTTTTCTGAATCCTCCTTTCGAGGATATATTATGTCATATAAAATCACAAAAACCTGTTTCCTAAGCACCCATGTTCTTTCTTTGGTCATTATCTAAATGTGCGAGGGATGGCATCTTTGCCACGCAGACTGAATCTGATAATTGGTCCTGCATTGGATGGCGGCTGGATTCCAGAGAGAGTTCTTCTCTCTGCTGCCATAGATGGAAATTGCCAGCAATGTATCGCAATTAGAGGCTGCAACTATGACACTTTACACCGTGAAACTTTAACTGTGTTGAAAACTATCTTCACATATTCTGAATACATGTTTTCTTTCTGACAATATGGTTTCTTGTATGTACAATATATACCAGCATTAGCCTTGCTTTCTCTTTGATCATAACACACAGCAACGGGAGCTCAGGATAGTGACAGTAAGCTAAGCCTCCTTAGAGAAAATACAGTAAATGGCATATCCATCTTTGAAGCACCGTTGTGAGTAACTCCCTTACCGTCAATAAAAAGAAATTAAATATCCCCATTTTGATTAAACTGGCTTCTTTTCTTTGATTTTGTTCAGTGACAACATTGAGTCTTTTGGTAACAATATTGAACAATGTACAGTGCCTTCGGAAAGTATTCAGACCCCTTGACTTTTCCCACATTTTTGTAGGTTACAGCCTTATTCTAAAATTGATTAAAGTGTTTTGTCCCTCATCAATCTACACACAATACCCCATAATGACAAAGCAAAAACAGGATTCTTTAAATTTTAGCTAATTTATAAAAAATAAAAAACTGAAATATAACATTTACATACGTATTAGACCCTTTAGACAGTACTTTGTTGAAGCACCTTTGGCAGCAATTACAGCCTCAAGTCTTCTTGGGTATGACACTACAAGCTTGGCACACGTGTATTTGGGGAGTTTCTCCCATTCTTCTCTGCAGATCCTCTCAAGCTCTGTCAGGTTGGATGGGGAGCGTTGCTGCACAGCTATTTTCAGGTCTCTCCAGAGATGTTCGATCAGGTTCAAGTTCAGGCTCTGGCTAAGCCACTCAAGGACATTCAGAGACTTGTCCCGAAGCCACTCCTGCGTTGTCTTGGCTGTGTGCTTAGGGTCGTTGTCCTGTTGGAAGGTGAACCTTCGCCCCAGTCTGAGGTCTTGAGCGCTCTGGAGCAGGTTTTCATCAAGGATCTCTCTGTACTTTGCTCTGTCCATCTTTGCCTCCATCCTGCCGCTGAAAAACATCCCCACAGTATGATGCTGCCACCACCATGCTTCACCGTAGGGATGGTGCCAGGTTCCCTCCAGAAGTGACGCTTGGCATTCAGTCCAAAGAGTTCAATCTTGGTTTCATCAGACCAGAGAATCTTGTTTCTCATGGTCTGAGAGTCTTTAGGTGCCTTTTGGCAAACTCCAAGTGGGCTGTCATGTGCCTTTTACTGAGGAGTGGCTTCCGTCTGGCCACTCTACCATAAAGGCCTGATTGGTGGAGTGCTGCAGAGATGGTTGTCCTTCTGGAAGGTTCTCCCATCTCCACAGAGGAACTCTGGAGCTCTGTCAGAGTGACCATTGGGTTCTTGGTCACCTCCCTGACCAAGGCCCTTCTCCCCCGATTGCTCAGTTTGGTCGGGCGGCCAGCTCTAGGAAGAGTCTTGGTGGTTCCAAACTTCTTCCATTTAAGAATGATGGAGGCCACTGTGTTCTTGGGGACCTTCAATGCTGCAGACATTTTTTGGTACCCTTCCCCAGATCTTTGCCTCGACACAATCCTGTCTCAGAGCTCTACAGACAATTCCTTCAACCTCATGGCTTGGGTTTTGCTCTGACATGCACTGTCAATAGTGGGACCTGATATAGACAGGTGTGTTCCTTTCCAAATCATGTCCAATCAATTTAATTTACCACAGGTGGACTCCAATCAAGTTGTAGAAACATCTCAAGGATGATCGACGGAAACAGGATGTACCTGAGCTCAATTTCGAGTCTCATAGCAAACGGTCTGAATACTTATGTACATTTGATATTTCAGTTTTTTAATTTTAATACATTTGCAAAGATTTCTGAAAACCTGTTTTTGCTTTGTCATTATGGGGTATTGTGTGTAGATCGATGAGGATATAAAAAAAAAATCAATTTTAGAATAAAAATGTAATACATTTGTCACATGCGCCGAATACAACTGTCACGATCGTCCTGAGAAGAAGCGGGCCAAAGCGTGATATGCGTACATAATATTTATTGAATGTACAAAACAACAAACGATACGAAACGTGAAGTCCTACGGTTACACAAACCAAACGGAACAAGATACCACACCAAAACAATGCCAAACGGCTACCTAAGTATGGCTCTCAATCAGAGACAACGAGCTACAGCCGTCTCTGATTGGGAACCACCCTGGCCAACATAGAAATACCAAACTAGAACACAACATAGAAACTCACACCCTGGCTCAACATACAAGAGTCCCCAGAGCCAGGGCGTGACAGTACCCCCCCCACAAAGGCGCGGACTCCGACCGCGCCAACCAAACACAACAGGGGAGGGGCCGGGTGGGCACTCCGCCTCGGCGGCGGATCCGGCTCCGGGCATGACCCCCACTCCCTCTCTAACCCCCCAAAGTGCCCCTGGTCCGGTCTGGCCCTGCTGGCCGGAGCTGGACTGAACACTGGTGGAGCGGATTGCTCTAGCTCCGGAGTGGAGCAGCTGACCGGTGCCGGACCAGGCACCGGTGGAACAGGCACGGGCTGGGCCGGCCTGGCGACGCGCACCATAGGCTTGACGCGGGGATCAGGAACGGGCCGGACCGTACTGGGGACACACACCACTGGCCCTACGCGGGGATCAGGAACGGGCAGGACCGGACTGGCAACACACCCCAGTACCTCTCGCCGTGCCTCTACATTCTCCTTCCCCCTGGTGACCAGTGACTCCCGTAACCTGGCGGCCTCCCTTGCCAACCCGCTGAACCACTCTATCCCGACCTCCTGCTGCCCCGTCGTCCACGGCGTGAGCCCCCCCCCTAAAAATATTCTGGGCGTCTCTCCTCCCCGTGGGCCAGGCCTCCATGGCTCTCGCCAGACTCTCGCTCCTCTGCTCCCAAGTCCAGCCTCTCTCCTCCTCACGCTGCTTGACCCAGTCGAGGTGGTATCTTCTGTCACGATCATCCTGAGAAGAAGCGGGCCAAGGCGCAGCGTGATATGCGTACATAATATTTATTGAATGTACAAAACAACAAACGATACGAAACGTGAAGTCCTACGGTTACACAAACCAAACGGAACAAGATACCACACCAAAACAATGCCAAACGGCTACCTAAGTATGGCTCCCAATCAGAGACAACGAGCTACAGCCGTCTCTGATTGGGTACCACCCTAGCCAACATAGAAATACCAAACTAGAACACAACATAGAAACTCACACCCTGGCTCAACATACAAGAGTCCCCAGAGCCAGGGCGTGACAACAACATGTGTAAACCTTACTGTGAAATGCTTACTTACAAGCCCTTAACCAACAATGCAGTTTAAAGAAAAATAAGTGTTAAGTAAAAAATAGATAAAATAAAAATAATTAAAGAGCAGCAGTAAAATAACAGTAGCGAGACTTTATACAGGGGGTACCGGTACAGAGTCAATGTGCGGGGGCACAGGTTAGTTGAGGTAATTGAGGTAGTATGTACATGTAGGTAGAGTGACTATGCATAGATAATAAACAGAGAGTAGCAGCAGCGTAAAAGAGGGGGTGGGGGGTGGGGGGGGCATAGACTTGGCACTCCGGTACCGCTTGCCGTGCGGTAGCAGAGAGAACAGTCTATGACTAGGGTGGCTGGAGTCTTTGACACCGCCTGGTATAGAGGTCCTGGATGGCAGGAAGCTTGGCCCCAGTGATGTACTGGGCCGTACGCACTACCCTCTGTAGTGCCTTGCGGTCGAAGGCCGAGCAGTTGCCATACCAGGCAGTGATGCAACCAGTCAGGATGCTCTCGATGGTGCAGCTGTATAACTTTTTGAGGATCTGAGGACCCATGCCAAATCTTTTCAGTCTCCTGAGGGGGAATAGGCTTTGTCGTGCCCTCTTCACGACTGTCTTGGTGTGTTTGGACCATGATAGTTTGTTGGTGATGTGGAAACCAAGGAACTTGAAGCTCTCAACCTGCTCCACTACAGCCCCGTCGATGAGAATGGGGGCGTGCTCGGTCCTCTTTTTCCTGTAGTACACAATCATCTCCTTTGTCTTGATCACGTTGAGGGAGAGGTTGTTATCCTGGCACCACACGGCCAGGTCTCTGACATCCTCCCTATAGGCTGTCTCATTGTTGTCGGTGATCAGGCCTACCACTGTTGTGTCATCGGCAAACTTAATGATGGTGTTGGAGTCGTGCCTGGCCATGCAGTCGTGGGTGAACAGGGAGTACAGGAGGGGACTGAGCACACAACCCTGAGGGGCCCCAGTGTTGAGGATCAGCAGATGTGTTGTTACCTACCCTTACCACCTGGGAGCGGCCCGTCAGGAAGTCCAGGATCCAGTTCCAGAGGGAGGTGTTTAGTCCCAGGGTCCTTAGCTTAGTGATGAGCTTTGAGGGCACTCTGGTGTTGAACGCTGAGCTGTAGTCAATGAATAGCATTCTCACGTAGGTGTTAATTTTGTCCAGGTGGGAAAGGGCAGTGTGGAGTGCAGTAGAGATTGCATCACCTGTGGATCTGTTGGGGCAGTATGCAAATTGGAGTGGGTCTATGGTTTCTGGGATAATGGTATTGATGTGAGCCATGACCAGCCTTTCAAAGGACTTCATGGCTACAGATGTCAGTGCTACGGGTCGGTAGTCATTTAGGCAGGTTACATTAGTGTTCTTGGGCACAGGGACTATGGTGGTCTGCTTGAAACATGTTGGTACTACAGACTCAGTCAGGGACAGGTTGAAAATGTCAGTGAAGACACTTGCCAGTTGGTCAGCACATGCTCGGAGTACATATCCTGGTAATCCGTCTGGCCCTGCGGCCTTGTGAATGTTGACCTGTTTAAAGGTCTTACTCACATCGGCTACGGAGAGCATGATCACACAGTCGTCCGGAACAGCTGATGCTCTCATGCACGCTTCAGTGTTGCTTGCCTCGAAGCGAGCATAGAAGTAATTTTCCTCTTCTGGTAGGCTTGTGTCACTGGGCAGCAGGCTGTGCTTCCCTTTGTAGTCTGTAATAGTTTGCAAGCCCTGCCACATCCGACGAGCGTCGGAGCCGGTGTAGTACGATTCAATCTTAGTCCTGTATTGACGCTTTGCCTGTTTGATGGTTCGTCAGAGGGCATAGCGGGATTTCTTATAAGCGTCCGGGTTAGAGTCCCACTCCTTGAAAGCGGCAGCTCTACCCTTTAGCTCAGTGTGGATATTGCCTGTAATCCATGGCTTCTGGTTGGGGTATGTACGTACGGTCACTGTGGGGACGACGTCATCGATGCACTTTTTGATGAAGCCAGTGACTGATGTGGTGTACTCCTCAATGCCATCGCAAGAATCCTGGAACATATTCCAGTCTGTGCTAGCAAAACAGTCTTGTAGCTTAGCATCTGCGTTATCTGACCACTTCTTTATTGACCGAGTCACTGGTGCTTCCTGCTTTAGTTTTTTATTGTAAGCAGGAATCAGGAGGATAGAGTTATGGTCAGATTTGCCAAATGGAGGGCAAGGGAGAGCTTTGTACGCGTCTCTGTGTGTGGGAGTAAAGGTGATCTGCAGTTTTTTTTCCCTCTAGTTGCACATTTAATATGCTGGTAGAAATGAGTTAAAAAGGATTTAAGTTTCCCTCCATTAAAGTCCCCGGCCACTAGGAGCGCCACCTCTGGATGAGCGTTTTCCTGTTTGCTTATGGCCATACAGCTCATTGAGTGTGGTCTTAGTGCCAGCATCGGTTTGTTGTGGTAAATAGACAGCTACGAAAACTATAGATGAAAACTCTCTTGGTAAATTGTGTGGTCTACAGCTTATCATGAGATACTCTACCTCAGGTGAGCAAAACCTAGAGACTTCCTTAATATTAGATTTCGTGCACCAGCTGTTGTTTACAAATATACACATGCCGCCACCCCTTGTCTTACCGGAGGCAGCTGTTCTATCTTGCCGATGCTGCGTATATCCCGCCAGCTGTATGTTATCCATGTCGTCGTTCAACCACGATTCGGTGAAACATAAGATATTACAGTTTTTAATGTCCCGTTGGTGGGATATCCGTGATCGTAGTTTGTCTATTTTGTTATCCAATGATTGTACGTTGAAAAAATAAAATAATAATAATAATCTTCGTCCAGTACGAGGTGAGTAATCATTGTCCTGATATCCAGAATCTATTTTCGGTCATACGAGACGGTGGCAGAAACATTATGTACAAAATAAGTTACAAATAACGTGAGAAAACACACACAATAGCACAATTGGTTAAGAGCCCGTAAAATGGCAGCCATCTCCTCAGGCGTCATTCTTTCCCAATAAGACTGTAACATAACAAAATGTGGAAAAAGTCAACGGGGTCTGAATACTTTCCGAAGGCACTGTATATAATATAGGGGAGCTATCACTAGAAAAAAAAGGGCTCATCTTTCACATTGGAGGAAAAGTTTTCCAAAGGGAGACAGCCTCCCTGACGCTAATGGGAATGTCATTACTATCAATTAATGGGAAACTAATGCATTTCAAGTCCTGCCAGTGGCCCACATAGCAAATAGATTTAGAGAGAGTTCAATAAAATATTGTTATCTCTTAACTCAAAAGAGACTGTGGTGACTCTCTGTAGGCTGTGATGTGTGTGTGTCTGCGCATGCCAAAAAAAAGTGTGCTATGAGAAAGTGATAGTGGCTATTGTCTGTGACTGTTTGTGTGTGTGGACAGTAGAGAGGGGCCTGGCTAACAGTGTGGAAGTTAAGGATCTATAAAATAGTGTTTTATAACCGCTTCTGAGTACATTATGGACTCTCATAGTCAGTGTAGTACTATTTTAAGGCATTATAAAGGACATTATAATAAGCATTATACCCTTGGCTAAAGTGTTACCCAGATTTTCAGCACTGAGTTCTCCATCAGTCTGTGCAAGGTTGGAGCCTGCACCCCTGGCCTCGCGCCAGAGCCCACTTCGAGCAGATGGTGAGAGGGAACTAGAGCATTGCTCAGACCCAAAACCTGATTACAAACCCCTTTGCGGGCCTGCAATTCAACGCACAGTGTTGGAGACAGACAGTGCAAGGCCACCAAATGAATGAGAAACAAATATAATTTCATTTAAACCAAATGCCTTCATTTCATTTCTTCTTGTGCGCCACGGTCAAATCGCTCCCCCTCTGAAAACACATAAAGAATAAACTTGAATCCAAACCGAACGCTTGAACAAATGTAATATCAACGTCACGCAAATCTCGTTTCCAAATTACTTTTTTTTGTTTATTATTTTTCCCCCTTTTTCTCCCCAATTTCGTGGTATCCAATTGGTGGTTACAGTCTTGTCCCATCGTGCACAACCCAACCTAGCCGCACTGCTTCTTGACACAGTGCCCGGAAGCCAGCCGCACCAATGTGCCGGAGGAAACACCGTACTCCTGGCGACTGAGTCAGCGTGAACTGCGCCCGGCCCGCCACAGGAGTCGCTAGTGCGCGATGGGACAAGGACATCCCTGCCGGCCAAACCCTCCCCTACCCTGGACGGCGCTTGGCCAATTGTACGCCGCCCCAATGGGTCACCCGGTCGCGGCCGGCTACGACAGAGCCTCAAATCCCGTTTCCGAAGACATGAAAGGAAATTAGATGAAATGCAAGCAACGTGACGAAAAAAATGCTCAAATAATCTGAAAGATGACAAGGCGGCGATATATTGACTTTGTAAACATTAAACGCCATTGACTGATTAAAGTTTAGCTAGTAGCTATTTCTTCACATCTGTCATTTGATTCGCTCTGTTGTCAAACCACAAGGGGTTTACAAAACTCCACTCCATTCTATTGTTTGGAAGAGATTGAGGGGAGTCTGTGAGCTGATGCCACCATAAGGACTACATACCACATTCATAACTCATCCATACTGCATTTATGTAGTACATGCACATTTAGTAAATACTTATGTCAACAACTGCAAGAAATACCAAAAATATAAAGCAATTATGAAATTCTTATAAATAGCAAATGAAGGTGGTATGTATGGGTTATGAATGTGTTATGAAGTCCTTATGTAGGTATCCTTCAAGTAAAGTAATACCAGCCTTTCCTCTGTTTACTGTGGTAAGACAATAATCCAAAGTAATCACACACTAAATAAATAGAAAATTGCTTTGTGTGAATTAAGCAACTTTCACTTGTTCTGGGGTAATGATCACTGTAGAACATGCCCTTAGGCACAGATCTAGGATCAGCTTCTCTCCCCAGCCTTATCCATTAGGGGCGAAAACCACAAATCCGATGTTAGATTAGCATCTAGGGACAAGGATATGCGTGAAAGTAGCACTGACAAATAGAATTGCCATGACAATAAAATCACTGTCGGCTAGAGTTTGATTGGTCAAGAGAGGATTGGTCAATTGTGCAGATGGAATGTCAAGGAGAGTGACAATAACAGAGGCATTTTAGTGTAAAAACAGCCTATGTTATGGTTTGCTTTATTCACCTCTAAAAATGTTGTAAAAGGGATTTAAAGGAGCATACTATCAACTTTTTTCATTCAAATGTTTTTAGAGTTTTAGTAGAGGTTGCAGTGGAGGTGTGTGTGTGTGTCTCACCTCTGCCTCGCTGCCCTCTCTCAGGTTGTATGTGAGGTTGTGGAGGATATCTGCGGTAAACAGGCTGGCGTACTCCGGGTAGAACTCCAGCACCTCCCTTAGAGCCCGCATACTGATGTACTGCAGGTCGCAGTAGGTCAGCGCCTTCACGTCCGCATTAGTCTTGATAACGTGTTCCGTCCCCGGCAGGTCAGAGCCAATCAGATCCCCCTTCCCTGTAACCAACCAGTCAGCAACATACAGTACGGTGTTGGTGCTGCTGAGGAATCATTGGCCCTGTCCAGAAAACACCCTAGCCTCTACCCCATAGGTACTTATGGAAATCTCCTCTAGTACCCCCAGCCAGTTCTACTTTTTTGAACAAATCCACTACTAGCACACCTTATTCAACTAATAAAGGGCTTGATGAGCAGTTGACCAGTCAAATCAGCTGTGCTTATAGAAGAATAGATCAAATGAGTGGATCTGGGTACTCGAGGAGAGGTTAAGGAAACTCTGGTATAAGCAATGTGGTGAAAGTCCAATCAAGCCAATCAAATGTTTATCATATCCCACCTCCACTGGTCTCTCTTCAGAGTAGGGTGAAGTTGCCCCTAGACACTGAGCATTTTCCCCACTAACGGTTAAGGTTTGAATTGGGGGAGGGGAAGCTGATCCTAGATCTGTACCTAAGGGGAACTTCACCCCGGAGCTCTCTCTTCAATCCCACAGATGACCTTTACAGATGACAATGACCTTTGACCCCTATACTAACCTAGGATGGCCAGCACCATGCTGTCCTTGAGCACCTCCAGGGAACCCGAGCAGACAAAGTAGTTAGCGTGGAGCGCGTCGCCCTGCCGGATCAGGTACTCGCCAGGGGCGCAGAACGAGGTCTTAATGTGGAGGGAGAGCGAACGCAGACAGCCGCGGCTGGCCCCCTCGAACACAGGCAGCTGCAGGATGTCCTTGTTCAGGTGCATGGCGATGTCGGCCCGCAGCTCGTCTGGGAAGTCGTGCAAGAGCTGGAACGGAGAGAAAGAGGACGAGAGAGAGATAGAAGGAGAGAGAAGGGGGAGTGAGGGAGAGAGAGGGAGGGAGAGAGAGAGAGCACTTGACCAATGTAAAAAGGGCCTTGTCAACTTGTCAGTACGGCTACCATATAGTGTGTTGTAGTAGAGTAGGGGCGGGAGGGCACACACTTAATGTTGTAAAATGTATTTTATAATGTACAGTCGTGGTCAAATGTTTTGAGAATTACACAAGTATTGGTCTTCACAAAGTTCACTGCTTCAGTGTTATGAGATATTTTTGTCAGATGTTACTATGGTATACTGAAGTATAATTACAAGCATTCCATAAGTGTCAAAGGCTTTTATTGACAATTACATTAAGTTTATGCAAAGAGTCAATATTTGCAGTGTTGACCCTTCTTTTTCAAGACCTCTGCAATCCACCCTGGCATGCTGTCAATTAACTTCTGGGCCACATCCTGACTGATGGCAGCCCATTCTTACATAATCAATGCTTGGAGTTTGTCAGAATTTGTGGGTTTTTGTTTGTCCACCCGCCTCTTGAGGATCGACCACAAGTTCTCAATGGGATTAAGGTCTTGGGAGTTTTCTGGCCATGGACCCAACATTTCGATGTTTTGTTCTCCAAGCCACTTAGTTATCACTTTTGCCTTATGGCAAGGTGCTCCATCATTGTCACGCCATGGCTCTGGGGACACTGTTATGTTGAGCCAGGGTGTGTATTCTATGTTTGTATTTCTATGTTGGCCTGAGTGACTCCCAATCAGAGGCAACGAGTGTCAGCTGGTTGTCTCTGATTGGGAGCCATATTTAACTGTCTGTCTTTCACTTTGTGTTTGTGGTTTCTTGTTCTTGTTCGGTTTGTGTTAAACCGTAGACATCACGTTATCGTCCGTTGTTTTGATCGTGTGATCATTCTATTAATAAATATATACGCATTCAACGCTGCGCCTTGGTCCTCCTCTGTAGATGACGATCGTGACAGAAGAAACCACCAAGATGTGACCAAGCAGCGTGTCCAGGAGCCATCGCCAGGGAGATCCCTAACAGATCTCCTTCGCCTCCTCGACTGGGTCAAGCCGAGTGAGGAAGAGAAGGGCTTGACATTGTGGCAGAAGGGCGAAAGGCTGGCGAGGGACATGGAGACCTGGTCCACGGGTAGGGGAGACGCCCAGAAATTTTTTAGGGGGGGGCTAACGCCGTGGACGACGGGCCAGCAGGAGACCGCGGCAGAGCGGCCCAGCGGATTGGCAGAGGAGGCCGCCAGGTTACGGGGGCCACTGGTCGAAGAGGGGGTGGAAGATGTAGAGGCACGGCGAGAGGTACTGGCGTGTGTTGCCAGTCCGGTCCGGCCTGTTCCTGATCCCCACGTAGGGCCAGTGGTGTGTGTTCCCAGTACGGTCCGGCCTGTTCCTGCCACTCGCACCAAGTCTACGGTGCGCGTCGCCAGCCCAGTCCGGCCCATTCCTGCTCCCCGCACCAAGTCTGTGGTGCGTTTCGTCAGCCCTGTCCGGCCCGTTCCTGCTCTCCGCACCAAGTCTGTGGTGCGCGTCGCCAGCCCAGTCCGGCCCGTTCCTGCTCCCCGCACCAAGTCTGTGGTGCGTTTCGTCAGCCCTGTCCGGCCCGTTCCTGCTCTCCGCACCAAGTCTGTGGTGCGCGTCGCCAGCCCAGTCCGGCCCGTTCCTGCTCTCCGCACCAAGTCTGTGGTGCGCGTCGCCAGCCCAGTCCGGCCCATTCCTGCTCCCCGCACCAAGTCTGTGGTGCGTATCGTCAGCCCTGTCCGGCCCGCTCCTGCTCCCCACACCAAGCCAGTGGTGTGCGTCGTCAGTCCAGCACGGCCCGTGCCTGTTCCCCACACCAAGCCAGTGGTGTGCGTCGTCGGTCCGGCACGGCCCGTGCCTGTTCCACTGGTGCCTGGTCCGGCACCGGTCAGATGCGTTACGCCGGAGCTAGAGCAATCCGCTCCATCAGTGTGCAGTCCAGCTCCGGCCAGCGGGGCCAGACCGGACCAGGGGTACTTTGGGGGGTTGGAGCAGGAGTGGGGATCAGGCCCGGAGCCGGATCCGCCGCCAAGGCGGAGTGCCCACCCGGTCCCTCCCCTGTGGTATTTAGTTGGCGCGGTCGGAGTCCGCGCCTTTAGGGGGGGGTACTGTCACGCCATGGCTCTGGGGACACTGTTATGTTGAGCCAGGGTGTGTATTCTATGTTTGTATTTCTATGTTGGCCTGAGTGACTCCCAATCAGAGGCAACGAGTGTCAGCTGGTTGTCTCTGATTGGGAGCCATATTTAACTGTCTGTCTTTCACTTTGTGTTTGTGGTTTCTTGTTCTTGTTTGGTTTGTGTTAAACCGTAGATATCACGTTATCGTCCGTTGTTTTGATCGTGTGATCATTCTATTAATAAATATGTACGCATTCAACGCTGCGCCTTGGTCCTCCTCTGTAGATGACGATCGTGACAATCATGCTGTAAAAGGCATTGTTCGTCACCAAACTGTTCTTGGATGGTTGGGAGAAGTTCCTCTCGGAGGATGTGTTGGTACCATTCTTTATTTATGGCTGTGTTCTTAGGCAAAATTGGGAGTGAGCCCACTCCCTTGGCTGAGAAGCAACCCCACACATGAATGGTCTCAGGATGCTTTACTGTTGGCATGACACAGGACTGATGGTAGCGCTCACCTTGTCTTCTCCAGACAAGCTTTTTTCCGGATGCCCCAAACAATCGGAAAGGGGATTCATCAGAGAAAATGACTTTACCCCAGTCCTCAGCAATCCAATCCCTGTACCTTTTGCAGAATATCAGTCTGTCCCTGATGTTTTTCCTGGAGAGAAGTGGTTTCTTTGCTGCCCTTCATGACACCAGGCCATCCTCCAAAAGTATTCGCCTCACTGTGTGTGCAGATGCACTCACACCTGCCTGCTGCCATTCCTGAGCAAGCTCTGCACTGGTGGTGCCCCGATCCCGCAGCTGAATCAACTTTAGGAGACGGTCCTGGCGCTTGCTGGACTTTCTTGGGCGCCCTGACGCCTTCTTCACAACAATTGAACCTCTCTCCTTGAAGTTCTTGATGATCCGATAAATGGTTGATTTAGGTGCAATGTTACTAGCAGCAATATCCTTGCCTGTGAAGCCCTTTTTGTGCAAAGCAATGATGACAGCACGTGCTTCCTTGCAGGTAACCATGGTTAACAGAGGAAGAACAATGATTTCAAGCACCATCCTCCTTTTAAAACTTCCAGTCTGTTATTCTAACTCAATCAGCATGACAGAGTGATCTCCAGCCTTGTCCTCGTCAACACTCTCACCTGTGTTAACGAGAGAATCACTGACATGATGGAAGCTGGTCCTTTTGTGGCAGGGCTGAAATGCAGTGGAAATGTTTTTTTGGGATTATGTTCATTTTCATGGCAAAGAGGGACTTTGCAATTAATTGCAATTCATCTGATCACTCTTCATGACATTCTGGAGTATATGCAAATTGCCATCATCAAAACGGAGGCAGCAGACTTTGTGAAAATTAGTATTTGTGTAATTCTCAAAGCTTTTGACCATGACTGTATATTACTGCCTTAATTTTTGCTGGACCCCAGGAAGATTAGCTGCTGCCTTGGCAGCAGCTAATGGGATTCATAATAAATACAAATACAAAATAAGATAAGATAGCGTAAAGCTGAAATGGATCAGTGTGTTTTATGCATCGTTCTGTTGTTGTATTATAGTCGTATGGCCTTACCTCGTTGGCATCGATGCCATTGTTCACGGACCAGGTGGTCTGGAAGTACTCCAGCATTCGCTGTTTAAGCTGCTGGGGTAGACGGTGAACCCTGATGAAGTCCTTCAAGTCCTTCATGCGCGTGTGGTAGAGGGAGCGCCGGGAGTACATCCGCTGGATGATGGCCGTCACGTTACCAAACACCACCGCATGCATCAAGGCTGGAGGGTGGAGGAGAGGAGAGAACAGAAGAGAAGAGGAGAGGAAAGGAGAGGAGATGGGGGAGGGGAGGAGAGCAGAGGAACAAGAGACAAAAGTGTAATCCCCATAACCACAGTGCGACTTACAAATGAAAAGACGCCAAACTGCGTCCAAACTTTCGGCCTGGACCTGGCATGCCCGCTTGCCCGCGCCAAACCAGGGTGCCGCACTCACCCCCTATGAGCATGGTGCAGATGGAGAAGATCTTCTCAGCGTCAGTGTTGGCACACACGTTGCCGAAGCCCACGCTGGTGAGGCTGCTGAGGGTGAAGTAGAGGGCAGCGATATAGGAGCTGCGTACTGAGGGTCCGCCCAGTGTGCTGTTGACGTATGGAGTCTCTAGACGCTTGCCCAGCTCATGGAGCCAACCTGGGGGGTAGGGGGGTGTAGGGGTGAGACCAGGTCAGAAGGTCAGCATTCACATAACTCCAAGCCACACTTACTTGTATAACTTGTATATATTTTTTTAATGAATCAACATTGAGAATTCAGACAAGTTGTGCTGGAACAAAGCTGGGCTGGGGAGAGAGAGATGAAACCAGGCCAAAAAGTATAGATTTCATGAGCATCTCTCACCTGACTTTGTGCCAAATAACTTGTAGAAACAGCACTATATCACTAAAATTTGATTGATTACTTAAGGGCTTATTATTAAACTATTTCCAAGGAGAATGCAAACAAATACACATTCAAAGAATATTCAGTTGTTTTATTTGTTTTTAGAGGGCCCTCTTCAGTCTTAACATATACACAAACTTTTCTAGATAATTGACAGCATTGGAATTTAAAGGGATAATCCTCCGCAAACCACTATTTCCTATGATTAACAGTGTTAAATAACCCTAATATGTGAAAACAATATCTTTGGTGAACAAATGTTTCATTTTGTCGATATAATACAAAAAATTGTTTTGGAAATCTATTGCAACTCAAGTCGACTACAAAACCCACAATGCAATGCTCTCTCTCTTGGCTGGCTGGCTGGCTAGCTAGTTAGCTAGCAAACGTAGCTACACACAATAATACTAAAGTCAAAATCAGCATGTGAAGTAGCTAGCGAGCTGTAGAATCGCCTAAACAAACTGCACTATAAATGTAAGAGTATCTCACCGAGTTCATCTTGCCAGAGCGAGTGCAGAGTACGTCGCTATGGCAACAATGGTCCTTTCCCACATTTCCCAAAGACACAGGGCTCATTGCGAGATTGTACTTGAAGGAGAAGCTGAGTTGAATAATTTGGTACACTTTTTAGATTGAGCACATCTAAGCGAAATATCTACTTTGTCATGACGATATAGACGGATGGATGTGTTCTAGACAAGTATGCCCACACCATCTATTGGCTGATTTGTCGATCTGGAGTGCAGGTCATTGTTTTAAAAGCGTTATGAAATGTGATATAGTGTGTTATCCCCTATCTCCAGTGACGAGAACCATTTAGTATGACGCTTTCCTACACAATTTCCTGATTTCACAGACGGACCACTTAGAAGTTAAATAATGGGGAGCATTTTTATTTAAACCACTGATAGAACATAGGCTTCCAACAAATTGACAGGAGTTTCATGATTTTTATTTCTGGGGGTGGATTATGCCTTTAAGAACGATGTTCTGGATGTGCAATAGGAGACACTTCTACTCTAATACTGTAAAATAAATGCTGTTTGTATCGTTAGAGAGCGAGCGTGAAAATCTTCTGTTGCGGTAGACTGCATATGTCACTATTCAGGTGGTCTGTCATCAAAGACTTAGAGTGATGGGGGCATTGGCAAGGCACTCGCTGGTTGCCACCCCTGCCAGGGCACACCAAGAGTCAGGAAGCTGGCATGGACTTAAAGGAGCGGGTAGAATGAGGTTGTGTCCTTCAGGGATAAATGAGGCCCAGTGTTGCGCCCCTTTGACACACACTTGAACACACACGTGGACACACACTTACACATGCCTACACGCACACACACATACAGGGTTGGAGACTTACATTTCGTGCCTCTATCGATGAGTATGATCAATATACCACGCGTGTGTGGGTGCGCATTGCGTGCATGTACACACGTGAATATCTTTACACCCCAGGCCCGAGTATTTGTTTGTGTCACCCCTCTCACCCTCTCACCCACCCGGCCCTCACCTTCCTCACTCAGCCAGACTCACCTATGTCCCAGGTGTCTGGGTCGTTGTTCTCCATCTCCTTGCGTCCGATGATGTACCAGATGCAGGCCATCCAGTGGGCCAGCAGGGCGAACATGGACATGAGCAGGGTGAGCACCATGGCACTGTACTGGGAGTAACGGTCCAGCTTCTGGAGCAGCCTCAACAGCCGCAGCAAGCGGACCGTCTTCAGCAGGTGGACCAGGGAGGTCTGGGACCAAGAGGAGAGAGAGGACAAAGATTAATTTTGAGAGAGTGGAGGTTGTGTAGATCATTGGAATTATATAGTAATATATATATATATATATATATATATATAGTAAATTAGAATTGTTTTCCACTCCACTTGGTGTGGAGTAGGTTTAAGATCATTGAAATGAAATCCTAATTAAATATATTTTTTACATTTAAGGCAACATTCAAGACAACAAAATGTGGAAACTATGAAAACTGTGAATACAAGACCCTGTAGTGTATACAGTTGAAGTCGGAAGTTTACATACACTTTGGTTGGGGTCATTAAAACTCGTTTTCCAACCACTCCACAAATTTCTTGTTAACAAACTATAGTTTTGGCAAGTCGGTTAGGACATCTACTTTGTGCATGACACAAGTAATTTTTCCAACAAATGTTTACAGACAGATTATTTCAGTTATAATTCAATGTATCACAAATACAGTGGGTCAGAAGTTTACATACACTAAGTTGACTGTGCCTTTAAACAGCTTGGAAAATTCCAGAAAACTATGTCATGGCTAAATGACATCCTTTGAGTCAATTGGAGGTGTACCTGTGGATGTATTTCAAGGCCTACCTTCAAACTCAGTGCCTCTTTGCTTGACATCATGGGAAAATCAAAAGAAATCAGCCAAGACCTCAGAAAAAATATTGTTGACCTCCACAAGTCTGGTTCATCCTTGGGAGCAATTTCCAAACGCCTGAAGGTACCACGTTCATCTGTACAAACAATAGTACGCAAGTATAAACACCATGGGCCCACACAGCCATCATACCGCTCAGGAAGGAGACACATTCTGTCTCCTAGAGATGAACGTACTTTGGTTCGAAAAGTGCAAATCAATCCCAGAACAACAGCAAAGGACCTTGTGAAGATGCTGGAGGAAACAGGTACAAAAGTATCTATATCCACAGTAAAATGAGTCCTATATTGACATAACCGGAAAGGCCGCTCAGCAAGGAAGAAGCCACTGCTCCAAAACCACCATAAAAAAGCCAGACTACGGTTTGCACCTGCACATGGGGACAAAGATCGAACTTTTTGGAGAAATGTCCTCGGACAAAAATAGAACTGTTTGGCCATAATGACCATCGTTATGTTTGGAGGAAAAGGGGGGTCACTTGCAAGCTGAAGAACACCATCCCAACCGTAAAGCACGGGGGTGGCAGCATCATGCTGTGGGGGTGCTTTGCTGCAGGAGGGACTGGTGCACTTCACAAAATAGATGGCATCATGAGGAAGGACAATTATGTGGATATATTGAAGCAACATCTCAAGACATCAATCAGGAAGTTAAAGCTTGGTCGCAAATGGGTCTTCATTTAAAAATGTTTTAGTCATTTAGCAGACGCTCTTATCCAGAGCGACTTATAGTTAGTGAGTGCATACATTTTCATACTGCCCCCCCGTGGGAATCGAACCCACAACCCTGGCGTTGCAAGCGCCATGCTCTACCAACTGAGCTACACAGGGGGCTTCCAAATGGACAATGACCCAAAGCATACTTCCAAAGTTGAGGCAAAATGGCTTAAGGACAACAAAGTCAAGGTACTGGAGTGGCCATCACAAAGCCCTCACCTCAATCCTATAGAAAATGTGTGGGCAGAACTGAAAAAGCGTGTGCGAGCAAGGAGGCCTACAAACCTGACTCAGTTACACCAGCTCTGTCAGGAGGAATGGGCCAAAATTCACCCAACTTATTGTGGGAAGCTTGTGGAAGGCTACCCGAAACGTTTGACCCAAGTTAAACAATTGAAAGGCAATGCTACCAAATACTAATTGAGCATATGTAAACTTCTGACCCACTGGGAATGTGAAGAAAGAAATAAAAGCTTAAATAAATCATTCTCTCTACTATTATTCTGACATTTCACATTCTTAAAATAAAGTGGTGATCCTAACTGACCTAAGACAGGGAATGTTTACTAGGATTAAATGTCAGGAATTGTGAAAAACAGAGTTTAAATGTATTTGGCTAAGGTGTATGTAAACTTCCAACTTCAACTGTATATGTACAGGTATATGCCAAAATAATGGAAACATCAACATAAAGTGTCTTAATATGGCGTTGGGCCACCACAAGCCGCCAGAACACCTTCAATGCACCTTGGCATAGATTCTACAGGTGTCTGGGACTCTATTGGAGGGATGCGACAACATTCTTCCATGGGAAATTCCATCATTTGGTGTTTTGTTGATGGTGGTGGAAAACGCCTTCTCAGATGCCGCTCCAGAATCTCCCATAAGTGTTCAATTGATATCTGGTGACTGAGATGGCCATGGCATATGGTTTACATAGTTTTCATGCTCATCAAACCATTGAGTGACCACTCGTGCCCTGTGGATGGGGACATTGTCATCTTGGAAGAGACCACTCCCATTAGGATAGAAAATGATTCACCATAGGTTGAAGGTGATCACTCAGAATAGCTGTGTATTTATTGCCGTTTACCTTGCCCTCTAAGGGGTTGAGTGGACCTAAACCATGCCAGGAAAATGCACCCCAAACCATAATGGAGTTTAAACTTAATTTACTCAAGTCTTTCCTTTATTTTGACAGTTACCTGTATATGTGTATACCAGTGGTAAACTTTTTCAGCAGGTACCATTTTTTCCGCCACAATTTCTGGGACCCCATTTTTTTGCAATAATTTCTCACGACCCTACCCCAAATATAATGACATTATCTTACAAATCGATACATTTCAATTTTTACATCAACAAATAACCTTAAATTCATTACATTTCTATCCCTTATCAAAATGAAAAGAAAACAATAAATACATTTACTCAATAAAATTGTATTTTTCAAATATCTTTCTCAAAAACATTTGTATATTGTCCTATATAATAATCTGTATCCTTAATTCTTTATACAAGAATTAAAACAAAAATGTTGAATAACACTGGTGTATAAATTTTTTGTCATTTAGCAGACGCTCTTATCCAGAGCGACTTACAGTTAAGTGAGTGCATACATTTCTTTTTATACTGGCCCCCCGTGGGAATCGAACCCACAACCCTGGCGTTGCAAGCGCCATGCTTTACCAACTGAGCTACACGGGGCCCGTGTCATACAGCACGTGTCATACTCATTCCACAGAGGGCCGAATGTCTGCAGGTTTTCGATCCTCCCTTCAAAACTAAAAACCAGCAGACACTAGGCCCTCACATGGAATGAGTTTATATATTGGCACCCTTGCACTTTACAATGGAGTGCAATGGAGCAGAATGTTCTGTTTTCTCTTTTCAAACCTGGTTGAATGGCTATTTTTACCCTGTAGGCACCTGCAACTTACCAAAGGTAATATAAATTACACTTGCTGAGAATCACTTGCCTCCAGCCAAATTAATTTGAATTTATCCAGGCCATTTATTTATTTTTTAAGTGAATTTGTGTATAGGTACATTATAGTGTATGTGAATATACGACGTCATATACCCACCACGGTGATGTTGAAGGCATAGAGCAGGTCAAAGGGCAGTGCAGCCACCAGGTCGACAAAGAACCAGGTGGTGGCGTAGTGGATGCAGATGGAGCGTGTCTCGTACACCACCTGACCCGACGTGCTCACAAAGGATGTTCGGAAGTTTAGGATGATGTCTGTGAATGGAGTGGGTGTGAAATAAGTGATTTGGTTCCAAAATAGCTAAATGTTTGCTTAGTGGTCAAAGAAATGTTTCAGTCATGGTAGCATAGTGGTCACCCAACCCTGGGGGAAAACCCGGTGCATGCTTTTGCTTCAGCCCTGCACTACAGCACCTCATTCAACGTATATCTCACCAAGAGGTGTTGTAGTTTCTGGCTGGAGCAAAAGACTGCATCCAACCTGGGTTCAAATACTATTCAGGTATTTCAATTACTTTCACATAAATTGCGAAGTATTTTGATATTTTTTATTTAAAAATACAAGTAGTTGAATATTGGAGAATTGTATTTGGAAATACATTTGGAAAGTATTGGCATGTATTTGAAAATACTCAAATACACAGACAAGGGTATTTCCAAATACAAATATTTCAGTACATTGAACACAGGTCTGTTTGGTCCTATGGTATTTGAAATATATTTGGAAACAATTGTTGGAAATAGTTTCAAATAGTATTTATAGGAAATTATTTGAAAATACTTTCAAATACTTTGAAAAGAAGTAGTTAATTCGGCCAAATAATTAGAAAATAATAAAATACACAGAAAATAAGTATTTAAAATACAAATACTTAAATAAGCATGTATTTGAACCCAGGTTTGAGTGACCATGACATATACTATCTATCTTGGAAAATAATCTACTACAGGAGAAACACTGGATCAGATGTAATTACTGGACAGTTAATACAAATACTTGAAAGGTCTTCTTCTGTCCACTCCTCTTCATTTACATCAATACTAGGCTCATATGTGCTGACTAAGAGAACAGCAAACCATTATGAAGCAAAATCCTAATGTGATTATTTCCAATCTCCTGCCTCCTATTCCCTAGATCCCAGACATCCTACCGCCTATAGAGTACCTCCATGGTGATGTCGTTGACGACGGTGCAGCAGGTGGCCGCATTCAACTCCTATTTCCTATCCCTTATCTCCTACAACTTACCTCCTTTCTCCTCCTTTCCTTTCACCTTATCCCCTTATTTCCTAAGAACATCTCCATGACAGTGTGGCTTTTGATGGAGAAGCATCCAATGTCCTATTCCTTATCTCCTACAACCTTCCCATCTCCTATACCTTTCCCTTAATCCCTTACTTCCTCACCCAGGATGAAGAGCACTTCCTCAACAATGTCGTTAACAATGGTGGCACGTCCTATTTCATATTCCTTACTTCCCATATCCTACAACCTACCTCCTACCTCCTATTCCCTTACTCCACCCATCTCCTCACCCAGGATGAAGAGCATCTCCACGGCGATGTCGCTGACGATGGTGGAGCGGGCGGCCGTGTCCAGCTCGTCGTAAGGCGTAAAGCAGACGTTGTAGGGCACGGTGACCGCCACGTAGAAGGTGGCTAGGAGGATCATCCAGTCCCATAATGCCTTGGATATGCTGTAGTGAAGCAGGATGAAGCGGGACTTCTGCACCGCCGCTACCTTGTACTCCGGGAGGGACGAGGGCTTCTCAAACATGTTCTGGTAGAGGGAGATAGAGAGAGATGTGTTGGTAGAATGATTATTGGTAAAGGATGAATGGGATTGTGTGTGAAGTGAGGTGTTGAATAAACTCAAAACAGTCATCCACAAACATTCTCCACCGCATGCTGTTTGGGGCCAGTTTCTCAAGTTCCTCAGTTTCTCATTGTTTCTGCTACACATCATAAATCCAAAGATATCAAATTTGTCCATCAGCGCCTTATCAAAAAACAAGGTCCTCTGATCAAGATGACTTCCTGTGAGGGTGGAAGTGAGGCGATGATGAAGGGTAAACGACCAACTACGCCACACTGAGCATCAGAATGACATGCATGATTTCAACTCTTCCTTCAACATCCCCTCATCCAAAAGTCATCAGCTATTTCTCGCCCAAGTGTATTTCTCGACTTTTCTAATCTCGTCTCATTAAAGAGAAATGAGAGAAGTGCCGAATCGACTGAACTTCACCATAAAAATTTGAAATAACACTTATTCATTCCCCCCTCGTTGGAATTCTTGATTGAGAAAGCTAATTACGGGTGAGCTATATTATAATACCATAGCGAATCCGAGTGTCCCATCTGGGGTTGGCATAATGACAGCACAGATCTGACTATTGGACATAATAGCCATAACAATGTTGAGGAGACATTGAGTAAAGCTATTACCTTGGACAGAAAGAAAGAGGGGTGAAAAGAAACAGAAAAGGCTAAATGGATCAAGGACTCCAGCCACTCAAGCCACGGCCTGTTCACCTCGCTTCCATCTAGAAGGCGGAGACAGTACAGGTGCATCAAAGCTGGGAGCGAGACATGGAAAAACTGCTTCTAACTCCAGGCCATCCGACTGTTAAACAGTCATCACTAGCTGGCCTCTGACCGGTACCCTGCCCTGAACCATAGACACTGTCACTAGCCGGCTACCACCCGGTACTCTACCCTGCACCGTAGAGACTGCTGCTGTATGTACATAGAGTCATTGAACACTGGTCACTTTAATAATGTTTACATACTGTTTTTCCCACTTTATACAGTTGAAGTCGGAAGTTTACATACACTTAGGTTGGAGTCATCAAAACTTGTTTTTCAACCACTCCACAAATTTCTTGTTAACTAACTGTAGTTTTGGCAAGTCGGTTAGGACATCTACTTTGTGCATGACACAAGTAATTTTTCCAACAATTGTTTACATACAGATTATTTCACTTATAATTCACTGTATCACAATTCCATTGGGACAGAAGTTTACATACACTAAGTTGACTGTGCCTTTAAACAGCTTGGAAAATTCCAGAAAATGATGTCATGGCTTTAGAAGCTTCTGATAGGCTAATTGACATAATTTGAGTCAATTGGAGGTGTACCTGTGGATGTACACCTCCAATGCTCCAAAACCGCCATAGAAAAGCCTGACTACGGTTTGCAACTGCACATGGGGACAAAGATCATACTTTTTGGAGAAATGTCCTCTGGTCTGATGAAACAAAATAGAACTGTTTGGCCATAATGACCATCATTATGGTTGGAGGAAAAAGGGTGCAGCTTGCAAGCCGAAGAACACCATCCCAGGGCTTTGTGATGGCCACTCCAATACCTTGACTTTGTTGTCCTTAAGCCATTTTGCCACAACTTTGGAAGTTTGCTTGGGGTTATTGTCCATTTGGAAGACCCATTTGCGACCAAGCTTTAACTTCCTGATTGATGTCTTGAGATGTTGCTTCAATATATCCACATAATTATCCTTCCTCATGATGCCATTTATTTTGTGAAGTGCACCAGTCCCTCCTGCAGCAAAGCACCCCCACAGCATGATGCTGCCACCCCCGTGCTTCACGGTTGGGATGGTGTTCTTCGGCTTGCAAGCCACCTCCTTTTTCCTCCAAACATAACGATGGTCATTATGGCCAAACAGTTCTATTTTTTTTTCATCAGACCAGAGGACATTTCTCCAAAAAGTATGATCTTTGTCCCCATATGCAGTTGCAAACTGTAGTCAGGCTTTTCTATGTCGTTTTTGTACCTATACTTTTGTACCTGTTTCCTCCAGCCTCTTCCCAAGGTCCTTTGCTGTTGTTCTGGGATTGATTTACACTTTTCGAACCAAAGTACGTTCACCTCTAGGAGACAGAACGCGTCTCCATCCTGAGCGGTATGACGGCTGCGTGGTCCCATGGTGTTTATACTTGCGTACTATTGTTTGTACAGATGAACGTGGTACCTTCGGGCGTTTGGAAATTGCTCCCAAGGATTAACCAGACTTGTGGAGGTCTACAATTTTATTTCTGAGGTCTTGGCTGAATTCTTTTGATTTTCCCATGATGTCAAGCAAAGAGGCACTGAGTTTGAAGGTAGGCCTTGAAATACATCCACAGGTACACCTCCAATTGACTCAAATAATGTAATTTGTAAGTTAAATAATCTGTCTGTAAACAATTGTTGGAAAAATTACTTGTGTCATGCACAAAGTAGACGTCCTAACCGACTTGCCAAAACTATAGTTTGTTAACAAGATATTTGTGGGGGTTGAAAAACGAGTTTTAATGACTTCAACCTAAGTGTATGTAAACTTCCGACTTCAACTGTATATATAGACACATACACACACACACATACCTACACTCCGGACTCTGACATTGCTTGTTCTGATATTTCGTATCATTTCATGTATTATTTACTTTTTGGATTATGTGTGTATTGTTATTGTATTGCTAGATATTACTGCACTGTTGGAGCTAGAAACGTAAGCGTTTCGCTGCACCTGCAATAACATCTGCAAATCAGTGTAGGCGACAAATAAACGTTGATTTGATGGGTTGTGATTCGTCCAGAAACAATGGTCCTGTGTGGAAAGGGGGGTTGCCTGGGTAATTAAGTATGAAATGTAATTTCCCTGGTATGTGTCCGGGAGGCGGTGAGCACCGTCGTGCCTGTGTAATCTTCTTAATGAGGCTCCTCAGAATGGATAGCCCTTACGTAGGGAAATAATTGGGGGAGCGAGGGAATTGTGGTCACACAAAAAAGGAGGAAGAGGAGGAGACTGACGTAATTATAACATTCCTAATTTTGTGTGTGTGTGTGGGGGGGCCGGGGGGGATCCAGAAGTCTCCACAAGAATAGTAAATGAACAAACATTTTGCTAGTCAAATGCTATTTCTAGGGGGTTTAGGGTTAAGGTTAGAATTTGTGTTAGGGTTAGTATTAGGTTTAGGGTTAGGAGCTAGGGTTAGGGTTAGGTTTTTGGGTTAAGGTTAGGGTTAAGGTTCGGGTTAGGTAAAATAGGATTTTGAATGGGACTGAATTGTGTGTCCCCCCAAGGTTAGTTATACAAGACTGTGTGTGTGTGCGTGTTTGTGTGTGTGTAAATGGCTGAATTGTCCCCAAACCATCAGCTCTTGACCCATACTGACAGGCTCCTCTCAATTGTGAAAAGAGAAGAAGAAAAGAGGGACATTTCACAGTTACAATGACCATGTGTTATTTTCCACTTGTTTCGACTGCTGGGATGTTTCCTCCACTTCAATTAAGAAGTTGAACGGCACTGAGGCAAATCCTAAGGAAAAGCCGAGCTGCTCGGGCTGATTTAATGTTTTTTTCTGAGCGAATGAGTCGGGACATCAGCGAAAGCTTTTTTAATTTGGCTCACATTACATCACCGGGGTCGGGTCAATCCATCCTTCCGTCCGACAGCCAACCGAGCACGTCCTAGTGATGATGAGAGGCGAAAAAGGCCGCTGCGGGCACCAAGTGTTGCTAAATCTCCCTGCGGCAACAGCTGATCTTTGTACTTCATCAAGCTTCACCCAGGCAACCCAAACGCGTATATCCCCCAGTATGCTTTGAACTGAGAAAAACAAACCGTGACACAGACAGATGTAGCGTACATAAGACGGGCTCATGGTTGCTCATGGTCTCTTGATGAGTTAGCCCTGCCTGTGACTTGAAAATCAGTGTCCGCCCTCGGCCCAAGAGGCCATTTCCTCTTGGGCTAATGGTTAAGACGTTGGTTTCTCCCATGAGGGACCCGGGTTTATATCTTGCCCATGACACAGACAGACTTTCTCTAAAGCAGAGTATAGTACAGAGTAAAGATCCAACCAGCTGAAACTGCATGGTTACTGTTAGATTTGACCAAAGTAGACGGACATATAACGACCAACTCCACAAAGTTGCTTCATCATCTCCCTCTTGAACAATCCACAACAACCTGCTCACTTACACACGCACACATAAAAAGCAGGTCAAGACTGGTGGACTCATTGGAAACTGGGTTACAGTAGATTATATAAACCAGGGGGGACTAGAATTACACACTCCCAAACCCAGAGAGACCATAGGGAGATGGATGAAGAGGCAACGAGAGGACAGAGGGGAGAAATACTTGGCTGAATCAGGTGTTTTATAGAGTAGTTCTGGAACAAAACCCTGAACACCCAGTAGCTCTCCAGGAGGAGGGTTAGCCAAACCTGACACAATCGATGCCTCGCATCCTCTCTCCTTGCCTCCTTCTAAAAACCCATTGGAGAATAAGGTCCAAGGGGAGGGACCTTGGAATTTCTCCTCCAATACGGTTGAGAAGGAGGCCAGGAAATGGGATGCGAAGAATCACAGAAAGACGAATTGAGATAGAGCCTTCGTTAGATAGTTCTTCCCAACTCCTCTGAGCAAACAGCCTAAATATAGGAATTGGGGGTAATCATTGTGCATTTTAGGGCACAGAGATTCTGTGCAGTTATTCCCCACGTTCTCGGTAGTTAAAGTAGCCCTCTCTTGACAGCCTGTTCTCTCTTCTCTCACACACAGGTGTTCCTTCCTTCCTGTCTTTCTGGACTGATGCTACAAATAGTGAGCTATTCACTGCAAAGCCAACTTCTAACAGGGAAGAGATTAAAGGGGGGGGGGGGGTGTATATATATATATATATATACAGTGGGGCAAAAAAGTATTTAGTCAGCCACTATTTGTGCAAGTTCTCCTACTTAAAAAGATGAGAGAGGCCTGTAATTTTCATCATAGGTACACGTCAACTATGAAAGACAAATTGAGAAAATTTTTTCCAGAAAATCACATTGTAGGATTTTTTATGAATTTATTTGCAAATTATGGTGGAAAATAAGTATTTGGTCACCTACAAACAAGCAAGATTTCTGGCTCTCACAGACCTGTAACTTCTTCTTTAAGAGGCTCCTCTGTCCTCCACTCGTTACCTGTATTAATGGCATCTGTTTGAACTTGTTATCAGTATAAAAGACACCTGTCCACAACCTCAAACAGTCACACTCCAAACTCCACTATGGCCAAGACCAAAGAGCTGACAAAGGACACCAGAAACAAAATTGTAGACCTGCACCAGGCTGGAAAGACTGAATCTGCAATAGGTAAGCAGCTTGGTTTGAAGAAATCAACTGTGGGAGCAATTATTAGGAAATGGAAGATATACAAGACCACTGATAATCTCCCTCGATCTGGGGCTCCACGCAAGATCTCACCCCGTAGGGTCAAAATGATCACAAGAACGGTGAGCAAAAATCCCAGAACCACACGGGGGGACCTAGTGAATGACCTGCAGAGAGCTGGGACCAAAGTAACAAAGCCTACCATCAGTAACACACTACGCCGCCAGGGACTCAAATCCTGCAGTGCAAGACGTGTCCGCCTGCTTAAGCCAGTAAATGTCCAGGCCTGTCTGAAGTTTGCTAGAGTGCATTTGGATGATCCAGAAGAGGATTGGGAGAATGTCATATGGTCAGATGAAACCAAAATATAACTTTTTGGTAAAAACTCAACTCGTCGTGTTTGGAGGACAAAGAATGCTGAGTCGCATCCAAAGAACACCATACCTACTGTGAAGTATGGGGGTGGAAACATCATGCTTTGGGGCTGTTTTTCTGCAAAGGGACCAGGACGACTGATCCGTGTAAAGGAACGAATGAATGGGGCCATGTATCGTGAGATTTTGAGTGAAAACCTCCTTCCATCAGCAAGGGTATTGAAGATGAAACGTGGCTGGGTCTTTCAGCATGACAATGATCCCAAACACACCGCCCGGGCAATGAAGGAGTGGCTTCGTAAGAAGCATTTCAAGGTCCTGGAGTGGCCTAGCCAGTCTCCTGATCTCAACCCCATAGAAAACCTTTGGAGGGAGTTGAAAGTCTGTGTTGCCCAGCGACAGCCCCAAAACATCACTGCTCTAGAGGAGATCTGCATGGAGGAATGGGCCAAAATACCAGCAACAGTGTGTGAAAACCTTGTGAAGACTTACAGAAAACGTTTGACCTGTGTCATTGCCAACAAAGGGTATATAACAAAGTATTGAGAAACTTTTGTTATTGACCAAATACTTATTTTCCACCATAATTTGCAAATAAATTCATTAAAAATCCTACAATGTGATTTTCTGGATTTATTTTTCTAATTTTGTCTGTCATAGTTGACGTGTACCTATGATGAAAATGACAGGCCTCTCTCATCTTTTTAAGTGGGAGAACTTGCACAATTGGTGGCTGACTAAATACTTTTTTCCCCCACTGTATATATATATTTATAAACAGGGTGGTTCAAGCCCTGAATGCTGATTGGCTGACAGCCGTGGTATATCAGACCATGTACCCCTGGTATGACAAAACATTTATTTTTACTGCTCTAATTACATTGGTAACCAGTTTATAATAGCAATAAGGTACCTCTGGGGTTTGTGGTATATGGCCAATATACCATGGTGAAGGGCTGTATCCAGGCACTTAGCTGTAGTATGTTGGCCATATACCACACCCCCTTGGGCCTTATTGCTTAAATAGACATTACATGGCCAAAAGTAGGTGGACACCCCTTCAAAGTAGTTGATTCGGCTATTTCAGCCACACCCGTTGCTGACAGGTTTATAAAATCGAGCACACAGCCATGCAATCTCCATAGACAAAGATTGGCAGTAGAATGGCCCGTACTGAAGAGCTCAGTGACTTTCAACGTGGCACCGTCATAGGATGCTACCTTTCCAACAAGTCAGTTCATCAAATTTCTGCCCTGCTTGTGCTGCCCAGTCAACTGTAAGTGCTGTTATTGTGAAGTGGAAACGTTTTGGAGCAACAATGGTTCAGCCGCAAAGTAGTAGGCCACACAAGCTCACAGAATGAGACCGTAGAGTGCTGAAGCGCGTAGCGCGTAAAGATAGTTTGTCCTCGGTTGCAACACTCACTTTGTGGCAACAGTTTGGGGAAGGCCCTTTCCTGTTTCAGCGTGACAATGCCCCCGTGCACAAAGCAAGGTCCATAAAGAAATGGTTTGTCGAGATCGGTGTGGATGAACTTGACTGGCCTGCACAGAGCCCTGACCTCAACCCCATCGAACACCTTTGGGATGAATTAAAACACAGACTGCGAGCCAGGCCTAATCGGCCAACATCAGTGCCCGACCTCACTAATGCTCTTGTGGCTGAATGGAAGCAAGTCTCTGCAGCAATGTTCCAACGTCTAGTGGAAAGCCTTTTTCCACATTTTGTTACATTACAGCCTTATTCTAAAATTGATGAAATTGTTTTTTCCCCCTCATCAATCTACACACATTACCCCATAATGACAAAGCAAAAACAGGTTATCAATGTTTGCAAATTTATTAAAAATTGAAAAATCACATTTACATACAGTCAAAAGTTTGGACACACCTACTCATTCAAGGCTTTTTCTTTACTTTTACTATTTTCTACATTGTAGAATAATAGTGAAGATATCAAAACTATGAAATAACACATATGGAATCATGTATTAACCAAAAAAGTGTTAAACAAATCAAAATATATTTTATATTTCAGATTTTTCAAATAGCCACCCTTTGCCTTGATGACAGCTTTGCACACTCTTGGCATTCTCTCAACCAGCTTCACCTGGAATGCTTTTCCAACAGTCTTGAAGGAGTTCCCACATATGCTGAGCACTTGTTAGCTGCTTTTTCTTCACTCTGCCGTCCGACTCATCCCAAACCATCTCAATTGGGTTGAGGTCGGGTGATTGTGATGGCCAGGTCATCTGATGCAGCACTCCATCACTCTCCTTCTTGGTAAAATAGCCCTTACACAGCCTGGAGGTGTGTTGGATCATTGTCCTGTTGAAAAAAAATTATAGTCCCACTAAGCCCAAACCAGATTGGATGGCGTATCACTGCAGAATGCTGTGGTAGCCATGCTGGTTAAGTGTGCCTTGAATTCTAATTAAATCACAGACATTGTCACCAGCAAAGCACCCCCACACTATAACACCTGCTCCTCCATGCTTTACAGTGGGAAATACACATGCGGAGATCATCCGTTCACCCACACCGCATCTCACAAAGTGTAACCTAGCATTTAAAGTGGCTAACAAATGTATTGCCATTAATTGGAAGGTTTTTTATCTTCCCACAATAGATGTCAAGTTACGTATCACTAGATTTGATTTATTACAAGATTAAGGGTATACTGTGCAACTTTCATAAGGTCTGCATGCCTTAATGGAATACAGTACGACAAAAGGAGTCTGTATTGAAAACATGCCCACATCAGGGGAGATACAATTCATATTTAGGTAATCCCTAGCTGCTGGGCTGCTCAGTCCTGGCCTTGGGGGTCTGCCGTACTGTTGGTTGTCACTCTGACTTGAAACCAATAATGAATGTTTCACTAAAATCCTAACTCCTATGGGTTGGGGCGCTGCAGGACCGTGGATCCCTAGGGGCAGGACGGGGTGACCCAGCTATATTGTGTGCAAGTAAAAAGAGCTCTACAGTACTATTAGGCCTAAGATATTAATTATATGGATGATGTACTGTTTCTGTGTGTTAATGTGTAGGTGTATGTCACAGGAGGTTGGTGGCACATTAATTGGGGAGGACGGGCTCATGGTAATGGCTGTAGCGGAATCAGTGGAATGGTATCAAATACATCAAACACATTCCATTTATTCCGTTCCAGAAATTATTATGAGCCGTCCTCCCCTCAGCAGCCTCCACTGGTGTATGTGTGTTTTATACAACTTTTATCTCTCTAAACCTTTCCTTGAGACATAAAACAAAATATGGGAAGGAAGTTGTGTTGGGGAGAGAGTTGAGTTTTTGACTATACGGGTGGGGGTTGGAAGTGCAGGCGGCTCGAGCTGGCTGGTCGGTCTTGCTGAAATTTGATGTAGAGGATGTCTTAACAAAGACAATCAAACATTTTTGTACTTTATTTGTAAGAGTTGTTCATTTGTTAGGCTATTGGTTAAAGGTGCAAGACAATGTTATTGAATTATCATTGATCTAGTTCAGTCTTATCAATCACTTAAACATATTTAATAATGATCTCTTACCTAGCTTGTTGACTGGGCATTTTTTAGCTTACTTTATGTTGTTCTAAATCGAGACGGGTAGAAGGGCCATGGGTCATATTAGATTGTGTAGAAATGCAGGAAATTAGTTTAAAATGCCCCAAAAAATGGGAGGACTCCCAGACCCCCCACCAAGTTATGTCCACCCCACTTCTAAAACCAAAGTTGCGCCCCTGGTAGTAGGAGCCAGGCGCAACGGTTTGTGTCAAGAACTGCAACGCTGCTGGGTTTTTCACGCTCAACAGTTTCCCGTGTGTATCAAGTACGGTCCACCACCCAAAGGACATCCAGCCCACTTGACACAACTGTGGGAAGCATTGGACTCAACACCTTGTAGAGTCCATGCCCTGACGAAATTGAGGCTGATCTGAGGGCAAAAAGGGGTGGGGGGTGGGTGCAACTCAATATTAGGAAGGTGTTCCTAATGTTTGGTATACTGATAGATGAATTTGTATTTTTAAGGTAATGACTTAAGGATTTCACCCCAATACTGTATAAATGTGAAAACTGTGTTAAAGTTATAAGACAATAAAACCACTAACAGGGAAGATGGGTAGAAACTGTTGGAGGCCAACATTCCATAGTAAGGGGGGACCTAGAAACTGCTGAAAGCTATACTGTGGAAAGTCACAGGCCGCCGAAAGGTGGGCAGAGCAAAGTTCCTTTGTGTGAAGGCATATAAAAAGATTGTGTGTGTTTTTAGCGCCAGAGCTCTCATGAATAAAAAGAATGAGCTAATGCAGAACGGGACTTTGTTTAATTTATTATTAAACCAGAGCCTTACACCCTCTGGGAATTATTCAAAGTTTAGAACCATTGAGATAACAAAATTCTCGTGACATATGCTCAGTGTATGTATGTATATACAGTACCAGTCAAAAGTTTGGACACACCTACTCATTCAAGTAGTTTTTCTTTATTTGTATTATTTTCTACATTGTAGAATAATAGTGAAGACATCAAAACTATGAAATAACACACATGGATTCATGTATTAACCAAAAAAGTTTTAAACAAATCAAAATATATTTGATATATTCTTCAAAGTAGCCACCCTTTGCCTTGACGAGAGCTTTGCACACTCTTGGCATTCTCTGAACCAGTTTCATGAGGAATGCTTTTCCAACAGTCTTGAAGGAGTTCCCACATATGCTGAGCACTCGTTGGCTGCTTTTCCTTCACTCTGCGGTCCAACTCATCCCAATCCATCTCAATTGGGTTGAGGTCGGGTGATTGTGGAGGCCAGGTCATCTGATGCAGAACTCCATCACTCTCCTTCTTGGTCAAATAGCCCTTACACAGCCTGGAGGTGTGTTTTGGGTCATTGTCCTGTTGAAAAACAAATGATAGTCCCACTAAGCGCAAACCAGATGGGATGGCGTATCGCTGCAGAATGCTCTGGTAGCCATGCTGGTTAAGTGTGCCTTGAATTCTAAATAAATCACTGACAGTGTCACCAGCAAAGCACCCCCACACCATCACACCTCCTCCTCCATGCTTCACGGTGGGAACCACACATGCAGAGATCATCTGTTCACCTACTCTGCATCTCACAAAGACACAGCTATTGTAACCAAAAATCTCAAATTTGGACTTATCTGACCAAAGGACAGATTTCCACCGGTCTAATGTCCATTGCTCATGTTTCTTGGCCCAAGCAAGTCTCTTCTTCTTATTGGAGTGGTTTCTTTCCATCAGTTCGACCATGAAGGCCTGATTCACGCAGTCTCCTCTGAACAGTTGATGTTGAGATGTGTCTGTTACGTGAACTCTGTGAAGCATTTATTTGGGCTGCAATCTGAGGTGCAGTTAACTCTGGGTCTTCCTTTCCTGTGGCGGTCCTCATGAGAGCCAGTTTCATCATAGCTCTTAATGGTTTTTGCGACTGCACTTTCAAAGTTCCTGAAATTTTCCGGATTGACTGACCTTCATGTCTTAAAGTAATGATGGGGACTGTCATTTCTCTTTGCTTATTTGAGCTGTTCTTGCCATAATATGGACTTGGTCTTTTACCAAATAGGGATATCTTCTTTATACCAACTCTACCTTGTCACAACACAACTGATTGGCTCAAACGCATTAAGAAGGATTAACAAGGCACACCTGTTAATTGAAATGCATTCCAGGAGACTACCTGATTAAGCTGTTTGAGAGAATGCCAAGAGTGTGCAAAGCTGTCATCAAGGCAAAGGGTGGCTACTTTTAAGAATCTAAAATCTATTTTGATTTGTTTAACACTATTTTGGTTACTACATTATTCCATATATGTTATTTCATAGTAGTTTGGACAATGTAGAAAATAGTAAAAATAAAGAAAAACCCTTGAATGAGTAGATGTGTCCAAACTTTTGACTGGTACTGTATGTATGTACAGTGCATTCAGAAAGTATTCATACCCCTTGACTTTTTCCACATTTTGTTACGTTACAGCTTATTCTGAAATTGATTTAATAGTTTTTCCCCTTATCAATCTACACACAATACCCCATGATGACAAAGCAAAAACAGATTTTTTGACATTTGTGCAAATGTAGTAAAAATAAACAACTGAAATATCACATTTATATAATTATTCAGACCCTTTACTCAGTACTTGGTTAAAGCATCTCTGGCAGCGATTACAGCCTCGAGTCTTCTTGGATATGATGCTACAAGCTTGGCACACCTGTATTTGGGGAGTTTCTCCCATTCTTCTCTGCAGATCCTCTCAAGCTCTGTCAGGTTGAATGGGGAGCGTCGCTGCACAGCTATTTTCAGGTCTCTCCAGAGATGTTCGATCGGGTTCAAGTCCAGGCTCTGGCTGGGCCACTCAAGGACATTCAGAGACTTGTCCAGAAGCCACTCATGCGTTGTCTTGGCTGTGTGCTTAGGGTCGTTGTCATGTTGGAAGGTGAACCTTCACCCCAGTTTGAGGTCCTGAGCACTCTGGAGCAGATTTTCATCAAGGATCTCTCTGTACTTTGCTCCGTTTATCTTTCCCTCGATCCTAACTAGTCTCCCAGTCCCTGCCACTGAAAAACATCCCCACAGCATGATGC